>NW_022436962.1:14865081-15376319 GCF_009761245.1 Sapajus apella | reverse complement strand
AAAAAAAAAAAAAAAAAAAAAAAAAGTCCAACTGTGGAAACAAAGTGGGGAATATGCGCCAGAGGAAACATTATGTGACTGCACACACAGACATTCAAAGCTGCTTAGGAGAAACTCTAGGGTGACCAACTCATCCTAGTTTGTTAGAGACTTTCCCAGTTCTAGTACTGAAAATCCCGTGACCTAAGAACCCCCTCAGTTCTGGGCAAACCAGAATGGTTAGTCGCTGTATAAACTAAACACACAGCAACACATTTATTCAAGGCCTATTATGAGCAAGGCCCATGGCTAAACATTGTGGCCTCTCCCCTAAGAGAGCGTAAGCTCTAGGGGAAGAGATGAGATCAGGCATGCATTCACAAAAGGATAACTTCTCATTCAGAATACTATTTGATAAGAGCTAAGACAGTACACTTGGAGGGAGGTCACAGTTGGTATCTGTGCTCAGGTGGAGAAGACAGAATTCAAGCTGGACCTGTAAGTTCAGGTATAATTACATAAATAGAGAAAAAGATAAGAGAGAGCACTATCCAACTGCTTACTGCATGCTTCTTAAACTCAAAGTTCCAATTTATTATGCTGACCTCCTCCTCCCCTGTCTCACTATATCACTGTCCACCAGTTAACAAAGGGAGAAATGATATGAAGGTGTGGAAGTGGAAAGAACAAGTATGTAGATGGGAAGTTAAAAGATGTATTGACTGGAGAAGATGGTTTTTGGAGGCAACAGTGGGAGGGAAAGCTGGAAAAGGTACAATTATTTACTTATTCAACAAACATTCAGTGCTTATTATTGGCTGTTTTCTGGTCTAGGTTCTGGGTATAGAAAGGAAAAAAATATATAGTTCCTTCCTTCAGGGAGTCTGGAAAGGAAAAGAAAAAGCCCTCCAAACCTCATACCCAACACAGGTAGTATCATAAATGATGTGGCAGAGGTAAGCACAGAGGAAGAATACAGAATCTGTGGCATGGAGAGCAAGAAAGGCTTTCTAGAGGACGATAATTTAGATCTGAAAATTGAAAAACCAGAAGGAGTTACTGAAGAAGACAAAAAAGAGGAGATAATTCCAAGCAGTAGGAATATAACTTATAGGGTGCAGAACCCAGAGAGAAGGGGTTACCTCTGGAAACCAAAGGAATCAATATAAGCTTTCTTCAGTGGGGAGAAGCTGTGTCTATTGAGGAGGGCAGAGTGGGTCATGAAGGGTTTTGTATGCAGTTATTGGGCTTTATCCTCAAGTCAGTAGGGAGATACTGAAGGATTTTAATAAGCAGGAGAGTGGCATGATCAGATTTGCATTCTAGAAATATTACACTGTTGGCAGTCTGGAGGATGAACTGATTACGAGGGCAAGGCCAGAGAAAGGGAGAACTGTGGGCCAGAAGACAAATAGTAAGAGTCTGAGTCAGGCATCTGAGATCGAACTGCAAGATCAGACTCAGGAGATACTGTAAATAAATAAAACAACTTAGTAACTTGTTGGGTGTGGATAGGGGTATGGGATACAGAAGAGGAAAGGATGATTCCCAGGTATCTGGACTGAGTGACTGGTGGGCAGCAATACCATGTAGTGAGACTGGGAAGGGAAGAAGAGGTGGACATAGTGAGTTGGACACTTTGAGAATAAGCAGTTGTACAGACTTGCAGGAAAGAGATCTTGACTGAAGATAGAGATCTGGTAGTTGTCAATATACAGATAGGAGATGGAACTCGAAGAATACACTTGTTCTTCTGGGTGGAATGTATAGAATCAGGAAAGAGGGTGAGAAAATGCGTGGGGTGCCATTAGTTGAGAATGCTGCAGAGAAAGAAGATGGTATCAGATTATGGAGTGTCAGCAAGTTTGGGCCTGATCCTGAAGTCAGTGGGGAGATGCTGGAGACTATTTGAATGGAAGGTGTCATGTTGAAGCAGTGTTTTAAGATCACCAGGTGACAGCAATGGAAGCCAAAGAGATTGGCTGGAGATAATCACAGGTGTCCTGGTGGTCAGGGCTTGAATGAGTGATGCTAAACAGTGTGTGTCAGTGGTACCCTTGGAGTTTTTCCAAGCTATGCAATCCTGGCTCCCTAATGGACATGAGAACCTTGGCATGGAAGAGGCAAAATGTGTATTTTGAAAAAAAAAAAAAAAAATCTAGTCCCCTCCTCCTATCCTATCCCCCATTCCTTGGTGATGAGTGGCTTGAACTAAAAATGGCCTTGGGAATAGATATCAGAGATACTACAAAAGAATACTACACTAGAAAGTTTGACTAAAGATAGAGGAGAGGGGGTGGCAAGTCAAAGAGAAGAATTACAAATCATGCCAAGGTTTTGAATTGGGTGACCAAATAAACTGGAGGCCTTTAACAAAAGTCCAGAAGCTGATCCAGTTTTCTTTAGTGGGAGGAGGTGGAGAGGGGTGTCAGAGGAAGGAAGGGAAAGAGAAGCAAACATGAGTCTGAGGTTAGAAATGTTGAGTTAAAAGAGCTTTTTAAGGTCGTTGAAGCTGAAGAGCTGGACATTTATTTTTAAAAAAAGGTGATGACATGTTGTATATTAATTTGGAGAAAGAAGACGACTAGAATGGGCTGACATCCTGGCATAGGCCAAAGCAAAGAAGGAAATTACACAAACAACACAAGCTTCTTTTTCCTCTTTAAGGAAAAAAATAATCATGACAGAAACAAATGGGCAAAAGATGGCCTGTCACGTGCCTCCACGTTCTCCAGTGCCAAACAGTCAGTAGAACTACACAGGAGAGGACCAGGCCCAGGGTAACCCCTTGTATCTGCTGTGGCCATGGGCCAAAGATCAGGAACAATGCAGCCCTCACTAGTCACAGGGCTGAGTGACTACCCTGGGCATACCACGTGTGCATGCACGAGCGCACGCACACACACACCCTGCACTCTAAATTCTTAACCACCTTCTAAGCCAAACTATACCTAGATCTTTGTATGATGCTGTTACAGAGGAAGAAAAAAATCAATTTACCAACTGAGCACCTTCTCCTATTTTCAGGCAAGATCTATGCAAAGGCTTCCAGCTTTCCCAGCTTCTTGATTGGTTAAGGCTTCTTACACTCAGCAGATAAGTCCCACTCCCCCACGTTGAACTACAGTGACTGTTTCCCAGCTCACTTTGGGTCAAGGATATGGGCTAGGACTGGAGAATGACCTTAGCCTTGTGTAAGATGCAATTTCAATCCTTATACATGTTGGGCGTATTTCAATGTGAATTATTTACATATTGATCCTAAGACAGAAAGTACGACACCAATCCAATGATTTAATACAACTCTATATCCTTCTGGATGCTAGGGAAGCAAAATTGAGGAGGACACAGCCTGTGCTGTCTTGGAGTTTGCAGTTTCATCATGAAGAAAAGTGAAGCACACAGAGAACACCACATAATTCAAGAAGAGAACGGATGTACCAACAAAATGCAAGTGGAGCTAAGGGAGGAAAAATAATATTATGATTAGGGGATGAAGAACAAGGGACAGGGAGGAGCTGGAAATTTAAAACTGACTTTGAAAAGTGCACAGAATTTCAGTGGGTACCTGGGTAGAGGAAAGAAGAACATTCAGGTAAGGGAAACAGCATGAGCAAGGTCACAGAAATAGGAACATGTGTGGCATATCTGGAGAAAAGCAAATAGTTTGATTTGGCTGGGGTATAGGAAAAAAGTAGGAGATAAAGCTAGGAACGTAGGTCGGGGACCTACTGCAGAGAATTTTAAATGCCAGGGTGAAGAGTTTGTACTTAATTCTTCAAGTAGTGGGAAGCTATTGAAGACTTTGGGGCAGGACAGTAATTGATTAGACCTGGATCAAAGAGGTTTAATCTCACATCTGTTAACTGGGAGGAAAAGAGGGGAGAAGCTTCAGGCAGGGCAAAATTTTGGACATATATTTAACATATCTGTGCACTCTCTGAATAAAGATGCTCATTAACACTTAGAATGAGGGTCTGATATTCAGGAAAAAGGTATGGTTGAAGTCTTTGTAGCCTTAGTTTCTTTGTCTATTAACAGGAAGAAGAATGCTTACTCTGAGGATTGTTTTGGGAATCAGAAGATAATGCTTTGAAAAACACTTATAACAGTTCCTGACTCCTAATAGGCATGTGAGACAGATATGATGGTACTTGTGGCAATAGCAGCATCAGTAGTAGTTGTACAGTTAGTTCTTCCTTGTAACCCTTTTGTTCTTCCCAGAATTCTGCCATGAATTCAGGAAACAAAACCAAATGGCAAACTCTTGCTGTAGCCAGAATTGCCCTTCTCCTAAGATGACCATGGCTGTATACTGAGTCAAGCAGTTATACTGGCTTCTCCCCTCCCAAGATAACCGCTCTACTGGGAAAATGCTTAGCCCCTGCAAATAGAGTTCTGTTGAGTGTCTCTTTGTTTTGTCTGTTGCATTCAGACACAGAAGCTTAAAAGAGCTATAACCCCGGACGGAAGAATGAGTGGAGCTAAAAATATGTAAAATGTTTTTTATTGTTTAGGGATATATAGCGCATATAAATACATGCATACACATACAATTTTATATATATGTATATATTCCTAAACATTCCTGTATATATAATGGGAATTGAAAAACCAAATTCAGAAAACTGGTTACTTCCTAGAAGGAAGGCAGGAAGGAAAATATAAATGAGAGAGATACACTGAAGGCTTCAGCTATATCTGAATGTTTCATATTTTTTTTCAGCTAGATGTTGGACTGATGTGTGCCTATTATGTTATTCTCTACACAGATTGTATGTAGAAAATGATGTGTGTATATATATCTCTCTCTTTTTAAAAATTTGGAATGAGGAAAGTAGGGTCTATATATTTTAGAAATGATGAGCTTGAGCTGATATTTGGGCACTTACAAAAGGGGAAACTGAATATGGAGAGAATCCTTTGCAGCGTGCATATGATCCAGCCAGCAGATGACTGCCAAGCCTCATGCAACAAGGTAGGAATCCCCAAAAGGAGCTGAATAATGGAAGCGAAAGAGCCTCAAGCATTACCCCTAGAGGTTACCCACGGCAGGAAAAGTGACACTGAAGTAGCACCAGCAGAGGAGAAGCTAGAGGAACAGATGGGTTGCTGTAACAAAACAAGGGAAATGCAATTCCTTAGATGCTTGCAGGGAAAAAGCAGAGACTAGGAAGTAATCTGAGAATAGCAGCAGGGAAGAAAGTTAGAGAAGACACTTGGACTTCTCTGGAAAATACATGTATTGACTTATCAATTCTAGCAGTGCAAAAAGTGATTGTTATGAAGAAACTTCTTCCAGACATGAAAATTAACTGGAATTTGACTTGCCCTCTCACTGGTAATAACTATAAAATTGGCCGTAAGGTATGAAACAGCTGTTTTCATTGGATAATACACAGTAAGGAATTGTGATCCCTGAGAAAAGAGAAATAAATGAAAAGATCCCTACAATATTGTTGGTTTTCTGCCTAGAGGCACTTTCCAACTTTCCAGACCACAAAGAAGGGGACCGAAGTAGACATGACAACTTTGCTATGATGAGGACAAAAAAGATTAGAGTTTTAAGAGACTGAGGAGGCTGGAATTTGTGAGGCAGAGTACCAGAGAAGACAGAGGTATGCAGAGAAACAGCTCCAGGAATCTGCAGTTTCTTTAAGTCTTAGGCTGAATACTAAACTACATAGGATGCAACTCCATGACACTGGGCAAAAATAAATAAATAAATAAATAAACTCTTAGGGAGCTGTAAGCAAAACAATTTCCTGATCTCCCACTCAGCTGGGAAACATTCAAGTTCCAACCAGGGAGAATGGAGAGACCTTGTTGAACCCTTGCAGTGTTCAGAAAACCCCCAGAAGAACCTCCTGTATATGCAGTAGGACTAAACTAGTCCTAAAGTAAAGGCTTCTCTAGACCTTCCCTAACAAATCTTAAAAGCAAGCTTCAAAAAAGATCAAACTGATCTGCTAGTTTTGACCAGATACCAAGCCAAGTAGAAATCCATTATCCAACATCAAAAATTACTAGATATCCAAAGAAGAAGCATGGTTCATAAACAAGAGAAAAAAAAATCAGTCAACAGAAACAGACTCAGAAATGATAGGAGAATATGCGATTGGGTAACAAGAACTATAAAAAAACTATTAACTATTGTCGGTCGGGCACGGTGGCTCATGCCTGTAGTCCCGGCACTTTGGGAGGCCGAGGTGGGTAGATCACCTGAGGTTGGGAGTTCGAGATCAGCCTGACCAACATGGAGAAACCCCATCTCTACTAAAAATACAAAATTAGCCAGCATGGTGGTGGGCACCTGTAATCCCAGCTACTTGAGAGGCTGAGGCAGGAGAATTGCTTGAACCTAGGAGGTGGAGGTTGCAATGAGCCAAGATTGTGCCATTGCACTCCAGGCTGGGCAACAAGAGCAAAACTCAGTCTCAAAACAAAACAAAACAACAACAACAAAGCAAAAAACTATTGTCAATATGTTTAAGAATTTAAAGGAAAACATAAAAATGTTGAGGAACAAAATTGAAACTATAAAAAAAACACAATGAAATTTCTAGAGCTGAAAAGTACAATATCTGAAATTTAAAAATTCATTGAATGGGCTTAATAGCAGCTTAAATAATGAAGAACAAAAGATCAGTGGACTTGAACATATTGCAATAGTAACTATCTATATGACAGGGGGAAAGCTGGGAAAAAAAAAAAAAAAAGGCTGGGCACAGTGGCTCATGCCTATAATCCCAGCAGCTGAGGCAGGCGGATCACTTGAGGCCAGGAGTTTGAGACCAGCCTGGCCAACATGGCGAAACCCTGTTTCTACTGAAAATACAAAAAAATTAGCTGGACATGGTGGCATGAACCTGTAGTCCCAGGCGGGAGGCATGAGAATCACTTGAACCCAAGAGGCAAAGGTTGCAGTGAGCCAAGATTGCACCACTACTGCACTCCAGCCTGGGGGACAGAGCAAGACTCTGTCTCAACAAAAAAGAAGGAATAGAACCTCAGCAACCTGTGAGAAAATGTCAAATGGTCTAAAATAGTGTAACTAAACTTCTAAAAGAGGGCTGAGAGAACAGAAATACTATTTGAGGAAATAATGGCAGAACATTTTTCAAATTTGATGAAAACTATAAACTCATACATTCAAGAAATCCAATGAATACCAAGTAGAATAAAAATCAATTTAGGTAGAAAATGCATTCTGGGTATTTTTAATAATGGAGTGATTTTCTGAATGGACTGGTACCTAAAGGCACTAGTCCAGGGAGGAGAGGGAAAGTTTTGTAAAATGAAGCAACTATACAACTTGTGAAAAAGCAGAAACCCACCTAGAAGGCACAAACACTAAAAGATAAAAGAGAAGAGATGGGCCATCTAGAGGAACCAAATACTGGAAGGTATAGATCAACTGCAGAATAAAGAGAAACTCATGAGAATAAAAGAATAAGAGTGGCATCTTCAGCTTTCAGCCTTTCCTTGTCCCCATACCGCATTTTTGGACAACGATCATCTCAGAACTGAACTTGAAGCTCCATTCTTTTCAACTTTTCCTTGCTTTTATTGAGCCTAGGTCTTTGTGCGTCTTTGAACTGCAACTATTAGAAGTGATTTGTGCTTCACTTGCCTCCTTTTGCTTCTAAATAGACCCATGCCTCTTCTTTCAGCCTCTTACTTGCCTAGTGTCTTGGTTGGATCTCTTGACCCAGTTTATAGACCTTGAACCTGGGAGGCCACAGGGATGTCTCCTAGCAGCCAGAGTTCCTTGCCTGAGAGGCAATGAGGGGTTGAGGAAGGGATACTGACTTAGAATCAGGATCTGAATCATAGCTTAGCTTCTACCGCTGAAAGATATTCTAGAGCTGTGTTGTCCAATATATGCTAGCCACTAGACAAATGTGGCTACTGAGCACTTGAAATGTGACTAGTGTGACTGAGGAATTGAATTTTAAATTTAATTTTAATTAAATTTAATTTTAATAAAAAACCTGAGATACTGCAAATCACTTTTCCATTAACCACAGTGTGGAAAATATTATTATACTGTAATGCATCTGTTGGGTGCATGCATAATTTCTAGTATACATATAAATACAAATTTGATCTAGCTAGTATCAATGAATGGATTGGTTTGAATTACTTTTTTACTCACCAATGTAATATTCATGTTTACTTGAATATTTTCTGCAACGATGCAAGTTACAATGATATATGTGTAAGTAAAAAATTGGTAATAAAATTAAATGGTAATAAAATTAAAATGCTTATTTTCATTTTAATTATTATATAATAAACTAGGTTTTTAGTTTAAAAATGAGTATGGAAAAATTTTAATATTTAAAATGAAGACATTCTACTGGTACAGAATTGAGTAGGGATTCAGTAGCTAGTAAGTACTATGACTGGGACAGTAAAGAAAAGAGGCTGGGCTGGGCACAGTGGCTCACACTGTAATCCCAGCACTTTGGGAGGCTGAGGAGGTCAGGAGTTTGAGACCAGCCTGACCAAGAGGGTGAAACCCCGTCTCTACTAAAAATGCAGAAATTAGCTGGGCATGGCATGTGCCTGTAATTCCAGCTATTCAGGAAGCTGAGACAGGAGAATTGCTTGAACCCAGAAGATGGATGTTGCAGTGAGCCGAGATTGTGCCACTGCACTCCAGCCTGGGCGACAGAGCAAGACTCCATCTCAAAAAAAAGAAAAAGAAAAGAGACTGGCTGGGTGTGGTGACTCATGCCTATATTATCAGCATTTTGGGAGGCTGAGGCAGGAGGATCATTTGAGCCCAGGAGTTTGAGACCAGCCTGGGCAACATAACGAAACACTGTATCTACAAAAAATACAAAAAAATTAGCCAGGCGTGGTTACGAACACCTGTAGTCCCAGCTACTTGGGAGGCGGAGGTGGGAGGATCACTGGAGCCTAGGAAGTCGAGGATGCAGTGAGCCATGATTGATTGCTCCACTGCACTCCAGCCTGGGCAACATAGCAAGACACTGTGTCAAAAAAAGAGAGACTGGAAGAAGTCAAGTCACAGATTACAAAATGAATGGCAATTGCAATTTGCTGCAGCAGAGCAAAATTTAAAAGCTGTTTATCTTATTTAAAAAAAAAAAAAAAAGATAAACAGGCCAGGTGTCGTGGCTAACACTTTTACTCCCAGCACTTTGGGAGGCTAAGGCAGGTGGATCACTTGAGGAAAGGAGTTCAAGACCAGCCTGGCCAATATGGTGAAACGCTGTCTCTACTAAAAATAAAAAAATTAGCCAGGCGTGGGGCATGCACCTATAATCCCAGCTACTTAGGAAGCTGAGGCAAGAGAATTGCTTGAACCCAGGAGATAGAGGTTGCAGTGAGCTGAGATGGCACCATTGCACTCCAGAGCAAGACTCCATCTCAAAAAAAAATAATAATAAACAATAGTATGAGACATTTTCAGCAAATATGTAGTGAACTTGATAAGACATTTACTCTCAACAGTTAAAATCAAAATTAGTTGCCTGAAATTAGAATTATATGCCCAACAAATATTTTAAACAATTTTTAGTAGGATCTGAGCATATAATGTTGGCCTACTAGAAGATGACCTACATTCTTACACAAAAAAGTCATTTTTAGATAGAGAGGTAATAAAAGAAATCATTTTAGTCATGGATATTTTGTTGGAAAAATATAAGAAAAAAATGTAAAATATATTTTACAAAAAGTGAAAGCGTGGTACAGCCATTATGGAAAATAGCACAGAGGTTCCTAAAACAATTGAAAAACAAAACTGTCAAATGATCAAGCAACCCCATTTCTGGGTATATATCCAAAGGAAATGAAATCAGTGCATTAAAGAGATATCTGCACTTCATTCACCTCACTATTATTTACAACTTAAATGCCCATTGATAGATGAATTGATAAAGAAAATATGATGCACACACACACACAGGAATATTAGCCTAAAAAAAAAAAGAAAATTGTGCCATTTTTGACAACATAGACGCACCTGGAAGACATTACACTAAGTGATAAAAGCTAGCCACAGAAAGGCAAATAATGTGTGACTTCACTTATGTGGAATCTAGAAAAGTCAAACATAAAAACAGTGAGTTGGCTGGGTGTGGTGGCTTATACCTGTAATCCCAGCACTTTGGGAGGCCAAGGCAGGTGGATTACCTGAGGCCCGAAGTTCAAGACCAGCCTGGTCAACATGGTGAAACCCATGTCTACTAAAAATACAGAAATTAGCTGGGTGTGGTGGCGTGCACCGGTAGTCCCAGCTACCCGAGATGGTGAGGCAGGAGAATCACTGGAACCTGGGGGGCAGAGGTTGTAGCAAACCAAGATCGTGCCACTGCACTCCAGCCTGGGCAACACAGTGAGACTCTGTATAAAAAAATAATAATAATAAAATAAAGATAAAAACAGTGAATTGAATGGTTGTTACCAGGGACAGAGGGCGAAGGAAATAGGGACATACTGGTTAAAGGGTACAAACTTTCCTTTAAAAAATGAATAAGTTCTGAAGATCTAATGTATAGCATGATGACTATAGTTAATAATAATGTAGTGTATACTTAAAATTTGCTAACAGAGTAGATCTTAGTTGTTCTTACCACACACAAAAAAAGGGTTGCTATGAGAGGTGATAGGTATGTTAGCTTGATTGTGGTAGCCATTTCACAATATATGTATATCAAATCATCACACTGTATATCTTAAATATATACAATTTTTGTCAATCATACCTCAATAAAACTAGAGGGAGGAGAATGAAAGCCCTTCAATTAACCTGCCAAACAATTGCCGATTGAATACAAAATTTTTCTAACAATATCAAAATTCAATTGATTTAAGTTTTGGAAAATTACAAGGACTTTCTTTCACTTTGAGAAGTTATGTGATATAAGAGGCACTGCCCAATTAATACTTTGAATGTGTTTTGTCTTAAAAGGACTTTCAAACTTATAAAAAACAAGTATTGTTACTTTGTAGCCCATTTAGTGAACTCACTGGTGTAGATATTTTTGAGTCTTTTATATCTGTCAAAGAAAACAGTCAGCTAGATATGAAAAACACAGATTCTATCAAAAAGAAGGGTGCTCTAGCTATGTTAAGTCAAAAGTCTAGATTTATTGTAATTTTAAAGCAAGAAACTGATTATTTCTTGTATTACTTTGTTGCTCTTATGCATATTGAAGATATTTGTGTTCAGTTTTCTAAACAGTGTCAGGATTCAGTTGTTAAATATATGTGCAAATGCTATGAATCATCAGCTTGTGGAACTGTAGAAAAACATAAAAGAAAATAAATGTAATGATCTTGTGCCTTTTTCCAATGTTCATTGGTTAAGTAGTGGAGGGATCTTTACAAAGTTTTAATGTACTATTAATTCTTATTTAAAATTTTCTTGAAACAAAAGAAATGCTTTCCAAATATTTAGTAATAAAAGACCAAAAACAGCAGTGTGATTTTGTTTTCTCATTGATATCACACAGGTTATGAATGAGCTAAATTTGAAGCTCCAAGGAAAGGAAAATCTTCTCTATGACCTAGCTAGACAAATACAAAAATCTATGTTGAAACTCATATTTGTCATAATAAAAATCAATAACAATCTTATACCTTCTTCTAACATAAATTAATATGCAAATGTTTATTATAATAAAGATCATTATGCAAATTTATTGCAAAAACTAAGAAAAATATGAATACATTATAATTATTGATGAATATATCATTTATTTTCAACTTCTGTAATACCCTTTTGAATTCAATTTTAATAATATGAGTTGACACAAGAGATACTGAATTAAACAGACATAATTTGAAACTGATAATAGTTTGCTTCAAAGTCAACTTAATTCTTCTAAAAATAAAGAAACCAGATTTAACAATATGGATGCAAATGTTAAAAGAAAATTATTTTTGGTGCTCAACTTAGTTATTGGAAAACTTTTAAGTACGTTTGGAATAACTTGGTTATGTGAATCTATTTTTTCAACTATAAAGTATGTAAAATATAAATACAGATCAAATATTTCTGATGCAAATCTAGCATTTGAATTGAAATATGCTGTAAGTTTAAAAATACTCGATTCAGAGAGTTCACATTAAAAAGAATATAATGTATAATTAATAATTTTTAATACTGATTACATGTTGAAAATAATATTTTGGCTGGGGGCATGGTAGTCCAAGCTACTCAGGAGGCTGAGGTGGGAGGATCCCTTGCGCCCAGGAATTTGAGGCTGCAATAAGCTATGTTTGCGCCGTTGCACTTCAGCCTGGGTGACAAAGCAAGACTGTCTCTAAAAACATAAAATAAAAATGCATTTTAAACTACTTTGGAGATATTTGGTTAAGCAAAATGTATTATTAAAATTAATTTTACTTGTTTCTTTTTATTTTTTAATGTGGCTACTAGAACATTTATAATTATGTATGTGCCTCACATTTGTGGCTCACATTACATTTCTATTAGCAGTTTTGCTTTCGAGGCTTCAGAGGCTGGGCTCTGAAACTAGACTGTCTGAATTCAAATGTCTAGTTTCTGACATTTCTTAGTTGTATACCTTAGGCAAGTGTTTTAACGTCTCCACACTTCAGTTTTTCCCATTTAAAAATGGGGTTAACAAGAGTTCTTACTTCACAGAGTTGTTGTAGGAATACTTAAATAGTGTCTGGCATATAGTAATCACCATATGTAATTGCTATTATTATTATTAACTATATGATCTTGAGAAGTTTCTTAACCATTAATTTACTCATATGTAAAATGGCAATAACAACATCTACCTCACAGGACTACTTCCTGAATTAAATGAAATAAGATGTACAAGATTGCTTCGCAGGAGGTAGGTGACCACCACAACATTGCTGAAACTTCCAGATCTTAGATGGTATTCAGAAGGTTCTGTAATCTGGCTCATCTTGCCAGTCTTAAATTCAGTTTGTGTGTGTGTGTGTGTGTGTGTGTGTGTGTGTGTGTGTGTGAGAAAAGTTGTAAATTATAAGATGTTCTTCAGTTGTTAAACATTATTTTTATTATCCCCTACCATAAAACTCTCCCCGCAAGTATATGTTCCCTAAACCTGCCTTACTTAAAGCCTTCCTAGCCCCACTAGCTTACTAGCTAGACTGAAAACTTGCTTTTCCATGAGGCCTTCACTGTGGACTCCAGCCTCAGTATGATCTCCTAACCTTCTAAATTCCTGAAACATTTCCCCCCACATTGTATATTGTTGTCAGTTAATCCTATACTATCTTGTATTATTGTTTAACATTATCATGTGTATGTCTCCGTGGTCAGGCTAGGGTGACTGTTTTATAACTTGTGAATTTCCCAACAGCACATAATAATTGCTCAAAAAAATATTTGGCCACCAAGTGGGAACATTTGGAAAAGTTAGAAGGAAAAAAGCAGTTTTGACCCTGGAGATCTGAATATACTCTGCAAAGGACAAAAAGTGTCACAGGATAGAGGGGGTTTTATGCAAACGTTCGAGATAAACATGAAAGGGCTGATACAGCTGATATGGAAAAAGAAGGGCAGAGGTGGTAGCTAAGAACAGAGCAGAGATTAGGAGCAAAGTGGACACCCACCCTGCAGGATAGTCCTAGAACTCAAAGCAGAGCTACGTCTTTCCCATAGTCCTCCTAACACTATTTCCAGCCACACCCAATTTTAGAAGGTGGTACAAAGCCTCATCTAATCAATTGTCTTGCCAATTTCAGACAGCTTATTCTGAGAGTTGCCTTCCTCTTGCTCTGGGAGCTTTCCCCACATTCAGGCATTTAAAGTGTTTGGAAATTCTTCCTTCTGCATGAAGGTTTTGCTGACCACCAGAAAGTGAATGAAAGCAGGTGCTCTACTCTCCTGCCTTCTGAACTCATAAATCCCTCATGGGCACTCTATCAGGAGAAAATACCCTACCACCCAAGTCATTGCAGAATCTACCATCTCTAAACGCAGGACCTACTCCAAAACATAATGAATTGATGTCACCAAGTTGATTCTTGTTTGGGCCACAGTGAAGGAAAAACAGCTAACATGGAGAAAAAGAAACGATGTTCAACCATGACTCATGGGCTTACCTCCCAACACAATGTTCAGGTTTGTTATGCATTTCTGTGGCTCCAAGGTGATGGTGAATTGGCAAAAAGAAAGGGAGACAGCATGGTGGAAGTCAGGACAGGTGTCATTCAGTTCTTGTTACCAACTGCAGTATGAGTTGGGCTGGGTATCAACTCATTTGAGTTTGGAAAATACAGACATCCCTTTACAGCCTCAAAATGCTGTTATTCAAAGTTAGTCTGTTCCTACTAGGCATGATGTACTATGACAATCACACCTGGAGGGGAACAGACACTATTCCCAGGAAAGAATCACTAATTTCTGTATCTGGGGAAGTAGGACATATCAAGTCTGGTTACCTTGGCCACCTGGCTCAAGGACATGGAACTAACAGAGACCAGCATACATGGATAGGGACCCAGCTGGCTTGATCTCTCACACTTGCTCTTTAAAAAAAAAAAAAAAAAAAAAATCGAACCAAGTTCAGCCAGACTCTTCCTCTCTTTCGAACTTTATTCCCAGCCCCAGGCCAAAATCTGATTACATAATTAGGCACTCAGTAAGTGTTCTCTGATGCTGATTTTTAATGAACTTGGACAATGCTGCTTCCTGTTTTGAAAGAGACAAATCCATTTGAAAAGCTAGCCTGTGCCCCCAATACCCACAGCATCTTGGAAATCAAATGGGCATTCTAATAACTTTAGAGGCAAAACAGTCAGATGTAAATAAGTCAAAGTTCTTACAACTTTAAGAGGGCAGCCGTTGAAAATAAAAATTTGTATCAGGATATGACTGTGAAGCCAAAACTAGTACTGGCTGATTGATCTGTCTATCTACCTATCTATCTATCTATCTATCCATCCATCCTACCTATTCACAGATTATTCTGGGCTAATATCAAAAAGATTATGAGGTTTGGCAAGGTAGCTCATGCCTGTAATTCCAGCACTTTGCGAGGCTAAGGCAGGAGGATTGCTTGAGCCCAGGAGTTCAGGATAAGCCTGGGCAATATAGTGAGAACATGTCTCTACAAAAAATGAAAATATTAGTTGGGTGTGGTGGTACATGTCTATAGTCCCAGGTACTCAGGAGGCTAGGGTTGGAGGATCACTTGAGCCCAGGAGGTCAAGGCTGCAGTGAGCTGTAATTATGCCACTGTACTCCAGCCTGGGCAACAGAGCAAGACCTTGTATCAAAAAAAAAATTATAAATATGCTGACTCTTGAGTTTACCATTTTCCTGAGATTTTAGAAGGGCAGGTAAAAGATACTTGTAAGACTTTGGATGGCATCTTCCTAGCAAATCACTTCTCGGTCTCCCAGGCAACTTTAGAGGGCACTTGGGAGTGAATTCTAGGCCATTTAAGTGCATGTCAGGCCTGCTGATGTTCCATAGTGGAAGTAGAATTAGGCTGCCTTTCCCAGCATTTTTGGTGTGTGCTGAATAGAACAGGGGACATGAAGAAAAGGAAATGTTGGAAGTAGTGGGCTTGCAGGGAGGAAGGGTAGGCATTGAGGAGGGGTGTTGTAGTTATTTGCCATAAAAGCTGTTCTGTCTTCTCACCCTAGATTCATGACTACAACTACAGGATTAAATGCTAACACTATTATTTCCTTGCTTAAAACTTTTCATCTGAACAATGCTTCCCACTGCATCCTTGGTCTGACATTCAAATTCAAATTTGGTTCTGCCTGTATCTTCAAATTCATTTCTCAACACTCCTTGTCACTAAACACTACTTATAGTTCCCAGTGAGGTGGGAACTCTCTTTTATGCCTTTGCCCAGATTGAGCTCTAAGATTGCCATTTCCCACCGTCTTTACCATCTATTTTCTATGTGTCCTTTAAGATAACTCAGGTGCCACCATCCCTGACACCCTCCTGAGCTCAATCTCCCTCCTCTGTTACCTCTGAGCACCCCAGGCAGATCTCTATCATGGTCACAGGATACTGTAATCATCTCTTTGCTTTTCTGTCCCTAACTAGACTGGATCATAGACTCTTTGAAGGTAAAACTATTTATTAAGCATCGTTGTATTTCTGTGAATTGTACAATGCTAATCACTTGTAGAAGCTCCATAAATGTTGATGGATTCATTAATTTGGTATAGATTGGGGGTAGAACCATCCCAGCCAACTGGCATTACACAATGCCATAGACTAGAGCTGGCCTCATGTCCAGTTCTCTCCTGGGCACAAGCCTGGAGCTCCATTGGCACCCTAGGAGCTAGGTCCTGTGTCTACACACAGTCTCACATTATAATCTCCATCCAGACTTGGAATCTTCAACTCCAAGCTCCATGCTCTTCCTCTTTTGGAAATTTTTTCATTGTTTAAATCCACTTAGTTCTTTTCCCTTTGTCTCTCTGCCCTTCCACCATTACGTACACTATGTTTTGGTTGCATGTTTCTGTCTGTTTTTGCATGCATGCATATGTGTCCTGTCTCCTCCAAAGTTCAGGCCGAAGTTCACAGGTGGCCACAGTTCTCCACTAAGCCCACTGCAGTGCTGTGTGCACAGTGGAGGTTGCCTCTTTCACTGGCCCAGAGCCTTTTTGGGATCATTCACAATTCCTACAGTCTGTAACCATCTATACAAGAGGCCAGTTTGTATAGCTTTTCCTCATACTATTCATTTCCACTGTATTCTGTGCCCTGTATTGGATCTGTGCTGAGTTACTGAACATTAAGATTTTACTTGTCTTGGAGACATCTGATGAGAAAGGTGGTGTGTTATAACCTCAACCAGCTCAGAACAATTAAATAAAATGTGATATCTCAAATGGATTGGGACACCTCTACAATTTTCCAGTATACCTTTTGGGATAGAAGAAGTAAATTTGGAGCTTGGCCCTTCAGGGACTGGGATTCACTGAGATATCAGGTCTCTTCTATTGCAAATAGAAAGCAGTTTTTATATAAGGCTTGTAACTCCTGTCCATCCATCTGTAGGGTACATGCTTTCATGGGTTATTTAAAAAAATAATTAAAGAGTTGTGTTCGACCATTTTTTCTTGAGACAGGGTCTTGTTCTGTCACCCAGGCTAGAGTGTAGTGGCACAATCTTGGCTCACTGCAGCCTTGACCTCCCAGGCACAAGTAATCCTCCCACCTCAGCCTCCTGAGTAGCTGGGACTATAGGTTCACGCCACCATGCCCAGCTAATTTTTTAAAAAAAATATTTTTTGTAGAGATGGAGTCTTACCATGTTGCTCAGGCTGGTCTCGAACTCCTGGGCTCAAGCATTCCCCCTGCCTCAGCCTACAAAAGTGCTGGGATTATAGGCATGAGCCACCACGCCTGGCCTAAACCATTTTTGTTCTCATCCAGTGGTCTGCAGTTGTGAACCGTTGGTCAAAGTTAGGAGCGCTGCCTGTGACACTGGAGTGGATGAAAGTATACTGGCACACAAAGGGATCAGATTCATGACCTTGGCCCTACTACCACTAAACCAACTAGGATGTCGGCCCAGAAGCCTGGCAAAGATGGAGCTTGGCCACAACTCCCTTGAGAAAGTGCAGACTACCCTGCAGAAGACCAATTCCAGATCCCCATGGTTTCTGGGCAATCTGACCTCAGGTCCCTGGTGACCAGCTTCCCCTCACCCCAGAAGGCTTCCTGTGTGAAATGGTCTTCCTACTTCATCAGGTGGGAATAAGTCAAGATAAATGGCACTCAGGCATGTGTCAAGATGGTTAGGAGGGGCTGAGAACGCAGCACATCTGAGTCTGCATCCCAGTGCTGCTGCTTGGTGCTATCTGGTCTTGGGCAAGTTGCTTAATTTCTCTAAACCTTATTTCCTCATGTTTAAAAAGGGGATGGTGATAGCTGCTGCTTCATGTGTTTGCTGGGTGATTTAATGAGAAAAGGCATGTAACATGTTGAGCACTATGCTTGGAAGACAGTAGGTACTCACTTGGTGGTAGATCTTCTTCATACATTCATACATTCTGAACATTGTGAATAGTAATAATAAGAAGCTGTATTGAAAGTGATGACAAGAAGACAGGGCCGTGTTTGCTGTGGTCTCAGGACACAACCCCAGTCGCTCCTGCCTGCCATCTCCCAAGGTGACCCATTTAGACGAGGCTGCTGAGTGAGGTTAGAATCCTGGCCTGCATCAGGCTGCCTGGGCATGACCCCTGAGCTGGCAGCCATGGGAGGGGAGCAGAAGGGGCAGGGGAGAAAGAGGGTGCTAGTGGGAAGGCTGGGACTCTGAGGAGGAAGTGGGTTTGTGGTACGGAGAGGGAGGGGTAAAGAAGAGGGATGGGCAGAGCTTGAGAGGTTTTTAGCAGAAAGGAAGGCAGTTGAGAAAAAAAAAAAAAATCCACTTGTGCCTTATTGGCCTCTTGCTGTCATTTGCTGAAAACGAGGACTCAGATAAACCAACACAGATCATCTCAAGCCTCTCACAAAACTCAAGCCTTTCTCTTTTTGTATCTTGTGTGGGCAGGAGAGAGGTGCGATCTCATCACTGTCCTATCTGTAGCTCCAAAGAAGAAAAAAACAGACTGTGTTTTTCAGATGGTCAGACCATCAGACCAAGATCTAATGTGCCTTTTTCAGCCTAAAAGTCTTGTTGCACAACCTGGTGTTATTTCCACAGGCAACTGAAGTAACTCTGCTCTTGAAATCCTGTCCCATGTGACTCTTTTTTTTCTTATTTGTTAGCTCAGTAACTAAATAGTCATGACAGGAAAAGAATCCCCCCGTTCTGTGAGGCAGGGACCTGGGAGGTCAGCAGTACTCCGTGGACATCTCCAGGGAGGGCACATTATATCCTGTGTACTTGGGAGAAGGGAAACAGAGCTGGTCCCCACTCTCGGGGGCCTAGCATAATGCTCTGCGTCGTTCTTCAGCCACACAGTTATTCAGCCGAGAGGCAGCTCGGTGTAGACAGAATGATTCAAGAAGAGCCATGCCCCATGGAACACTGGGCAGGTTCTCCTATCACAACAGGAAGCAAAGTCACAGGAGAGCCGGATGTCAAAAGCGAGGTTTCTTCAGCACCTGTGGAGACACCAACTTGCCTCCTCACCCTCCCCCATAGTTTCATCTTTGCTAGACCACTCACTTTTCCAGATTCGTTTTCAGACCTTCATCCTCAAACTTTAATCAGGTTTTATATGGGGAAGGGGCCGGGGTGATCCCCAGTGGATCTGTTTGATTCTGCCTCTCCCCATCTCACCCCCGAAATGGCCTATTGTTTGGAACAGTCTGTTGTTTGAAGTATCTCAGCCTGGTTGTTCTGTCCTTACCTCATTTTGCACGTTCAAAGTCAATCCCTCATCCTCATCTCCCAGATCATCTGTTTCCTTATTTCCATTAAACAGGATTGCCATTTATCCCGTTGTTCGAGTACTACTTTGCCTCACCCGTACTAGCTTCATAAATGGTCACCAGCAGATTCTGCTGATTCTTGATTCATCTGTAATGTCCCTTGTCACTGTCACTCCTGTATAGTACAAGCTTTAATCACTTCCTCATGCCTGGACCTGGGTAACAGCCCCTTCCCAGACCTCTCAGACTTATGCCAGCATTATCCATATTATTCTGCCTGGAACACAGATCGCATCATTCTCTTGAGCACAGAAGCCTCATCACTGACTATAGTACAAGGTCCAGCTGGGCTCCCCACCTAACATTCCCCACATTCCTCTCCCGTCTGGCCACCAACTTCCCCAGGCAATCTCCCATATCCTCAAAAGATACCCACACTCCTGCCATGCTGTTTTAATACCACACTCTACCTGGTATGGGAGATGCTAACACACAGGAAGGGAGAGAGGGAAGGACGGAGGACGGGAGGAAGGAAATGAGCAGCTCCATCTCCCCCACAAACCTTTCTTCAGTGGCTCTAGTCCTTGCTACTACACCCTTGTCTGAATTCCTCCATCATCAGTGTCTACACCACTCATTAAAAAACAGACAAGCTATAGGTGATGTACAGGTGTGTTAAAAAACAATAAAAAGCAAACAAGGAAACCCCTTTTATTACGAACATTTCCAAACTTACATAAAAACCCCTTAGAACCCCATTGACTAGTTCCAGTAGCCATCAACTTGCCATACGTATTTCATCTATCCTCCCTCTCCTCCCCACATTTTTGCTTTTTGACTGAAGCATTTTAAAGCAAATTATAGGCATTGTGTCAACTTATTCCCAAATATTTTAGCATGTATCTTAGAAAGGGTAATTTCTTCTATCACCACAATGCCAAAATTGATAATTCCTTCTTATCAACAGTCTATATTGAACTTTCCCAAATTGTTCTTTTTAAAAGTTCATTTTCAGGCCCAGGCATGGTGGCTCATGCCTATAAGCCCAGCAATTTTGGGAGGTCAACGAGGGCAGATCACCTGAGGTCAGGAGTTCAAGACCAGCCTGACCAACATGGTGAAACCCTGTCTCTACTAAAAATACAAAAATTAGCCAGGCATGATGGCAGGCACCTGTAATTCCAGCTACTCAGGAGGCTGAGGCAGGAGAATCATTTGAGCCTAGAAGACGGAGGCCACAGTGGGTTGAGATCATGCCACCGCATTTCAGCCTGGGCAACAAGAGAGAAACTCCATCTCAAAAAATAAAATAAAAGTTAATTTTTAGAGTGGGTGTGTTTTAATCAGGATCCCAATAAGGTCAGGTCCCTTACTTATCTATTGTATTTGGTTATATCTGTGAGGCCTCTTTTAAATCCTTCTTCTTTTTTTTTCTTTTGAGATGGAGTCTTGCTCTGTCACCTAGGCTGGAGTGGAATGGCATGATCTTGGCTCACTGCAACCTCCACCTCCTGGGTTCAAGCAATTCTCTGCCTCAGTCTCCTGCGTAGCTGGGATTACAGGCACTTGCCACCATGCCTGACTAATTTTTGTATTTTTAGTAGAGACAGGGTATCACCACCTTGGCCAGGCTGGTCTTGAACTCCCGACCTCATGATCCACCTGCCTCAGCCTCCCAAAGTGCTGGGATTACAGGTGTGAGCCTCCACACTGGCTTTATTTATTTATTTATTTATTTATTTTGAGATGATTTTGCTCTGTCCCCCAGGCGGGAGTGCATCCCAGAGTGGAGTATAGTGGCATGATCACTACTCACTGCAACCCAAACCTCCCAAGCTCAAGCAATCCTCCCACCTCAGCCTCCTGAGTAGCTGGGACAACACACATGCACCACCATGCCTGGCTAATTTTTGTATTTTTTGTAGATTGGGGTTTTTCTGGAGTGTAGCCCAGGCTCTGGTGCAGTGGTGTGATCTTGGCTCACTGCAGCCTCCGCCTTCTGGGCTTAAGAGATTCTCCTACCTCAGCCTCCAGAGTAGCTGGGATTATAGGCACACAAAAACACCTCTGGCTAATTTTTGTATTTTTAGTAGAAACGGGGTTTCACCATGTTGGACAGGCTGGTCTTGAACTTTTGACCTCAAGTGATCCGCTTGCCTTGGCCTCCCAAAGTGCTGGGATTACAGGCCTGAGCCACCCCACCCAGCCCAGGGATTTGCTATGTTGCCTAGCCTAGGCTGGTCTCTAACTCCTGTGCTCAAGCAGTCCTCCTGCCTCAGCCTCCCAAAGTGCTGGGATTACAGGCATGCACCACCACGCCCAGCCCTTTAACTCTTTTTGTTTCATTTTTTTTGGGACAGAGTCTCACTCTGTCACCCATGCTGCAGTGCAATGGCGCTCTCTTGGCTCACTGCAACCTCCACCTCCCTGGTTCAAGTGATTCTCCTGCCTCAGCCTCCTGAGTAGCTGGGATTACAGGCACCTGGCACCACACCCAGCTAATTTTTATATTTTTAGTAGAGATGGGGTTTCACCTTGTTGGTCAGGCTGGTCACCAACCCCTGACCTCATGATCCACCCGCCTTGGCCTCTCAAAGTGGTGGGATTACAGGCGTGAACCACCATGCCCAGCTAATTTTCATATTTTTAGTAGAGACAGAGTTTCACCATGTTGGCCAGGCTGGTCTTTGAACTCGTGACCTCAGGAGATCTGCCGGCCTCAGCCTCCCAAAGTGCTGGGATTACAGGTGTGAGCCACCACGCCTGGCCTTGATCTATCTTTGACCTAATTTTTGTATATGTAATTATAGGCTCCCAAAGAAAAAGTCGTGTGTATGTGCAAATGAGTGTCTGTGTGTGTGTGTGTCTGTGAGAGAGAGAGAGAGATACAGTGTGTGTGTGTGTGTGTGTGTGTGTGTGTGTGTGTGTGTGTGGTGTGTGTGTTTGGCTTCAATGTTACAAAGAGTTTTCCACACACTACATTCGTAAACACCTGCTGAACAACATTTATTAAGTCTACTACCTGAAGAATCGCGTACTAGGGAGAGACATAGAGAAAAAATGAGACAGATTCCTAACCTTGGTGTTTCTAGTCCTGTTTATACAGGACAGTAGTTCTCAGATGTGCGAGGGCTTATTAAAAGCACAGACTGCTGGGTCCTAACCCCAGAGTTCCTGATTCAGTTGGCTTGGGGTGAGTCCTGAGAATCTGCATCTCTAATAAATTCCCAGATGCCCCTGCTGGCCCAGGGATCAATCTCTAAGAACCATTAATATCAGACATGAGCTTCAAAAAGTCTCCCACAGCCCCTAGTGCCCAGGCCACTTATACAGTACTGATTCCTAGGCTGCCACTTCTGAGATCTCTCTGAGCTCAGTGAGTGGCCTGATTGTCCAGACTTTCTGGTGGGAATGAGCTACCTTGAAGATATGTCCTCATGGAGAAGGATAAGATGATGGGGCTGAGAGTAGGGTAGAAAAGTGGCTTCCTGGTACAGATGAAAACGGTCAGCTAGGTTCTCTGAGTCCCAAAAAGTCCGAGAGGTATGATGGGCAGCAGAGGCCTTTCCCAGGTCGGATCCTGTCAGCTTCAAGCAAGGGTCTCTCAGGGTATAAAGGGTATGCCTGCTCCTCTGCCTCCTACAGTAACTCATGCCATCCCTGCAAAGGACTACCACAGGGCAAGATGTGACGGAGGCTTTTTGCCAGTGGAAGGAATAGATGTCCTATGGAAGCAGTGAGCAAAATGAAAAAAACTTTAGTCTTTTAAGAGCATCCTATTAAATAGAATCAAAGTGACTAAGCAAAAAAATTTTGTTATTTTACTCAATGCTCCCAACTAGACTGTTTTTGATCCCAGGCTTATTTCTTTTCCTGTGGATAATAGCTGTTTCTTAGTTTTCCTTATAATTCCTGTTATTCTTTCTATCCTCTACCTTATTCCTGGGGCGGGGGGGAGCAGATTCCATTTCCTTCCATCCACCCCTTATATTTGGGCATTTCCCATGTTCTAAACTCAACCGTCATCTATTCTCACTAATAGAGTCTCTTTGAGAAACATTATCTGCTTTGATAGCTTGAACTTTCCACTCATATGTTCATGGCTCCCCCCAAAAAATATCCCCAGCCTAGACCTCTCTCTTGAGCTCAGACCATCATGCCAACTTCCTGCTGGATGTCTCCACCAGATGATGCACAGGTACCTCCAACTCCATACATCTAATCCAACTTATTTTCTCCATCCCAATACTTACCTCTTATCCCCTTGCCTTATATCCTATCCCTGTTCCTCCAAACTCATTGATGGCGTCAACATCTCTTGAGTTGTTCAAGCTTGAAATCATGGAGTTCTCTTCAATTACTCTCTTTTCGTCACCTATCCTCACCCTAATTGTTCATCAAGGCCCATCTTTTCACTCTTGAACTATCTGGATAATTCATTATCTTCTTGCAATTTCCCCTGCCTCTGACTTGATTCCAATCGTTATCATCTCTTTCCTGAGTCACTGCAATGTAATAATGATAGCTGCTATATATTGAGTGCTTATTGTGCGTCAGAAACAGTGCTCCTTATATACCAACTACGTCTGCTTTCTGCTGCTGTAACAGAATACCACAGACTGGGTAGCTAATAAAGAATAGAAAATTATTGGGTTCATGGTTCTGGAGTCTGGGAAGAGCAAGAGCATGGCACCAGCATCCAGGGAGGGCCTTGCATTGCATTATCCCATGGCAGAAGGTCAAGAGGGTCTGTGAGACAGAGAAAGATGGGGACTGAATTTATCTTTTTTTTTTTTTTAGTCTGAATTTATCTTTTTATCAGAAGCCTATTCCTGTAACAAATAGCCCATTCCCATGATAACAGCATTAATCAATTTATGAAGGTAGAACCATAACTTAACCAATTACTCTTAAAGCTTCTAGCTCTATGAAACCATCCTGAGCAACTTAGCAAGATCCTGTCTCTACCAAAAAAAAAAAAAAAATTAAAAATTAAAAATTAGCCAGGCATGGTGGTGTGCATCTGTGGTTTCAGCTACTCAGGAGGCTGAGATGGGAGGATTGCTAGAATCTGGGAGGTCAAGACTGCAATGAGCCATGATTATACCATTGTACTCCAGCCTGGTCAACAGAATGAGACCCCCATCTCAAACAAATAAAAAATAAAGATTTTACCTCTTAAGCTGTTGTTACAATGGCAATTAAATTTCAACATGAGTTTTCAAGGGGATATTCAAACCATACATATACCTTATATTTTTCCTTTTTGTTTGGCTGTTTTACAATAAATATTATATCATAATTACTAATCAATGGGGTAGCTATTATCATCCCCATTTTATAGGTGAGAAAACCAAAGGCTTGAAAATACTAAGTAACTTGCCCAAGATCTCCTGCTTTTGGGTAAGTTGTGGAGACAAGAGCCTGTATTCTCAAACACTGCCATGTAGTGATGTGGTCCTGACCTTGGTGGCACACTAGAGTCACCTGGGGAGTTTTTTAAGACTACCATTTTCCCAGACTCAACCCAGACTATCTGAATCCAAATCTCTGAGGGTTTGGCCTGCCCTTGCATATTTTTTAATCCTCCTCAAGGGATTCTCATGGGCAGTCAAGACTGAGAGCCCTTGCATTACTGCCTGTATGCATAACCACTTTCTCTACTCTACTCTGAATCTTCCTCCAGACTGCTGTTTAATTGTTCTTTTGAAGCACCACAGTGATGATGCAACTGTCCTGCTCAAGCACCTCCAGTGGTTCCCCTCCCCCTCTACAATAGGGGCCAACATCCTCTGTGGGGCAGCCAGACCCTTCTCAATTTGCATGCCCATCTGTGAGCCTCCCTTCCCTTACTCTTTACCTGCAGCTACACCACACGCTTGAGATTTCCAATACCTTTGCACATGTTATTTGCTCAGCCTAAATTGGCCTTTTCTCCTTCCTTCCAACCCCCCTCAACCTTAACTCCTTGCCAAACAGCTCCTCTTTTTGCTTTGAGACACAGTTAAAATGTTATCTCTACAATTTCCCCAGGTAGTATTAATGGCTTCCCTTTTGTTCTCTTTGTAATTTGCCTAATTACTCTGAATTGCAATCACTTATTTACATATTTGTCGCCCTCAAAAGGCTTTGAGTCTCAAGAAGACCTGTGTCTTGTTCATATTTTTACCCCCATGACAGGCACTCAGTAAATTATGAAAGAATGACCCTTGTCCAGCTGTGTGGCCTACTGCCACCTGGTTCTATCAGGCAGTGGTGAAGAACAGAGTCCCCAGAGTCAGATGAGACCAAATCCCAGTTCCCTTACTAGCTGTGTGGCCACCCACTTGAGACTAACCTTACCTACCCTCTCTCTGGCTTAGTCTTCTCATCTGTAAAATGGGGATAATGACAGTACCTACCTCATAAAGTGGCCATGAGAATTCAGTGAGATTAATCTATATCAAGGGACCTGAGACCAGCGCAGTACCAGCACATAGCAAGTACTCTCCATTGTTATTATTAGCTTAGAAAACAGCCTTCCAATATATTGATATCACTTATGGAAAATTACATCTGTGTGTGTATGTGTGTATATGTAGAAATACATGGGAAAATGTCAACTAAAGTGATATTTTGTGGGGTTTTTAATTTATATTTTTCTTTACTGTTTGTTTCACAATAAATATCGATTTTTATATATACGCTTAGCCTCTTCAACTTCCAAAATACACCCATACATACACATAAATACTCCAACCCATAATATACCTATACAAACCCCACCAACACACACCCACAACCACACGAACACACATTCTCCCTCAGGAGGCAGAAACTCTGAGTTCAAATGTGACCCAAGCTCAGGGACATTGAAAACGTGCCTACATAGCAGGAATGAATAGACTTTAGGCCATCTCTGGCTCACAGTCAGCAGCGGGGAGAAGAGAGTCCACCAGCTCTGGAATAAGAAAGTGGCATGCCTATCCATCCAAGCCTTCAAGTAAACAGCCAACCCAGGTATCTGGATACAGACCCCCTTATGAAATGCAGGCCATGGAGGAGAGCCCCACCTATGCTGATTTCTCCCACGGGGTGGAAGTGCAGAGGTGAGGCGCGGAGGGCTGGACCCACCGCACAACACACAGAAGAATGCTGGGAAGATAACTATCTCTCAGACCATGCTGTTCAGACGAAAAGGAACTAGTACTGTCAAAAAATGATTTATTTTTAGTCCTAAAAGCTTAGGAAATTCAAGAAGAACTGGATGGATGGAGCTAAATCCAACATTTTCATTGGAACTTTCTTTTTCTTTCACTGAAAGAGAAAACTTGTAATGACTTTTGAACTGGCTTTAGTGCTTAGACTGCAATTTCACTATAGTTTTATATCAAATGTATTATCATAATTAGCCTACTCCATGTTAGAGTATATTGTGACCAAGAAAAATCAGATGCCACAATGATTTCTAGAAGTCAAACCTGCTTTTCTGTTGCCTCAGAAATGAGGCAAATCTTTGGACCTATGTACCAACCCTGACATTTGGAGAAGAATCTGGGGAGATCCGTAGCAAACAGAACAGAACCCTATCCAGTTTCATAGGGTGACCACCGGTGCCAGGCCCCAGTTTGGAGTCAGGTAGGGAAGTCACAGCATCAGGAAGAACCTATAGCTGCCCGACTTAAGGCAGCAAAGAAAGGGGGAATCCCTTTGTTTAAAAAGACATGATCTCAAGCTGGGGGTGGTGGCTCATGCCTGTAATCCCAGCACTTTGGGAGGCTGAGTCGGGAGGATCACTTGAGGCCAGGAGCTTGAGATCAGCCTGGCCAACATGGTAAAACCCTGTTTCTATTAAAAATATAAAAAAAAATTAGTCAGGCACATGCCTGTAGTCCCAGCTACTTGAGAGGCTGAGACAGGAGAATTGCTTGAACTCCAGAGGCAGAGGTTGCAGTGAGCCGAGATCTTGACACTGCACTCCCCTGAAAGAATCGGAAGAAAGTATTAACATTCTATCTTGGGCTATAGAGAGCCTGTGTTGAAGTTTGCAGAAATATGTAAGTAACTGGCCAGGGCTACCACACACAGACACAGAGGCTGTACAGTATGTGATCTATAACAACTCACCTTGCACACTTAGAATGTATGCTTCACAACTTAGCACTGAATTATATACTGTCTCTTGTAACACAGATGATCCCAATCATCACTAGGCAAATGAGAAACAACTCAGGCAATAAATGAAGAGAAAGTAGCATTAATAATAAATATTTTACTAACTTGCAGCTTCCTCTTGTGAATTAGGACCTCAGCTTTTCTTCCATCACCCTCAAATTTCCCAGTCCTTTCTTTTCTAAAATTGGGGTATACGTATGTAGTTACATATCATAAAATGTGCCATTTTTAAGTGTACAATTCAGTGGCTTTTAGTACTTCACAACTCTGTGCAACCATTACCACTATCCAGTTCCAGAATATTTTCATCATT
Source organism: Sapajus apella (assembly GCF_009761245.1). Lineage (NCBI taxonomy): Eukaryota > Metazoa > Chordata > Mammalia > Primates > Cebidae > Sapajus > Sapajus apella. The sequence continues at coordinate 15,348,522 of NW_022436962.1, read as the reverse complement.
GAAAAAGAAACTCCCTACCCATGAACCCGTCACTTCCCATTAATTCCCACCTCCTCCCAGCCCCTGGCAACCATTAATTTGCTTTCTGTCTCTATGGCTTTGCCTGTTCTGGACATTTCATATAAATGGAACCAAACAATATACAGCCTTTTATGACTGGCTTCTTGCCTTATCATATTGTCAAGGTGCATCTGTGTGATCGTATGTATTGGTGCTTCATTCATTCTCCCAGTTATTTCTGGGCAGCCCAGATGGTGGTTCTCATGCAGTCAAGCCTAAGTCTGCTCATGCACATCTGCCCCCCGGAAGCCACTGGAATAAGGGCCTCAAAGCTGTTCCCTCTGCCCACTTTGAGGATGTCATTTTCCCACCCTTGAGATGTCAAATGATATTCAGTTCCCATCAATCCTCTCCTCTCTGCACTAGAGATACATTCTGTGCAGACCTGGGGACACAGTCTCTCCCTACTTGAATGCTTGCACTCAAGAATAGCATTAGGTCATTCTTGCATTACTATAAAAACAAAAACAAAAACCTGAGGCTGGGTAATTTATAAAGAAAAAATGTTTGATTGGTTCACGCTTCTGCAGACAGTACAAGGAGCATGGTGCTGGTATCTGCTTCTGGTGAGGGCCGCAGGAGGTTTACAATCATGGTGGAAGGTGGAGGGGGAGCAGGCATCTCACATGGCAAGAGTGAGAGCAAGAGAGAGAGCCAGGGGAGGTGCACACACTTTTAAACAACCAAATTTCATAAGAACTCACTGTCTGTCACTAGGATAGGACAGCACCAAGCCATGAGGAATTCTCCCCCATGACCCAAAGACCTCCCACCAGGCCCCACCTCCAACACTGGGAATTACATCTCAACATGAGGCTTGGAGGGGACATCCAAATTATATCACCTGGTTCCTTTGGAAGGCACCATCTTCAGCTTTTAATTCCATCTCCTTCTGGTGTCTGAAAACAGGTCTGCTCTTCTATTCCCCCATCTCTCACTCACTGTGATCCTAGAGACTTGGGTTAGGAGAGCATTCAAGACAAAACAAACTCTGTCTTCAGCTAGGTTCCCTCAGAAGCACATCTTAAGACAAGAATTGGTATGGAAGTGATTATTTTAGGATGTGTTCCCAGGAAAAACCAGTGGGGGTGTGGGAAGATAGAATGGGGAATATATGGAATCCAGAAAGGGATATGGAATCAAGTGAAATCCCACAGAGGGTAACTTGAGCTCCATCCCACAGGGCAGTGACAGTGTAAGTGAGACCTCAGAGTTGGGTGTTGACTCACTGCACCTGTCAGTCACTGGGTAAGGGTTGCTCTCCGGTGTGTAAAGTCCAGACCCTTCAGCTCTCTGTGCCCTCATGCAAAGGGGGTCCTGGCAGGCTGAGAGCAGCCGTTTGACATAGAGATGCAGGAGCTGGCTGTTAGAAGTGGAAGCATGAATTTCTGCTACGCTGTTCCTCAAGGTTTCCTTTTCCAACAAATAGCTCAGAACCTCCTACATCACAGTGCTGTGCATTTAGTATTTGTAACAGACAGAGAGAAAGAGAAGGAAGAAAAGAGAGGAGGTTTCACTAGAGGCCTAAAAGTAACTTTTTACAATCATAATCTTCTTTTGAATCATTTGAAAAAATAAGAGTACATTATATACATCTCTGGCTAACTTTTCCACTTACTGTACGTACTTTGGCATGTGCAAAAGAAAATGAAACCAGTACCTGCTGGATGGTTGATGTAAAAAAAGGAAACACAGGCCAGGCACGGTGGCTCATGCCTGTAATCCCAGCACTTTGGGAGGCCAAGGTGGGTGGATCACCTGAGGTCAGGAGTTCAAGACCAGCCTGGGCAACATGGTGAAACCCTGTCTCTACTAAAAATAGAAAAATTAGCCTGGCGTGGTGGCGCATGACTGTAATCCCAGCTACTCAGGAGGGTGAGCAGGAGAATTGCTTGAACCCGGGAGGCAGAGGTTGCAGTGAGCTGAGATTTCACCATTGCATACTCTGTGTCAAAAAAAAAAAAAAAGAAAAGAAACACTCAGGGAAATCTGCTTCATGAAGTTCAAGGTGACAAAGTTGATTGTCAACAAAGTGTCCAGTGTTTGATAAGCCAGGGATGCATAATAATGTTGTACTTCTCATCCTGGGTGTTAGAGGATCCCTCTCTGGTGTCTGGAATGAATTTCTTTTTTTTTTAGACACAGTCTTACTCTGTCACCCAGGCTGAAGTGCAGTGGCACGATCTCCGCTTGGCTCACTGCAACCTCCGCCTCCCAGGTTCAAGAGATTCTCCTGCCTCAGCCTCCCAAGTAGCTGGGATTACATACATGCATAACCACATTTGGCTAATTTTTGTATTTTTGTATTATTATTATTTTCAAGATGGAGTTTTTCTCTTGCTGCCCAGGCTGGAGCACAATGGCACAATCTTGGCTCACTGCAACCTCCACCTCCAGGGTTCAAGCAATTCTCCTGCCTCAGCATCCCCAATAGCTGGGATTACAGGCTCATGTCACCACACCTAATAATTTTTGAATTTTTAATAGAGATGGGTTTCACCATGTTGGCCAGGCTGGTCTTGAACTCCTGACCTCAGATGATCTGCCCACCTCAGCATCCCAAAGTGCTGGGATTACAGGCGTGAGGCACTGCCCGGCCATGAATCTCATTTTCATTTACTATACACATAGGAACCCAGGGAGCAGAGAACATAGCTCTCTAACTGACTTGGGAATGCTGCTGAACCTCTTTGTTTTAATCTTTCCTCAACATCTTGGTCTCCCTCCCAAGGTTGACATAAAGATGAAATCAATGGATATACAAAGACTTTGAGAAACAAGGTATAATGTATTATTTTAAATGGTTTTTGGATTTCTACAAAGAAATATTGGGTAATGGAGAGGAAAAGATTCAAAGAATGAGACTGAGAAGGTTCCCTGAGTCCTCAGTGAAGTCCCAGTCTCAGTGGGAATTCACCATGACCCTAGATCTGGCCTGTGGCTGTACTCATTGACACCACATTAGCAGCTACTTCAGACCTTTGAGGCCGCAGCTGGACTAATCAATAAAGGTCCATGAAACCCCCCTGGCAGAACTAAGGTCAGGAGAAAAGGCAAAAGGGGAATACATGATAGGGTGAGGGGAGGAAACAGATGAGAGAGAGAGAAGGAGAAAAGTCAGGGGTGGGGAGTGGGGGTGGGGCAGGGGAAGTGTAATGCATTTCTCACTTCTTAATAAATGCATTAAGAAGTAAGGAGTAAAGAACAGACAGGAAACAGAGATGACCATGCTGGACAAAGACAGACACCATTAGCAGCTCCTCCTGTGACATTCACAACCTGGACTTCCCAGGCACCCATTCTCTGGTAGAGGCCGCGTCTGCCACATACTCTTCACAGCCTGTTCCCAACTCTCAACCTGCCTTTCCAATTATTTAAGGGGATAAGAGTTGGGGAAGGTCTCCAAGAAAATCTGACCTTGACCTCCACAGCTCTCCAGCAGGTTTGGGCAGAAGGTGGCTAGGAGAGCCCGGAAGCAGAAGCCGGAGCTGGCTGGGAAACAGAGGGCCCTCAGTAAGCGTGCCAGCCTGTAAACTGTCCTTTTGTTTTGCAGGCTTTACCGAACACGGTTTTATTTCATGTGACTGTGCTATTTCAGGAGGAGTAAATATTGCCGGCGGTCTGTTTAAAAAGGCCAATGACCTGAAATGTTGTGGGTTTTTTGTCTTTTCTTTTCCATTTGAATTATCTCCAAGAGGCAGGCTTGCCCGAGTATCGTGCAGTTTTAACTCACTGGCTTTTGGCCCTAACTTTCCCTTTTTGTCTCGTGATAGGCTGGACTGGCCAACAAGAGAGCAAAAATATGAAGATAAAGAGGCAAAGAGCAGACCTGGGCTCCAGGAAAGAAGGGGGGGATGTCCAGGGTGTAACCCGGAAGAGGGCAGGGAGCCATAGGCCCTCTGCTGCCTTCACTGTTTCCGGAGCTGGTGTTTGACCTATAATTATAGGTTCTTTCCTCTGATTTCCTCTGTGAAAATAGCAACATTCAGACTAAGCGCAGAGTAGAAAAAAATACACTACATAAAAGATCAGGGATTTATAAATATGGTCAAAATTACAGGATTGCTACCTCTGTGGTTTGGTTCTCTGAAGAGAAGGTTGAGAAGAGACAGCACAGTGCTTCAAACTTGACTCAGGTCCTAAAATATCTAGGTGTGCCTCTTTGGGGGCCAAATTAGGGAGATATTCACTGCAATTATTTTTTCATTGGATGTCAAAACATGGTAAAGATGGATGTCCCTGGCCAGGCACATCCCACTCGCAGTATTTTTATTTTCACTTCTTAAGAATCCTCACTCATCATCAAATTGTTCTGCCTCCTCATCGAACTTACTATATCTAAAGAGTAGCTCAGGGTGAAGGATATCCTCGTCTTATCCCACTACCTCCCAACCTTCTAAGACCTGCTTTTCCCCTAGACATTGTGTTCATGTTGGAAACATTATGTTCTTATATGCTCCAGAACCTGGTCACAGCTGCATACATCGGCCCTCCCATTGGGATTTCTTAACTTAGAACAAGTGAAAGATCAGCTCAGTTTATCTTTGGTAACAGAAACTGTCCTATGGGGGCTGGGCGTGATGGCTCATGCCCATAATCCCAGCACTTTGGGAGGCCGCGGCAGGTGGATCACCTGAGGGCAGGAGTTCAACAGCAGCCTGGACAACATAGTGAAACCCAACATGGTGAAACTCCATCTCTACTAAAAATACAAAAACAGTAGCCAGGCGTGGTGGCAGGCACCTGTAATGCCAGCTACTCGGGAGGCTGAGGCAGGAGAATTGCTTGAACCTGGGAGGCAGAGGTTGCAGTGAGCCGAGATCACTCCATTGCACTCCAGCATGGGGACAAGAGCGAAACTTTGACTTAAAAAAGAAAAGAAAGAAAGAAAGAAACTGTTCTATGGACATATGGCCATGGAAATGGAGACAGCCTGTCTGTAGTAAAAGAGAAATGAAGCAACCATGAGTGAGAAACAGATGCACGGGAGAGATAAACGCCTGACACTCTGAAGTCCCTGGTGCCTGTGGTTCCTGAGGCCGGGCTCCATGTTTTCCTGACCTTTTCGTAGTTTGGATACTCAACCTTTCTGTGGATTCCATAAGCTAATACATTCCCTCTTTTGTTAAACTAGTTCAAGGGGTGTTTCTGATGTGTGTAGCCAAAAGTCTTGACTGAAGCAATATAGTTAATGCCAAGGATTCTCCAGGAAAGTTGACAAAGCAATATGATCTGCACAGCATCTCAAAGCGGGTTTGACAAAAGGGTTAAGGGCGATGTTTATGGTATGCCTACTTTCAACAACTATCACTACTCTACTTTTCAGAAAGATAAGTGTTGGGAAGAAGGCTGAAAATATCTCAAGCAGCATTTATGACCCAACAGCTGAAGAAGAGGAGGAGACATGGAAAAAAGCCTGGTGGCCTGACCTCTGCCTTCATGTAGAATCACATATAAGCTTTCTAGGTAGGAGGTTTCTAGAAAAGACTGCAAGAAATATTTTCCCAGCACCGATCAAAATGTCGTAACTCTTACCATTGGATCTGCAATCAGTTAAAACCCATGTTTGCCTCTCAGTAGATGAGCGACTGAGGAAGAATGACTGGTCAGCATAAAAACATTTCCTTCGCTTAGAGTTGTTACCTCCACACAAAATGATTCCAATCCTCCCTCTGTGTCAATGAGGCAAGTATAACAGCCTGGCATGACGGTGTACAAAAGTCCCTGGACTGTGTCCAAAGACCCAGATTCCTACCAAAGTTTTGCTACCGAACACTTATAGAACTAGCCAAGCCTCTCAGTCCAGTTTCCTCAGCTGTTAAATAAGGAATTGGGCTAGATGATCCCTAAAATCCCTTCCAGCTCTCATATGCCATGACTCTAAGGTAAATTACTGGCCTAGAATCATTCTCCACAATAAATACTATTTGCTTTCCACCAGAAACAAACAGGAAAAATGGAGAAAGAACAAGAAATTCAGATATTTTGTTTTCTCATATTTAAGGTGAGATGATTCTTTTTATAAAATTAAGATTATTTCTAACATCATTAGATCTTTTAAAAAATAACAGCTTTAGGCCAGATGCAGTGGCTCATGCTTGTAATCCCAGCACTTTGGGAGTCCAAGGTGGGTGGAGCACGAGATCAGGAGTTTGAGACCAGCCTGACCAACACAGTGAAACCCTGTAGCTACTAAAAATATAAAAATTAGCTAGATGTGGTGGCAGGCACCTGTAATTCCAACTACTCGGGAGGCTGAGCCAGGAGAATTGCTTGAACCCGAGGGGCAGAGGTTGCGGTGAGCCAAGATCACGCCACTGTACTCCAGCCTGGAAGACAGAGCTAGACTCCACCTCAAAAATAAAACAATAAAACAGGTTTATTAAACAAGAAATGTATGTTTACTGCAGAAAAATGTTAAAACTCATAAGCAAAAAGAATTTAACCTACAAAATCCTTCCTATCAGAGATAGCATCTATTAATATGTTGTGCATATAAAAATGTTTTTCTCTACACATCTATACATTTTTTCCTTCTGAAAATAGGATCAGGCTATTCATTCTGTTTTTCAAGTTGATCCTGACATTTAGCAACATACTTAAAAAACATCTCTCTATGTTAATAAGTACACTTATATAGCATTGATTTTTAACAGCTATATGGTAATCCGTTGTTTAGGTGCATCCCCTATGGCTGGATAGTGACATTTATTTTTAACTATTAACAATCTTATAAATATACTATGTGCAAACATGTATGTTTTTAAGGCTTCTAAGTGCACAGCCAGCAGCAATTCAGCATGAGAAGGGAGGAAGAGCTGTCACATCCGTCTTTGCAGATGCATGCATTAGGCAAGCTCTTCCTAACAATCAGATGGTTGCAAGGAACCATTTGATTCCCCTATACTGTATGACTCCCACCGTCCCAGTCACAACTGATGGGATTGGCATCATTTTCTCCCCTACAGGCAACCATCTGGAAGTGGCCCAAAGCCTGTGGGGGGGCAGGAGACCCTTTCCCTGAGAGGAATTCCTATCCTGGGTGGTGGGTGGACAAGCTGAGCAGATTCTCCCTCAAGTCACTCAATACGACACACACACGAGGCCTTTAGTCAGCAAGGGCAAGAGCAAGCAACAGTGGGTTACTCACAACCTGAGAGAGGAAGGAATCCTATCCAGTGTGATTCCCAGAGCCGCCCTCCCTGGCTGCAGCTAGCTTAACCTGGAAGGTGAAGGGATGGCCTCCAGAGCCAGAGAAGCTGGCTTTGGATCCCCTCCATCACTTCCTACCTGGAGGATCTCTGGCTAGTCCCTTTGCCTCTCTGACACTGAGTTTCCTCATCTGAAAATGAGGAGATCAATACGTACTATAAAAGGTCACTGTGAAAACTAAATAAAATAATATATTAAAAAGCCTTTAGAAGAACGCCTGGTGTAGAACAGGCAGTATTATGCCTCTGCTGGGAAGGTTTGTTTTACCTAGAACCACAGGAGTTTAAAGAGTGCTATAGGTCACCGATATCTTCAAGGACAAACTGGTGACTTCAGATACCCTGCTATTATTAGTTTACTCTTTAGGTGTTTCTGTTTCCTCTACCAGCTTGGCAAACTCCTTGAGGGCATGAACTCTGTCTTCTGTTCCATTTTACCCTCCACTGTTCCTTCGCAGGGTAAGCTCCCAATCCGTGATGGATTCTGCTGATTGGTGAGAGTGAGAATGTCTTTTCCTCGTTGAGCCAGCACAGTCAGTTTGAACCAGTGTAGTGGGCAGCTGGCCTGGTAGCCTGGCTCTCCTCCCTCCATGACAGCCTTCCAGAAGGAACTCTCCCTGGAAGGCGGAGCACAGCGGCCCTCAGCAGCAAGTGGAAGCTTTGTGTGCAACACAGAGCCAGGCAAATTCTTGGGACTGGAAATTGTCACCTATTTCAGTTTGCAGGCTTAAAAAAGCATCCCCATCGAAGCTAATCCAGAGCCTCCTATAGCATGAGCCAGAGCTGACAAAATGGAGAGGTGCACATCTGTTTTAGGGGCTCCTCCCTTCAGGAAGGCCTGCTTCCTGAGAGGGCCTGAAAGTCACACACCCTGGCTTCCCTTTCTGGTGTGTCCTGAGGCTAGAACCCCAGACAAATAAATGGAATGAAGTAATATAGTCAGTGAAAGTCGTTGGTCCTTCTCACCCCTTCTGTCTCCTCTGAACCTGCCTACTGATCTACCTCGGCCACCAAACATGGGCCTTGAAGGCCTAATTGCCCAGCAGCTGCCAAGACCCTGGCCTCACAGTAGCTGGAGAGAGGCTCAGCTAAACAGGACAACTAGAGAGGAAGGAGATCCTGAGGAGCAGCAAGTTTGGAGCTAAAGGTGTCAGAGCACAGGGATTCAAACTTTTTTTTAACATGCCTCTGTCCCAGGTATTAGACTGGGAGTGTTGCATATTAACATGCATACCAATGATATTAAAAGCTAAAACAGTACACACCATCTGCCAATTACTATGCCACACATTTTACACATATTAACTCACTGAATCATTATCAAAAACCACTGAAGTAGATAGTGTTACTACCTCTATTTTACAGATGAAGAAACTGAGTCACAGTAATTTGTTTAAGGTCTCACAGCTACTAAATGGCACACCAGGACACGCACATAACTCTATTGCTATGGTTTGAAACTGTCCCCTTTGAAACTTATGCTGAAACTCACTCCCCAGTGAAACTGTATCAGGAGGTGGGGCCTTTAAGAGGTGATTGAGTCATGAGGGCTCTGCCCTCATGATTGGATTGACTAGTCCATTCATAGGTTAATGGGTTAATAGGTTCATTGTGTGAGTGGGTTAGTTACCACAAGAGTAGTTCTGTTATAAAAAGCCAGGTTGATTCTCTCTCATGAACCCCTCACCATGTGATGTCCCAAGCTACCCTGGGACTCTGCAGAGAGTCCCCACAACAAGAAGGCCCTGACTAGATGGAGTCCTTTGTCCCTGGACTTCTCAGCCTCCAGAACTATAAGAAATATATTTATAAGAAATATATTTATAAGAAATAAATTCCTTTAAAAAAATTACCTAGTCTCAAGTATTTAGTTATAGCAATAGAAATCAAACTAAGACACCAACTGGAAAGCTTTTTCAAGTCTAAATATGATCATCTATACATGTGGAGATTCAATTCTCATAGCAACTCTATAAGCTAGGTTAATGTGGTCTCATTTTACATATGAGAAAACCGATGGGCAGAGAAGTTAAATATGTTCAACTCCCATAATCAACAAGTGGTGACTATCATGCCAGGCCTGTGTGGCTCCACCACACCCTGACACAAAGAGAAGACATTGCAAAAGAACAGGAAGATGCTTAGTGGGCTTAGGAAAGGAGCCCACTGCAAAACCACAAAAATTGGGAATATGCTACCCTGCTGGAGGTAGCACCCAGGCACAGCAAAGGGTGGAGGCTCCGGAACCAATCTGATCACCTGCCCAGTTGCAACTTTCGAATCACACCAATTAGCCAGATTGGTGAGCTGATTTTAATCTGATAGTGGCAGATTTCTAAACACCTTTTAGAAAGGTAAACCTGGCAATGCTTAAAAACTGGCTCTAAATGCAGACAAATCTCAAGTAGAAAAACCTCCAAGCTTTACACTCCGCTCACTTTCTAAGCCACCTAATTTTTTTTCTTTTCTTCTCTTCTTCCCAGTTAGTATAATTAAGATCTTAGAATCATAGACCTGGAAGGAACTTTAGAGATGATTTAGTGCCTCTCTGCTTGCTTTAAGGCTACTTACAGCAGCAGTTACCTCCCTCTGTATGTTTAAACCTTTTCTCCCTGACAGAAGAAGGTATGCCCTTGTGAATGGGGCTGAGTGTGACAGAGCTATTTTAAGGCACCTGCCTGGAATCTCACAATGGAGGCTGATGCAGAAGCTGCCTCCTTAAAGATGGCTTTGTCTACCAACACCCCACTACCACCACCACCAGCCCAAGTCCTCACTGGGGAGGGCCAGAGGGTCTTCTCTGCCTTTTCCAAGCCTGAAGGAGTGCTTGGAAGGGTCACCAGGAATACAGAAAGAAATAGGCTCTATTAAGGAACTCACATGTAGATAATAACAGTAAGATAAGATTGTGTTAACAGACTCTTGTAAGGAGTTTTATATGAGCACCCAACCCAAAAATTACCAGTGCCTGCAGGGATCCAAAAACCTCACCAAGGAGGATGCCCAGGGAAGGAACTGAGGTCCAGGGAAGCTGCAGGCCCAGGAGGCTACACGGTTTCTCCACTGAAGGCAGGCAGCACTGGTTTTGCAACCTGACTTTCCCCTTGCTAGCGTGGGTACCTTGACACACCTTGGCATTCCCAGCCTTTATTTTAATTGTGCAGCTGTCTGATTGGGTGGATCTCTACACTAAAATAGAAATGATAACAACTACAAAATTGAATTACACTGTAGACAGATTATTTATCGCCACCACCAAGCACTCACTGATTACCCAGCTCCTTTTAGATTGAGTGAGTTTGACCAATGGAGTGGAGGCAGAGACTGAACTCAGTATCTCTGGGTCTCTCCTGACTGTAGCTAAGTTCCCGGCCATGGTACTGTTGAGGCCCTAAGTTCCCATGGTGAAGATCTGACTACGGCACCCACAGGCGCATCAGGACGACTATGATCTTAGTCCCACACCAGTTATTTCTCAACAGAAGCTAACACCTTACATTGATTAAATGTCTGCTAGGCAGCAGGCACTCTGATGAGTGCTACATATACGTTGTATATATGCAATCAATCAGGTACATTAGTATGCCTATTTCATAGATAAGGACATTTTAAAAGATTAGGTCACTTGCCCAAGGTTCCCCCACTGAACCCTGAACTCCAGGAGAGTAAGGACTGCTTTATTTCTGATGCCTCCCTCAGACCCAGAACAGTGCTAGACACAGGGAAGATGTTCAATAAAAAAAATTCCTAAATGGATGAGTGAACAAGTACTAAATACGGAGCAAAGAGGAATGTGTTCTCCAGAAAGAGAATGGGAAATATAAATGGCCAAGCAGAGAGGAAGGTATTCTCTAGGCTAACTAGAAGAGCCATAATATCTACAGCTCTTTTAACCTTCCCTTTCTCCATGTAGGTTTCCCATTGAGTGTTTTCAATGGGAAATATCTAACTGTTCTGTGGGTGTACACGGCTGGTTGCTAATTTTGGAACACGTGTGAATCCTAGGCCCAGAGTCATGACCAATACTGGTGAGTCATACTCCTCAAACAGAGTTCCCTACACACTGGCTGTCAGGAAAAAAAAAAAAAGGGCAAAACAGAAGTTGCCATCTTGTCCCCTGCTCTAGCTGTCTCATTTTACCTTCTGAAATGATGGAGGAAGTTCTGCTGAGGATGGGGTCAGGGTAACAGCAGACTTTTGGATAACCCTGCACCCCCAGAAACCTGCAAAGTACACAGGCCCTCTTGGTGGTCTCCTCCTGGATGCCTTGCTTTCTCCTGGAAGAGCCCTCCCTTTCACCCCAGATACCACTGTGAACTCGTAAGTGGCAGAACCTTCTTTCCAGCGGGCAATGTCTACCGTGACATCCTAAGCAGGTATAATACATAAAACAGTCCAGCACAGTGGCTCACACTGGTAATCCCAGCACTTTAGGAGGCTGAGGCAGGTTGATTATGAGGTCAGGAGTTCAAGACCAGCCTGACCAGTACGGTGAAACTCCATCTCTACCAAAAATACAGAAAGAAAATTAGCCAGGCCCGGTGGTGCACACCTGTAATCCCAACTACTTGGGAGGCTGAGGCAGGAGAATCGCTTGAACCCGGGAGGCAGAGGTTGCAGTGAGCCGAGATTGTGCCATTACACTCCAGCCTGGATGAGAGAGCAAGACTCTTCCTCAAAAAAAAAAAAAAAATACATAAAAGAATCTGTCACTTGGGACCATTAGCCTCTTTAATAAAGGACAAGTTTCATTCCATACTAGACAGAAAGGTTTTAAAATATAAGTGTTCTGGAGAGAAGAAACATGTTGACTTAAAGTCATACAAAGGTGCAAAGACTTGACAGCAATCCTTTCCGGGGCAGAAAGAAAGCAGAGGGTTCAGGGGATAGAACTCTCGATCACAGGCTATTGGGTACTTCAGATATAACCTGTGGAATCTCATTCAGGTTGAGGGTTATTCAGGCTCTTTTGCTTGGCCATGGTAGATGGCTAAATCTTTGCTTCCAGGTTCTCTTGACCACAAGACATGTAGAGCCAGGGAGAAAAGAGAAAACCCAAACCAGGTCAGTGTTACCTGTGAATAACACCTTGATCAAGTTCTGAGAAGAGGAGTGATGATGCTGAAGGCTAAGTGGAGGTTTTCATTCCTCTTCAGATTTTGACTTTCATAACTCTGCCATCTCTTTACTGTAGGGAACTGAGAAAGGATAATATTTGAGTATGTGAGGAGGTTCCAGCTGCATAAGCAGATCATGAATGTTCCCAGGGCCAAGTCCTCAGCCAAGATGCCCCAAGAGTTTCATTCCTCCTGATCAACCTGGGTAACACAGGCATAAGAACACAGAGAGAATTGGTGCTTTTAAAAATAGATCTGACTTAGTAATCTTTAGGTAACTAAGGATTATGATATGGGAGAGAGCTACTTTGCATCTCCATCTCTGTTAACAGGAGAACTTGACAAAATGGGCATGAAACTAAAGGGATTTGGGCTTGCTAAGTAAGAGCTTCTAAAAGGTAAGAAAGCTGCTCAAGAAGAGAATTTGCTTCTCTGTAGCAGGATGGACTCTTACTTGACTGGGATGGTCACTGAAATGCAGCCTACCTTGACATAGAGTAAATCCTTGTTCTTCAAAGTGTGGTCCCCAGATCAGCAGCAGCAGCATCAACTGGGAGCTTGTTAAAGAAGCTGAGGCCCCACCCCAACCTCCTAAATAAGAATCTCCTGTCTACCAAAGTTCCCAGGTAAAATGCCTGAACCTTATGGACTGAGAAGGGCTGGGCTAAATGACCTTTGCAGATTCCTCCTGTGGTGTTTAACATTGAGTGTCAACTTGATTGGATTGAAGGATGCAAAGTATTGTTCCTGGGTGTGTCTGTGAGGGTGCTGCCAAAGGAGATTAACATTTGAGTCAGTGGACTGGGCAAGGTGGACCGACCCTCAGTCTGGGTGGGCACCATCTAATCAGCTGCCAGGACAGCCAGAATAAAAGCAGGCAAAAGAACGTGAAAGGAATAGACTACTTTAGCGTCCCAGCCTACATCTTCCTCCCATGCTGGATGCTTCCTGCCCTCAAACATCAGACTTGGGACTTGGACTGGCTTCCTTACTTCTCAGCTTGCAGCCAGCCTATTATGGGTTGTCATCTTGTAATCATGTCAGTCAATCCCCTTAATAAACTCCCCTTTACATATAAATCCATCCTATTAGTTCTGTCCCTCTAGTGAACCCTGACTAACATACTTCCTACTTGAGGATTTCATGAGCTGCCCCTAGTTGAGAAGTGGTGCAGCCCCACTGGCAAGGAAGGCATGGCTGCTAAGGAAATGGAAGGCGGGCCAGTATTCTCCTCTGAAGCCACAGCTCTCCACATGCCTGTTGCTACAGTACACCTTTCTCCTCAACCTCAAGGGTTTCACAGCTCCAGGTCCTCTGAACACACGAGTCTCCCTGCAGCAAATACCTGGGAGCCCAGACAGCTTGTAGAGATTATCTGTGCCTCCCTCAGACCCACGGAGGACTCCCAGAGCAAGGAGGGAGGTAGGCAGTCCAGTGGTCCCTGCAGATCCTAGCTGTCCTCTTACTTGTAAGAGCTATCTGCATGCCTCCCTGCCCATTTATCTGGGGGCCACAGATGACAGGGAGTGCCCAATTTCTCATCTATCGAAGAATCATAAGGCAATTAATATATTTTTGCCAGAAGATTTTTAAAAAGTCATTTTTGCATACATTATTTATAAATACCAAAGAGAAAAAGAACATCCAAAACTAATACAGAGAGTAAGGGGTCTCCAGACATGGTCAACAACCCTGTTGACTAACAGATCTAGCTCACAGACACACACACCCAGAGTGTTTTCACCCAGCTGCTGATATTAACTACTGCTTTAGTCACCTCAGGCTGCTGTAACACAATACCAGACTGGGTGGCTCAAACAACAGATAGCAATTTTCTTACAGTTCTGGAGGTGTCTTGCAGCCCGAGATCAAAGTGCCAGCAGATGTGATTCTTGGTCAGGGCTCTCTTCCTGGCCTGCAGATGGCTGACTTCTTGGTATGTCCTTGCTTGGACTTTCCTTGGTGTGTACCCATGGAGAGACAGAAAGAAGGAAAGCTCTGGGCTCTCTTCCTGTTCTTATAAGGGCACTAATCCAATCATGGGGCTCTGCCCTCAGGACCTCACCTATTAATAGTATCACCAGGCTGGGGATTAGGACTTGAACTTACGAAGTTTGGAGGGACACAAACATTCATTCCATAATAACTACCAAGGTAGTAGACTTCGGAGTGATTGTTTTCTAATCCATATTTTTCCTCTCAAATCATATGTTCTTGGCTAATACTGAGTGCCCTAAGACTACATGTTAGAGAAACAGAAAATTTTAGATTGTCTATCTTCATAATAGTGCTGTAGAAATGCAGTTCATCATTCTCTAAGGTCTCTCTATTCTACCACTTCTGGTGGGCTGTTGTCCTGTGGTCAGGTTAAATGGAAGCTGCACTTAATATTTATTCACAATAAGGACAGCAGTTGTGATCAGGGGCTCTACAGTTAGAATGACTGGGTTCAAATGTGATTCTATGACTTCCTACCTGTGACCTTTCCAAACTTTGATTTCCCCATCTATAAAATGGAGGGAATTAGAGTGCCTTCTATCATTGTATATCATTACATAGTTGTGAGGGTTAAGTAATACATGAAAAGCCCTGCCACAGGGTAGACACTAAATACATAGTGGCTATTATTATTGCTGCAGTTGGTATCATTGGGTGTTATACTTATGTTTTTCTAGTTCATATGTGCTTTTTCTACTGTCAGGCCAAGCTCTCCAAGGAGCAGGGATTAAGCGTCCCTCAACAGACTCCCTCTCATCTTCTTGAGGTTACAAAAGGTCTCCTGCTTCAAGTAACTCAGGGAGCTGCCAATGTAAGGCTCTTGGGGGGGCATAAGAACTGTTGTGGCCACTTGCCTGTCTACTGCCCCCAAAACTCCTCCAAAGTCCTGGGCACCCCGTAAAACCTGCAGCACAAGTTAGGTCTTTTTTTTTTTTTTTAGGGAAGCCAAGAGTCCTCTTATTCCTCCCCAAGCCTCATTGCCCCACTCCTGTGAGCAGCGATCTTTACTCACACTTTGACTACCCAGTGCCCATCTCCCCTTACATGACTCTTTACCCCTGAGTAATACATGTCCTGCACTGGCCTTCAAGAGTGATCTTTCATTTCAGCTTTCATTTCTTCCAGGATTTCCTAGGACCAACCATCTGAGCACGTACCTTGAAATGTCCCCAAATTTCAGAGGTAAGTCACTAGTACTTTCCCAGTGTAGTAGGCATCATTTCTGCCCTGCCCCTGTGGGCCTAACCATATCCGTGACATCAAAATCTGGTGTCATATCTCATGGAAGACTAACACCTCCAAAGTCCTTCATCCCATTCCCTTTATCTAGTGCTCTTAAATGTCTTGGCCTGCCAGGTAAAGGCCTATAAAAGGCCTGTTCCTCTTTCAGCCACTCCCAATCAATCTGCCAATCATCTCTTCCAGGAAGCTTCCTGCTTTCTCTCCCAAGCTAAGCTGGATTAGGGATCCCTACATTGAGCTTACCCTGTACTTACCTCTATTGTTAACTACTGTATTGGAATGATCTATGTCTCCATCTGCCTCCCACACTAAACTGAGTTCTAGGAAGGGTGGGGCCATGTGTTTTTCATCTCTAAATCTCCAGCATTTAGACTGTGCCTAATATATAGTAAGCATGCAGTACATATTGAAAGAAATAAATAAAGGTGTGGGAGGAAGGAGGAGGGAAAGACAGAAAGCAAGGAAGAAAAAAAGAAGAAAGGGAAAAGGGGGAAGGAAGAACAAGGAAATAAAAGCCATAGGAAGGGGGCCGGGCATGGTGGCTCACGCCTATAATCCTAGCATTTTGGGAGGCTGAGGTGGGTGGATCATGAGGTCAGGAGTTCAAGACCAACCTGGCCAATATGGTGAAACCCCATCTCTACTAAAACACAAAAATTAGCCTACTGTGGTGGCATGTGCCTGTAGTCCCAGCTACTTGGGAGGCTGAGGCAAAAGAAATGCTTGAACCTGGGAGGCAGAGATTGCAGTGAGCCAAGATCATACCACTGTACTCCAGCCTGGGTGACAGAACAAGACTCCATCTCAAACAAATAAAAAAAAAAAAAAAAAAGAAGCCACAGGAAGAAGGAAATAATGAGAATAGGTTGGATCTAATTCTGTAATAATTCCCAATGGCCCTGAACAGTGAAGCTAAATCCCATCCTCCTCTATATTTCATCTTCTAACATCTCTTTCTCTGTTATTAGTATAAAAACGGAAAAAGTTTATATGGGACCATTAAAATCACTGGCCAAATAATCATGATAGTTCCTGGAGCCCTAGGCCATCAGAAACCTCTATAAAGTCCTCTCTACTGACAGCAGGGCATAAAACCATCATCAAACACAAACATTGAACCTTTTCCTGGTCACAGATACATGCTTTACTCAATGGCCAAGGTCAGTCACTTCTTGTGTACATGAACCCTCCCCGGCCCGGCCCGCCCCAGCTGACAAACATTTCCACACACATCCAAGGAGAATGGGAGAGGGACCAAAAAGCTCTTAGGAATTCAGTGTCACCTTACAGGTATCACCACAAATGGAGAGGGGCAGGAACCCAGAAAGGCGAAACAAAACAGCCGGATAATCAAGGAAGTATCCATGTATGTACACACACACCTACTCAACAGTTTAACTTCCCTAATAATGTTTTGCTTCGATTAATAATTAAATGGCCTGTGTACTTTGAATAGAAGCCAACTACTTCTCAGCGAGGAGAAGTGGTAGAGAAGCATGTCAACGAGGTCAGCCTGGGATGAAAATGAGCCAGTCCACCATACAGAAAACTTCTTGCATTCCTTCCCTATATCTTCTTAACATTTTTAACTCAAATTTGCTTAACTCGAAATTTTAGAGATTAGAGATGAGATATGGAGAAAGTTCACTTTACCAACTTTGGTCTATTCCTGTCAATTCAGTCATTGTTCTTTCCACATAGAATAGAAGCAATAGTTTAACCCTGAAGCCTGAGCTAAACTCTGTTGTTGTGTTTGGAAGACAGCTCTCCTTGGCTCTGTAGGCTAACCCCCATGTGTCCTCTCTCTCCCCCTTATGGATACCATGCCATCCCTCTGAACACAGTATATATTCCTCATGATTCATTTCGGTCAGGAATTTAATTACTGACCACAAATTATGCAGGAATTGCCTTCCAGGGAATTGGGAAAATGAGTGTGATTGTAGGAAAAGATAATCTATTATAGATTACTTTAAAAATCATGTCAGATGTTAATCTTGTATATGGGAAGAGAGGGAAAGATTAAGTTAGAATTAGCAGTAGGTCTGAGGGATGCCAACTAGTGCTCAGGTAAGGAGGGTGGGAAAGAGGGAAAGGAGAATGTGAAGGAGGAAGGCATATTTGGACAAAAGGCACATGCCACAAGGAATCATCCTCCCCAAATCATAGGAGGGCAGGTGCTTCCCAGGAGGGCACTGTGTCATTCTGCAGGCACCCACTGGGCATGGAAGCAGGTGCCTGCCCATGCCTGCCTCTTTCCCACTCTCCTTCTCTGTCTTCCTTCCTCTCTCCCTGCCTCCTTTCCTTCCATCCACTTTTATTGACCACCTGTGTGTTAGGTGCTGTGGAGGTGGTGGAAATATAAAAATAACAGACAAGTCTCTAATGTCCAGCCATTAAACAGTAAAGTTAGTAACCAGTTCAGCAAGACAACTATACAATCATATCACAGGGCCTGTGTTAATAAATGTGGCAGGGCCCCGTGTGCCTCGGCAGAAGCAGTTGCCATTTCCACCTGGGAGTCAACAGTTGATTTCAGTAACAATGTTGTTCTCAAAATTTTCTCACACCTATAGCTGTAGAATAAAAAAGAACAGAGACATGACAACCAAATGCAATGTAAGAATTTTGATTGGATCTTGTTTGAAAAAAACATCTGTTAGAGTGGTATAACGGACTTCAGAGACTTAGAAGAGGGAGGACGAGAGGGATACGGGATGAAAAAACTACACATTAGGTACAATGTACACTACTTGGGTGATGGGTGCATGAAAATCTCAGATGTCACCACTATACAATTCATCCATGTAACCAAAAAACATTTGTACCCCAAAAGCTACTGACATTTTTAAACACACACACACACACACACACACACACACACACACACACACATCTGTTAGAAGATATACTGAGAAACATTTTGGAAAATTTTATCTGATTTAGGAATTGGGAACCAGGGGATATTAGGTAATTATCATTAGTTTTCTTAAGTGTAGCAGAGTTACTGTGAGTATATAGGAGGATGCCCTTATTTTCAAGAGATGTATGTTGAAGCATTTAGGGATGACATCTGTGTCTTACATTGAAAGAGTTTAGGAAAAATATGTATTTGGTAAAATGTATACAACTGTAGATTCTAGATGAGGGATTTCAGCGTCAAATTGTACTATTCGTTCAATTTTCCTACACATTTGAAATTTTTTAAAATAAAAAATGTGAATAAAAACTTATCTCCACTTGCTAGCTATTGTAATAAGGCCCTTAGTAGAGTAAAGCCTTCTGTGTGTCAATTAGCTAATAAATAATCATAACTAACATTTATCATGTGCCAGGCAATGCTGAGAGCTAACATGCATTAACTGCATTATGAGCTTTTCTTACAGAGGGAAACCGAGGCTTGGCAAGTTCTTACCCCAAGACGCACAGATAGTAACTGTCAAGGCCAGATCCTAGCCTGACTTTGATCTTAACTGTCACCCTCTACTGACAGCCTTCCAGAAAAAACCCTGACATGCCATGTCTGGGTGAAGTAATGGTAACAGAAATCATGGCCATGAAAGGCAATCTGTCAACTTGTGAGTGCAAACAACCATTCTAAGAGCCTTTCTTGCTTTGATAGGGAGGAAAAAGGCTTCGGGGGCTGACAGAGAAGAGGCCATCAGTAAGTGGGGAAAGGGCATGGAAAGAGGAAGTGGGGAAGGGAAATGGCCTCACCTTATGGACTTGCAGTTCTGTGGGGTGAATTAAAGCTGTAAAGCAGGTATTTTTGACTGGAGCAGCAGACAAATGCTTTCTGTTTAGTAGAAAAGTTACTGCAATCAATGCTGCTCCACATCACTAATGAAGGCTGAAAAGAACCCCAGCTGAAAGGTATAATGGTGCTTTCTTCCAGAGGGTTGCTTAAGCAAGGTCTCATTGCACCTGTAGTCTGTATTACTGACTGGTCATTCAGGACATGCAATGTGATTGAAGAGAGCAGGGCTGGGCTGCACTGAGTCAGCTATACCCTCTTACTCAGTCCCCTGAAGGACAGGGCCAGAGAGAGTGGAGGGCAGGCTGTGCCCAGCCAATTGGCCTCTACAGGAATTTCAACCATGACCTCCACCTTATTTGCTCTCTGCTCCAGTCTCCTGACTAACCAGCCAGTGCATGGCACAGCTTGAGTTCCACAGCCAGCCTGGCAGGGCCACCATGTAATAGTCCAGGGTCAAGTTGTATTTTGCTTTTGGTGTGTAAAATGCAAGAACTGGAGAAATCATGTAACAAGTCAGGAGGAGGCACACATTGCAAGCACCAGCCTTCCCGAATTCAGAACAAAAGCCACTCCTTCAGTGCCCTTTTCTTACAGAGCGGCTTTTCCTGTGAGGAAAGTGTTATAACATCCCGGCTTAGCGGAGTGTTCTGAGTTGTTAGGATTAACCATCTAGGCAGTGGGTGAAGGGTCCCATTACGCAGAATGTGGAGACTGCCTCTGAGATGTTTTTAAAACAAACGCAATTGTGCCCGCTGATCTCAGTACACACTTGTAGAAAATTCGCAGCCTGTGACATCACAGACCTTCCCTTCGGCCTTGGACCAGCAGCAACACACTCTGAAGCAGGTCTCAGAAGACAAAAAGCCGAAATAACCCATGTTTCCTGCTACACAGAATCCACTCTGAAAGGAAAAGGAAATTTTACCCAAACTTCAGAAAGCTACAGAAATGATACCCATTTTCACAATCCCAGAAGGAAAGTTGGATCTGAGGGGAATAAAAACAGAGCAGTGGGAGAGTCTTTGTTAAAATAAACGGCTTCCACAGGGCATTTTCTCTAAAGGTCGCCCTTGCCTCAAATAGTACTCCTGCCTCCAATCCATCTTGCACACCACACAGCTGTGGGCATCCTGTGAGCTGCTGCCATGTCCTTGCCTAAAAGCCTCAGTGCCCCCACCCCCAACCAACTCACCCGCCCCACAACTGGTCCTCCTTTCTCTGGCTTCTGGAGCAATACGACCCCCTTCTCCCAGTGAGGGATCTTTCTGAAAGGTAAGCATGAACCCACTCCTCTCTCGCTCAAAAATAGTGGCCTGCTCTCGATTTCCTACAGGATAGAAAGGCACACTTTGGCGGGCGCGCCTGTAATCTCAGCACTTTGGGAGGCCAAGGCGGGCGGATCACCTCAAGTCAGGAGTTGAAGACCAGCCTGGCCAACATGGTGAAATCCTGTCCTTACTAAAAGTACAAAAATTGACCAGGCACAGTGGCTCATGCCCGTAATCCCAGCACTTTGGGAGGCCAAGGTGGGTGGATCCCGAGGTCAGGAGATGGAGACCATCCTGGCCAACATGGTGAGACCCCATCTCTACTAAAAATACAAAAATTAGCTAGGTGTGGTGGCATGCACCTGTAGTCCCAGCTACTGGGGAGGCCGAGGCAGGGGAATCACTTGAACCCGGGAGGCGGAGGTTGCAGTGAGCCAAGATTGTGCCACTGCACTCCAATCTGATGACAGAGCAAGACTTTGTCTCAAAAAAAAAAAAAAAAAAAAAATTAGCCAGTCGTGGTGGCGTACACCTGTAATCCCAGCTACCTGGGAGGCTGAGGCAGGAGAATCACTTGGACCCAGGAGGCAGAGGTTGCAGTGAGCTGAGAACGTGCCATTGCACTCCAGCCTGGGCGACAGAGTGAGACTACATCTCAAAAAAAAAAGAAAGAAAGAAAAGAATTCTACACTTTATTTGGCACCTGGGCATGCATATCAGCAGCCTTCCTCCCAGTCACACAGACTCCTCTGAAGGCTCGCCCTGTCTTTCCTGTGTGACATCTACCTGTGCCTTTGCACTCACTGTCCCCCATGTTTAAAATGCTCTTCCTCCAAGTCCACAGAGAAAAAGTAGGCTCCAAGACTTAGCCCAAATGCCACCTCCTCCGTGGAGCCCTCCAGAAGTTTCTTTCTCTCTCTCTCTGTCTCTCCACACACACCCTGCTCACCTCCCCAGCCACACAGGTATCACTCCTTTTTTTCAGGGCTCTGCTCTGTTCTCTGTTCACCGGTCTACCTCCCACACTAGTCTGTGAGCACCCCCTTGGGAAGAGAGCTCATGAAGTGCTCATCTTTGTGTTCCCAGTTCTTAGCACAGTGCCTGGCACACAGTAGGTGCTTCATAGTCTAAATCCCCCAACCAGCAAGGCCAAATTATGCATTTTCCAAGTTATCCTCAACACTCCATAGGAAAGAGTTCTGTTACCACACAACAATGTATTCTATATTGCCTATAAATTATTACATTTCTCTCTTCCTGGAGATAAACACATACACACATATATACACATACACACACACACACACACGTATATATGTGTATATATATATATAGTATATCCTAGAATGTAGGCTGGGCACAGTGGCTCATGCCTATATTCCTAACACTTTGAGAGGGCATGGCAGGAGGATCACTGGAGCCCAGGACTTCAAGACCAGCTTGGGTGACATAGTGACACCTGCCTCAACAAAACATTTCTTAAAAATTAGCTGGGTGCAGTAGCGTGCACCTGTAGTCTCAAACACTTGGGAGGCTAAGGTGGGAGGATCGTGTAAGCCCAGGAGCTTGAGGCTTCAGTGAACCACAATTGTGCCACTGCACTCCAGCCTGGGTGACACAACAAAACCCTGCCTCTAAAAAAACTTTCTAATTACCAAATTTTAAAAATTTTGTCCTACTAAACTACAATATGCTTTAGGGAAGTCACTTTTTAAAATTCTCTCCCACCATTCCATCAACCCTTGGTTGTTGTTTAGGATTAAGTAATGATTAACTAATTTGTTGACTGACCCTTTAAGATACCAACATCGATTGTTTTAAAATCTGTTAGTTTATGGAAAAAATGCTAGCCTAAAGACTAACTCCATTTGTCCCTCATACAGAAGCCTAGAGTTTCCATAAGGTTTAGGTTGTATATTCAGAAGTTGCAGGAATGCAGTGGCCTAACAGGATAAAAAGTCCTGGCACTGTGCCTGGCCACCTTCCCCGTTGTCTGTCCTCTTGCTTGGCCTCTTCTCAGGCTGGGCTCTGCTCTCCCTTCCCAGAGCCAAAGGATTCAGAGGCCACCCAAGATTTACACATCAAATTCCTCTCCAATTTTCTTGCCATCACCCTTATGGAGTCTGGCTCTCTGCTGTTGCAGTAATTTTTTTTTTTTTTTTTTTTTTGAGACTGAGTCTCGCTCTATTGCCCAGGCTGGAGTATAATGGTACAATCTCAGCTCACTGCAACCTCCACCTCCTGGGTTCAAGTGATTCTCCTGCCTCAGCCTCCTGAGTAGCTGGGATTACAGGCGCGTACCACCACACCCGGCTAATTTTTGTATTTTTAGTGGAGACAGGGTTTCTCCATGTTGACTAGCGTGTTGCAGTAATACTGATCCTTCATCAATAGGATCTGCAGCTCTCTAACCTGCCATGGTTCAATGGCTCTAAAGGGGAAAATTAATATACATCGCTTCTCCCAAAGTGACCTTGGAGAAACTCCCCCACCCCACCCCACCACTGCCTGTTGTCACTACTTCAGAAATTCTAAGATGAGATTGGGGAAGATGAAGGATAGGTGAAAAATTCTCCCTTGGCTTCCACCTGCCACTTGTTATCACCAGCTACTGGAAGAGTCCAGTGGCCTGGAAGGCCTTCAGCTGGGATGGTGGTATTCTTTCTTTCTTTTTTTTTTTTTTTATTGAGACAGAGTTTTGCTCTGTCACCGAGGCTGGAGTGCAATGGCATGATCTCAGCTCACTGAAACCTCCGCCTCCTGGGTTCAAGCGATTCTCCTGCCTCAGCCTCCTGAATAGCTGGGATTATAGGCACATGCTACCACTCCCAGCTAATTCTTGTATTTTTAGTAGAGATGGAGTTATACCATTTTAGTCAGATTGATCGCAAACTCCTGATCTTATGATCCGCCCACCTGGGAGTCCCAGAGTACTGGGATTACAGGCATGAGCCACCGCATCCAGACTTGGATGGTGGTATTCTAGGCAATGTCTCTAGGCTGCTGAGTAGAGCAGTTTCAGAATGGCCTCTGGGTTGAAGCCAAAGGAAAGCAGCTGGTGTCTTTATCCATGACCCTCCTTCCATCTCCATGACCCTGCATTATCCTCCCATGGCCATCCTGCCACAAACGCCCCCTCAGAGGCCTTAGCAGAGGCCAAGAATTTGTTAGTTGAAGGAGAAAACTTGTTTCAATGTCAAACTGACATTCCTTAGGGCTCCTGCAGCCTCCCCTACCGGAATCCTTCAGCTCTTTGGCTTGAGTGTTGGTGAGATGGGAATCTAAGTCTGTGCAGCTATGCAGAGTCAAGGAGTTGCCAGGTATTAAGGACATGAGGACAGAGATGGGCAAGCATGGGCCAGGCCAGCCTGAGAAGGCCATAAAAAGTCCTGGCATTGTGCCCCAGCCACCTTCCCCATTGTCTTTCTTAGCAACTATATAATCACTGTTAACCAATGGTGGCCCAAATCTAATTCAAGATCCTGAGAACTCCTTCAAAGGAGAGGACCCAAGCAGGTACCAGCACCTCAGGGGTTTCAACAGCAGGGATTAGAAGTCAACTGAGAATGTCTGAGTTTTGGGGCAGGAAATAAAATACTGAATCTTAGATGAGAAATGCTGAATTATTGGGCAGGTGCTTGGTCAAAGCAGAATAACATAAAGCAGATTGGGAACAAGGAATCAGGATGCTGAAGTCAAACCATGCTTACTAGCTGCAGAACTAACCTGTTGATGGGCTACAGGCTGAGAGTATCTCCTCCCTCCTACCTGGATCCAGGTCTGCTCCTAGACCTGGAGGAACACCTGACTTTGCAGGTGGAGTCCTCCCTATGCTGGAGGTCAGCACCTTAAGGACCGGAACCAAGCCTGGCGCACTCTCCACTCAGTGAGTGCCTGATACATGTAGGCAATTGATGAATACTTACTCAGCGAATGACCATTGTGTACGTTTTTGGGGAGCTGGATCAGGATGCCAGGCACAGCCTCTCTTCCCTAGAAGAGCAGTCAGCTCATCCTGCAGGTTTCACCATTACTAGATATCTGCCTGGACCCGTACAGCTCTAGCTTCTGGATTTATCTTGTTTTAACAAACACATCATACTTGCCATGTGCAGCAAATATAAACCAATTTAATTTTTAACAATCCTTTGAGGTAGGTACCTTTACTAACCCCATTTGATAGATGAGAAAACAGGCACAGAGAGGTCAAGTAACTGACCAAGGTTACACAGTGATAGAGCCTGGTTATGACGCCAGGCATTCTGGCTCTAGAGTCTGTACTCACAGAGACAAGCATAAAGGTCAGAGGGTCTAAGCCTACCACTATCCACGGTTTAGAATTATGCCGTGTGGATCTATATGACCCTCTAAAAGTCATTCACCACCCCTAGGCATCCTGACAAGTCTGAGATGCTGGTGGTGACTACAAGATATGGAAACAATTCCCACTGCCTTTGCTTGTCTCTGAAATGCAAATGAAACATGCATTGGTAGAGCATTACCTTGTAGGAAAACTCCCTGGGGACTTCTAGATTTGGCCACTCATTGCACAGGGTCACTTTCATAAAGGCAGGCATGGGTGAGTGTGGTCACTTACGCCTGTAGTCCCAGCACTTTGGGAGGGTGAGATGGGTGGATCACCTGAGGTCAGGAGTTCAAGAGACCAGCCTGGCCAACTTGGTAAATCCCCATCTCTACTAAAAATTCAAAAATTAGCCAGGCATGGTGGTGGACACCTGTAATCCCAGCTACTTGGGAAGCTGAGGCAGGAGAATTACTTGAGCCTGGGAGGCAGAGGTTGCAGTGAGCTGAGATTGCGCCATTGCACTCCAGACTGGCAACAGAGTGAGACTCCGTCACCACCAAAAAACAAACAAAATCACAAAGGCAGGCATGTAACCTGTGCAATCACAGAGGTCTCTGTGCTTTGAAGGGCCCTGTACTTGGTTCAATGTGCTGCTACTGCCATCTCGAAATTCCTAATAATTTTTGAACAAGGGCTCTGAGATTTTTATCTTGCATTGGGCCCTATAAATTAGGTCCTGCCTATGCTTGTGTGTTGTCCATTAAATTCATCCTAATTTCCTTTCTCTTGCCCTCCCTCTCTAGCCCACAGGAATCAGCCTCTTATAATCTCTGTAAATTCTTGACATTCTTAGGTGTTAGGAGAGCATGCAGGTCAACTCCAGTTCTTAAGAGTCTCTTATTCTAATCTGTTTCTTCTGAAGCTGATTAGGAATTTTTTTCATAACATCTTAGGCTTCTGATACTCACCCAATCCCTCCCACCTTCTCCCCATGTTGACTTCACTTCTCCTGCTTCTGATCTTTCAGCTCCTTGCCAATCCAGGAGCAAGATAAAGGCCGTGAGGGCTGAGGTAAGTTGTTGGCAAAGGAAGCTCCAGCTGAAAGAGAACATCCGCAGTCTTGATTAAAAGAGATTTAAGAGATACTAAATTAATGTGAGGATCTTGTTTAGATTCTGATTCAAAGAAACCAAATGTAAAAAGATACTCTAGACAATCAAGAAATTTTGAATATGAACTGGGTGTTACAGGATGTTGACAAATTATGCTTTATTTTATTGGGTATGAAAAAGTTTTTGTGGTTATGTAAGAAAATGGCCTCATTTCTTTTAGATAGCTGTATTGAAGTATTTAGGAGTGTTATAATATGGTATCTAAGATTTGCTTTAAAATGCCTTAGGAGAAAAAAACCTTAGGGTTGGGAGGGAGAGAGATAAAATAAATGTGGCAAAATATTGATGTTTTTTGAAGTTGGTGATGGAATTTCTTATACTCTTTTCTTTGTGTAGGTTTGGAAGTTTTCATAATAAATAGTTAAAAATGAAAGAGCAGAGTGACAGAGAGAGCATCCAGACCACAGTGTTTCCAGAAGAGTAGAAGCAGATGTTTACTGTTGTTCTATTTCAGTGGCTCAGAGGAATCTCTCTTGTCTCTAAATGAGCTGTTTTGTGTGTGTGTGTATGACACAACTTTGCCGTTTCCTCTGAAACATAACCTTTGGAGCCGTTTCAGTAACAGTAGGACCGGCTCCACTGAACCATCTCCCCTTATTCTCCCGCCCACTTTCTCTTTTGATAAAGAGCTTATAAGGATATGAATAGATAGGAACTACAGAGTAGCAAACTCATGACCTTAATATATTAGACTCCTTACGAACTGCCTCTAAATCCTCCTCCTCCTCTAAATCCTGCTCCTCCTCTAAATCCTGCTCCTCCTCTAAATCCTGCTTCTCCTCTAAATCCTGCTTCTCCTCTGGACCTCACTCAAGTGCTACCCACTGTGACCTTCTGTCCTAATCTCTTCTTCTTGATCTTCCATGGCATTTGCAGCCCAGCATCTGGTATTTCACCCTCTATTTGGTTCTGAGTTGTTCTCAATCATTTTGTATGACCCAGTCTTCACTCCCCACCAGGCTGCAGTTTTCTGTATCTGCTACTCCAACAGGTTTTTAAACAGGCCTATTCCACGCTGAGCACATTGCAGGTCCATTTATTCCTCCAATTCTGAGCACTTACTCCATGCTAGACATCGTACTAGATGCTGGGAATTCAGCAGTGAACAAGATAGACTCAGTCTCTGCCCTGGAGCTCTTTTGGTTGAGGCTGAGAGAAAGAGAGACTGGTATTAAATAACTGTATGACAAAGTAATGCATGGCAGTGGTGGTACATGCTGTAAACACAGCGTCTGTGGTGCCCTGAGTGTGTAGAACAGCAGGCCTGCCCTGGTCTGAAGAGTCAGGAAAGGCTCCCTCAGGAAGCGACTTTAGGAAGGAACTTAAAGGAAATATAATAATTAGCCTGGCACGGAGAGGGGAGGAGCATTCCAAGCAGAGCAAACACCATGGGAAAGGCTCCTGTGGGAAGTAGCTTGGCATGCCAAAAGAAGTTCCGTTTTACTGGCATGCAGAGACCATAGTTGAAAATGAACATACTTCTTGAATCGAGATGAATTTTGAGATTTCTAAGCACTCTGGAAGCTGGATTCTTATCAGCTAAGTTAGGTTGTTATGGTAATACCCTCCAATTTGTCTTGTCTCTCCGCATGCATGCTCCTTTGCAATGTGATTTTGTCCCTCTTCTCAAAAAGCAGTAGAGTCTGTTTCTCTATCTGCTGAATCTGGGCTTGGCTATCTAACCTTCTTTGGCCAATGCGATGGTAGCAAATGTCATGTAAGCAGAGGCTCTTGTTGTGAGAACCCTTCTGGCACCATGTCTGTAAGCTGCTCCTGGTAGCACTACTTGAGGATGAGAGGTACTACATGGAAAGACGTTCCAGCCATAACCACACTCCTAGAATTCCACATGAGGCCAGACATATGAGTGAGGCCATCTTAGACCATCCAGCCCCAACCAAACCAGTTCAGACCCAACTAGTGGCAGAATCAACTAGAATAAACATTTGCTATTGTTATGAACTGAATGCTTTAGGCTTCCCAAAATTCATATATTGAAATCCTACCCCCTAACGTGATGGTATTAGGAGATGTGATATTGGGAGGTAGATGAGCTCATGAGGGTGGAGCCCCCATGAATGGGATTAGTGCCTCTATAAAATATGCCCTAGGGAGTTCATTCCTCTCTTCTACCAGGTGAGGACACAACTAGAAGGCACCACCTGTGAACAAGAAACCCCTCACCAGACACTAAATCTGCTGGTGCCTGATCATGCACTTCCTAGCTTCCAGAACTGTGAGAAACAAATTGTTGTTTAAGCCACCCAGTTTCTGATTTTTCATTATAGCAGCCCAAGCTGACTAAGACAATTATTTTAAGTCACCAAGTTTTGGGATGGTTTGTTATGAAGAGCTAACTGATACATCATCCTTACATCAGCAAACTCTTATTAGCCACCTCCTATGTACAAAGCATTTGTTAGGCACTAGGGATACTATCATAAGCGAAAATTGAAAGGTTATAATCTAGTTGGGGTATTACCCATAACACTGCATCTCCAAATGGTAAATACTAAATGAGTTCTCCCAGCAGTGCAATGGGAATAGGGAGGAAAAAGGGATTCCCAAGGCAGACACATTTCTGCAGGAGCGAGGGCGTCAACTTGGTCTTGAAGGGCACTGATTTAATCTTAGACAACTGGAGAGGAGCAGAGGTGGGGTCTCCAAGACAGGAGAAGGATAAAAATAAACACTGTCAGGACACTAGCGAGCAGTCTGATTTGGCCAGGGCAGAGGGTTAACACGGAACAATGAGTGATAAAGTTGGAATGGGGGGAAGGCCAGGCTGGTGAGAGCTGGGAAACTGGGGTTAAAATTGCCAGATTTAGCAAACAAAAGTGCAGGATGCTCAGCAATATCTGAGGCATGTTTAAACTAAAATATTATTTGTTGTTCATCCGAAATTAAAATTTAACTGTAAGTCTTGTGTTTTATCTGGCAACTCTAGTTGGAGTTGCAAACTCAAATGCCTACAGGAAGCAAGAAATAAAATAAATGAGTAATGGGGCAGGTAACAGAGAGAGGTGGGGACCATGGCAAAACAAGAGAACATTTGTTTCTCTTCATGGGAGCAACGCAAATGCACCTGCCAAGTGTTGCCAAGTGAAGGTCCAGTGTTTTCAACCTTTCCAGTTTTTCAAGATAATTTTGAATTTTGGATTTTTATGTGAAATCTCATTGTTTAATATGAATGAATATTTCAATATTTTAAAAGTCCTTTGTGGGACAAACTAAATACGTCTGTGTTCAGCCTGTGGATTGATGGTTTTCAGTCTCTATGTTAGGGTCCTAAGTGCCTGGGTAGGAAATTTTAAAATGTAGTAATATATGCTCGTAAAAAAATTCACACATAAAAGAATCAAGGTGAATGTGAAAGTTTTCCTCCCCTTGCCTCTGCTGAATCATAATCACCCTTCTCAGGAGAGCCCCCATTAAGAGTCTGGGCATATATGCCAAGAATTTTGAACTTTATTATGTAATCTAGAGGCTGGAGTAAAACCAGAACCTACAAATTCTAGATATACATTCTAGTGGACCTTTTGCATATATATACAAGGAGATACGTGTATAATATGGAAATAACATACAAGGATGTTCATTGCTATGAAAAATTATAAATATCCTAATGCTCATTTTAGACAGTTTTTTTTTTGTTTTTTTTTTTTTTGAGAAAAGTCTAGCTCTGTGGCCCAGGGTGGAGTGCAATGGCACAATCTTGGCTCATTGTAACCTCCACCTCTCGGGTTCAAGTGGTTCTCCTCTCTCAGCCTCCTGAGTAGATGGGATTACACACATATGCCACCACATCCAGCTAATTTGTGAATTTTTAGGGGAGATAGGGTTTCAACATGTTGGCTAGGCTGGTCTCGAACTCCTGACCACAGATAATGGATCCAGCTTGGCCTCCCAAAGTGCTGGGGTTACAGGCATGAGACACCGCACCCAGCCCATTTTAGGGACTTACATAAACAAACTGTGGTATAGTCATATGACAAAATACTATATTGCAATTAAACTGGATGAATTCAATATTTACATATCAAATGGATATTCTCAAAAACATCAAGTGACTGTAGAAAATATATAAAACAAAATATCTTCTCTATTTCTATTCCTATGTATCTATCCAACTAGTCCAAGTATAAAAACATGGAGCAGATGGAAACTCACCCAACTCATTGTATTAGTTTCCTTTTGCTGCTATAACAAATCAGCACAAACTTAATAGCATGAAACAACACAGAAGTCTATAATTGGTAAGCAGGCTGTGTTCCTTCTGGAGGCTCTAAGGGAGAATACCTGCCTTTTCCAGCTTCTAGAGGCTGCCTGCATTTCTTAGCTCTTGGATGCATCTTACCAGCCTCTGCTTCATCTTCACCAACCTCATGCAACATTGTGACATCTCCTTCTCTGCCTCTGACCTCCTGACTCCCTCCAATAAATGCCCTTGTGATTATATTGGGTCCAGCTGGCTAACCCAGAATAATCTCCCCCATCTCAAAATCCTTAATTTAATTACATCTGCAAAATCTCTTTTGCCATGGCAACATAGTTACAGGCTCCAGGGGTTGGGAAGTGAATATCTTTTGGGCGGGGGAGTGGGGGGGGCAGGCATTAGTCAGTCATGATAGCATTTAACTGAAGAGAGAAGGAGGAAAATAGGATTGGAGTGATGAACTAAGAGAACTTCATCTGCCAGGTTTTCTTTACTTTAAAAAGCTTATTTTAGCCGAGTGTGGCGGCGTGCACCTGTAATTCCAGCTGTTCGGAAGACTGAAGCAGAATTGCTTGTACCCGGGAGGTAGAGGTTGCAGTGAGCCAAGATCATACCACAGCACTCAAGTCTGGGCAATAGAGCAAACCATGTCTCAAAAAATAAAAATAAAAATAAAAAAAAGTTATCTGAGACAAATATGTTAAATTGTAATTTTATAATTATGGGTGGTAGGTATGAGCTATATTATTTCCTGTACCATTCACTATCCTTTCTTTTTTTTTTTTTTCTTTTTTCTTTTTTTTTTTTTTTTTCAGAATTCCAAAGAAGGTAGAAATGGGTTAGGAAGGGGAATTTTTTCCCTCTTGGTTCTTATCTTCCTTCTCCACTTCAAGGTATGTTGTGCTACTGTGTGAATCTACAAGGGAGGAATCAGACTTTCTTTTCTCTAAAGACAGAGCAAGACCTTTATGTTTTAGATCTACAGTGCCTTAGAGAGCAGCTAGGTCAATGGTTGTCAAATTGCTCTGGGAAGCCCCACATATGGGCAATATTTCAAGAGGCTGCGTGGCCAAAGGTAAGGATTTCAGATTCCTCCTGTTCTTACTCCACCCCTTCCAAGCTCACCTTCCCCCAATTAAAGCCCTTGCCTTCACCTGTTTTTCTGTTGAAGTGCCACATAAGATGTCAACATTTGAAATGATTATGTTGTTTAATATGTATATGTGCATGTACATACATACACACATACCTATATACACTCAGAACCACGAATCCATTCCAACCTTCACCACTATGAGCCTGAGGAGTCTGGATTGAGACAGATGAAGTGACTTGCCTCACGTTGAGACTATATAAAAGGTGTTACTATCACTTAGTAAATCTCTTTTATTGGTGGGTCAGAGGCCAAGCTGTTGTAAACCCACAGAGGAAAGCCTTGCAATTTTCCAGTAACTGGAATTGTTTTATCTGAAAATATTTCCTGCAGTCATGGATTCCTAGGGCAGGAACTGAGGAAGGAGGGGGTGTTTCTTGAGGAGGAAAGATCCTTTGTTCATCCTTCTGCCTCAAGATGAATAAAGTAACTGCTGAAAAGGGGGCTATCAGGAAGGAGAGGATAAGTTATAAATCTTTCCTTTTTTTGTTTTTTTTAGACAGAGTCTCACTTTGTCGCCCAGACAGGAGTGCAGCGGTACCGTGTTGGCTCACTACAACGTCTGTCTCCCGTGTTGAAGCGATTCCCCTGCCTCAGCCTCCTGAGCAGCTGAGATTACAGGCACCTGCCACCACACCTGGCTAATTTTTTTTTTTTTTTTTGGAGACAGAGTCTTGCTCTTCTGCCCAGGCTGGAGTGCAATGGCACGGTCTTGGCTTACTGCAACCTCTGCCTCCTGGGTTTCAGCAATTCTCCTGCCTGAGCCTCCAAAGTAGCTGGGATTACAGGTGCCTGCCACCAGGCCCTGCTAATGTTTTATGTGTGTGTGTGTGTGTTTTAATAGAGACAGGCTTTCACCATGTTGGCCAGGCTGGTCTCGAACTGCTGACCTCGTGATCCACCTGCCTCGGCCTCCCAAAGTGCTGGGATTATAGGTATGAGTCATCACACCCAGCCCTAATTTTTGTATTTTTTTAGTAGAGATGGGGTTTTACCATCTTGGCCAGGCTGGTCTCGAACTCCTGACTTCAGGTGATTCATCTGCCTGTGCTGGAATCACAGGTGTGAGCCAGCGTGCCCGGCGCCATTTTTTAAAATGTAAACATTTATGGCTGGGCATGATGGCTCACACCTGTAATTCCAGCACTTTGGGAGGACGAAGCAGGTGAATCATCTGAAGTCAAGAGTTCGAGACCAGCCCGGCCAACATGGTGAAACCCCGTCTCTATTAAAAATACCAAAATTATCTGGGCGCGGTTGCAGGTGCCTGTAATCCCAGCTACGGGGAAGGTTGGGACAGGAGAATCACTTGAACCTGGGAGGCAGAGGTTGCAGTGAGCTGAGATCTCGCCACTGCATTCCAGCCTAGTGACAGAGTGAGACTCTGTCTCCAAAACAAACAAACAAATAAACAAATTAGCCAAGCATGGTGATGGGCACCTGTAATCCCAGCTACTCAGGAGACTGAGGCAGGAGAATCGCTTGAATGCTGGAGGTGAAGGTTGCAGTGAGGCAAGATCTCGCTATTGCACTCCAGCCTGGGCGACAAGAATGAGACTCCGTCTCAAAAAAAAAAAAAAAATGGCTTTAGAAATTCTGATTCCTCAGAGCTCCAGTGGACAGAGAGATGTCTGCCCTTTGCCTCCTTTTGTTCTCCCTTGCTTTTGTGAGCGTATATGTGTTTTCTCATTCTGTCTTTCTGAGTCTGCTTTCTGTCTGCCTGTCTTTTGTTTTCCTTTCATATTTATTATATTTCATTTGAAGTGAGAGGACAGGGCTGGGAGTCATGCTTCCCCAGACATGAGGCGTGTGTAGGCTGTATCCCAGAGGAGATTTTCTTTGCCAATTGTGGAATGAAGACTGTATCAAAGTTCAGAGGATCTGCCAACACAGAAGAGAGAAATGCCAGATGCTTGGGCCTCTAAGCAGAAGGAGCAACCAGCCAGTCCCAAGATACCTGCGTGGCAATGTGATGTGCTGTGCAACACGCACAAGTTGTGAAGAGCCAGCATCTACTTCTGGAAGCTGTCCTTCTGAAGTTTCTGAAAAAACTTTCATCAGCACCTGTCAAATGACTTGATTTCTGAGTGAAGAGCTGGATGAAGATGTGCCTTCAAACCAGTCTTTGTACATTATGTTCAGGCGTCACTGAGAAAAGTGATGACTAACATTTCTTGGACATATACCTTGCTAGGTATTAATCTTTATACTGGGCATTTGCAGACTGTAGTGGAACCCATGGGTGGCCTCCTCAACTTTTATTTCTCCGTTCTTCCTTGCTAATAGAACCCCAATTTTGTTCATCTATTGTTTCCTTTTGTTGTTTTTTTGAGACAGAGTCTCACTCTGTTGCCCAGGCTGAAGTATAGTGGCAGGATGTCAGCTCACTCCAACCTCCACCTTCCAGGTGGAGCAAGCAATTCTTCTGCCTCAGCCTCCCAAGCAGCTGGGACTACGGGCGTGAGCCACCACACCCAGCTAATTTTTGTATTTTTAGTAGAGATGGGGTTTCACCTATTGGCCAGGCTTGTCTCGAACTCCTGGCCTCAGGTGAACCACCCACGTCAGCCTCCCAAAGTGCTGGGATTACAGGCGTGAGCCACCGCGCCCAGCCAAGTTTTTCTTAAATAGGAAATATAGGCCAGGCACAGTGGCTCATGCCCGTAATCCCAGCACTTTGAGAGGCCAAGGCAGGCAGATCACCTGAGGTCAGGAGTTTAAGACCAGCCTGGCCAACATGGTGAAACCCTGTCTCTACTAAAAATACAAACAAAAAAATTAGCTGGGCATGGTGGCACATACCTGTAGTACCAGCTACTAGGGAGGCTGAGGCAGGTGGATCACTTGAACCCAGGAGGCGAAGGTTGCAGTGAGCCGAGATAACCCCACTGCACTCCAGCCTGGGTAGCAGAGACCCTGTCTCAAAAAAAAAAAAAAAAAGTATAATGAAATGGAATAAAGAGTAGAAAACCTCCTTCCTCCTCAACTCTTGCATAATTGCTAATGACCTGGTATTTCTGGAAGTTACGTTGGGGAAAAGATGGTGATCAGTAAAAAAAAGAGCTCATTTTGTCATTCAGAGTATGCTGCTTCTCCTGCACACAGTCCATGGCTGTCCTAGAGGCTGCTGTCAAGGTTGGCAGCATGCCCAGTTTTCTTTGGTGCAAGACTACCTGGGTTCAAATTATGGCTCCCCAGCTCCAGTCTGAGAAGCTTGAGGCAAGTTACTTAAACATTCTGTGTCCCAGTGCCTTCATATGTAAAATGAGGATAACACTAGATCCTACCCTGGTGGGATTCTTGTAAAGATTAAATGAGTGAATATATATAAATCACTTGGAATAGTGCCTGGCCTATTTGTAAACTCAAGTTTTAGCTGACACTATTATTTTTTTCTTCCTACAAACCTACTATTATTAATAGAATAGACACCGATACTTGAAATCACAGTCTCCATGCTCCATATGTTGCTTCGGCAGAGGTTAATTCTCCATTCCTAGAGGTGGTGGCTAGTACCATTGCGTGGAAATGAGGGCAGCCCAAAGAAGGGAGCCATTCACAGACTGGCCTGGGGGTGTCCTGAAGCCAAATGAGGATGCCTTCCTTGTTACTTCAAACTCTAAAAGCTGAAAGGCTACGGGCTGTTTTCACAACAGAAGCACCTATGACACCCCGGGGTGGGTGCTGTCTATGAATGGCTCTCTTCTTTGAGCTGCCTTCATGCTACTCCTTTTACATGTTGCTTATGTACTTCCTGAAACCCCTCACACTGTGCCTAGGACATATAGGTGCTTAACACATTTGAGCCACAACACTATGAACTCACCAGAGAAATCACTTTATGAAAAATAATAGCTGTCGTTCACATATTTCTTTATAAAGCATTTTCCAAAACCTTATTACACTGTCACAGCTTCTTTGATTATAAGGCAGGAAGGAAAAAAAATCTTACTACATTTTCCAGGAAACAAACAAATAAATAAACTGAAGTCCAGTGGGGCTGAGTAAACCGAAGGTTTGTCCAGTTAGTGGAAGTTCGGTCTCTTGAATTCAGGTTTCAGGTTCCAAATCCCAGGTGTTTCCCATTGCCGGGGGAAAAACTGGGAAACTGTTGATTCCTCTCCTCCCAATGTCCCCTGTTTTGCCCTCTGCTCAGTCAAGCCAGATATGGTCAGAGCCACCTTTTAGAGAAACCATAACAAAGCCACCCTTCTCTAAGTGAGTCTCACTGCCAGTGCAACAACAAGCCACTCCACACGGTCAGCAATCATGATGGAGGAGGTGCCAGGGACTGTGCTAAGTGCTGGGGACTTAAAGAGAAATGTCAGGCGAGGAACTGCATTCTAGCACACCTGAGAGAGAGCGTGAGGTGTGTGCTTCTAGAAACAGGATAGGAGGCAGCATTGGCCAGAATAAAGGCAAAATGTCAACAAAAGCTCAGAAACACGGAAAATCATAACGTAAATAATGAAGAAACAACTGCAAAGAAAGCTGAACTTGACTTCCAAGCCTCCCTCCTCTGTCTCCATTCCCAGTATTCCCTGTTAGGATGTCTTATGGCTAAAAAGATCTTGTAAAGCTTGGCCATGTCTTGAGCTAGAAGCAGCCAGGGAGATTTTCTCTTTGAGGGCTTCCTCCTCACCTGGGCAGATGGGGGACTACTGCAGGGTATTTGGGGATGGAATATGGGAAATAGGGAGGAGAGAATCGCTGTGACTGTCATCTCTATAGACTAAGCCTCAGAATCTCTTCTGGCTTGCCTATGAATTATTGGTTTTATATAATGCGTGTCAATCTGTTTGTGCATTTAATGTGAGAATTAAATCATTCCATTACAGCACTATAAATCAAAGAGTGAATGGAGGGAGACTTCCAAGTGACTCTTCCCCTTCATGGGGTGGGAAGGAACACTACCACCACCATCATACCGGGTCCACCACTCATGGGACTCTACCTCTTCAAAAGGGTGCAACCTGAGTGGGATATTTTTGTTCTACTGTCATAGAGGGAATACTTGTTAGGTTAATAAGAAGGGTTCTAACTCCCAGAAATAGAAGGAGTTTATTTTGCAGTAAGCAGGAAGCCAATGGACCCCTCCCCACTGCCTATCTCTGTTCCAACCAGCTTCCCCACTCTGATATCTCTAAGCCAGCATCAGTCCTCAGTGACCAGCTTACCAATGACCTGGCAGCTGTTCCTCCTGTAGAAAATTCAGTTCCATTTAGTGCCAGCTGGACAGCCAAGCTGCTCCCAAGTATGCTCCCAGAAGCTCTGTTTCCCATGTTCTGAGACATCTTGGTGTCAAATGAAGTGAGGGCTCCATCCTAACCACATTAGATGACCACTAAGCACTGATGGGCCTAAATTAATCCTCGCCACAAGCGAAAAGACAGCTGTCATGATTTCCACCACACAAACAGGGAAACTGAGGCTCAGAGAGATAACGAGCCTTCCCCAGGGTCACATAGCCAGCAAGCCACTGGGCCGAGCTTCATCACAGACATGTCTGGCACTGAAGCCCATGCCTTTCCCACAACACCATGTGGCCTCTTGGTATTTTTGGCACCACATGGATAAGGACTTAATATTCTGGTACACCAATGCCAGCCAAGGCAGGGGACAAACATTGCTTGTTTGTAACCCCGCCCCCTCTTGGGAAAATAAGCCTGGGTCCCTGTATTTTAATAAACTCTCCTGGTGATTCTTCGTGAGTTGGTGGTTAAGGACCACTGAACTGGGCATTCATGCTATTGCACCGAAAGATTACTGAGTGCTAACTCTTCAGGCACTTTATATTCATCATCTCTTTTAATTACCCTGAAACTCCTATCACATAAAACTAGTTTTATATTCAGTTTTTAAATGAAGACTCTGAGGCAGAGGAATTTCAGTAAACTGTCCAAGGTGCCTCATCTAGAAAGTGGCAGAGCAGGGTGTCAAACACAGGCAATACAGCTCCTTGGACTGCAGACTCAGTTGCCATTCCATCTGGCCTCCCCATTGAGCCTGCTTCATCTCAATGGGGTCTTCTAGAGAAAACGCCTTCCCTCTGGTGAAATGAATTACCTAGTGGGAATAACTCACCAATTACAGGACTGAGGTTAATCGGATATTTTGAGACAAATAAAACGTGTGGTATTTCCCTTCTCTTCCATCCCAGATCAGATGCCACATTCAGCCAGCTCCCATACAGATAGCCAGCCCTGCTGATTCCTGGCATTTACCTCCTACTCTTTTGCTATCTGAGTCTCCCATTTTCCCATACAGTTTTGCTTCCAGGAGTCCACCAGAAATAGTGAATGGGTGAAAATGCATAGCAAAAAGAAAGATTAAGAAGCAACCACTTGTTGGGAAGCAGTGATACGGTTTTAAATGGAAATTTGCCTGAAAATAGACAATTCAGTCATGTAGACAATAATAAGCTTATGTAAACATCAAACATTCATACACATTTTATGCAAAAGTTCATGTACCCTCTGTGGTATTTGGAGATGGTTTCAGAACTTCCTAATACAGCCCAGTGGTTAAGAAATAGGTATTGAGGCTGGGCGCAATGGCTCACACCTGTAATCCCAGCACTTGGGAAGGCCAAGGCAGATGGATCATCTGGGGTAAGGCGTTCAAGACCAGCCTGGCCAACATGGTGAAACCCATATCTACTAAAAAGACAAAAATTAGCCAGGTTGTGGTGGCAGGCGCCTGTAATCTCAGCTACTCGGGAGGCTGAAGCAGGAGAACTGCTGGAACCTGAGAGGTGGAGGTTGCAGTGAGCCAAGATCGCACCATTGCACTCCAGCCCGGGTGACAACAGTGAGATTCTGTCTCAAAAAAAAAAAGAAAAAAGAAATAGGTATTGAAGTCCATCAGATCTGAGTGTGGAGCACTAGCTTTGCTTATTACTAGCTACCTAGCTACATGACCTCAGGCAAGTATATGACCTCTCCCTCTGGGTTTCCTACTCTATAAAATGAGAATAGTACAGTACCTGCCTCATGAAGAGGCTGTGAGATCTAAGTGAGGAAAGCACCATAGACTGTCCTTCACAGGGGCTCTGGAGGGAAATGGTGACCCTAAGGAGACCCATTTCTCTTCTCTGCTTTCCTCTGTCCCCTTGGCAATCTCCTTCCCTCCCATACAGGGGCACCTGACTCAGTACAGACTCTTCTTCCTTCAAGGCAACTAACTCAAAGGACTTGCCTCCCCTCCTTTTATGTGGGGAGCTATGTTCTTGGCTTTGAGACAGATTTCTTAAATTGTCTTCCACAGTTGCAAGTGACTCAGCCGTTGCTTAGGGATTTAATTAACCAACAATAGAAGGCTTGAAAGAGACAAGCCTCTGGGAACTTTCTCCCTTTCCTGGTTGGCTGTGAGTAGGATGAGAATGAAACAAGGAACCTTCTAGAACCACATTGTCCAATATGGTAGCCACTGGCCATATGTGGCTATCAAGCACTTGAAATGTGGCTGTCTGAATTAAGATGTACTATAAGATACTCACCAGATTTGAAGAGATCTATGAAAAAAGAATGTAAATATCCCATTAATAATTTTATATATTTATCACAAGTTGAAATGATTATATTTTTGATATATTGTTTTTTTAAAAATGTTTCTACTAAGTCATTTAAAATTATGTATGGAGCTGTTGAATGGCACTATTCTAGTGTTCATGATTTAATAATGAATTAATAATATAGCAACGCTTTTTGAAAGTGACTTTAACATAGATCTATGTCTTAATATGTTTTATGCTGCTATAACAGAATATCTGAGACTGAGTAATTTATAAAGAACAGAAATTTATTTTCTCACAGTTCTGGAGGCTGGGAAGTCTAAGATCAAGGCACTGGCATCTGGTGAGGGCACTGCTGCTTCATCCTTTCAAGATGGAAGATGGAAGGGAAAAAGTAGAGGATGGGGGTAGGGAGAAAGGTAAAGGAGAGAAAGGTGGAAGGAGGAATCTGTGAGCCCTTCTTATAATGGCATTAGTCCATTCAAAAGAGCTTGAAAGAGACAAGCCTCTGGGGCTAAACACCTCCCATTATGCCCCACTTCCCAACACCGTTGCATTGGGGATCGAGTCCCCAGCACATTAATTTCTGTGGCACATATTCTAACCATAGCAATCTACTTTTACCTTTATGAAGTAGCTATTGTTATAAACAATGCACAGGTAAAGGCAGCGAAGCCACAATCTATTCAGTGTTTAGACAGTCAGCAGGCTTGCTTGCTGGAGCAGATCTGAGCTGAGAGACAACCAGATGGAAGAACACTGACTTAGCAAAAAATCTGGCTTCTCGGCTATACTTGCTATACTACTAAATTGCTGTCTGACCTTGGGCAAATTACTGTACCTCTCTGGACCTCAGATTCTTCTTAAAAAAATGAAAAGATTGGCTGAATTGGAATTTAAGAGTAGGAAACTCTTATATTTAGCCTACAGGCTACATATACCCAGAGATTTGTCTGTGTGTTTTGGTCACCAGTATTTTATTTATTTATTTATATGCTTTTAGGGAGGAGACAGGCACTCTCCTACAGACTGAGGTTCCTACTACTTCCCTCAGGTACCCACTCGACCACTTCACACACCTATAGTACCAATCTCAAAACGCTGGAGGAATTTGAGTTTGCAACCTTTGGCTGCCAATTTAAACTCCAGGTGAGCATGGAGCAACTGCTGACTCTTACTTCCACTTATGCTAACGCTGACTATTCTAAGGACCTGTCCAAATAAAAAAAGGTCTTAGGTGGTAGTTGCCAGTCTACTCTAGCACAAATGTCTGTTTCTCTATCTAATCTTCTTTTTGTATGCTACCATCTTGAATTTCCAACAAAAACAGCACCATATCCTCCTGCAGGATCATGGAATATTAAACTAGAATGAAACTGAAAAATAATCTATGCAGGACAAATCTTTCATTTTACAGATGAGGAAACCAAAAGAAAATAAGGGCATATAGTGCTTTTATACTTGCATATGTCAGTGATTTTTATCATCTTTTGGAAAATAAGATGAATAAGATAAAATACAATTATTTTTATGTGTATGTGCAATTCTTATACTTATTTGCAAATCCTTCATGTAAAATTTTTAACATCCAGGTAGAATATTCTTAATAAAAATTCAATGGGATGACTGGTTGGAAAAAAGAAATAGTAGTATAGAACTTCTTCTTTTTCTTTGTGATTAAACTATATAAAACTTGCAGCAAAAAATAGGTAAATGTAACCCACGCAATGAAAGTAAATAGCTAACGGATTGTAAAGCACTGAAAGAAGTCTTTTTGCAGGGAAAATAGCAATTTGGATGTAAGCTACTGGTTTTGCATATTAAACACAAGTCTTTGTCTCTGTCACCTCAGTAGTGGAAGAAAGCAAAATCTGATTTGATGGGGGGAAAGGAAAGACCATAAATAAAGGGTGTGTTGTTTCCTGGGGGACAACCTTCCTAATGGCATTCTGCCCAGATGCCCTTTCTTCTTGGCTAAATCCCTTGGCCAGAATAAGTTGAGTAATCAGATGAATGGTTGAGACCCCACAAGCTCAAGAGAGACTAGAAAGTTGATCAGTGCCTTCAGGGTTCAGACTTGAGCCAGTTCTGACTCTGTGGCCACACTGGCCAGTGCTGCTGTTGAAAAAACAGTTACGGAAGACCCACATGTGATCTCTTTCTGGAGAAACTCAAGGTTAATGATGGTAGACCATCGCCAGCAGGAGTTAGCTAGTCATGAGTACCCCAGAAGTGTCTGAAGACGGGATCACTGCCAAAAACTATTCCCAAACATCTCTTGCCATGAGGAAAGTCTAACCTGGGGTGCAAAGAATAACTCCTTTTGTTTTTCCCAGACATATTGCGCATCAGTCATGACTTCTACACTTAGGAAGCCAATGCCCTAAAAGGCAAAAAGACAGATCTGTTTCTCATCCACAGAAATAAAGAAAGGTAAATGCTGGAGATTGCCTTGGAGATTTAAGGAGTGATTGCAAAATGGCAAAAACCAATCAAAGCAACTGAATGAAGTTCAGGAGATGGTGAAAATCAACAATAAAATCCTTGGGAGATACAGATTTTCCCAACATGCTATGTTCATTTTCCTCCTCTACTTCTATATAGTCTCTCTAGCAGTGGGACCTTACTTATCTCCATTTCTTAACAATCTACCCATCTTTCAGGATCCATTGGGAATCTTACTTCTCCCACCAAGCTTCCTCTAACCTTCCAACTCACAGGATTTCTGCTTACTCGCTGATATATTTTAAATGTGAATTTGAACTGCTTTTTAATATATTTATATATGTACCTTACCTTCTCAACTAGACTGTAGGCGCTTCGCAGGCAGAGCTGAGTCACAATGACTAGCTAGCTGAACACAAGAGCTTTCAAGAGGAGCCTGGAATAGCAGGCTCTCTAGCAGCCATGGTCCCTAGGCCTCTCCATTTCTGCTTCCCAGCATGCCCGGGGCCTCTCTGCTTCCCTCCCAGCATGCCGTGGGCCCCTCTGCTTCCCTCCCAGCATGCCCTGGGTGCCTCTGCTTCCCTCCCAGCATGCCCTGGGCCCCTCTGCTTCCCTTCCTAGCATGCCCTAGGTCTCTCCATGTTGGCAACTTCTTTTTTGGTTCCTTCCTAGCCAGAGAACAACAGCCTTTCTCTGTGCAACTTCTTTCCTTACCAGAAGGCAAAGAGAACCAAAGAGATGTTTATCTTTTTATACAAAAGATAAGGTATTACAGGATAATGCATTGTCAGATGTGCAGGGAGGTTTAGACAGCAATTATCATTATTCAGATTATTGAAAATTTCTTAGAAAACTAAACCTTTTCCTGAACAGAGCTGAGCCATTAAAAAAGAAAAAAAAAAAAAAAAAAGCAAGGCAACAAAATGTTCCATAGCTTTCCTTTGGGTGTGGTTACCAGGCATCTGATAACTTAAAAACAAACAAACAAACAAAACACTAGGCACAGTGGCTCACGCCTGTAATCCCAGCACTTTGGGAGGCCACAGCGGGTGGATCACCAGAGGTCAGGAGTTCGAAACCAGCCTGACCAATATGGTGAAACCCCATTTCTACTGTAATTCCAACTCCTCAGGAGGCTGAGGCAGAAGAATCACTTGAACTTGGAAAAGGGAGGTTGCAGTGAGCCAAGATCATGCCATTGCACTCCAGCCTGGGTGACAGACTCCATCTCAAAAAAAATAAAGAAAAGAAAGAAAAGGGATGTATATGTTGTGTTTACATAGTCCACAAGTAAAATGCAGGTGGGCCCATAAAAGAAGCATTAAAAATAAAAATACAGTCTGTACTGAACTGTACACTAAAAAATGGTTATGACAGTAAATTTATGGTATGTGTATTAGATGAGGAATAAAATGACCATTAAAATTAACCATGGAGTAAAGGTAGGCATTTGTTAAGACATCAAAATTGAACTTGGAACTCAAATGAAATTGAATGTATAACTGAGTGCTGTATTTACTAGATGTCTGCTTTTATTTACATATTCTCTGCATCAGAAAAAGAATAGGAGGTGGCACTGAAAACAGTATTATGCAGTTGAATGTGTAACTTCATCTTTTTCCCCAAGTTAAAATCGGAACGTGCTAAGTACATAATATTCTAGCCAGACTAATGAGGTAATGAACAAAGGAAGGAAATGGCCACTCTGGCTAGGTGTCTGATGAGCACATCTGCAGAGAAAGTAAAACAGTAGAGGCAGACCCTCCCTACTCTAACGCTTTTTCAAAACTTCCCCATTGTTTGTTGCAGCATTTCTCAGGCATATCTGACTTCACAACACTTTTTGTATATATAAAAAAATACTAGTGGGAGCTCATGAACTACATTATAGCAATGATAATAGCTAGCATTCACTGGTATTTACATGCCAACACTGTTCTAAGCACTAAATTTATAGACATTGTTGCATTTAATCCTTAAAGCAACCTGAAAGGTGGGCATTGTTAATATCCCTCACTTTATGGATGAGGAAATGGAAGCACAGACAGACACAAAGTAAATTGTTCAAAGTCACACAACTAGTAAGGGGTAAAGTCAGGATTTTAATCAAGGTAATTTGGCTCCAAAGCCTGGGGGTCTTCACTACTGT
This sequence comes from Sapajus apella, assembly GCF_009761245.1. Lineage (NCBI taxonomy): Eukaryota > Metazoa > Chordata > Mammalia > Primates > Cebidae > Sapajus > Sapajus apella. Next base: position 15,304,915 of record NW_022436962.1, on the reverse strand, counting down.
TATGGACTTAATGTTTGTTCCCAAATATAGAGTTTGTTTTCAAAATTTGTATGTTGAAGCTTGAACCCCTATGTGATGTTGTTTGGAAATGGGACCTTTGGGAGGTAATTAGGGTTAGATGAGGTCATTAGGCTGGGGCCCTCATAATGGGATTACTGCCCTTATAAGAAGAGACACCTAAGAGTTCTCCCCAAACCCTGCATGTGCACTTAAAGAAAAGGTCATGTGAGCACAGTTGGATGGCAGCCAAGAGAAGTGGACACAGAATGAAACCTACCTTGCCAGCACCATCATATCAGTCTTCCTAGATATGAGAAATAAATTTGTGTTTAAGCCACTAGCCTATGGTATTTTGCTATGGCAGACAAATGGACTCAGATAACCACCATCCCACAACCTCCTTCTACTCACCATGGAATTTCAGGGAATGGGTATGTAAATATTTAGGCTACAACAAACACCGACTAACAATACATGCTGAAATCACACAACATAATGTGACTGACAAATACTACCCAGTCAGGTGATCATGGAGAAATGATCACTGATTCCGAAGTGTTGCCCCTTCCCTTAAAGCTCCCACTATGCACAAGCATGGATATGTCACCCACCATGCTTATGTGGACACATTTTTTTTTTTTAAGACAGGAGTCTCACTCTGTCACCCAGGCTGGAGTGCAATGGCACCATCTTGGCTCACTGCAACCTCTGCCTTGTGGATTCAAATGATTCTCCTGCCTCTGCCTCCTAAGTAGCTGGGATTACAGGCACCCACCATCAGGGCCAGCTAATTTTTTTATTTTTGTAGAGATGGGGTTTCACCACGTTGGTCAGGCTGGTCTTGAACTCCTGACCTCAGGTGATCCTCCCGCCTTGGCCTCCCAAAGTGCTGGGATTACAGGTCTGAGTCATCACACTCAGCCGTGGACATATCATTTCTAAATATAGGCAGATACTGTAGGGTAAAAAACACTTAAGTGTGTGCAATATCTTTTTTAAAAATAGACATCATTTTTTAAGAATTTTAGGTTTACAGAAAAATTGCAAAGATAGTATAGAGTTCCCACATATCCACACTTTCTACTATTCTTTTTGTTTGTTTGTTTGAGATGGAGTCTCACTCTGTCACCCAGGCTGGAGTGCAGTGGGGCAATCTCGGCTCACTGCAACCTCCACCTCCCAGGTTCAAGCGATTCTCCTGCCTCAGCCTCCCAAGTAGCTGGGACTACAGGCGTCGGCCACCACGCCCAGCTAATTTTTGTATTTTTAGTAGAGACAGGGGTTTCACCATATTGGCCAGACTGGTCTTGAACTTCTGACTTGTGATCTGTTCACCTCAGCCTCCCAAAGTGCTGGGATTACAAGCTTGAGCCTGGTGCCTGGCCATTTCCCCTATTCTTAATGTGTTACAACAGTATCATACATTTGTTAGAATTGAGGACCCAGCATTGATACACTGTTATTAACTAACATCCATACTTGATTTGTATTTTCTTAGGTTTTATCTGATGTCCATTTTCTGTTGCAGGACTCATCAAGGATGCCACAAAACATTAGGTGTTGTGTCCTTTTAGGCCCCTTTTGACCATAATGGTTTCTCAGACTTTTTTTGTTTGTTTTGTTTTGGGATTTTTTTTTTTTTTTTTTTTTTTTTTTTTTGAGATAAGGTCTTGCTCTGTCTCCTAGTCTGGGGTGCAGTGGTGCAGTCACAGCTCACTGCAGCCACATCCTCCCAGACTCAGGTGATCCTCCCGCCTCAGCCTCTCAGCTATTTTTTGAAAAACTTTATATGGGATCTCACTATGTTTTTGATGACCTTGACAGTTTTGCGGAGTTCTGGGCAGGTATTTTGTAGAATGTCTCTCCATTGGGATTTGTCTGATGTTTTTCTTTTCTCTTTTTTGGAGACAGAGTTTCACTTTTGTCACCCAGGCTGGAGTGTAATAGCTCAATCTAGGCTCACTGTGACCTCTGCCTCCTGGGTTCAAGCAAATCTCTTGCCTCAGTCTCCCAAGTAGCTGGGATTACAGGCTTGCACCACCATGCCTGGCTAATTTTTGTACTTTTAGTAGAGATAGGTTTTACCGTGTTGGCCAGGCTGGTCTCAAATTCCTGACCTCAAGTGATCTGCCCACCTCGGCCTCCCAAAGTGCTGGGATTACAGGCGTGAGTCACCATGCCTGGCAAAGCTAAATTTCCAAGTGAATCCCTCCCTAGCACTTCCAATAAATACAACCGAAGGACAAGCTGGGGTCCCCCAGGGTAGAGGCCACTTGAAACTTTCATTCATCTGCTTGCTCATTCATACAGTAAATGTGAACTGCACCTCTGTGCCAGGCCAGCTGTTGCATTAAACACTTTATCTGCATCATTAAGTCATTAAATTTTTTTTAAAAATTATTTTTTATTTATTTTTTTGAGATGGAGTCTTGCTCTGTTGCCAGGCTGGAGTGCAGTGGTGCCATCTCAGCTCACTGCAACCTCTGACTCCCTGGTTTAAGTGATTCTCCTGCCTCAGCCTCCCAAGTAGCTGGGATTACAGGCATGAGCCACCACACCCAGCTAATTTTTGTATTTTTAGTAGAGACGGGTTTTTACCATGTTGGCCAGGCTGGTCTTTGAACTCCTGACCTCAGGAGATCCACCGACCTCAGCCTTCCAAAACGCTGGGACTATAGGCATGAGACACCATGCCTGGACTTTATTTTTTTTGAGACAGAGTCTCTTTCTGTTGCCCAGGCTGGAGTGCAGTGGCTCAATCTCAGCTCATTGCAACCACCACTTCTTGGGTTCAAGCAATTCTCCTGTCTCAGCCTCCAGAGTAGCTGGGATTACAGGTGCATGCCACCATGCCCAGCTAATTTTAGTATGTTTAGTAGAGACAGGGTTTCACCATGTTGGCCAGGCTGCTCTTGAACTCCTGACCTCAGGCAATCCACTCACCTTGGCCTCCCAAAGTGCTTGGAGGACAAGTGTGAGCCACCGTGCCCAGCCTGTCTGATGTTTTTGTGTGTGACTGAGATTATGGGTTTTTTAAGAGGAAGATCACAGAGATAAGGTGCTATTTTCATCACATCATATCAAGGGTATATACTATCAACACAATTTGTCACTGTGATTTTGACCCTGATCACCCAATCGAGGTATTATTTTTGTCAAGTTTCTCCACGGTAAAATTACTCCATCTCCTGCTTTCCACACTGTATTCTTTGGAAGGAAGTCAATACAGTTGGCCCTACAGCAATGCAGGTTGGAACTGCACAGGTCCACTTACACACAGATTTTTTTCAGTAAATATATACAGCCCTCTGTATTTGCAAGTTCCACATTTGCAACCAAATATGGATGGAAAATACAGTATTGGAGAAATTTGAAACCAGCAGATAGGGAGTGCTGATTTTTTGTATGGCTGAGTTCTTCAGGGTCCGCTTGAGGACTTGCGTATGTGTGGATTTTGATATACGTGGGTATATTCAGCTATTCTTGTGTTGCTATAAATAAATACTAGAGACTGGGTAGTTTTTAAAGAAAAGAGGTTTAATTAGCTCACAGTTCTGTATGTTGTACAGTCACGGCGCTGACGTCCCTCAGCTTCTGGAGAGGCCTCAGGTAGCTTTACTCATGGTGAGAGGCAAAGCAGAAGCGGGGAAATCACGTGGTGAAAGAAGGAGCAAGGGAGAGAAAGAGTTGGGGTGGTGGTGGGGAGGTACCACACACTTTTAAATGACCAGATGTCATGAGAACTCACTATCACAAAGACAACACCAAGCCATGAGGGATCCACCCTCAAGATCCAGACACCTCCCACCAGGCCCCACTTCCAACATTGAGGATTACAATTCAACATGAGATTTGGACAGGAAAAAACATCCAAACCATATCATTCTGCCCCAGTCTCTCCCAAGAGACATGTCCTCAGATTGCAAAACATAATCATGCCTTCCCAACAGTCCCCCCAAATCTTAACTCATTCCAGCATTAACTCAGAAGTCCCAAGTTAAGTTCAAAGTATCATCTAGAGATGAGTTCCTTCACTTATGAGCCTATAAAATCAAATAATTATTTATTCCCATGATACAATGGGAATACAGGCATTGGGTAAACATTCTCATTCCAAAAGGGAGAAATCAGCCAAAGGAACGGAGCTACAGGCCCCTTTCAAAGCCCAAGAGTTCAAAACCCAACAGGGTAGTCATTAAAACTTAAAGCTCCAAAATAATCTCCTTTGAATCCATGTCCTACCCCCAGGGCACAATGGCATACGGGGTGGGCTCCCAAGGCCTTGAGCAGCTCCGCCTCTGTGGCTTTGCAGGGTTCAGCTACCATGGCTGTTCCCATGGGTTGGAGTTGAATGCCTGCAGCTTTTCCAGGTGCAGGGTGAAAGCTGCCAGTGGATTTACCATTCTGGGGTCTTCCAGGTCATCACCCTCAAGTTCAAGCTTCCACTGATCTCTAAGGGCATAGACGTGATACAGCCAAATTCTTTGCTAAAGTATAACAAGGGTGATCTTTGCTCTAGTTCCCAATAAGTTCCTCATCTCCATCTGAGACCTTATCAGCCTGGCCTTTGTCCATATCACTATCAGCATTTTGGTTGCAACAATTTAACAAGTCTCTAAGAAGTTTCAAACTTTCCCTCATATTCTTGTCTTTTTCTGAGCCCTCCAATGTCTTCTATTCTCTTCCTGTTCCTCAGTTCCAGAGCTGCTTCCACATTTTCAGGTATCTTTAAAGCAATGCCCAGTTTCTGGTACCAGTTTTCTGTATTACTCCATTCTTGGATTGCTATAAAGAAATACCTGAGATTGGGTAATTTATAAGAAAAGAAATTTAATTGACTCATGGTTCTGTAGGCTGTATAGGAAGCATAGCACCAGCATCTGCTTCTGGAGAGGCCTCAGGAAGCTTCTACTCTCAGCAAAAAGGAAGCAGGAGCAGGCACATCACATGGCCAGAGTAGGGGCAATAGAGAGCTGGGTGGGGAGGGGGCCACACACTTTTAAATGACCAGATCTTGTGAGAACTCACTCACTATTACAAAGATAGCACCAAGCCATTAGAGATCCACCTCATGACCCAAACACCTCCCAGAAGGATCCACCTCCAGCATTGGGGATTACAATTCAACATGAGATTTGGGCAGGGATAAGTATCCAAACTACATCATTGTGGGTCCTGGAATAAGTCTCTCTAAGATAACAAGGGATGGGATGACTGTATATACAGCCACGCTTAAGAAGTGGGGATTTATGCTCCCCATCCTTTGAGGTGGAGTAACTACATACATTATTTGAAATTCTCCTGCAGGGGAGAGTTGTCCGTTATCCTCCATTTACTTACAAAAGATCACAAGATCTTTTGGTCTTAGATTTTATTTATTTATTTTTTGAGACAGAGTCTCGCTCTGTTGCCAGGTGCCAGGCTGGAGTGCAGTGGCACAATCTCAGCTCACTGCAACCTCTGCCTCCCATGTTCAAGCGATTCTCCTGCCTCAGCCTCCCGAGTAGCTGGGACTACAGGTGCATGCCACTATGCCCAGATAATTTTTGTATTTTTAGTAGAAACAGGGTTTCACCATGTTGGCCAGGTTGGTCTCAATCACTTGACCTCAAGATCTGCCCGCCTCGGCTTCCCAAAGCACTGGGATTACAGGCGTGAGCCACCGCACCTGGCTGATTTTATTTTTTAGAGCAGTTTTAGATTCACAGTAAAACTGAGCAAAAAGTACAGTTACCAAAGCAAAAACAAAACACACACACATACACACTTTAAAAACCCAACTAAAAGATGGGCAAGGGGCATGAATAGACATTTCTCAAAAGAAGATATACAAATGGCCAGCAGGTTTATGAAAAGATGCTCAACATCACTATCAGAGAAATGCAAATCACAACCAACCACAATGAGATATCACCTCATACCTGTTAGAATGGTTATTATAAATAAAACAAAAGATAACAAGTGTTGGTAAGGATATGGAGAAAAAGTAACCCTGGACACTGTTGGGAATGAAAATTGGTATAGCCATTATGGAAAACAGTATGGAGGTTTCTCAAAAAGTTAAAAATGGAACTACCATACGATCCAGCCATCCAGTTTCTGGGTATATATCCAAAGGAAATGAAATCAGTGTCTCAAAAAGATATCTGTACTTTCATGTTCATTACAGCATTATTTACAATAACCAAGACATGGAAACACGCTAAAGTGTTTGTAGATAAATAGATGAATGACTGGATAAGGAAAATGTGGGGTGTGTGTGTGTGTGTGTATACACAATGTATACAATATAATGGAATATTTTCCAGCCTGCCATTTATCACAACATGGATAAAGCTGAAGGGCATTATGCTAAGTGAAATAAGTCAGACACAGAAAGACAAATATTGCATGACTTTACTTATATGTGGAACCTAACAAAGTTGAATGCATAAAGGCAGAGTAGAATGGTAGTTGCTAGGGGCTGGGGTTTTGGGGGAAAATGGGGAGATGTTGGCCAAAGGGTACAAAGTTTCAGTTATGCAAGATGATATGTTTTTGAAATCTATTGCACAGCATGATGACTATAGTTAAAAATACTGTACTGAGGCTGGGCCCAGTGGCTCATGCCTGTAATCCCAGCACTTTGGGAGGCCAAGGCAGATGGATCACCTGAGTTCAGGAGTTCGAGACCAGCCTGGCCAACATGGTGAAACCCATCTCTGCTAAAAATTACCAAAAAAAAAAAAAAAAAAATCAGCCGGACATGGTGGCAGGTGTCTGTAATCCCAGCTACTTGGGAGGCTGAGGCTAGAGAATCTGTTGAACCTGAGAGGCAGAGGTTGCAGTGAGCCTAGAATGTACCATTGTACTCCAGCCTGGGTAGATGAGTGAGATTCTGTCTCAAAAAAAAAAAACAAAAAAAAACAAAAAAAAAAAAACTGTATTGTATATTTGAAATTTGCTAAGAAAGTCCATCTTAAGTGGTTTTCACCACTCAAAAGGTAACTATGTGAGATACACATATGTTGATTAGCTTGTGGTAGTCATTTCACAATGTATAGGTAATCTCAAAACATCATATTGTACACAATAGATATACACAATTGTTTTCAAGTGTACTTTAATTAAGCTGGGGGAAAAAATACACAGTTCTCATACACTTCTGTCTGTTTTCCGCCAACATACAGCATTCTCCACTGCCAACATCCCACCCCCAAGTAATATACTGACACGATGCCATTACATTGACACCATCGTTACCATCCAAAGCTCATAGTTTACACTAGGTTCACTACTGTTGGTATTGTACATGCTTCATGTTTGGACAAATATATAATGACATACATCCACCATTATAGGATCATATAGAATAGTTTTACTGCCCTAAAAATCCTGTGCTCCATCATCACTTTCTCTCCCTTCCTCCCTGACAATTACTTATTTTTTTAGCGCCTCCATCATTTTGCCTTTTCCATTATGTCATGTAGTTGGGATCATATGGTATCTAACCTTTTAAGACTGGATCTTTCACGTGGCAATATGCATTTAGGTTCTTATCTGCTCACAGCTTGATAGCTCATTTCTTTTCAACACTAAATAATATTTCACTGTCTGGACATGGTTGTTTATCCATTCACCTACTGCAGATGTCTTGATTACTTTCAAATTTGGACAATTATGAATAAAACTGCTGTAGACATACTTGTGCAAATTTTTGTGTACACATAAGTTGTTGGTTCATTTGGATACATACCAAGGTCTTTAGTTGCTGAATTGTATGGTAAAAGTATGTTTAATGTTTAAGAAACCTCCAAACTGTCTTCCAAAGTAGCTGTACCATTTTCTACTTCCACCAGTAATGAATATGATTTGCTATTACTCCACATCCTTGCAAGCATTTGGTGTTGTCATTGTTTTGAATTTGGCGATTCTAATACGTGTACAGTGGTGTTTCGTTATTGTTCAAATTTGCAATTCCCTAATGATGTATGATGTTGAATATCTTTTCATATCCTTATTTTCCATCTGTATATCTTTTTTGGTGAGGTGTCTATTTGGGTCTTTTGCTCATTTTTAATTGGGTTGTCTTTTCATTATTAAGAATTATTTAATAATTTGGATAACAGTCCTTTATCAGATGTCTCTTTTCAAATATTTTCTCCTAGTCAATAGCTTATATTCATATTATTTTGACAATGCTTTTGCAGAGGAGAAGTTTTTAATTTTATTGAAGTCTAGCTTATCAACTATTTCTTTCATGGATGTGCCCTTGGTGTTATACTAAAATGTCATGTAGATTTTTATCTTATGTTATCTTCTAGGAGCTTTGTAGTTTCGGGTTTTACATTTAGGTCTATGATCCATTTTGAATTAATTTTTGGGAAGAGTATAAAGTAGGTCTCTAGATTTTTTTTCCCCCACATATGGACATTCAGTGGTTCTACTTAACATTTTTTTTTTACATATATGTTTAAATAGATTTTAGAAAAAATTTTTGGCAATATTCTAGTAAATTCTTTTGGCACCAAGATGACTGCAGAGCGTTTGGGAAGTGCTGATCTCCTAAATAAAGACCCTCCACGGCTTGGTCCCTCCCACCTGCAGCCTTGGCCCTCAGCCCTCCCTCTACACATTCAGTCCTCCAGCCAGCCTGAGCCACCGGCTGTCCTTCCCACCCTTTTTGCTATTGAAATGGCCACTTTCTAAAAAACCTCTTCATCCAGCTTTTGCTGTGGAAGCTTCCCTGCCGAGGTAATCTCTGTCTCCTCTGGGCTAACGCATATTCTACTTATGCCTCTGTTGTAGCACTTTTCAAATTGCAGAATGATTGGTTCTTAATTTGTTTTTGTTCTTCCTTCTGGAATCTACGTTTTCCTTTGTAACACCCCTTTTCAAGTTACGAAGTATATGTTCTTGTTTTTACTACAAATTGGGTAGGTGGGCTGTAGGTAAACCCATCTGTCTTCCACAGTCCTGCCCTGCCTAGGAACCAGTCAATATGAGGAACGATCATTTGCGTCTCTTCAAATTTGTATACTTTGGGTTCAACGAAAACACTTGGGAGGTGTAGGAAAGAGCAGAAATGGAGTCACATGTACCATGTGTCTAGATATTTCCAAGTCATAAATCAAGAGAAAAAACTGTTAAATAAAATATGTTTTATTCTCCTAGCTTGAAAATATACCTTATTTATTTATTTATGAGATGGAGTCTCACTTTGTTGCCCAGGCTGGAGTGCAGTGGTGCAATCTCAGCTAATTGCAACCTCTGCCTCTGGGTTCAAGCAATTCTGCTGCCTCAGCCTCTTGAGTACAGGCATATGCCACCATGCCCAACTCATTTTTGTATTTTTAATAGAAACTGGGTGTCACCATGTTGGTCGGGCTGGTCTCAAACTCCTGACCTCAGATGATCTGCCCACCTTGTCCTCCCAGACTGCTAGGATTACCGACCTGAGCCAATGCACCTAGCTGACAAAGATACCTTTTGAATGACCTGGAAGAACAATTTCAAATGCAGATTCCTGAATTCCTTGGAGTCCTGCCCTGAAATGTGGTAGCACAGGACACGATGACTTCCTTCCTCCGCTTCCCTTCCTGCTTCTGGCTCTGTCCAAGGGACCTCACGTGCAAGCCTGTGGATACTACAGAATGTGGTCCAACCTCTGTCTGCATGTCCTGCCAACAGCTGCCCCCAGGCCACCTCTGAGGCCCAGAGATCTCATGGTGGCAATGAGGCCATCCCTGAGGGGATGGACCACAAAGCCTTGGGGGCAGGGTCAGAGAGGGCCAATTGTCCAGAGGATTCTGATGTCCCAGCTACCTAGAGCATTATCTAGAAGGGAAGGTGGGTGCTGGGTGGCCAAGTCTCCTTGGCCCTGAGGACCCTGCATCCAAGGAGGAGAGACACAGCTGGAGGAAGCACAGTTCTCTGACTGTAACGCACATATGAATCACCTGGGATCTTATTAAGTAGGTATGGGTGGGGCCTGATATTCTGCATTTCTCCCAAGCTTCTAGATGCTGTCAGTGCTGCTGGTACAAGGGCCAAACTTTGAATAATTAAGGTCTAAAGCATAGGCCCAAGGCAGGGGTCCCTCTCACCTGGGCTGAGCAGTACCATTAGTGAAAAAGGATGTGTTTGATAATGCAATCACTCCCATGGATAAATTACAAATACAATTTAGTAAGCTCTTAAGTTACACAAAAACAATATATGCGCAACACAAACTTAAATGTAGCACCAATGCCTCCTGGAGAATTCCTTAGCACAACCAGGTGAATCTAACAGTGTTCAGCCCTATAAGTGATCATTTCTTCCCCTTCTTGTTCTGACTCCTTCCTGTATGTGGTTCACCCTGCATGACTCACTGACCACGTACTGACATTTCTAGTAGTCTTCATTGTTCCTTCCACAGATCCTTACAAACGAATTTCTTACCTTTTTTTTTTTTTTTTTTTTTTTTTTTTTTTTTAAGGTGGAGTCTTGCTCTGTTGCCCAGGCTGGAGTGCAGTGGCACAATCTCAGCTCACTGCAACCTCTGCCTCCCAAGTTTAAGCGATTCTCCTGCCTCAGCCTCCAGAGTAGTTAGGATTACAGGCATGCACCACCATGCCCAGCTAATTTTTGCATTTTTAGTAGAGACAGAGTTCCACCATGTTGGCCAGGCTGGTCTCAAACTCCTGACCTCAAGTTATTCACCTGCCTCTGCCTCCCAAAGTGCTAGGCTTACAGGCGTGAGCCACCGCCACCTGGTCACATTTCTTACACTTATTCATTATTTGCGATGCTCTTTTCTCTCACATGCTTCACTGCATACACAGCACATTACTCCCGGCACATTCTGCACCAGACTTGCTACTTTTCCAGGCCCTTTTGCCCTCAGCCCTCAAGCCCACTGTGCCCACTGGTTCTGGTGCTGCTTCTCCAGCAGCTGCTGCCTCCTGTCTCTGAGCTCCCTGATACTGGAAAGAACCCTCCCGAGGCTTCCTTCTGGCATGTGGAGGCATCTTCAGCCAATTCCATGTGGCAAGAGAATCTATTTATGCCTTTTGGAAACCTCATCATTTGGGCAGGAAGTGACCAACTTCCTGGCAAAGAACTCCCAAGAACATCTTCCCAAAGGGAAAACGGAGAAAACATATCTCTGACGTACATGTATGGTTTCCTCACTTTTAGCTGGTCCTGCCCCAGCCCAGCAGTGTGGCTTAAGGGTGAAGAGCCTCTGCTAGGGACAGAAGCCCACCCTGGCTCAAGGACTTGGATGCAGCAGGTGTTGAGTCAGCTTCAACTAAATTGAGTTGAATTTCCTGCGGCTGGAAAACTGTTTCCTATTTACTTTCTGCTCCTGCCCATCCTTTCACAGAGCACTATCAAATATTGGTTAATGCATAAAGATCACTTTTTGAGGGCCAGGCACTGCGGCTCATTCCTGTAGTTCCAACACTTTGGGAGGGCAAGGTGGATGGATCACCTGAGGTCAGGAGTTTGAGACCAGCCTGGCCAACACGGTGAAACTCTATCTCTACTAAAAATACAAAAATTAGCTGGGCTTGGTGGCAGACACCTGTAATCCCAGCTACTTGGGAGGCTGAGGCAGGAGAATCGTGTGAACCTGGGAGGCAGAGGCTGCAATGAGCCACGATTGTGTCACTGCACTCCAGCCTGAGCAACAAGAGCAAGACTTCATCTCAAAAAAAAAAAAAAAAAAAAAGTCGCTTTTCGCTACCACTGAGGACTCAGTGTATGTCGGAATGCTGACTGCTGACTCAGGGGGCTCATGTTATGGGTACAGAGAGGGATGCAAACTTTCTTCTAGAAAGAGGAGGGAATAATATGACATGGAGTTGGCACCCACCACCCCCACCCTAAACAAACTAACGAAAAACTCCTGTGTTGACTGGAACACATGAGAACTTTGTCTCTAGAGTATGTAAGAGATGGCTTTAGGGATCAGTAACAGTCTGTTTCTATACGGTGATGTATGACAGAAGGACTGAAAACTAGTGCAGCCTCTATGACTGCTATCAGTGCTGTGATAACTGATACCTTGGCAATAACTGCAGGTGAAATTACTGCTTACACTGGTATCCTTTTGAGTGTTAGAATATACATTTTTTTTCAAATCTGCCTCACCAAATTCTAATACTCAAAGATGTGCCTCCAACTCAAAAAGAAAAAAAAAAAAAAGATTAAGAACCACCAAGCTAGAAATACCATTTGACCCAGCAATCCCAGCACCCTGGGACACAGAAAGCACTTCACTGTCTGCCTGATTTGCCCTCTGTCATTCTCAGGGTGGAAGATCTCTCTATCAATGAGGAGATGGCAAGATGTGTGAATCTAGCCCTGGGAGCAAAATCATGGAGCCTGTGTAATCCTCTATACACACAGGGGCTCAGTGTGGGTATCTCTGGCCAGTGTGGATGTTGAGCACATTGTTTCATAACCCAGCCTCACTGGCTCCTCTCTTCCCCACCTCCAGAACTGCCTATATCACTCATCTGTGGCGATGGAATGCTATTTCTTTCACATTATCCTAAATTAAGTATCATTAGAAAGGTAACTGCTGTGCTTAAAACAAATAAATCACCTAATACATTCCAGAGATAAATTCAAAGTATTTTTAGATAATCTGTCCTTTTGGATTATCCAAAAAACTGCTGCTTCCCCTTGCAGGAATAATTGAGAACTGAGACAGAAAGAAACTTAACCAAAATTGAAGCCAATCTGCAGACCAGCTATAATGCTTACTGTGGAAGAAAATATATAGTGATGGCATTTGGGAGTATGTGTCATCCCTAGGAACATGGTGATGGTAATTTCAGCATTTGCAAAGCTGTGACTCATAGCAAACCATGCTGTGCTATGGGGATAGACCCAGCTCTGGATTGGACAGTTTCTAAGGCACAGTCACCCAACAGGCCCGGGAAGCTCATTAATCCTCATCAGGGTGTGATGACTGTTGCCAACCCAAGCCAGCAGTGAACACAAATGCCCTGCTGGGATTCCCAGGCTGGGACGTGTGGGGGCAAGACTTGTCCAGAAAGGGATATAGAAGAGTCTCTATACCACACTACACTACACTACACTACACTACACTACACTACACACCACACCACACCACATGACACCACACCACACCACACCACACCACACCACACCACACTACACTACAGACACCCCTCTCATGCTCACAGAATAGAAACAGCTTAGTCCAGGGTAGAGCGAGCACCAGGCTAGGGTGGTGGCATGGGGGACGGGGATCAGAGGCAGGGCGGATGGCTTGGCCTCAGCCTTAGAGTCGTCATGCCTGCCATTCCTCAGCACCACCAAAGTGGGGTAAAGCAGCTATGCCTGTACCTGCAGGACTGTTGGCAAAACTAGGAGGACCCTTGAGGGTGATTGGAGCTATTTTGGAGATCCTTGTGTCAGTTGTGGAGGCAACCAGGCAGAAGTACAAAGGAAAAGCTCCTACCTGCTGGAACTGCTGCTGCTGTAATGTGAGGGGAGTTCTGGGCAAATACCAAAGCCCCAGAGGTGTTTGGGAACAGGCTATGGAGGTGCTCCATGAACTAAAGGGCTCTTAAGTTCCTCCCATTCCTAACATTCTGTGATTCTAATTTAATGGAGGAGACTGGATAAACATATGTCGAAAATACACAAATGCTAAGCAGCAAGAAATGTAGCAACAGAGTGAAGCCTTGACTTCCTGCTTTGAGCATAATCTGAATAGGTTGTGGTCCTCAGCCAGGGCCCAGACCTCCAACAGCAAGGCTGAAGATGGGAAGACAGTGAGGCTCTACAGGGGACGAAAGGCTGAGTGTGAGAAAAAACAGGTGGGTCTAGCTGAAAGTTCAGAGAGTTGTTGTAAAAGAGATTAGAAAGAGAAAACTCCAAAAGATGACTTTTTTTTTTTTTTAACTCTGAGGTTGAAAATCTCTTTTCTCCTGGAGAAGAGAAACTCAGCTGTTGTTTTATTCAAAATATGAAGTTCTTCCAGGCTAAGATGATTCTACTCTTCCCTCTGAAAAGGGTTTTTGGTGAGGGGGAGGTGGGTGGAGAAGATTCGGGGCTTCTTTGGGGGTTGTCTGCAGTGACTGAGGCATCCCAGGACCCTGCCTCCTGTGGGCCAAAAACCTGAGATGGGTTCCTCTCCTGCAAACACATAAGCAGTTGCCATGTGGATGGGCTGAAGATACTTTTGTGATTGCTCAGCAAATGTCTCAAGGGAAAATCATATGGAGATTAAGATAGGAAAGAGGAGAGGTAACTAGAGTGTTCTAAAGCTAAGCAGATACCAGCAAGCAGGAAGGTTTTCCAGAAAAGGGGAGCTCAAATCTTATTGACTGGTGAAGGTGAGCTGTTTTCTGTCTCACGCATGACCTGCAAATTCATCTCCGTGTGTACTAACCTGATCTGCTGTGGTGGGAGGGCTCTTCAACATCCAAGTTGGACAAATCTCCTTTGAAGGATTAGAGCAAGCTGAGGATGTTTATTGAGCACCTCCTGCCTGAGGAAGCTGTGTACTACCTTGGAAAGTGCCTGAGTTCTATGGCCAAAAAGATCCAGGTACAAGTCCTGCCCGGGCCACTTACTAGTCATGTCTCCTTGAATAAGACACTCGATCTCTCTGATCCTGCAGGGTCCTTAGTTATGAAATGGGGACAGTCACTCACTTCACAGGGTTGGACTGAGAATGAAATCTGACTAAGGCCCAGAGGTAATGCCTTGGCCCTAACTGTTGTGTGTCTCCTTGGCATTCATGATAAGAGCTAAGAAATGAAATTTCAAAAGGAGAAACAGTAGCTAAGATCACATGAATAAAACTTCCAGTAGATAGGCAGATTTTCATTTTTCTTTTCACATTTCTGTATTATTTGTGAGTGTTCTTGTATGAGAATGTGTTGGTCAGGGCTTAAATGTGTCAAATAAGAAAGAATCAGAGGAACCAAAAGTCTGTGTTTTTGCTCCAGCTGCTATTAAGTGAGAGACCTTGGGCAAAACCTTTGATCTTGTTGAGCCTTGATGATCTCATCTATAAAATAGGAAGACTGGGGCCTCTCTCAAAGGGTTGTGGTTAGGATCAAATAAAATCATAAATGTAAAAGCCCTTGATGAACTGGGGGGAAAGTGACACAAACGAAATCTAGTTTTTTTTTTTTTTTTTTTTTTGAGACGGGGTTTCGCTCGTTACCCAGGCTGGAGTGCAATGGCACGATCTCGGCTCACCGCAACCTCCGCCTCCTGGGTTCAGGCAATTCTCCTGCCTCAGCCTCCTGAGTAGCTGGGATTACAGGCACGCACCACCATGCCCAGCTAATTTTTTGTAGTTTTAGTAGAGACGGGGTTTCACCGTGTTGACCAGGATGGTCTCGATCTCTTGACCTTATGATCCACCCACCTCGGCCTCCCAAAGTGCTGGGATTACAGGCGTGAGCCACCGCGCCCGGCACGAAATCTAGTTTTTTATGTCAAATGTTCATTGATCATCTGCTTGAAGCACACATATTTACTGGGTTGACTTCCAAGGCTGTCTAATCTGCATTTTGGTAGACATGTGCACCTGCTTTTGCTCTTTTTTTTCAGGCAGAGTCTCCTCCTTTTGTCGCCCAGGCTGGAGGGCGGTGGTGTGATCTCAGCTCACTGCAACCTCCGCCTCCTGGGTTCAAGTGATTCTCCCGCCTCAGCCTCCCAAGTAGCTGGGACTACAGGCATGTGCCACCATGCCCAGCTAATATTTGTATTTTTAAGTAGAGATGAGGTTTCACCATGTTAGTCAGGCTGGTCTTGAACTCCTGACCCCAGGTGATCCGCCCACCTCGGCCTCCCAAAGTGCTGGGATTACAGGTGTGAGCCTCTGAGCCCAGTCCGCCTGCTTTTTCGTTGATCGTTCAATGCCTACCTCAGCCTCACCCCTCCACCAGGTTAAAGGGACTGAGACACTGTTAACCTTATGGTGCCTGGGGCAGGACAGAAGTTCCTGAATGGTCATTAAGGACTCTTAGGACCATGAGGATGATCACCACTTGCTAGTGAAAGGGGTTTTTCCTGCTTGCCTGGCAAACCCTCTAAGGGCTCATGTTGCTGTAGCACAGCACTCCTTTGCTGTTCCCTGCCAAGGAAAGAAAAGATTTCACAGGACGCAGGTAATAGGATGCAACCACTGCGGCCTCCAAGTTGCTCCACCCACAAACTTTGCCTAAAACACTTGAATACAACAACAACAAAATGGTAGTGTCATTCTCCAATTCTCTTTGCTTTTTCCCCTATGCACTCCCCTAACAAAAACTGCAGAGGTTGTAGAGAAGAAGGCTATAGCCATCCAGCATGAAAACAAAAGAGGAGTGCAATTCCCAATCATTCTGTGTAAATGTGATTTTACTGTCACTTGCTTGTCTTGCTTTGAGCATAAACTACCTTGTCCTATCAATTTATTTGCATTAAAAATTAAAACCTTTTTTGGCCAGACACGGTGGCTCATGCCTGTAATCCCAGCAATTTGGGAGGCTGAGGCAGGTGGATCACCTGAGGTCAGGAGTTCAAGACCAGCCTGGCCAACATGGCAAAACCCCGTCTCTACTAAAAATACAAAAATTATTCGGGCCATGGTGGCAGGCACCTGTAAATTCCAGCTACATGGGAGGCCGAGGCAGGAGAATCATTTGAACCCAGGAAATTGAGGTTGCAGTGAGCTGAGACTGCGCCACTGCTCTCCTGCCTGGGTGACAGAGCAAGATTCCATCTCAAAAAAAAACCCTTTTCTAATGATAAAATTATACATACTTGTAGGAAATTTAGAAAATACAGAAAATGATAAGGAAGAAAAAAAGAACTACTTATAATTCCACCACTGAGAATGTCTAGAGGTTTGCAGTCATAAAATGTTGAAAATCTGTTCATAGTTTTCTGTACTTTTTCACTCAATTTTATGACATGAAAAATTTCCCATAATGCTAAAATTCTCAGAAAAACATGGATTTTAATGGCTGTATAATGTCCATCTTACTGATGAATCATAAGTTATTTACCAATTCTTTATTGTTCAACATTTTGACTATTTTTATTTTTTCTCCATTAACACTGCTATTAATATTCTTATACATAAGTGTCTATGTCTCTGATTATTTCCTTAATATAAATTATTAGAATAGAACTACTGGGTCAGAGTTGAAACATTTCTGAAAGTCTTGATATATGATGCCAATTTGCCCTTAAGGAAATATGTACCAATTTACCCTCCCACTAATAGTGTCTAATAGTGCTCATTTCAGCATCCCCCACTAAGAAGGCTGCATATTATCTCTATTTTAATATTTTCTATTTTAATCAGTGAAACTGATTTGCTTTGTTTTATGTGGCCACCCTGCCCTGTCACTCCAGCTACGGTACTTGTTTCTTTGTTACCTGTTTAACTGTGTACGCCCTGCCTACTTCCAAACAGAGTCTGAAGTGGTTCTGACTAAATAATAACCCCTTAAAGCCAGCAATTTCCCCTCTCTTTAAAGTTTCTGTGACTGGCACAGTGGGGTCTACATGTTCAATATTTGATACGTTTGTAAGTTATTTTTGAACTCTACAGAAATATCCACTAACAGAATATTCTCTCTTTCATGGATGCTTATGGCTCTATTACATCCCCATCTCTCAACTCTCATCAACCTTACAGGTATATTAGGTAATTTCTTAAATGTTTCATTTCATAGGTGTATGATTATGCAGTAGTTTGTTGGGAGGAAAACAAACAACCACCCACCCAAAAAACCCTGTCTCCCTAGCTGGGTTATCAGTTACTTGAGGTCAGGGAATATGTTATTTATTTCTCTTAGAAAAAATGAGCACAGGCTGGGTGCAGTGGCTCACGCCTGTAATCCCAGCACTTTAGGAGGCTGAGGTGGGTGGATCACAAGATCAGGAGTTCAAGACCAGCCTGGCCAAGATGGTGAAACCCTGTCTCTACTAAAAATACAAAAAAATTAGCTGGGCATGGTGGTGGGCACCTGTAATCCCACCTATTTGGGAGGCTGAGGCAGAGACTTGCTTGAACCTGGAAGGAGGAGGTTGCAGTGACACGAGATGGTGCCACTGCACTCCAGCCTGGGTGACACAGCAAGACTTCGTCTCAAAAAAAAAAAAAAAAGTGAGCACAGTATTGAGCACGTGCAAACACTTTGTGCATGTGAGTTATTTGATTTCTTTTTTTTGAGACAGAGTCTCACTCTGTCACCCAGGCTGGAGTGCAGTGGCGCGATCTCAGCTCACTGCAATCTCTGCCTTCCGGGTTCAAGCGATTCTCCTGCCTCAGCCTCTTGAGTAGCTGGGATTACAGGCATGCATCACCACACCCTGCTAACTTTTTGTCATTTTAGTAGAGATGGGGTTTCACCATGTTGGCCAGGCTGGATTTCAACTCTTGACCTCAAGTGATCCGCCTGCCTCAGTCTCCCAAAGTGCTGGGATTATAGGCGTGAGCCACCTCGCCCAGCCTAATGTTTATTAAGGCATGACTTATCAGTAAAAGCTTTCCCAAATTTATTACACTCATAAGGTTTCTCTCCTATATGGGTTCTCTGGCAAACACTTTTTAAAAATCCATTCATTCATCATTTAACAAACGTGATTGTTGTGTGTCAAGCACTGCACTCAAGTACTGAGGAAACTAGTGCACAGTCTGATAGAAGGAATGGCAGGTGGGGACACAAGGAATGTGATGAGAGTTTTGTGAGAGACCTGAAACCCCAATTGGAGGAATCACGGAGGACTTCCTGAAGTAGGTGGTGACTCACAAGAGCTAGTCAATAAATAATGCAGCTGAGGGATTGAGTTTTTTAGGAAGATAGAATAGCACATGCAAAGTTACAGTAGACAAAAAAAGTATGGTACCTGGAGGAATTTATTCCAGGCTCAACATATTCAGAACAGAGAAAACTGCAGGAGTAAGGCTGGAGAGGCGAGCAAGCTCCATTATGTGCACAGTGAGAATGGAAGCCACTGATTTTGGCCTTTATCAGTGTGTATTGTGGGGATCCCATTAGTGTCAATATCCAGCTCTCACAAACTCTTGAGTCTCACTGGTTTAATTAAAAGAAGTCAAGATCCAGGCAGGAAATCAAAGTGATTTTCAGGGTCTTTTCTACCAAATACTTATGGGACTCTTTGGGGAGTACTTTTATGTTTTCATGAACCCATCTAGGTTACCACTTGCTACCATGTCTACCCACACTGCAGTTCTGCAGTTCCAAGGCTTATTGATTCCACAGGGTACCAACACAAGGATGGAACATTTTTCCTATTATTGGCATGAATACCTAGACAACTACGTTCATCATGTTGAAACTGGAGCATCACTGCTGCATCTGAAGACCAGACTTTATTGCCACTGCTCTAGTCAAGTATGAGGGAAAATGCTCTGATTGGCTACAGGTCAACTAAGGGTTCCATGGCAAGCCTGCTTGGCTCCAAAGTAACAGCTCTTTAAACCTCCACACAAGCCCCTGCAATGGTTGGAATGTTTGTGTCTTTCCAAAATCCAAGTTGAAATTTAATCCTCAATGAAAGAGTATTAAGAGGTGAGGCCTTTGGGGAAGTGATTAAGTTATGAGGACTCTGCCCTTGTGAGTGGCAGTAATGTCCTTATAAGAGAGATTTCAAGCCAGGAGAGGTGGCTCATGCCTGCAATTCCAGCTGTTTGGGAAGCCAAGGCAGGTGGATCACCTGAGGTCAGGAGTTTGAGACCAGCCTGGCTAACATGGTGAAATCCCGTCTTTACTAAAGTTACAAAAATTAGCTGGGTGTGGTGGTGGGTGGCTGTAATCCCAGCTATTTGGGAGGCTGAGGCACAAGAATCTCTTGAACTTGGAAGACGGAGGTTGTAGTGAGCCAAACGGTGCCACTGCTCTCCAGCCTGGGTGACAGAGTAAGACTATGTCTCAAAAATAAATAAATAAAATAAAATAGGCTTCAGAGAGCTACCTGGCCCTTTTTGCCTCTCCATTATGTGACAACACAGCATTTTTACATCTTGGAAGCAGAGAGCAAGCTCTCTAAATCTGCTGGCATCTTGCCCTTAGACTTCCTAGCCTCTAGACTGTAAGAAATAAATTTCTATTGCTTATAAATTACCCAGTCTATGGTATTTTGTTATAGCAGCAGCCCAAACACACTAAGACACCCATTTGCTTTCTGGACCCACACAACGTGCCAAAGCATCTAGGTGAGACAAGTTCTAGTAGTGGCTTCCTCAGTGAACCCAGAACAACATTGCTCTTGGACATTCTGGCTCAAACACTTGGTTGGATCCAAGGGGCCAGATCCCTTCTGCTCTATGATGATCTACTTTTCAACAACCCCCTCACACCACCACCACTTTAATTATGCCTTCCTCAGGGCCACCCCAGACCATCAGATGACTGAAATCCAACCAAGAACAAGGTTCAGACATTTTCCTCAAACACCACACTGTTTAGTCGCTGTGAAAATCAATGTATGTAAATGGATACATGGGGAGAAAGGCGTTCAGTTCCCTAACCGTCCCTATCAAAGGCATCTGAACACCATCTCCTGCCCAGGCAACATTCTTCACTTTGTTAAAAAACTTGGACTTTATTCTGTAGGCAAAGGACAGCCAATATTTTTTTTTTTTTTTTTTGAGACGGAGTCTTGCTCTGTCACCTAGGCTGGAGTGCAGTGGCACCATCTTGGCTCACTGCAACCTCCACCTCCTGGGTTCAAGCAATTCTCCTGCCTCAGCCTCCCAAGTAGCTGGGACTATAGCTGTGTGCCACCACGCCTAGCTAATTATTTGTATTTTTAGTAAAGACTGGGTTTCACCGTGTTAGCCAGGATGGTCTCAATCTCCTAACCTCGTGATCCAACCGCCTCAGCCCTCCCAAAGTGCTGGGAGCCACTGAGCCTCGCCTGCCAATAAAGTTTTTAAGTAGTATACTAGTATGCTAATTGTACTATATTGATGATTAATATTCATAATATACAAAAACTCTCAGAAATTGATTAGAAAAGACAAATCTAGTAGAAAGAGATGATATGAATGAAATGTAATTCACAGAAAAGAAAATCTAAATGTCCAATATTTATTTATTCATTTGAGACTAGGAATCACTCTGTTATCCAGACTGGAGTGCGGTGGCATGATCATGGCTCACTGTAGCCTCACTTTCCCGGACTCCAGTGATCCTCCCACCTCAGCCTCCCAAGTAGTTGGATCACAGGCATGGGCTACCATGCCCAGCTAATTTTCATACTTTTGCTAGAGACGGGGTTTCACCATGTTGCCTAGACTGGTCTTGAACTCCTGAGCTCAAGTGATCCACCTGCCCTAGCCTCCCAAAGTGTTAGGATTACAGGCATGAGCCACCCTGCCTGGCCAATAAATACATTTAATAGATGCTCAATATGACTATCAATCAGGGAAATGAAAATTCAGGTAATAACATAATATCACTTTTTACCCTTCAGATTGGTAAACATTAAGAGTGAAAACACCTACTATTGGTAAGAATGAGGAGGAAATAGGTACTGATACATTGCTGGGTGCAATATGAATTGCTACAAACCTTTTGGCAATCAGGCCAATACTATAAAATTTTCATACATTTGCCCTTCAACCTAGCAATCCCACTGCTGGGAATCTACTCTATAGAAATAAAACCCCAAGACAAAAAATATATGTAATAGGTGTTTATTGCTGCATTGCTTGTGGTTGGCAAAACACTGAAAATCAAGTGAAGCACATCATTAGGGGAATGAATGAATAAATTATAGTGTGCTTATACATGGGGAATTGTGTAGCCACTTAAATAAATGTTAGATCTATATTAGTGGACTTGGAGGGATTTCTATGAAATGTGATTAAGTGGCGAAAGCTATGTGCAAAATTATACATGTATTCTGAACCAATTTTCAGAAAATGATGACATCTACCAATAGCAACAAAAACCCTAAAACTATGCGCGCGCATGCGCGCGCACATGTGTATGTGTGTGTTTAGGTGCTAGCTGCCTACCTAAATCTATTATTTCTTTCTTCCTTACTAACAGAACCTCCATCATTAGGGGTAGCAATGTGCTCAAACATGTCTCTTCTTGCAGATAGGAATGGCCAACGAAATTTAAGTGTAAGTTTTGGATGAAGTTTTGATGAAGCTCTTTTTTGCCCCTGGTCTTCCTTGTTTCTTACCTGAAAAGGATGTATGGCTGGTACCTTTACAGTCATTGTATGACTTTGAAAATACGACAATGTGAAAGATGGCCAGGCATACAGTTTGAAGGAAGCTGGCTCCCTGATGACTTTGTGGAGTCACCATAGCAGCCCTGGATGCCCACATACAAGAATAAACTCTAAAGTGATTATGCCTGTGTTGAGTCGCTATTATGGGGCGCCAAATGCAACAAATGATTATATGTACATGAAGAAAAGGTATGAAGGTACCTGCACCAAGTTATTAGCACTGGTTACCTGGGGTGCAGGTGAAGGCGCAAGGAATAGAAAAAAGAGAGATGAGGAAAGTAAACAAAAAAGATTACTTAAATAGAATGCTCTTGTAGCAGATTATGCACAGTAAAAAATATATTAAAAAATAAAATGTGTTCCTCTTTAAAAACAAAACACATTATGATTGGATCAGTGCATTTTCTGTTGCTTAAAACAGAACACATGAAACTGGATAATTTATTTAAAAAAAAAAAAAAAGGAGTTTATATCTTACAGTTATGGAGCCTGAGAAATCCAGAGTCAAGGAGCCACATCTGGTGAGGGTCTTCTTGCTTGTGGGGACTCTACAGAGTCCTAAGGTGGTACAGGGTATCACATTGCAAGGGGGCTTAGCATGCTAAGATGCTAGCTCAGACCTCTTTCCCCCGTTTTTGTTTTTTTTTTTGAGACAGAGTCTTGCTCTGTCGCCAGATGCCAGGCTGGAGTACAGTGGTGCAATCCTGGCTCACTGCAACCTCCGCCTCCCAGGGTCAAGCAATTCTCCTGCCTCAGCCTCCCCAGTAGCTGGGACTACAGACGCGTGCCATCACACCCAGCTAATTTTTGTATTATTTAGTAGAGACAGGGTTTCACCATGTTGACCAGGATTGTCTCGATCTCTTGACCTCGTGATCCACCCGCCTCAGCCTCCCAAAGTGCTGGAATTACAGGCGTGAGCCACCGCGCCCGGCCTCTTTTCTCCTTCTTATAAAGCCACGAGTTCCCCTTCCATGATAACCCGTTAATCCATTAGGCCATTCATCCATTCATCCATGAATAATGGCTCTGCCCTCATGATCCATTCATTCTCTTAAGAACCAAACCTCTCAATACTGCCACATTGGGGATAGTTTCCAACACATGAAATCTGGGGGACACATCCAAACCACAGCAATTAAATTATGCCATTTGTTTACAATTATATATAGCCTCTTTCTAGGCCTTCTTTTTCCCTAATTAAAATTGTTCCTCTTTCAAGGCAACTCTCCGACATCTGAATCCCAATGAAGATCAAAGTTGAGACCCTTTTCTCATGTGACTGATCAACATAAAGAGGTACATGAAAGGATAATCACCAAAAAATTAATGGAAGAATGAGGGTATCTCAGGGTGGTGTGATTTCAGGTGACCATTTCTTTCTCCCTCTTATTTTTATGATTCTTTTAGTTTTTATATTGACCTTGTCATATTTACATTATCAGAAAAAAAACAATAAAGCTATTTTCAATGTGGAACAACAACCACCTAAGGATTGGAGTGAGGCAAGATTGGAGGAAGGGTCAATTACAAGGACATTTAGTAATTCCCACTGATGATGGGCTGAATGCAGGTAATGACATTGGAGACAGAAAGATGTAGAAACATTTAAAAATAATAAGGCAGTAGAATCAACAGGACAGTGATTGATGGGGAGGGGGAAGAAGGCAAGCTTTCTAGCTTAAGTGGGTGGAGATTAATGCTATTCTCTGACATAGGGAACACAGGGGGAAAGGCAACTACGGAGTGGAGGACATGAAGCATGTTCAAAATGTTAAAGCCCAGTCCCTACTCTGAATACTTTAGGCAGTTATTTCCAGTGATTCCTTGGCACAGCCAGGGCTGAAAAACACTGGTGAAAAACCCCAACGTGGGGCTCTCAGGGGGGTCCCACACTTGAAGTGTAGACTGAGGATGAGGAACTTGGAGGCTAAGAAAACATGGCCAAGGAAAGAAAGGGAAACCAAAGAAAAGCATGTCCTAGCAATGGACAGAGGAGGAAGTTTCTGATGGTGCTCAATAAATATTGACTAAATGACACAAGGAGAGTACAATGGTGTCAAATATTCTTGAGGAGTTGAGAAAGATAAGGGTTATAATGTATCCAACAGAGTTAGCCTCGAAGAGGTCACCTTATGACCCTTCTGGGATCTGTTTCTGTTGTTGAGTAGTGAGGAGTGAGGGCAAAAATCAGTGGTTTGACAACTGAATGGAAGAGGACAAGCGATCCTATTGACAAGTAGGATAATACCTTAGAAATTACATTTACAAGCCAGGTGCAGTGGCTCACATGTGTAATCCAGCACTTTGGGAGGCCAAGGCAGGCAGATCACCTGAAGTTGGGAGTTCAAGACCAGCCTGACCAACATGGAGAAACCCCATCTCTACTAAAAATACAAAATTAGACAGGCATGGTGGCACATGCCTGTAGTCCCAGCTACTCCAGAGGCTGAGGCAGAAGCACCACTTGAACTCGGGAGGCAGAGGTTGCAGTGAGCTGATATTGCGCCACTGCACTCCAGCCTGGGCAACGAGAGTGAAACTCTGTCTCAAAAAAAAAAAAGAAAAGAAAAGAAATTACATTTACAAAACATAATTTGTGATATTGAAAAATACTGACAATATAATATTAAGTGAAAAGCAGAATATAAAACATTACTTATATGATTCCAATTCTGGTATAAATTAGAGGCATAAGGAGCAGGGTTAAGATCTCACCCTCTGGAGCCAGACTCCCTGGGATCAAATCCAAACTAGGCCACTGAGTGGATGTGCAGCCATGGTAAAGTCCCTCACTGGGTGGTGGTTAGCCTGGCACACAAAAAGTGCCCAGTAAAATGTTAGCTATTAAATGCTGAACATAGATATATACACATAGAAACAAAACATCCTCAGGTGGAAAGATTACAAAATGAATAGCAGGGTTACAAAGTTTTTTTTTTTTTGTTTCTGTACAGTTTTCTTTGTTTCTAAATATTCTGTAATGAAGATGTACTACTTTTATAATTAGAGAAAAATATAAAACAGTATTTAACAAAAAAATAAGCTTTTCTGTTAAAGGAAAGAGAAAGAAAGGAATTTTTGTCTGTTTCGTGCCGCTATAACAAGATACCACAGACTGGGTAGTTTATAAAGAAAGAAAATTTATTTCCCACAGTTCTAGAGGCTGGAAAGTCCAAAATCCAGGCGCTGGCTCCTGATGCAGCCTTCTTGCTGCATCTCACATGGAAAGCAGAAGGGCAAGAGAGAACCAATTTCCTCCCCAAATCCTTTTATTAGGATACCTACTCCCATTCATAAGAGGAGCCCTCATGACATAATAACCTCTTAAAGGCCCTGCCTCTTAATTCTATCACATTGACAACATCTGATTTTTGGAGGGGACCCATTTAAACCACAGAATTAGGCAATAGCTTCAGGGTATAGGATTAATGTTTCATGTGCTCATGATGAGACTTCCTGTTCATAGTTTTTGGGAAAGATCCTGAAAGGAGTTGAGGGTGACAACTGATGTAATGATGTTTTTGTGAGGAAAAAGGAAGACAGCATGAGTGTGGTAGGGGGAATTCATCTTTTTTATTTTTATTTATTTATTTTTTTGAGACAAAGTCTCACTCTGTCATCCAGTCTGGAGTGCAGTGGCGTGATCTCAGCTCACTGCAACGTCCACCTCCCGAGTTCAAGCCATTCTCCTGCCTCAGCCTCCCGAGTAGCTAGGATTACAGGCGCTCACCACCACGCCTGGCTAATTTTTGTGTTTTTAGTAGAGATGGGGTTTCACCATGTTGGCCAGGCTGGTCTCAAACTCCTGACCTCAGGTGACTCACCCATCTTGGCTTCCCAAAATGTTGGGATTACAAGCAAGAGCCACTGCACCTGACTGGAATTAGTCTTTAACAGGACATCTCTTCCTGTAATTGGGGAAGAAAGAAATTGTGAGTAGGTATAAATACAGTAATTTGTAGGTGCCGAAACAGGAGGCTGAGGAAGTTCATGACTGATAGTCTTGATGTTAATCACCGAAGCCAGCAAGGCTATTCCGAGAGGGCGGAATCTGAATAACCACAGATGGGATAAAGGAGGAAACTGACATAGAGCTGCATTGCCAAACAGCACTGAGAGCCTGGGGCCCTGGAGACACAACTCTGCTTTGGCTCTGACTTAGGTCACCCCCATACAGCAGATGCAGCCACGGTTCTGTCACACCGTTCTCGTGTGCTTGTGCCTTGCTCTAGATCCTTAATTGAGTTGCTTCCCATGTAAATTCCACTCCTTCTCCCTCTCACGTACAGAAATCCTACTCAGTCTGCAAGGCTAGCTCAGGTTTGTTTATTCAACTGTTCAGATATTAATTCATCCAGTTTTCAGTTGGTCTCCCAGAACCCCATGGCTTCTGGGTTCAGGAACTGGCAAAAGCTCCATCTCTGTCTTTTCTCTTTGATACCTGTGCTATCTGATCATAAAAGAGTCATTTCAGGACAGAGGTCTTGCCTTGAAGTCTGACTTCCTGATGATTTTTGATTGGGGGCCAGAATTATATTCAATCTGTGTGTGAGTGTACATGTGCTTCCTTTACTTCTGCTATTAGGGGTTTAATTTACTGGAGGGGAAGCACCTGTAATCCCTGTTTGGAAAAATGTCTGCTTAATGGCAATTCTGCCGGATGTGACCCACTTGATACTAAAAGCTCCAGTAGAATCGGGTCTCTCTGCAGCCCAGTTCATGTGAAGATATAATCAGACATTTGGCCAGCTATTTGGAAGTGGCTGTGTCCTCCAGATAGCTTAATCCTAATCACACCTATTCTTTGATTTTATCAAGATCTCCAGCATTTCCAGCCCTCCATTTTTTACCAGTTCAGTGCATCTCCTGACACTTTTTTTTTGGGCAACCTGCCTGAAACCCATGGCATCTTTTCTGGCATTCTCAGTATGCAAGCTCCCTCATCTTCCTGTCACATCTACTTTACAGATTATCAGCTGTGAATCAATCCTGACATTCCTCCTGCTTCTTCACCAAGGCTACTGGGCCCTTCCTCAGGATCTAGGCTTTGGCTCTAGCATGGCCAGCAGCAATTAGTGACGGAAGAATTTATTCCTGATGTCACTGGGGGGCAACAGTGGGGCAGCAAAACCAAAGACTGGCTCCAGAGTGGCCAGGATATTGGTTACAGGTTACATACAGGAAGACTAAGCAAATACATAAATGTATGGACAATAATGAAAACTGATTCTCTCACTGTGAATGAAGAGAGTTACAAACATGGAAGGGGTCCTGCTGAGGAGCACCAAAAGAAATAAAAGTTAAAATTAAAAAGACAAAAATGGAAAGGTAAGGCTAAAATAAACCCTGTGAAGTTGGATTGGAATTGGAGGCACTAGTGAGAGCTCATGGTTTTTAATAGATAGTTACAGAAATAGATACAGGTGTACATGTGCAAATATATGCAAGTGTATACATATGTACATTTCCTAGCTCTGTTCACTGAGAGGACAGGGGGCTAGAAGTAAGGAATGATACTCTAGTAGCAATAAACACACTAGTACCTATATCTTGCTTTATGAATATCACTTTCCACAAAAAGAATCAAGTCTCCTTGGAGAAATGGCTGATTTCAGGGGATGATCAGAGGAGTATAAAATGAATCTGGAACCTGCTACCAGAAGTAACAAAGTGCTCAAAGAATGATGGGGCACATATCAAAAGGGCACAGGAGGGAACTTAGAGGGATCCCCATTGGCCAAATCTGGGATGATATGAAGACTAAAAAAATAATAATAACTGTAATAGATTGTATCACTGAATAAAATAGGAATCTGTGAGTCAATACAATTGAATTTTAACCAAAAGTTAACAATAATTTGTGAAGTTTATAACATATGCAGAAATAATAAAAGGCATCATGGCAATAGAAAAGACCAGAAGGGAATAAATACAAGTATGTTGTTTTATGGTTCTTTTTTCTTTTCTTTTTTTTTTTTAGATGAAGTCTAGCTCTGTTGCCCAGGTTGGAGTGCAATGGCATGATCTTGGCTCACTGCAACCTCCGCCTCCTGGGTTCAAGCGATTCTCCTGCCTCAGCCACCTGAGTAGCTGGGCTTACAGGCATGTGTCACCACACCCAGCTAATTTTTGTATTTCTAGTAGAGATGGGGTTTCACCACGTTGGTCAGGCTGGTCTCGAACTCCTGACTTTGTGATCTGCCTGCCTCAGCCTCCCAAAGTGCTCAGATTACAGGTGTGAGCCACCACACCCGGCCAGTTTGGAGGTTTCTTAAACATTAAACATACTTTTACCATACAATTTAGCAACTAAAGTTTTATGTTTCTTACCTTATATTTGAAATAGTATAATCTTACTTCAAGATATACCTGTGATAAGTGATGGATGCATATTATAGCTAACTTCCAAAGCAACCACTTAAAACAAACAAACAAAAACCATGTGAACTAGCTCAAGAGTCAATAGAGGAGATAAAAAGAAACCCTGAAAATTTTCTTCTTGCTTTATACAAAAGAAAGCAGGAAAAGAGGCAAAAAGAACGGCAAATGAAAATAAATAGCAAGATAGTGGACATTAACTGCATCAATAATTACATTAAATATAAATAGTCTTAACACTACAATTAAAAGGCGGGCTGGATAAATAGGATGGCCTAGGAAAGCCTCACTATGAATGTGACAACTTAAAAATTCTGTAAGAAGAAGAATCAAGGATGCAGATGGCTAGAATAAGAGTGTTCTAGACAGGTAAACACGCACAAGATCCTGAGGTGGGTACCTTCCTGGTATGACAGAAGAACAATGAGTAGGCCAGTGTGGTAAAGCTGAGTGAGTGAAAAGGAACGTACTAGGAGGTGAGGTCAGACAGCTAATGGGGGTAATAGATTAAACAGGACCTTGAGGGTCATTGTAAGAACTTTTGAATTATACTCTGAATGAAATGGGAAATCATTTTTTTATGGTTTTGATCCAATAAATAACAATCTGATTACATTTTAAATCTCTATTGCAATACAATTTTTTTTGAGACAAGGTCTTGCTCTGTTGCCCAGGCTAGAATGCAACAACACACAATTGCTTGAGCCTTAACCTCCCAGGCTCAAGCAATCCTCCCACCTCATTTCCCCTAAGTAAATGGGACTATAGGCACACACCACCATGTCCAGCTAATTTTTTATTTTTTTATTTCTTGTAGAGACAGGGTCTCACTATATTGTCTGGGCTGGCCTCAGGCTCTTGGGCTCAAGCAATCCTTCCACCTTGGCTTTCTGAAGTGCTGGGATTACCTTAGTAACCTTTCAACTCATCTCTCTGCTTCCATCTTTTACTCTTTCTCAGCACAGGATCCACAGTAGGGTGGATGAAAATGTTCTATATGACTGTTGTGGAGGTGGTGGTTACATGACTCCATACACTGTCAAAACTCATCAAATTATACTCTTAAAATCGGCAAATTTTATTATATACAAATTATATTGCAAGGCCAGTCTCTACTAAAAATACGAAAAATTAGCCAGGCATGGTGGCACGCACCAGTGGTCCCAGCTACTCGGGAGGTTGAGGCAGGAGAATTGCTTGAACCAGGAAGGAGGAAGCTGCAGTGAGCTGAGATTGTGTCACTGCACTCCAGCCTGGGCAAAAGAGGGAGGCTCTGTCTCAAAAAAAAAAAAAAAAAAGGTTCTTGTTCTTTCTTACGTGAAGCACAAACACGCCTCACTGTTGTTACAATTTTTTCTGCGTCTAAGAGACCCCAATGAATGCCTTACTACATTTAGTGAGACTCAAAGTGCAAGAGCTTCAATGTGACCATAAGTTTCACCTTCACGGGGCCTGTCAAATGGTTTAGGTTTCAAAACTTAAGTCCTTGGCCTTCACTAAAC
Organism: Sapajus apella; assembly: GCF_009761245.1. Taxonomy (NCBI): domain Eukaryota; kingdom Metazoa; phylum Chordata; class Mammalia; order Primates; family Cebidae; genus Sapajus; species Sapajus apella. Next base: position 15,274,805 of record NW_022436962.1, on the reverse strand, counting down.
CTTCCAATATCTTCTGTCAAGAGGCTTCCTGGACTTTTGAAGAGAAAGTAAACCAAATGAGTGTTTGTTTCTCATCAGTGAAAGCAACGTGCTTGCAGAGGCCAGCTGGTCTATTTTTGTCTGTTGGTGGTGGATGGTTGCCAGAATCGAGCAGAGGTGTTTGCCTGCGGTAAAGACCAGAGATGGGGGTTGGTGGAGATGGTTCTTAACGCAGAAGGAAGATTCATGAACAGAATTCTGAACCTGGGAGCGAGCCTGCTGAGATGGTTCTAGGTCTATCTTCAAGCTCAGACCCCTCATTCGCTACATCACTTGCATCCTTTTTCCTGTGTGCTCAGGACTGCTAAGACACTCATTCCTCCACTAACAGGCAGTCGCCATCAGGCTTTTAATTGGGCCAGGTCTTGTAGGACACTCATCCTTCTGTATGATGGTCCCATTGCCAGTACCCTAGATCCAACTGTCCCCTACCCATCCTCACTAACAGGGCCCTGGCACTGCTTGTTTGGATGCAAATGTCTGGGGTGGGAGGATATAACCACCTATAGTGGCACAAAATGCCCAGGAGTCAAGTTAAGGATTTGGGAACCAACTCAGATGCAATGTCTGAGAAACGCCTGGTCCACAGGCCCAAAGAGTGTCTGGGGTTTTAGAGCCATGGATTTGAGACCCAGTAGAGCTGGGATTAAATGAAAGCAGTTTGGGAACAAGCCAATGTAGGGTCCTGGGTTATTTTAGCATCTGCACTTTCTTTAAAGGCCCACGTGTATGTGGGATATTCACAAGTGTGAATTCAGGGTGGTTTTTTTTTTAAATCGAGATTTTTAAATATAGATAAAAATATGGATTTCTGGGCCTTGTCCTTAGAAATTCTGATTCAGTGAGTCTGAGGGGGATGCAGAAAGCTGTCTTTTGAAAACTTTCCCAGTTTACTCGGATGTGTGTTTGGGAATCATCAGCTTAATGAATTAGAGGTGGGGCAGACACTTGTCTGTCAACATCCACATTTCCTGTCCTCAGCCTTGGTGGTGCGCTTGCCTTCTTGTTTCTTTTGCCTATCTGGATGACTCCAGCAACCCAATTACCTCCCTGCCCAGTCTTAACAATTCCACAGGGCTGCTGTGAGGCTTAAGTGAGCTAATGTGTAAAGAGTGCTTAGCATAGGGCCAGTACTTAGCAATCACTCAATAAAAGCAGGTTGCTATTCTTATTATCTGTGGTTAAAATGATATGACATGCCTGAGCTGTATGACTCACTGGACCAGGCAGTAATATCCCTTGAACACAGTGGAATTAGGTCAACCTCCTACCAACACTAATCCTGGCATCTCTCCTCCCCCAGTGAGCTTCCTGTTTGGCCCTGTTGGGTTCTCACTTAGTGCCAGTCTGACTTTCTTGGGTTTGCTTTCTATTCTTTTGGCAGGACCCAGAGCAGGTGCAATCCCTTTGTGTTTGTTTAGAAACTGCTCTTCAGCAGTGAGAGGAGCTGGGCCTTGCATTCACAGCGTTTTGGTGGTTTGTTTCCATTCCTCCTTTGTGGTTGTGTTTATGACTGTGGTACAACTACTTGGAACTGATATGTAGTTTCTTTGGAGACAAGGGTATTCTGTAGACACAGTGAAATTCCTTGGACTTGGAGGGTCTCCAGAATGCAATACAATATCTCTACTGGCTCTAGAACTACCCCGAGTGAATAGGATTCTATTGTTACAACTAGAACCATGGTGAATGAATGCAGGATTTTTCATTTACTCATCCATTCAGCCAATGTGTGTGAGCACTTCTAATGTGCCAGGAACTATGCTAATACTGGGAAGAATAAAACTCTGACCGTTCCAGCCGAGATTTTCTCTGCTCCCTCTCTAGTCCATCAAGCACAATGCTGCCAGGTTAACCACACTCACTCACAGGTATTCACACTTACTGTATGTTAGGCTAAAAAGTTGGTAGGATATATAGTCCCTGTCTCTCAGGAGTGCATGATTTGCTGGTTTAGCAAGCTCAGAAATACAAAATTATCCTATTTTAAGGCCTGTTTGGAATGAGTGAAATATATTTATTCTACCAAGGGCTTGGGACTAGAAGAGTTGTAATAGAACTGCATGGAGGGTATAGGAGCATGAGAACTAACTCTACTTCAAAGGAGTCATTTGCTGAATGTCTACTATATGCCCAGTGATAGAGAAAAACAGCTTCAGCTTCAGAGCCGAGACATGTGGACTTTTGAGTAAAAGAAACCTGAGTTTGTAAACTGGATCTACCACTTAACAGCTGTGTGATCTTGGGTGAGTTACTTATCCTCTCTGAGCCTCACATTTCTCATCTGTGAGGAAGAAATAATATCTACCACATAGTATTATTGGAAAGGATAAGGGAGACTTTTAAAAAAAGCTTTCAGTCTGGTAGCCTTTTGTTCTACTCTACCTACCATACATGAGTTCATCTTTTGGTGCCTGACTGTTGCCCTAGACCATGAGCTTCCCAAGGGTGGCCACTGTCCTATTCAGTTTCATATCACTGTGACTGCTGCTTATTGAAGTGACTATTTCCAGCTTACCTCTGGTTTCAGCGTCTGCCTACCAGAGACCCTCACAGCCGCTGCTCATGCTCCCACGCTGCAGCTCAGGAGCCACTGGCTAGGCTGAGCTGATTCTCACTGCAGAGGACGTTATCAACACTGGGTCACGGTGCAGGAAGCTGCCTCCAGTTGAGTGGCTCCTCCTCTCCTGCAGGTTTCTGATGTGCCCCTTCCATTTCAACTTCCACCCACACCAAGTGGGTTGGACCCACTTGGCCCCAACCCCTCTCTTGGTGCCCATGTGGGCATGGCCTTGTCTGCCTGCTGCTAACTCCTGCCTGGCCTGATTCACCAACTCCAAGGTCATCTGGCTCTCTGGTGGTCTGATTGACAGCACTGCGTGCTTCAGAAGTTTGCGGTCACATAGGAGCCACCCCAGCTGGGCTCTGGATCTCTCACCCCGACCCAATGACCTACTGGTCACTTTGTTATCAGCTTGGTTGCCCCAGTTGGACTCTGGTTCCACCCTGACCCACTCAACATCCATGCATTGAGTTCTGAAAGTGTACCAGGCCCTGTGATAGGGAACACACAGATGAATGACATGGTTCTTGCCCTGAAGGACACTTGTAACTGTCCCTATCTTCAACATCCTCAGGCTAAAAATGATATTGTTAAAAAGAGTCTGCAGCTGGTGAGAGGGAGGACTGGTTGGGGAAAACACCCTTTTCACAGCCACAATGAGGTTTCCTTGCCTGCTTTGATGAGTAGACAGCAGTGTGCTGTCTGGCAGAGACCTAAGGTGGGATTCTTTATCTGACCTGAAAGCAGGTATAATAGAAGTGAGATATAGGCTGGGTGTGGTGGATCACACCTATAATGTAGGCACTTTAGGAAGCCAAGGTGGGCAGATCACTTGAGGTCAGGAGTTCAAGACCAGCCTGGCCAACATGGTGAAACCCCATCTCTACTAAAAATACAAAAATTAGTATTTTTGTATTGCACATGTAATCCCAGCTACTTGGGAGGCTGAGGCAGGAGAATCACTTGAACCTGGAGGTGGAGGCTGCAGTGAGCCAAAATCCCGCCACTGCACTCCACCCTAGGTGACAAAGTGAGACTCTGTCTCAAAAAAAAAAAAAAAAAAAAAAAAAAAAAAAGAAAGAAAGAAAAAGAAGTTTCTGCCCTCACAGAGTTTGGAGTCTGTGGTAAGCAGAATAACAGCTCCCAGAGATGTACATGTTCTTATCCTCAGATGCTATGAGCATGCTATGCTACATGGCAGGGGGGAATTTAGATTATCAATAGAATTAAGATTGCTAATTAACTGACTTTGAAATAGGGAGATTGGCTGAGCACAGTGGCTCACACCTGTAATCACAGCATTTTGGGAGGCTGAGGTGGGAGGATCCCTTGAGGTCAGACGTTCAAGACCAGCTGGGCAACATAGTGAGACCTCATTTCCACAAAATTTTTTAAAAAATTTAACCAGGCATGGTAGCATGTGCCTATAGTCCCAATTATTGAGAGGCTGAGATGGGAGGTTTGCTTGAGCTCCAGAGGTCAAGGCTGCGGTGAGCTGTAATTGTGCCACAGCACTCCAGCCTGGGCAATGGAGTGATACCCTACCCCCCCCACCACAAAAAAAAAAAGGAAAAAAAAGAAAAAAAATCAGGAGATTATCCTGGATTATACAGATGGGCCCAGTGGAATCACAGGGTCCTTAAACAAGGAAGCTCAGCGTCAAAGTGATGTGAATGAGAAAGACTTGGTCAGCCACTGATGGCTTTGAAGATGGCTGGGGAACTTAGGAACATGGGCAGTCTCTAGGGGCCGGAAAAGGCAAGAAACAGTTTCACCTTAGAGTCTCCAGGAGGAACACAGCCCTATTGACACCGTGATTTTAGCCCAGTGAGAAGCATTTCAGACTTCTGGCCTCTAGAACTATAGAACAGTAAATGTATACTGTTCTAAGCCACTAAGTTTGTGGTAACTTCTTACAGCAGCAATAGGAAATAAATAGAGTCCAGCTGGAAAGATGGGAATTAAAGAAGGGATTACAGTTCCAAGTGCTAAGTGATGTATACAGGGACACAAGAAGTAGGGATGACTGCGGGGATCCCCAGAAGCTCCTGCCCCTAGTCTTAGTGGGCACGGTGGTAGAGGATTCAGCCAATGAGTTCTGGAGGAAGAGGGCTTAGTACGTAGGAGGAAGAAAGGAGTCAGGCAGGAATCTACTACAACTGTGTGAGGAGGGCAATGACCTGATCCGTCCAAAGTCCAAAGAGCTGTGGGAGGACCTGGGCTCCCAGGGAGGAGGCATACAGAGATACCTGGGTTGGTTCCTCTGCCAGGAGTTCCTCCCTTGTGAAGAGGAATTAGGCTAGAGTTCAAAATGTCAAACGTGGATGAATAAATTGGCATATTCATACAATGGAATGCAGTAAGTTTTTACAACTTCCCCGGTAGGTTCTTGGAAACTGAGACTTTAAGCGAAAAAGGGTATAACGAAACCAATTTTACCACAGGCTAACGGGTATAAACAAGAGTTAAATTCCTTTGGCATATTTCCGGTCGCAGAAACAGCTTCTAAATAAAGATCCAAACACTTCAATTATGAAGTGTTTAAATAAATGTGAGCTATACATACATTTAAGGAAGATTAATAAAATCAAATAAGATCACTATTTACCTGCTTATTCCAGTTCAGGATCTCCGGCTGCTAGAGCCCATCCCCACAGCTCATGGTGCAAGGCGGGAACCCACCCTGGCCAGGACACCATCCCATCACAGGACACACTCACACATACTCCCACTGTCATTCAGACTGGGAACACTGAGGCACGTCAATGAGCCTAACGGGTGCAGCTTTGGGATGTGGGAGGAAGCCGGAGTAGCAGGAGAAAACCACACAGACACAGAGGGGAACATGCAAACTCCACACAGACAGACAGCAGCCCTAGCAGGGAATTCATCTTTTTCTTATCAATGTTATAATGAAACAATAACATTGCTTGAAGATCTGCCATATTACACCTCAATTAAAAAGTAAATAAAAATATTATCTGGTGGCTCATGCTTGTAATCACAGCAGTTTGGGAGGCCAAGGTGGATGGATCACTTGAGGTCAGGAGTTCAAGACCTGCCTGGTCAACATGGTGAAACCCATTTCTACTAAAAATTAAAAAAAAAAAAAAATGAGCAAGGCATGGTGGTACATCCCAACTACTCAAGAGGCTGAGGCAGGAGAATCACTTGAACCCAGGAGGCAAAGGTTGCAGTGAGCCAAGACTGTGCCACTGCACTCCAGCCTGGGCCACAGAATGAGACTCCATCTCTGAATAAATACATAAATAAAAAATATTATTTAACAGAAAAATGCAAAAGGCACAAACTCTTTGACCCAGCAATTTTCACTGCTAGGATCTGCCTTCCACATGTGCTCTCAGAGTGGTTCAAAGGAATGAAGAAGGAGGCTACCTGCTGAATTGTTTGTAATAGTTAAAAACTAAGGGCCAGGCATGGGGTGGCTCATGCCTGTAATCCTAGCACTATGGGTGGCTGAGGTGGGCAGATTGCCTGAGCCCAAGAGTTCTTGACCAGTCTGGCCAACATGGAAAAACCCCATCTCTACTAAAAATACAAAAAGTTAGCCAGGCGTGGTGGCTCACACCTGTAATCTCAGCACTTTGGGAGGCTGAGGCAGGTGGATCGCTTGAGCCCAAGAGTTTGAGACCAGCCTGGGCAACATGGCAAAATCCCATCTCTACTAAAAATACAAAAATTAGCCAGGCATGGTGGTGGGTGCCTGTAATTCCAGCTACTCTAGAGGCTGAGGCACAAGAATCACTTGAAACTGGGAGGCAGAGGTTGTAGAGATCACACCACTGCACTCCAGCCTGGGAGAGAGTGCAAGACTCCATTTAAAAAAAATAAAACTAGGAATAACAACTACCCATAAATAGATGATTAGTTACAGTTGAAGCATCTGGATGTGACATTCCATGAAACTTACTAAAAACAAAAAAGCAGGTTCATTTTGCCTGATAAGTAGAGGAACGACTATGAGATTTATCTAAACCAGGATTCTTTTGAGAGTGGGAAGAGATTCTATTGTTAATTATACTGGGACAAAAGCTATAAACCAGGACTGGCCCAGGCAAACTGGGACATATGTTCATACTACTGATAAAGAGTGATCACCAAAGAAAATTTTTAGGGGAAAAAAGCAAGATGTATAACAATATGTATAGCATAATTCTGTGTGTTGTGTGTGGTTTTTTTTTTACAGAAAAGATACATTTTTGTATATGCATACATACTATTTTTTTTCTTTTTTGAGACAGAGTCTCACTCTGTCGCCAGGCTGGAGTGCAGTGGCACAATCTCCTGACCTCTGACTTGCAAGAGGGTCAGCCTTTTTGTTCTGTTCAGGCCTTTCATTAATTAAACAAGGCTACTTGCATGAGAAGGGCAGCCTACTTGACTCAGTCTACTGACTCAAGTGTTAATCTCATTCAGAAACACCCTCATGAACAAACCCAGAATAATGTTCAACCAAGTATCTGGGCACTCCATGGCCCATTCAAGTTGACCCATAAAATTAACCATTACAACACAAAAATTTGAACAGGTGCATATATTATTTTCAGGGTTTTAAATTTTTTTTTAAGACTGAGTCTTGCTCTGTTGCCCAGGCTGGAGAGCAGTGCTATAATCTCAGCTACTGCAACCTCCACCTCCTGTGTTCAAGTGATTCTTATGCCTCAGCCTCCTAAGTAGCTGGGATTACAGGCGTGTACCACCTCACCCGGCTAATTTTTGTATTTTTAGTAGAGATGAGTTTTCACCATGATGACCAGGCTGGTCTCTAACTCTTGACCTCAAGTGATTCACCCACCTTGGCCTCCCAAATTGCTGGGATTACAGGGGTAAGCCACCCTGCCCGGCCATATATATTATTTTCATAATTAAAAAAATGCAAATTTAAATAAATTAATGGAAAGCCAAATACACTTTCATTTAGCAGTGTGCCCCAATCTTTCTCTATTTCAGAGGTTGGCTCCCTTGCCAATCTTTCCCCTCTTAACCCCAGCCTCATCTCCTTACACACCACCCAATATGAATTGCAGCAGTTGCAACAGGAGGTGATGGGAAAAATATAGTAAATAAATAAGCAGCTCAACCTCACCGATGATAAAAATCTCCCTAGGTTTCCAACTGGAACAATTAAAAAAGTAGAGGCTAAAATGTTCAGGGAAAGGTATCTTTAAAGCTACAAACTCTTCACTCAGGTTATCCATTTTTAGAAAATATTTTTCTTCTATATTCTAAAAACTACAGCAGGACAGTAAATTCTTCCTCCCACTCGTTTTTTCCTTCTGCACTGAAAAGGGAGCACATTTTAAAGCTTTTCTCCTTTAGATGATAAGTTCCTTCCGAGAAGGGAAGGGTTGAATTTTAGGTCATGTGTCCACCTCCTTCCTGAAAGGAGGTCACTTCCTTAGTCCTTATTATGTCCCTGCCTGAGAGCAAAGGGAGGGACTGTTTCTTGGCTTGGTGGTTTGGTGAGACTGCCTTAGAGGGGTCAAATTTATCTGAAGACCTAGGCTGGAGTGCAGTGGCACGATCTCAGCTCAGACTTTTTTTTTTTTTTTTTTTTTTTTAACCTTGAAACCTCTCTCAAGGAAAAGGAGGGGATAGAAACACCCATTTCAAAGGATGGAGAGGGTAGAGGTAGTTTGACTATTTCCTTGAATAACTTTTTAATAGGAAGAATCCCTGTCAGACTCATTCTGTTTCTGGCTTTTCCTCTCATCTCAGCCTCCTGAATAGCTAAGACTATAGGAGTGTGCTGCCATACCCAGGTTTTATTTTTTTAGAGACAAGGTCTTGCTGTGCAGACCAGGCTGGTCTCGAACTCCAGCCTCAAGTGATCCTCCTACCTCGGCTTCCCAAAATGTTGGGATTATAGGCATGAACCATTGCACCTAGTCCCCTCTTCTTCTCATGAGGATTCAGTGTTCCTCCCTTCAGGGCTTTCCTCAGCGCCTGTATGTCCCTGCACCTTTTGCCCTCCACGCCCCATTCTCATGCCCCACCCCAACTTCCTTCCAAACACCATCCATTTTTCAGGGTAAACAAGTTCTATCTCCTCTTCTTTCATGAAGGTTTCCCTGAGCATTGATGTTATTCTAAAAAGAGAGTGGATTTTAAAAACTACTTTAAAAAATGTGCAAAAGACATTTATTGTTATCATTGATAAGAATAAAGTCACTGACTTGAGCTGTGGCTCACATGCAAGCTCTCAGTTGAGCCCAGTGGCAGGCAGCCTGTTGTAGAAGCATTGGATTCTCCAAGCTATTTTTCCAAACTGTGACCTAGAACCGCAGTAGGCAGGGACCACACAGCCTGATGGGCCAAGGAGCTCTCCACTCAGGGTAAAAGCCAAGCCAGTCATAACTGGCCTGATAGCAAAAGGTAAGGGGAGAGAACAGGCTGCAGTTTGCACATCAAATCCCAAGCTGTTTTGCAACAAATACAAAGGAGTCATTTTCTAAGAGGAAAGTCAGCTCTTCCTGCTGGTTACCTGGTGCTACCAAAACAACTGTTGGTTGATTTATCAGAGCACAGGGAATGATGTGGTCTCAGAACAGAACCTGGACACTCATCCAGCCTGCTTCTCTAATTAGAGCATTCTGGCCTTAACCACCCAAACCCATGGGTTCCCATTTCCAGCTGTGTTAGTGGAAAAAGAGTAAGAGTTTGAGTCAGATCGTAAAATATTAAGAAACAGAAGAAAATCAACAGGCATATTTGTCAGTCTTCCAAAATATGAAAATAAGAACAAAGTAGTCTCCTTTTTAGAATAAACTGAATAAAATAAACAGAATTTATTTAATTTAAAAGATGAGCTCTTAATTTTGATATCATGGTCTTCCTTGTTCTTAATAAAAAATGCCATTTCTTTTGTGAAATGATATTGATCATAGATGGCAGCTGATTTTTAAAGTTCTTTTTTTTTTTTTTTTTTTTTTTTTTTTGAGATGGAGTTTCACTCTTGTCTCCTAGGCTGGAGAGAAGTGGTATGATCTTGGCTCACTGCAACCTCCACCTCCCTGGTTTAAGCAATTCTCTTGCCTCAGCCTCCTGAGTAGATGGGATTACAGGCGCCCACCACCACACCCAGCTAATTTTTGTATTTTTAGTAGAGATAGGGTTTCACCATGTTGGCCAGGCTGGTGGCGAACTCCTGACCTCAGTTGATCCACCCTCCTCAGCCTCCCAAACTGTTGAGATTACAGGTGTGAGCCACCATGCCCAACCTAAAGCTCTTTAAAAAAAAAAAAAAATGACTAAACCCCCTCTCTACTAAAAATTTTAAAATTAGCCAGGCATGCTGGCCTTCACCTGTAGTCCCACCTACTAGGGAGGCTGAGGCAGGAGAATCACTTGAGCCCGGAAGGCCGAGGTTGCAGGGAGCAGGTTGCAGTGAGCCCCGATGGCGCCACTGTACTCTACCCTGGGAGACTCCATCTCAAAAATAAAATAAGTAATGACTATACTTGAAATCACAAAGTTTGGGTACTATAGGATTAGGTAACTCACTAAAGACCATATACATCTAGTCAGGAACAAAGCTAGATTTGGAATTCTGTTACTAGTTGTGTTCTTCTAAGCCACAGAAATACTGAAGGTATGATTGGGGTAAATGATTTTATATCCTGAGCTTCATATTTTGCTTCCAGTAAGGGATAATGAAATCTGCCCTGTGTCACCAAGTAATCATGAGGCTAAAATGAGATAATGGAGATGAAAGAGTTACAGTAGTAGCCAAGTAGACATGAGCAGGGCAGGAGAACACAGTCCCCCACCCCGACCAGGAATGCCAGGTGATCATCAGGTGATGGTCAGGCAGGTGTTAAGCTGTCTCTCTAAAATGATAATTGGTCACAGCCGGCACCAGTGAAGGACATTCTCCCAATAGATAGAAAAACCTGAAACTCATGATCAGTAGCTTTCCGATAAGATCTCAGGAGTTGGGTGAGTGGGCTCAAGCATGCGCACTAAGAGGCAAACGGATGTTTTGTGTTTTTTTTTGAAATGGAGTCTCTGTCAGCAGGCTGGAGTATAGTGGTATAATCTGGGCTCACGGCAACCTCCACCTCCCAGGTTCAAGTGATCCTCCTGCCTCAGCCTCCCGAGTAGCTGGGACTATAGGCGCCTACCACCATGCCTGGCTAATTTTTGTATTTTTAGTAGCGATGGGTTTTTGCCATGTTGGCCAGGCTGGTCTTGAACTCCTGACTTCAGGTGATCCACCTGTCTCAGCCTCCCAAAGTGCTGGGATTATAGGCGTGAGCCACTGCGCTAGGCCAAAAGAACGAAGTTTAACTGGCATATGATCTTTCTCTGGGAACACTTGACTGGTAAGGGAAGAATGCTCAAGTGAGCATGTGTACAGCTCCAGTAAACACACTACACATTTGGCCCTCCCAAGGGCTAGCAGGCCACTACACATGCAGACAGCCCCACCCAAAGGAAGAATCAGGGGAGAAGGTCCCCGGAAGTAAGCCAAGGTATAAACTCCCAAGTAAAAGGTCAAACCATGCACTTGCATCTCTCAAGTCTCCTGCTTGGCCCTCTTCCAAGTGTACTTTACTTCCTTTTGTTCCTGCTCTGAAACTTTTAAAATAAACTTTCACTCCTACTCTAAAACTTGCCTCAGTTTCTCCCTCTGCCTTATGCCCTTTGGTGGAATTCTTTCTTTGGAGGAGGCAAGAATTGAGGTTGCTGCAGACCTGTATGGATTAGCCGTCGCTAACAAAAGGACTTTGAGAAGTAAAGTTTTTATATTGTACAAGAGCTTGATGTGATTATTATGTGTCCGTCAATCCATTTTTGAGGCTCCAGCTGTGTGCAGATTATTTGCTTTGAAGACTGTATTAGTTTCCTAGGTCTCTCCAAACAAAGTACCGCAAAGCAGATGACTTAAAGCACAGAGACGTATTCTCTGAGTTCTGGAGACTAGAAGGTGTTGGCAGGACCACACTCCCTTAGAAGAATCTAGTGGGAAATACTTCCTTGCCTCTTCCTAGCTTCTGGTGGCCTCAGGCATGGCTTGCCTCCAGTCTCTGCCTATGTCTTCAGGGGTCGCCTTCTCCCTGTGTGTCTGCCTGTTCTTTTTATAAGGACGCTGGTTGTACTGGATTAGGGGGCTCACCCTACTCCAGTATTTCCTCATCTTAACTTGAATTCATCTGCAATGGCCCTGTTTCCAGATAAGATTACATTCTCAGGTACTAGAGGTTAGGCCTCCAACGTATCTTTTGTTGCTGGGACACATTTTAACCCATAGCAAAGACAACGCAAATTTTAAGTTGCATTTTAATTAACACCATCTGCTCTGACTTTAAGGAAAACAAATTTCTCCCTACAAGAAGAAACATTGTGAGGCAGAAACAGAGGGAACTGGGGCTGGGGGGTTGAGTTTTAGAGGAAAATTGAAGCAGCTGGTTAATGAACAAACAAAATCCTTGGCTTTTGAGAGAGGAAGTGTTTAGAGACATAGTGGCAAATCAGTAGTGACCAAAGCTTGAAAACCAACTCTAGGCAGCACTTACCCCATGGAGAGCTCTCAGCTGGACGTGGCTCCTCCCGATTAATCTGCACTGCCAGGGAGGATGAAGGAACCACGGCTTCTTAAGTCAACACACTTGGCCTGAGGCAATATTTGTTCAGGAGGATCTGAGTTGGGTTCTGCTTTGCCCAGAGCTGGGCTGTGCGGTCCCACCTTGCCAGGCCCTGGGGCCAGTTGAATTCACACCAGCACTCTTCTTTCCTACCTGCAGGCCTCTGCTTCCTTCCCAGAGGGCTGTTTTGTTTTTCATCCTGACTCAAAGGATAAAGGCAGCTGTGTTCAGTTCTCCAAAGGACTGGGCCAAGGGAGGACATGGCCAAAGCAGGGATTCTGAGATCTTGGAGAAAAAAAAGAAAAAAAAAAAAAAATCCCCTTTCCAGGAAGTTTGTGGACCCTGAAACCTGTTACTTAAGGAAGTCAGGGCTGCATTGTGACTTCTGCTAGCCCTTGGCACGTTTGCCTTTTATGTTCTTCCTCCATAAGAAAATATTAAATTATCGCCAGGCGTGGTGGTTCAGGCTTGTAATCCCAGCACTTTGGGAGGCCAGGGCGGGCAGATCATGAGGTCAGAAGTCTGAGACGAGTCTGACAACATGGTAAAACCCTGTTTTACTAAAAATACAAAAATTAGCCAGGAGTGGTGGCACGTGCCTGTAGCCCCAGGTCCTCGGGAGGCTGAGGCAGGAGAATTGCTTGAACCTGGGAGGCAGTTGCAGCGAGCTGAGATTGCGCCACTGCACTCTAGCCTGTGCAACAAGAGCAAAACTCCCTCTCAAAGTAATAAATAAATAAATAATTATATTTTGTATAACTGGCATAAAGATGACTATAATCCAAGCTGGATTCATTATTATCTATTATGATTACGTCCTTTGTAGTTTCCTGATTTGAAATCAAAATTAAAACATTTTTCTTGGCCCCTGAAATATTTTCCACACTGTGCCCGCTGTGCCTATGGATAGGTCAGCCCTGGAGAGAGGCTATGCTATTTTTAAGCATGTGGGTATGGGATACAATAGGAGGAGTGTGCGTGTGTTTGTTAGATCTGGGAGATGATTTGAAATCAATCCAGTCTAGGCCAGGGGCAGTGACTCACACCTGTAATTCCAGCACTTTGGGAGGCTGAGGCAGGCGGATCACTTGAGATTAGATCCAGAGTTCGAGACTAGCCAACTTGGAGAAACCCCATCTCAACTAAAAATACAAAACTTGACCAGGTGTAGTGGCAGGTGCCTGTAATCCCTGCTCCTCAGGAGGCTGAGGCAGGAGAATTACTTGAACCTGGGAGGCGGAGGTTACAGTGAGATGAGATCACACCACTGCACTCCAGCGTGGGCAACAAAGTGAGACTCCATGCTAAAAAAAAAAAAAAAAGAAAGAAAAAAAAAGAATTAAAAAAAAATCAGTTCAGTCTAGTTATAGAGGAATGTCAAGATGACCTTCTGAGACCCATGTAAGCTGAAGGAATAGGGTTGAAGGTATGAAACTGTTTCTCTTCATAGTAAGATGCTCCCATTTCCTCCTATGGACCCAGATGTACGTACAAATGGAAAGTGCATCTCCATTGCCAGTGGTTCCCTGTTATCCAACTGCAATATCTGGAAACCTTGCTCCGTATCAGGACAAAAGTGTGGATGGGATTGTGCAAACAGGATGATGAATAGGGAGAAAGTTGAGAGGAATTACCTGGATCTAAACAGGGGCCCAGGACCTGACATTATTGCATATCAACGCAAATTTTTCCTTGCTGGGGGTCCCAAAAAACATTTTTTTCATTAGGTCTAGAACTATTCACAGTTTTGAGCACAAAGCATTTTATTTGCCATCTAACCTTGTACTCACTTCCCTTCTCCTCCACTGAGGAAAATTGTGTCAACTCTACTGAGTCTAGGAAGCACAGATTGAGTCATTTTAGACTAACCTGGAGGTTGGGAAACCTTTTCTACAAAGGGCCAGATAGTACATATTTTAGACTTCTCTGGCCTTATGGTCTTTTTTGTAACTACTTAACTCTGCTGTTAGGGTGGACAAGCAGCCATAGACAATATGCAAATAAATAGGCATGGCTGTGCTCCAATAAAACTTTATTTTAAAAAAACAGATGGAGGGGCCAGGCGTGGTGGCTTATGCCTGTAATCCCAGCACTTTGGGAGCCTGAGGTGGGTGGATCACTTGAGGTCAGGTGTTCAAGATTAGCCTGGCCAACATGGTGAAACCCTGTTTCTACTAAAAATACAGAAATTAGCTGGGTATGATAGCGCACACCTGTAATCCCAGCTACTCGGGAGGCTAAGACATGAGAACTGCTTGAACCCGGGAGTCAGAGGTTAGAGTAAGCTGAGGTAGCAGTACTGTAGTCCAGCCTGGGTGACGGCGAGACTCTGTCTTAAAAAACAAAAACAGATGGAGGGCCAGATTTGGCCTGCGGTTTATTGTTTGCTGAACCCTAAAGTAACCTTTCACTTCGTGACCACATTATGTTCCTTCTTTCCAGAATATTTTTTGAGTGTCTTTTATGTGCTATGCACTATGCTAAGTACATTATGAGGCATACACACACACACAGAGAGACACACACACACACACACACAGACACACACACACACACACACACACACATATATTTTTTTTTTGAGACAGAGTCTCAGTCTGGTTCACTGCAACCTCTACCTCCCAGATTTAAGCGATTCTTCTGTCACAGCCTCCCAAGTAGCTGGGATTATAGGCACGTGCCACCATGCCTGGGTAACTGTTGTATTTTTAGTAGAGACAGGGTTTCACCTGCCAGGCTGGCCACAAACTCCTGACCTCAGGTGATCCACCCGCCTTGGCCTCCCAAAGTGCTGGGATTATAGGCATGAGCCACCGCACCTGGCAGAGGCTTTGTAATATTTTAAGTTTTCCTGTCCTTTTTCTGGTTTCTTCAATAACCTCAATGGCCTTGTTTTCTTCCATATCCACCCTGAGGCCTAATACAGTGCTGAGCTGAGCATACCCTGGTTTCTTAGGATATTTATTGCGTACATTCTTCTAGTCTCCAAATCAGTGGGGAAGGCATTAAATTCACTAAAATCCACCTATTGGTTTTTGGGGTTCAACTATCTTTCCTCTCAGATCTCTGATTTCCTCATGGAGGAACCTCCATTCTTGCCTGCAAGGCTCATCCTACAGAGCTTTGCTGTCTGTTAACTCTATTTGCCATTCATTTATTTAGTCAACAAATATTGATTGAGTGCCTACCAATATCCTCTGGACAATGTTAGTAAATATGAACATTTCCAAAACAGAAGATGCAATCTCTACCCGAAGTGTTTATAAACTGTGGTCAACATTGATGGCCCCAGCAAACCACATCTTCTACTAGTCACATCCTTTTGAAGACCACATTGACTTGAGGGTTTGTTGTGTGGCTTCTTTGGCTAGTGAGATACTAACAAACATGAAACAAGTAGATAAGTTCTTGCATATGGGATCTTGAAATACTCTCTTCTGGAATTCGGCCTCCATGCTGTAAAAAAGTCCAGGCTACCCTGCTAGAGACAGAGGCTTCTGTAGAGAGTCCCTGGAGGATGAGACCCCACGTGGAGAGAAGGGACAATCAGCCCCTCCCTGTTCTAACCTCCTCAGCTGAGGTGTCAGACATGTGAATGAAGCCCTGTGGGATCCTCCCATCCCTACTGAGCCTCCACATGACTGAAGCTGCATGAGAAACATCAAGCCAACCAGCAGAAGAACCATCCAATTGATCCCAGCCTAGTCAGGAGCAAATGAATAGTTGTTACTAAGTTTGGGGTGGTTTTTCATGCAACAGTAGATAATTGATAGACTAGTCAGGAAGAGAGGGGACACACACACACACAGAATCCAGCCAAGAAGCCACACAAGGCCATAGCTGCTAGATCAAATACATGTACCAGCAATACAGAGCCCAAAGAATAGGGCAACAGAGCAGAGTAGGCTGGAACAAAACCATTGAGGAAGTGCATCGAGCCCTGACTGACAGCTAGGATTTGAATATATGGAAAAGAGCAACCTAAGCAGGGGACAGTTAGGGCAAAGGCTCATTGTCCCTGGAGTATGTGCCTTTCAATGGAGATTCTGAGGGCTAAATGAGTCCCTAAGGACGGACTCTAATAATGGACTTTCAGGAATGGTGATGTGAGGAGGCATATTTGTATGTGGCTGAGGCACCTCCCCATTTCTCTAAAAACACACACGTAAGTGGCAACCTATTCCACTTACTCATAAAGTCAGCCCTGATAAAAATAATGTAATATCATTAGAAACCTCCTAGAGCTAAATTCCCAGGACCCTAATAGAGGTTTCTATTAGGGGAAATAGTCAGAAACAGCTAGGTTTATACTTTCTACTGTATAAAATTGCCAAAGGCCAGGTCTTAGGGTCCCATTTTTCTCTCTCCTGGTCCATCTTATGATATGCTTTGGTTTCATGTTGTTAATCTCCTCTGTGAAGACTAAATGCCTCTCTAACCTCTGACTGTTTGGTTTCTTGATGGCAACACCATCAACTGAGATACAGAGTTGGACAATTACCACATTATATTGTAGATGACTGTCCACTTCTCTTCATCCTTATCAGAACACAAGATCCTTAAAGGCAAAGATGTCTTATTTCCTACTTTGTGTCTCTAATACTTACATAGTGGCCAGCATATAGTAAGTGTTCAATAAATGTGTAATAAATGACTGAATTAATGAGAAACCCAGAATACGACCACCATAAAACCAGGCAAATTAGGGTGGAAACATCACCAGGCACAAATATCACTAACATTGATTGGCATAACTTTGTTCCAGATTCTGTGCTAAGCAGTTTATGAACCTTTTGTTCTCTCTCTCTCTTATCGTTTGTTGAGTGGGGTTTTAGTTCCATTTGGAAAGGTTAAATTATTTATCTGCCGAGCTGGAATTCAACTAAGTCCTTCTGTTCCCAAGTTCATGCTAGGTTTTCTTGCCCTCCTGGATACTGCCCAACTGTTCCTATGTGAGGGGTCACCAAATAGGGGCAGGAGACAGAGGGGAGATTCATGAGGAAATCTGAGAGAATTTTTGCTTAGGCCTGAAGAAAGAACTTAACCCTGAGTGCATGCTGAGGAGGATTAGGATGCAGACAGGAGAGGCCCTGAGAGTCTTTGCAGACCTTTGCACTGGCACAAGGAGAGAGGCCTTGGCACCCAGCTTCAGTGGGAATAATAAGGATGACTTCTTCCCAGGCTGCTCTTTTCTTTCTCAAGAACGAGTTCATGCTCTCTGCAAGGACCAACAGGCAGAAGAGGCCAGCCAGATCTGCCTATTCATAGGGTGGGGTGTTACCACTTAACCCTATTTCCTCAAAGTTTCATGATTAAGACCTGGAGCTAGAGGTGGGGCAGGGGCTTGGCACTGGGGATGGGGTAGACAAGGCACATTTGGGCTCACGAAGGGCAGGGCAGAGCTGCGCTGACTCAGCAGGGCTGCCTTCGGCAGGCAGAGGCAGATCTGAGGAAAGTGTCTAACTGCACATTTGTGCCTGTAACTTTGCAGGTACCATTTGACAGCTGCAGTGCACTAAGGTCACCTGTGGCTTGATCTCTGACATCCTAGACTCAAATTTTAGCATGGCCATTTACTATCTTTGGCTCTTAACTTTTCCAGGCTCCCATTCCCCTTTTATAACATGGGACCAAAAAGCTGGGTTGGGGTGACAAATAAATGGGAAAGCACACTGAATATCAGTTTCCCATCGTCCCCCTGTCCTGACTGGCTCCTGCTTGATATTAGCCAGAACCTTAAAGGGGAGCTGAGTCAGAGCCACATTGTCATTTTTATGGATCCCTTTTGCCTTCCTGGTTGCTTTCTCTATTAAAAAAATTATATATGACTGCACTGGTATAAAGATGATTATAATCCAAACTGGATTTATTTATTTATTAGAGACGGATTCTCACTCTCTCGCCCAGGCTGGCGTGCAGTGGCACGATCTCGGCGCGCTGCAACCTCTGCCTCCCGGGTTCAAGCGATTCTCCTGCCTCAGCCCCCTGAGCAGCTGGGACTACAGGCATGTGCCACTACACCCAGTAATTTTTTGTATTTTTAGTATAGATGGGGTTTCACTGTGTTAGCCACGATGGTCTCAATTATTATGCTCATTTTTCTTCTGATTCTAAAAGAAACTGAAATATTTTTGTGGGCCCTTAAAAGTGTCAGGAGCCCTTGGTGCTAAGCTTCCTGTGCTTAATGGACAAAACAGCTCTGGTGTCATCCGGCCACAGGTTATTCCTGCAGGCTCAGGTCTTTTCTTTCTTCCTACATCTTTGAGTCCCATTGCAATCCAGGTGGTTTAGGACAGTGAATTCACAAGTGAGGAGGCCTTTTTCCCCTCAGCTCAGTGAGTGTGTTGTTTCCCATGGCTGGCTGGCCGTGCTATGCTTCTTTTTCTATCTATGGTTGTTTTGGTGCATCTGCATTTCAGGAGGTAGCTGTTTTAGAGTGGAGTGAGATAGTGTGAATCCCTAGACTATAAAGTCCCTGAAACTTTACCTGTTCGTTCAACAAGTTCTTTTGCATATCTACTACATGCTAAGCACTGTTATAGGAACTGAAGATATCCTGCAATAAACAAAAAGACATGTCCTCATGTAGGTTATATTCTAGCGGAGGCAGATAGATAGTAAACAAAAATTGATGGCAGGTGGTAGGTGCTAAAGCAGGGCAAAGGGGAGTAGGGGGTGTGGGTGATAAGATGGGAGTAGAGGGCTGGGCGCGGTGGCTCATGCCTGTAACCCCAGCACTTTGGGAGGCCAAGGTGGGTGGATCACCTGAGGTTGGGAGTTCAAGACCAGCCTGGCCAACATGGTGAAACTCTGTCTCTACTAAAAATACAACAATTAGCTAGGCCATGCTAGTGCATGCCTGTAGTCCCAGCTGCTTGAGAGGCTGAGGCAAGAGAATCACCTGAACCTGGGAGGTGGAGGTTGCAGTGAACTGGGATTGTACCACCGCACTCCAGCCTGGGTGACAGAGCAAGACCCTGTTTCAAAAAAAAAAAAAAAAAAAAGATGGGAGTAGAGTTTGTTGTGACTTATGAGATGGTCTGGAAACAACTCTGTGTCAAGGTGATATGTGAGCAAAGTCCCAAAGAAAGTGAGGGATGGAGCCATGTGGCTATCCGGGAGAAAAGCTTTCCAGGCAGAAGGAAAGGCAAGTGTATGGGGTCTGTGGCAGGAGCGTCCTTGGTGTGCCTGAGGAGCAGCATAGAGGCCAGAGGCTGAAACAAGGCCGGGGGAAGAGTGGCAGGGGAGGAGGTCAGACAGGTGGCCTGGCGCCAGGACACAGAGGGCTTTAGAGGCTCGCGTAAAGACTTGATTATAGTCTGAGTGTGATGAGAAGCCACTAAAGGAATTTGTTAGAGAAGTGACATGAGCAGACTTAGCTCTTAACAGGATCACTCTGGCTGCTTGTTTGAAATAGATGGGGTGGGGCAAGTGCAGAAGCAGGGAGGCCAGATGGGAGGCTCTAGTGTGTTCCAAGCGAGAGTTTATAGGGATTTGGACCAGAGGGTTAGCAGTTGACGTGCTGAGAGGTGGTCAAATTGTGGAGATGAAAGTAGAGCCAACAGGATTTGCTGGCATATTAGATGTGGGAGGCAGAGAAAGAGAAAAGTCAAGAAAGACTGCAAAGTTTCAGAATGGACAAGAAAAATGGAATTGCACGTACTGAAATGGGTTTAGGTTTAGAAAGAGAGACTCTAAGAGTTTGGCAGTGAACTTTAAGATGCTTTTAAGACAGAAGTGCCCCAATTGGAGGCACTGGGCAAGGCTTTGTAACCCCCTATGAACCAGTCTTTACATGTGGGCTGCCCCCAGTGAGGGGGTGTAGCACTGAGCCAAGGAAGCTCCCTTCAGCTGCCAGCAACTGCCTAGAGAGGAACATAGCTGTAAGCCATGCAGAGTCAACATTCTTGGATGCTGAGGAGAGGAATGTCTTAGTTCTCAAGGAGGAGTCTGGATGTTCTATCACAGAGTCCACTACAAACCACAATCCACTCCTTTCACCATTCAAATACATTTTCTTCTTATAAGAAATTCACTCTTTGGCCATGCGTGGTGGCCCATGCCTGTAGTCCCAGCACTTTGGGAGGCCAAGAGTTCAAGACCAGCCTGGCCAACATGGTGAAACCCCATCTCTACTAAAAATAAAAAATTAGCTGGGTGTTATGGCACGCATCTGTAGTCCCAGCTATTAGGAGGCTGAGGCAGGAGAATTGCTTGAACCCGGGAGGTGGAGGTTGAAGTGAGCTGAGATTACGCCACTGCACACCAGCCTGAGCAACAGAGTGAGACTCTATTGCAAAAAAAATAGGCCAGGCACAGTGGCTCATGCCTGTAATCCCAGCACTTTGGGAGGCCGAGGCAGGCGGATCACGAGGTCAAGAGATTGAGACCATCCTGGCCAACATAGTGAAACCTTGTCTCAACTAAAATACAAAAATTAGCTGGGCATGGTGGCACACACCTGTAGTCCCAGCTACTCAGGAGGCTGAGGCAGTAGAATTGCTGGAACCCTAATTACTTAGGACGCTGAGGCAGGAGAATTGCTTGAACCCGGGAGGCAGAGGTTGCAGTGAGCCAAGATTGTGCCACTGCACTCCAGCCTGGCGCCTGGCAACAGAGCGAGACTCTGTCTCAAAAATAAATAAATAAAAATAAAAATAAATTCACTCCATCTGGGAATAACTCCTCTAGGATTCTGGTTAGTTTATTTCCTTGGGAAACTTAAAGGTTAGCGGGATGAACTAGCCACCCCTCCCTCCATCCCCTCTACTGCAGCTCATCTTGGGGCCACATCAACATTCATTATCTCCCTCTTCTACTACCCATTCTAGAGTCTCCTCACCCTTCGCTAGTACCTCTGCTGTTCCAAGGGGCTTACCTTGTGGTGTGACCCATACCTTCATCCCTAAGAAGCCTGGGCCGTGGGTCACCTTGCTTTTCTCAGATCAAGGCTGCACTTCTCTTATCTCTATAATTAGGAAAGGGACGGTCAGGAGATATCTCAGTGGATTACACGAATTTGAAATTCTTCTCTGCCCTCACAGCATAACACAGCCTTATTGCCTTATGATCAGGGTCAATTGCATCAGCCTGTGTGGTCACTCCCTTCCTTGTGTGCTGGTCTCTTGACATGAGGAGCTTAGTGACTGGGTAGCAGCCATAGCTTAGTTTACTGAAACTACTATACCTCCTCCTGGTGGAAGCATTCTCCCTTTGGGAAGTAGGACTTCCAGAGCCGCAGAAGCCACAGTTGCAGAGAAAGGACAAATTCCTCCAGGAGGTCACTGGAGTGATGGTAAGTGGGTCTATGCCTTGGTTCCTGGACCTATGTATTCTGCCCACTGGGGACACAGTGTCATATAAAGGTTGTTGATTTAGGATGATGTCCTGGAGGATGACACCTCAACTTTGTGGGATATCAACTCCAACTTGGCACCTCAGCTGCATCTTTTTTTAAAATTGTTTTTTAATTTTTAATTTGTATGGACACATAGTAGGTATATATATTTATGGGGCACATGAGATATTTTGATACAAGCATACAACATGTAATATTCACATCAGGATAAATGGGTTATCTATCTCAGCACCAGAGGAAAGGTTTTAAAAAATGGGGTATCACTTCAAGCATTCATCATTTCTTTGTGTTATGAACACTTCAGTTGTACTCAGTGAATCTAAAATGTACAACAAATTATTGCTGACTGTAGTCACCGTGTGCTGTCAAATACTAGATCTTATTCATTGTATCTAACCATATTTTTGTACCCATTAACAATCGTTTCCCTCGCCCCCTTCTGCCATGACTTTCCCCACTACCTTTCCCAGCCTCTGGTAATTACCATTCTATTCTCTATCTCCATGGGTTCAATTGTTTTAACTTTTAGCTCCCACAAATCAGTGAGAACATGTGAAGTTTGTCGTTCTCTGCCTGGCTTATTTCACTTAACATAATGTCCTCCAGTTCCATCCATCTTGTTGCAAATGACAGGATACCTCATTCTTTTTTATGGTAGAATAGTACTCCATTATCTTGTATGTATCACATTTACTGTATCCATCCATCTGTTGATGGACACTTTGGTTGATCCCAAAACTTGGCTATTGTGAATAGTGCTGCAATAAACTTGGGAGTGCAGATATCTCTTTGATATATTGATTCCCTTTCTTTTTTTTTTTTTTTTTTTTTTTTGAGATGGAGTTTCGCTCTTGTTACCCAGGCTGGAGTGCAATGGCGCGATCTCGGCTCATCGCAACCTCCGCCTCCCGGGTTCAGGCAATTCTCCTGCCTCAGCTTCCCGAGTAGCCGGGACTACAGGCACGCGCCACCATGCCCAGCTAATTTTTTGTATTTTTTAGTAGAGACGGGGTTTCACCATGTTGACCAGGATGGTCTCGATCTCTTGACCTCGTGATCCACCCGCCTCGGCCTCCCACAGTGCTGGGATTACAGGCTTGAGCCACCGCGCCCGGCCTTGATTCCCTTTCTATTGGGTATACACTTAGCAGTGGGATTGCTGGATCATATGGTAGCTCTATTGTTAACTTTTTGAGGAACTTCCAAACTGGTCTCCATAGTGGTTGTACTAGTTTACATTGCCACCAACAGTGTATGAGGGTTCCCTTTTCTCCACATCTTTGCCAGTATTTCCTATTGCATCTTTTGGATAAAAGCCATTTTAACTGGGGTGAGATGATATCTCATTGTAGTTTTTATTTGAATTTTTCTGATAATCAATGATGTTGAGCACCTTTTCATATACCTGTTTGCCATTTGTATGTTTCTTTTAAGAAACGTCTATTTAGATCTTTTTCTTATTTTTAAATCAGATTATTAGATTTTTCCCTATTGAGTTGTTTGAGCTCCTTATATATTCTTGTTATTAATCCCTTGTCAGATGGATAGTTTACAAATATTTTTTTCCATTCTGTGAACTGTCTCTTCACTTCATTTATTATTTCCCTTGCCATGCAGAGGTGGTTTTTTGTTTTTTAGAGATGGGGTCTCATTATGATGACTAGGCTGGTCTTGAACTCCAGACCTCAAGCAGTCCTTCCATCTTGGCCTCCCAAAGTGCT
Organism: Sapajus apella; assembly: GCF_009761245.1. NCBI lineage: Eukaryota > Metazoa > Chordata > Mammalia > Primates > Cebidae > Sapajus > Sapajus apella. The sequence goes on along the minus strand of NW_022436962.1, from coordinate 15,251,516 downwards.
GAGATTACAGGCATGAGCCACTACACTCAGCCCTGTGCAGAAGTTTTTAACTTGAGGTGATCCCATTTGTCCAATTTTGCTTTGGTTGCCTGTACTTTTGGAGTATTACTTAAGAAGTCTTTTCTCAGACCACTGTCCTGGAGAGTTTCCCCAATGTTTTCTTTTAGTAATTTCATAGTTTAAGGTTATTAGATTTAAGTCTTTAATCAATTTTGATTTGATTTTTGTATATGGTGAGAGATAGGTATAGTTTCATCCTGCAAATGGATATCCAATTTCCCAGCACCATTTTTTGAAGATATTGTCCTTTCCCCCATGTATGTTCTTGGCACCTTTGTCAAAACTGAGTTCACTGTAGATGTATGGATTTATTCCTGGCTTTACTGTGTTCCATTGGTCTATGTGTCTGTTTTCATGCCAATACTGTGCTGTTTTGGTTATAATAGTTCTATAATGTAATTTGAAATTGGGTAATGTGATTCCTCCCACTTTGTTCTTTTTGCTCAGGATGGCTTAGGCTATTCAGGGTCTTTTGTGGTTCCATATAAATTTTAGGATTGATTTTTCTCTTTTTGTGAAGAATGTCATTGATATTTTGATGGAGATACAGATAATTAATTAATTAATTCTCTTTCTGTGAAGAATGCCATTGATATTTTGATGCAGATATAGATGTTTCATTAATTAATTAATTAATTCTGTAGATTGCTTTGGGTAGTATGAACATTTTAACAATATTAATTCTTCCAATCCATGAACATGGAATACCTTTCCTTTTCTTGTGGCCTCTTCAATTTCTTGCATCAATGTCTTATAATTTGCATTGTACAGATCTTTTGCTTCTTTGGTTAAGTTTATTCCTAGGTATTTTATTTTATTTGCAGCTATTGCAAATGGGATTATTTTCTTTCTTTTTTTCTTTTTTTTAGAGATGGGGTCTCTACATTGCCCAGGCTAGAGTGCAATGGCTATTCACAGGTGAGATCCCACTATGATCAGCACGGGAGTTTTGACCTGCTCCATTTCCAACCTGGGCCGGTTTACCCCTCTTTAGGCAACCTGGTGGTCCCTTGCTCCCAGGAGGTCACCATATTGATGCTGAACTTAGTGCAGACCGATCCGCATAGTACGCTATAGCCCAGAACTCCTGGGCTCAAGCATTCCTCCCACCTCAGCCTCCCGAGTAGCTGGGACTACAGGCACGTACCACTGCGCCCGGTGGGATTACTTTCTTGATTTCTTTTTCAGATTGTTCACTGTTGGAATATAGAAATGCTACTGATTTTTGCAGGCTCATTTTCTATCTTGCAACTTCACAGAATTTATCAGTTCTAATAGTTTTATTTTTTCCAGCTGCATCTTTAAGCAGCCACTCCATCACTCTATCAGGCCAGCAGCTTTGGGGTATGAGGTAGAACTAGTGCATACCAAGGTCATGTGCCCACTTCCACACACCTTTTGCTGAAAAGTAAGGGCCTTGGTCCAAGCCAAGGTTATACTTAATTTCATGTCAGTGGAGCAAACGTTTTCTTTAAACCCCTGGATACTGGTTTTGGCTGAGGCTCTACTGGTAAGAAAGGCAAATTCAGATTTGGAAGATCAATGTGGAATATGTTGTTTTAAAATTAAACTATTATTTTTGAGATAATTTTAAATGCACATGCAGTTGTAAGAAATAATATACACAGATCTCATGTACCCTTTATCCAGTTTCCCCCAATGGTAACATCTTGTAAAACTGCAGTACAATATCACAACCAGGATATGGGCATTGATACAACTACCCAAATTTATTCAGATTTCCCCAGTTTTACTTGCATTTGTGCACGTGTGTATGTGTTTAATTCTATCAAATTTTATCAAATGGTAGGCTTATATATCCACCACCACAGTCAAGGTACAGAACAGTTCCCTTCCCACAAGGATTACTATGTTTATCTTTTATAACCACACTCACCTCTCCCTCTCTTTCCCTGTCCCTAACCCTTGACAACTACTAATCTGTTCTCCATTTCTAAAATTTTGTCAACAGTATTTTAGAAAACACTTTTATTTTTAGTTGAGGGGTACATGTACAGGTTTATTATATAGGTAAACTCATGTCACAGAGGTCTATTGCACAGATTATTTTGTCACCCAGATATTAAGCCTAGTACACGTTAGTTATTTTTCCTGATCCTCTCCCTCTTCTCGCCCTCCACCCTCAGGTAGGCCTCAGTGTCTTTTGTTCCCCTGGTTGTGTCCATGAGTTCTCATCATTTAGCTCTCACTAATGAGAGAGAATATGTGGTATTTGGTTTTCTGTTCCTACATTAGTTTGCTAAGGATAATGGCTTCCAGCTACATCCACATTCGTGCAAAGGACATGATCTCATTCTTTTTTGTGGCTACAAAGTATTCCATGGTATATATGTATCACATTTTCTTTCTTTTTTTTTGAGGTGGAGTCTCTATTGCCCAGGCTGGAGTGTAGTGGTGCAATCTCGGCTCGCTGCAACCTCTGCCTCCCAGGTTCAAGCAATTCTCCTGCCTCAGCCTTCTAAGTAGCTGGGATTACAGGCACCTGCCACTGTGCCTGGCTAACTTTTATATTTTTAATAGAGGCAGGGTTTCACCATCTTGGCCAGGCTTGTCTTGAACTTCTGACCTCGTGATCCACCCGCCTCGGCCTCCCAAAGTGCTAGGATTACAGGCATGAACCACCATGCCCGGCCTATGTACCATATTTTCTTTATCCAGTCTAGCATTGATGGACATTTGGGTTGATTCCATGTCTTTGTTATTGTGAATAGTGCTGCAATGAACATACGTGTGCATGTAAGCATGCTTTATTTTCCTTTGGGTATATACTGAGTAACAGGATTCCTGGGTTAAATGGTAGTTCTGTTTTTAGCTCCTTGAGAAATCACCACACTGCTTTCCACAATGGTTGAACTACTGACACTCCCACCAACAGTGTATAAGTGTTCGTCCCTTTTTCTCTGCAATCTTGCTAGCATCTGTTATTTTTTGACTTTTTCATAGCCATTCTGACTGGTGTGAGATGGTATTTCATTGTGATTTTGATTTACATTTCTCTAATGATAAGTGATGTTGAGCTCTTTAAAAAACATTTTTTGAAACGTTGGAACCATATAGTATAGAATTGACTTTTTTTCATTCAGCATAATTGCCTGAAGATTCATCCAAGTTGTTGCATTCATCGATAGTTCATTCCTTTTTATTGCTGAGCATCCCATGGTATGAATGTACCAGTTTGTTTAACCACTCGCCCACTGAAGGACATCTGGGCCGTCTCCAGTTTTTTGGCTGTTATGAATAATTCTATGAACGTTTCTGTACAGGTTTTTTTGTGAACATAAGTCTTCATGTCTCTGGGATAAATGCCCAAGAGTACACTTGCTAGGTCATATGGTAATTGCACGTTTGGTTTTATTAAAAACTGCCAAACTGTTTTCCAGAGTGGCTGTACCATTTTACAGTCCCACCAGCAATGTATGACTGATCCAGTTTCTCCAAATCCTTGTCAGCCTTTGATGCTGTCATTATTTTTTTTATTTTGTGTGTAGTGATACATCATTATGGCTTTCATTTGTATTTCTTTTTTTTTTTTTTCCTCCCTCATGCTTATTTGTACAAATAGCACAAGAGGACCCCAGCCCCATGCAGATGCCAGCCCCGGGGGGTCGCACCAGTCCTTCTGTCCTCACGTTGGCAGACAGAGATATCTACTCTGAAGCCTTTGTAGGGGCCTGGGCACCTTTGGGAGCCTGACCTGGAACTGAAGCTGGGGCTGCAGCCTGGGCCTTGTTTTGATCCTTGGACTTGGCCTTGACTTTTGGCCGGCAGAGCCTGAGCCCCTTGGCAATGCGTGCACGAGCACGCTTCCCAAGCTTGGGGTGGGCAATGTAGGCAAGTCGATCAAGCTTGCGGCTGACACCCCGCTTTGGGATCTTGGGCTTAACCTCCTTGGCCTTTACGAGAACCCTGATGGCCTCGGCATGTGCACTCATGGCCTTGGCATTGTTGGCCTGCATCTTCTTTAGGCCCTTCTTGTTGTGCTTCTTGGCAAAGCGCATGTTCCTCAGGAACTTGGGGTCCACCCCCTTAAGAGATTCGTATCTTTATGATCGGGGTTTCTTGATACCATTTCTGTGCCATTTTCAGCACTGGTTGTGTGTTGTGTGGTTCTTGGACTTGGCCAGGTCTGCACCTAAGCCGCGGTTCCCGAAGCGCCTAGGACCAGAAGAGCCATTTGTATTTCTTTAATGGCTATTGAAACTGAACATCTCTCTTCATGTGCTTATTTGCTGTCTATATATCCTCTTCAGTATTTTGTCTGTAGATGTCTTTTGCTTTTGCCCATTTTCTTTTTTCTTTTTTTTTTGAGATGGAGTCTCACTCTGTTGCCCAGGCTGGAGTGCAGTGGTGCCATCTTGGCTCACTGCAACCTCTGCCTCCCAGGTTCAAGCACCACCACACCCAGCTAATTTTTGTAGTTTTAGTAGAGACAGGGTTTCACCATGTTGGTCAGGCTGCTCTCAAACTCGTGACCTTGTGATCCATCGGCCTTGGCTTCCCAAAGTGCTGGGATTACAGGCGTGAGCCACTGTGCCCAGCCTTCTTTTGCCCATTTTCTAATTCAATTTTTTTAAACTGTTGATTTTTGAGAGTTCTTGATGTATTTTAGACATTAGTCTTTCATTGGATATGGGCTTTGCAAATATTTTCTTCCAGTTGTAGTTTCTCTTTTCATCCTTTCCATAGGGTCTTTCACAGAGCAAGTTTTTAATATTCCTGAGGACAAATTTATCAAATTTCCCCTTTATGGATTATGCTTTTAGCATCAAGTCTAAGAACTCTTTCACTAACTCTTGACAGAGCCCAAAGATACTCTCCTCTGTTTTTTCTTTTCTTTTTTTTCAGTCAGAGTCTTGCTCTGTTGCCCCGGCTGGAGTGCAGTGGCATGATCTTGGCTCACTGCAATCTCCACCTCCTGGGTTCAAGTGATTCTCCTACCCCAGCCACCCAAATAGCTGGGATTACAGGCATGTACCACAACAGCCAGCTAATTTTTGTATTTTTAAAATAGAGACAGGGTTTCCCCATGTTGGTCAGGCTGGTCTCGAACTCCCAACCTCAGATGATCTACCCACCTTGGCCTCCCAAAGTGCTGGGATTACAGGAGTGAGCCACTGTGCCTGGCAGTCTCCTCTGTTTTTTTTCCTAAAAGTTTTATAACTTTACATTTTACCTGTATATCTGTGATTTATTTTGAGTTCATGGAATATGTTTGAATCCCTAGCTAAGGCAAACTGTTATCTCTTCCAGAGTGAAGAAGGCCTCAACTTGACTCCGAATGATTGGATCATCTCCTCAAAGGATGGTGCTGTATTGAGACTAAGTAACAGTTTCTGTTGCTGGCAGGTTGGGCTTTTGCAGCAGCAATAGCTAGATCAGTCTTTGAGAGTGGCACTAATGAGGCCCATGACAGAGGCTATCTGACATCAGCTGGCTCAGTCATTCTGCCTGCTTGGCTGATGCTTTCTTGTGGGAATTAACTTGTGGTACAAAGATCTTCACACTTAAAAAAATTTTTTTAAAGACGGGGTTTCACCATGTTAGTCAGGCTAGTCTTGAACTCCCAACCTCAGGTGATCTGCCTGCGTTGGCCTCCAAAGTGCTTGGATTACAGGCGTGAGCCACCACGCCTGGCCCAGATCTTCACACTTTGTCACTGTGTCTTCACACGTACACCTCTCTCCGACCTCCTTGCCCCTGCCTGATCCAATCTTTTACCTTCCAGGACCCTGACCAATACAGTCAAGACATTCACCACAACCTATGAATCTCTCTGTACTTTTTACCTCATGCAACTTCTCTTTCCTCATCAATGAATGACAGATGCACAGGAGCGCTATCTACAGGGCAGATTTCCCCTCACCACTGTCTTTCAGGGCTGCCCTGAAATGGGCTGAGATGCAGCACCATTTGCGGCTTGACCCATCTGTGAACCAAGGCTGGCGCTTTTTCCTCCTCTATCAGCTGATCATAAGGGACCACCTAGGTGGTCACAAGTACGAGCTGCGGGAGAGGTGGTAGATGACACGGGTGTCTGGAAGCTACACTACCTTTCCAACCTAGGCTCAAAGTCAACACAGCTTTATTACCATTTTCAATTGGCAGAAACAGTCAAATCTTCCCGATTAAAGGAGAATATTCATTGCAGCACTATTCACATCCACCTCTGGATGGGAATAGCAAGGTTGCAAGATTGTAACTATTGGTCCATCTTTGGAAAATACAATCTGTGACAAGGTTTCTCTAATCAAAACTTGAATGATTCAAGCCCTAATGAGTTCTGAGAATGTCTGGCTTACACCTCCTCAGTCATTGTTCTTTCCCCATCAGTCATTCTTTGGCCTGGCCTTGTGGAATGCCACCCTATGCATGCACTACTGGTATTCAGCTACAGCCTCAATGTTTTATATGGAGCTCTTTGTGTAGCTCCCTCCTTGCTGGTATTTTATCTAGCAAATTCTAGCTGATTTGGCTTCCCCACACACCAGTCTCTGACTACTCAACTCAGGAAGACTATTAGGAAGGGGCTCCAAGTTCTCCTTTCCTGTACTGAAATCTGGAAATGGCCTCCACAACTGTGGGCTCACCTCATTTGTTCTTTCCCCAAGTGGTCACAGTCCTGTACTGCCTTTTGTCCATGTCTGGAAATAGCTGTTTTGTGTATTTGATCCAGTTTCTCGGTTGTTTAGCAGGAGAAAGTACTCCTGTTTCAGTTATTCCTCCATGGGTGGAAGCAGAGTCTGAATATATTGTGAAAATAAAGCCAATAGGGCCGGGCGTGGTGGCTCATATAACACTTTGGGAAAACAATGAATGTGGATCACCTGGAGTCAGGAGTTTGAGACCAGCCTGGTCAACATGGTGAAACCTGTCTCTACAAAAAATACAAAAATTAGTTGGGCGTGGTGGTGCACACCTGTAGTCCCAGCAATTTGGGGGGCTGAGGTGGGAGAATTGCTTGAACCTGGGAGGTGGAGGTTGCAGTGAGCCGAGATGGCATCACTGCACTCCAGCCTGGGTGACAGAGCAAGACTCTGTCTCAATAAATAAGTAAATAAAGCCAATAGGATTTGATTATGAGCTGGACATAGGTTGTGAGAAAAAGATAGTAAGGATGACTTCAAGCTTTTGGCCTGAAACTGGGAGAAAGGCATTGCCATTACCTGAGGTTAGATCAGATTTGGAATTGTGAGGGTGGGTAAAATTAAGAACTCAGTTTTAAACATGTTAAATTTGAGATGCCTGTTAAACATCCCAGTGGTGATGTCTGCTTTGCAGTTGGATATACAGGCCAGGCATTCAGGCTAGAGGCCAGGGTAGAAACATAAAATCGGGAATTGTCTGTGTACGGCTGGTATTTAAGGTTGAGTCTGGATGAGATCAATAAGGAAGTAAGTGTAGAGAAAAAAAATAGAAAAGATAAAGCTGGGTGGCCCGGTGGCTCACGCCTGTAATCTCAGCACTTTGGGAGGCCGAGGTAGGCAGATCATGAGGTCAGGAGTTCGAGACCAGCTTGGCCAATATGGAGAAACCCTGTCTCTAGTAAAAATACAAAAATTAGCCAGGTGTAGTGGTGTGTGCCTGTGGTCCCAGCTACTGGGAGGCTGAGGCAGAAGAATCGCTTGAACCCAGAGATGGAGGTTGCAGTGAGCCAGGATAGTGCCACTGCACTCCAGCCTGGGTGACAGAGCTAGACTCTGCCTCAAAAAAAATAAAAAAAAAGAAAAGAAAAGATAAAGCCAAGCACTGAGCCCCGGGCACTCTAATATGAAATTATTTGGAGAGATGAAGAACTCTTGAGCTGTTTGTGCCAACTCTCCCCACCCATTGTCTCTTACACCCATGGCTCTACCCATCCTGTTGGCTCGGTTAGCCTTCTCTTGCCACCTTCCCAGCACTGACTTCTGCTGACCTGCTCTGTTCTGTGGCCATTCAGCTCCAGGACTGACGGATCAGTTCCAGGGCTAGTTTTGGGCCTTGGAAATGGAACCCATCAGGACTGGTTTTCTGCCACAGTTACAGGCTGGGAATAAGGCAAATGGCCTGTGACTTCCAGAGTGAGTAATGCCTTGGCCGGAAGCCCTTGCCAGTCCATGGCCTCTCACGTTGGGCGCTCCAAAGAACAGGAAAAGGCAGATATATCACCCTAGACAGAGCAAGTAGTTTTTTTGTGCCTCAGCTTCTGTCCTGGACAATGTTGTGCTGTGATTGCTTAGTAGTTGCACTCCATGTTATTGACCTCAAAAGATTAAGTGTACATTCAAACATCCCCAGTTTCCCTATAGTAATTCATTACTGACTGGATAGTAGTAATATTAGTATCATTCATCCTGTCACATCACATGTAAAAAGAGCCAAATGAGGATGTCTGTTGCAGTGGTATTTATAAAGGTAAAAATATTAGAAACTACCTAAATAGCCAACAATGGGGACTAAGTAAATAAGTTATGACAAATCCATAGTATGCACTTAGTAAAATAATTTTGCAGATATGAGAGATGTTTGTAATATGTTGCAGATTTAAACTTTTTTTTTTTTTTTTAAAGCGATGGGGTCTTACTCTGTCACTCAGGCTGGAGTACACTGGCACAATCATAGCTCACTGCAACCTCAAACTGGGCTAAAGTGATTCTACCACCTCAGCCTTCTGAGTAGCTGGGACTATAGGTGTGTGCCACCATGCCTGGCTAATTAAAGATATTTCTTTTTGTAGAAACAGGGTCTCACTATATTGCCCAGTTTGGTCTCAAACTCCCGGCCTCAAGTGATCCTCCCATCTCAGCCTCCCCAACTGTTGGGATTACAGGCATGAGCTACCATACTCAGCAGATTTAAACAATTTAATGGGGCAGTACAGTGTTTAAGAGCACGTTTGCATAAACAGACTTGAGAACGCCATGATTTGAACTCTAACAATTAATGACTAGATAGAGAAAAATGAACCTGCAAATGAGACTAAGCAAGAGTGGTCAAACATATAGGAATTAAGCAGGAAAAGTGTTTCATCATAGAAGACAAGGGAAAGTTTTTTTTTTTTTTTTTTTTTTAAATAAGAAAGACAAAATGGTCAATCATTGAACAGTGTCAAATGCTGAAGAGCCAAGATGAACCCTGAAAGGTGACCATTGTATGAAGCAACATGAATATCACTATAACCATTGCAAGAGCTGTTCTAGTAGAACAGTGAAACTAAAGTCAGATTGGACCGAGTTGAGGGGTATATGGAAGGTGAGAAATGGACTTGAGAGTGTAGAACTATTTTGAGGAATTAGAGTGTGTAGGGGCAGAGGATTTGTTTCATTTTTTATTACAGGGATATCGGCTTCTTTAACCATGAGATGGATCAAATAGAGGGCAGAGAGGAACTGGATAATTTAGAGAGAAGCTTGATGAAAAGGTGGGAGAAGATGGGATCTAAACACAGTGGTGGAGCTGCTCTTGATTAGACAGTCAGAAGAGAAACTCAATTGCAACAGGAGGCATGAAGTGGTGGGGGGGACGGGGGGTGCAGGTGCGGGTAGGTTTAAGCATTTGGTAACACAAGGAAGAACTCAAAGATGATGACATTATGGAGAGTCGGGGGTGGGGGGAGTGTCTGAGGTATCAGGAGAGTGCAGAAGGTTTGAAATAGTTGATTATCGTAGGAGTATGAGCTATAGTACTACGTTTTCAGAGCACAGTAGTCATATTTTCGAGCATCCTTTGGTCCCATGTAGAATTGGTGATTTTAAATTATAGAGAAACCTATCTGCTTGATGGTGACTTTCTCTGGTAGTATTTGGTTGCCTTAAGCCAGGCATGGTGGTTCATGCCTGTAATCCCAGCACTTTGGGAGGCTGAGGCAGGTGGGTCATGGGTGGATCACTTGAAGACAGGAGTTCAAGACCAGCCTGGCCAACATGATGAAACGCTGTCTCTACTAAAAATACAAAAATCAGCCAAGTATGGGTGGTGCATGCCTGTAATCCCAGCTACTCAGCAGGCTGAGGGAGGAGAATTGCTTGAACCGGAGAGGCAGAGGTTGCAGTGAGTTGAGGTCATGCCGCTGCACTCCAGCGTGGATGACAGAGCAAGACTCGTCTGAAAAAAAAAAAAGTTACTTGAGCCCAGCAGTTTGAGATCAGCCTGGGCACTATAGTGAGATCTTGTTTCCACAAAATTTAAAAAATTAGCCAAGCGTGGTAGCTCACACTTGTAGTCACAGCTACTCCGGAGGCTGAGGTGGGAGGATCACATGAGTCTGGGAGGTAGAGGTTGCAGTGAGCCAAGATCATGCCACCTCACTCCAGCCTGGGCAAACAGAGTGAGTCCATGTCACAAAACAAACAAAACATCCATTTCCCTGTCTTTTTTGGTAACGAAGTAAAGTCAAGAGTTCTGAACGTAATATAGTAAAAAGTATTTGGTTGCAGGAAAGAAGGAAGAAAATTGTTTCATTCATTTGGGGGTGGGATTTAGCCAGAGAGGAGAGAGAATTTCCCCGCACTGCTTGGAGGCCTGAGTAGATGGAGACAGCCAGCCACTCAGCTCTTCTGTGGAAGCAGCCAGAGGAAAGCGGGAGAGTGTGGTTCCTTATCCCCATAAAAGGAGGTTCCCTGCAGTTCACCTTCTAAACTTCCTGTCCCTGGGAGAGCCAGCCCTTTGTTAAGCCTGACAGATTCCCCATGTGGAGCTCAGTTCCTCATACACGGTCTGCTGGTTTTACAGGCTTTTCAGGAACAACCCTTTTCAGCGTTCATAAAGGTCTTTCTTCTTGATCCACACTGTGCTTGGAAATGCACAGGAGGGCCAGAGGTGACCCCCTGAGGAAGGTCACTTAATGTCTAATGAGGACAAAAGAGCCTTCTTCAATGCTTCTAGCTTACATGATACTCCAATACCACCCATAAGAACAACAGGACTTCTCTTTCCTATAGTCCTTGGCTTCTTGGGAAGCAAGAGAGAATGGAGACACTTGCTTTCCTCAGCTCTGGACTTCTTACCCAAAGAGACACATAGCAGCCAAGTTAGAATTTGGGAATGTGTGATGTTCCTAACCTGGTCTCCGGGCCAGAGCTGGCGCTGGGAATGAAAAGTCTTGGGAAGGAGGATGGAAGGAGTGGTAGCATCAGGTTCCAGCTCAGCCACAGGCTCCAGCCATGTTTCTACTGCTCGGGAGACAGAGGAGGGAGGATGAACATGGTGGGGAGCTACCAATGGCTCTGCTAAAAGGTGGACACTGTCCTCCCAGCAGGCTGGCCTTGGGGAAGGAGCCAGTCATGGACATACATACCCCAACCAGGAAAGGCTGCCCTGGATATCCTGCATGCCTCTGTTACCTATGGTCAGGGGGCAACCCCATTTAATGAGAAGTCACTGGCCAACTGACAAGGATGGAGAGGTGACCTGTCACCTCTGGGCCTGTTCCTTGTTTACAACCTGAAAGTTGAACAGGTTAATTTCTAAGGCTCCTTCACTTCTGGCTATTAGTCTCTGGTTGGACTGAAATGACACTGGATTGAAATTATTTTACAGTCTTTTTTTGTTTTTGTTTTTTTTGAGACAGAGTCTTACTCTGTTGCCCAGGCTGGAGTGCAGTGGCATGATCTCGGCTCACTACAACTTCCACCTCCCAGGTTCAGGCGATTTTCAGGCCTCAGCCTCTGTGTAGCCGGGATTACAGGCATCCATCACTCTGCCCGGCTAATTTTTGTAGTTTTTGTAGAGACAGCGTTTTGCCCTGTTGGCCAGGCTGGTCTGGAACTTCTAGCCTCAAGCAATCCGCCTCCCTCGGTCTCCCAAAGTACTGGGATTATAAGCATGAGCCACTGTGCTTGGCCTTTTTTGTATTTTTAGTAGAGATGGGGTTTCACCATGTTGGCCAGGCTTGTTTCAAACTCCTGACCTCAAGTGATCTACAGGCCTTGGCCTTCCAAAGTGCTGGGATTACAGGTGTGAGCCACTGCACCTGGCCTATAGAGCTCCTGTGTGCAAAGTTAATTCAATTACTGGGGAGGCTGAGGTGGGAGGATCGCTTGAGCCCAGGAGTTTGGGGCTGCAGTGAGCTATGAATGCAACACCATACCACCACACCACCCACTGGGTGATAGAGTGAGACTCTGTCTCAAAAACAGGCCAACAAACAAAAACAAAGAATGTCAGATATTGAGGAAAAGCAGCAGCAAGATAATGGGGTACACAGAGTAGAATCAGAACAGGGCCTGGAGCTTGCTTAGGTACCTAAAATAGTTTTGTCTGCATGTAGTGTGGAATCCTGGCTCCCTTGTTTAGTTCTAGTACTTACTTAAACTTTTAGAGTTGCCCTATTCCAGAGTGACATGCCCATCAAAGATGTGTCTGAAATTGAAGTGGCCATAGATGATAGAGGACCTTAAAATTGTCTCCCTCCAACTTGATTTTTGACATGAAGAGATCTTGATGCTGTGGCCAGTGGGATCACTGAGTGTAGACAGCATCTGAATCTATATCTAGGCGGAACGAAGTAAATATATTGGCATAGAGGAAGAAGCTGGCATCAAATTGCATCTGTATGTATTTGTTTTTGTTAGTAACTTCTTTTTTCTTTTTTTGAGAAAAAAAAAAAAGTCCCAGCACTTTGGGAGGCTGAGGCAGGCAGATCATTTGAGGTCAGGAGTTCAAGATCAGCCTGGATTTTTCTGTCACCCAGGCTGAAGTGCAGTGGTACGATCTTGGCTCACCATAATCTCTGCCTCCTGGGTTCAAGTGATTCTCCTGCCTTAGCCTCCTTAGTAGCTGGAATAACAGGTGTGAGCCATTGCGCCCAGCTAATTTTTGTATTTTTTTTTTTTAGTAGAGACAGGGTTTCACCATGTTGGCCAGGCTGGTCTTGAACTCCTGACCTCAGGTAATCTGCCTGCCTTGGCCTCCCAAAGTGCTGGGATTATAGGCATGAGCCACTGCGCCCAGCCAGTATTTGTTACTAACTTCTTAAGGAAGCTTTGAGCCTTATGGTAAATAGTACTTAGCACAGTGCTTGGTGCATAGTGCACATTAAATATATTTTTTTGATAAATTAATAAATGAACAAGTGTATGATAGACAGTAAATGCTGGCTGCCTATCTTGGTTCATACCTTTAAAAATGGAGATATTATAATTGTGTGTTTTCTTCCATATATAAAGTTGATATTCCTGATTCACCATTAAAAGAACATTTACTTTGAATGTGTGGGCATGACATAAGCTCTAGTCCTAACCCTGCCAGTAATTATCCATATGACCTCTAGTAAATGACTAATATTCTCCGTGCTTTTTTCCCCCCATTTAATCTATAAAAGGAGGTTGTTGAGCACATGTTAAACCTCCTTCTAGGTCTGAACCTTTGAGATTATTCTGTGGTTTTAAGATAAGAGCTCCTGTGTGCAAAGTTAGCGCTCTCTCTCTCTCTCTCTCTCTCCCTTTTAGGCAGAGTTTCACTTTTCTTGCCCAGGCTGGGGTGCAATGGTGTGATCTCGGCTTACTGCAACCTCCATCTCTCAGGTTCAAGTGATTCTCCTGCCTCAGCCTCCCGAGTAGCTAGGATTACAGGCATGCGCCACCATACACAGCTAATTTTGTATTTTTAGTAGAGACGGGGTTTCTCCATGTTGGTTAGGCTGGTCTTGAACTCTCGACCTCAGGTGATCCACTAACTTCAGCCTCCCAAAGTGCTGGGATTACAGGTGTGAGCCACCACACCCAGCCCCAATTCCTTTATTTCATAAAAATATTTAATATGAAAGAAATTGAATTCCTAAGAAAAAATCACAAAGAATTAATAGGATATACTTTTTAAGAAAAAGATGGGTCAGTATATAGGAAATTAAGATATTAATAAGGACTCACCTAGAATCTAGATTTGGGGGATCTGGGTGGGTCTAAGGAAGACTGGAGATTTAAGGGAACCAGATCTACTATGCAAGAGCCGTGAGTATCCCCAGGGCTGAGTCTTTGGTTCTATCTGGTTAGCAGAAATTAATCCAAAGGCTTGTCTCCAAGGTTTTCAGGGGCAGTTAGCTCAAGTTTCCAAAGCACTGTGCTCAAATGATCACAAGTTTGTCCTTTGCATATATGCGACAACTAATGTCACTCTGTTTTCACATTAGACTGAGCCCTAGCTGTAGCCAGGAGCATCACTGGGGACACATGGAGGACTGGCTGAGAGACTGTGGGTGGCATCCCTGCCTTTGGAAACCAGCTCTAAGTACACTGTAGCTCAAACTGCACACCTTGACACCTCAAGTTTGTATTGGTTCTGCATGTCATCATCCTTTTAGATAATTTTCAAAGAACAAGTGAGCAGGGAAAGAAAACAGGGTACACTCCTAAGGGACTTCTGGGTGAGGCACCAGCCCAGTTGGGATGACCAATGGGACTGATTCCTTCAAGAAGTATGGACTCCATTAAGTAGTAAGAACTTGGCCAGGTACAGTGGCTCACATCTGTAATCCCGGCACTTTGGGAGGCCAAGGTGGGCAGATCATGAGGTCAGGAGTTTGAGACCAGCCTGACCAACATGGTAAAACCCCATCCCTATTAAAAATACAAAAATTAGCTGAGTGTGGTGGTCTATGAGTGTAATCCCAGCTACTCAGAAGCCTGAGGCAGGAGAATCGCTTGAAAGCAGGAGGAGGTTGCAGTGAGCCGATATTGCACCACTGCACTCCAGCCTGGGTGACAGAGTGAGACTGTCTCAAAAAAAAAAAAAAGTAAGGACTCAATTCTCCCTTTCTTTGGTGAAGCCACATAACTTGTCTTTCTCACAGGGCCTGCCACTCTGGGCACCTCAGCCAATGTCTGCAGGGTTGGTTATCCAAGCTCGCACCAAGAGCTGTCACTGAGTGTCAGGCACACAGAACCAGAGGGCTGGGCTGACAGGAGGAGCTCCCAAAATAAGGTTCCAGGCTTTGCTTCTCACTTTCCCCTTGTGCCCTGTGAGCTGCTGGCACTGCCTTTGGAGCCATTATGCAGCAGGCTGAATGTAGCAGAAATAGGACATTGTACTGACTCAGGAGCCCAGATCCTTTCTCGGGCTGAGTCCTGCAAGCATGTCCCCCACACTGCAGTGGGGGGCTCTGTCAGGGCTACGTGGGGACATAACCTGGTCTCTCACTCTCACTTTGTGGCAAGGCAGTAATCCAGGACAGTGCTTTGCTGCTAACTATCCCTGGGCTTTTGCAGGTGTCTCTGTGCCCCTCGGCTACGTGTACGGAACCAGCTATCTGCTGAACACCGTTTCCTTACCTCCTCCATTCTTTTCACATACACTCCTTCCCCCTTCTCATTCTAAATAAAAACCTGGCCTGCCTCCAGGCCCCACCTCTCTTCCTTGAGGTCAAAACAGGCTGACATTCTCCAACCTCCTAACCTCAGCTTCTCCAGACCCCAGCTTCCCCACCCATCTTGGGCACATCATCCTGTTTTACTGCTGGCTCAGTCCATTCAACGGTTCTCTGGTGTCCAGCACATTCTCTTGCCCTCCTCAGTGGCTTAACACCTGCCTCAAAGCTTTCATGGCAACTTCCTCTTCTGTCACCTGTTTTGTTACCCTTCTGGTATCCTTCTGGGATAACCAATGAGACTGACTCCTTCAAGAAGTCAGGGGTAAGGAGTGTGTGTGAAAAGAATGGAGGAGGTAAGGAAAGGGTGTTCACCGGATAGCTGGTGCCCTACAGCCCAGAGGCAGAGACACCTGCAAAAGCCCAGGGATAGTTAGCAGCGAAGGACTGTCCTGGATTACTATTGTAATTCATTATTGTTTTCTAAAAACTACAAATACATTAAATTCTGCCCAACCTGTCATTCACTCTAACAAATATACTTTGCACATGGGCATCTGAATGGCCCATATCAAACCAAATTCTTACAACCCTACTCTGACCACAAACATCTTAGCTTCTTTCTACCTGTCTGCTTCAGGTAATTCTTCCTGATCTGCTCACCCTTCCCAGAATCTCTTGCATCTTCCACATCCAGTCTGGACCCCTTTGCCTGTTGTTTCCGGGGTGCCCATGGGTCCGCCGCTGCTGACTTCCTACCTTGGGTAATCCCTATCTCAGTTTTCTTTGGCTCTGCTCCCAGATTGCTGAGTGCAGCTGAAAAAGTATAAGCTCTCTGTGGTGTTGGAGCCTTCAACACATATTCCATTAAGACCATGTATGTCTGACTGTCTTCCCCACTATTTGCACTTCAAGGTAGGGACTTTAGCACCCCCAGGATAATCATAAAAAGTTTAAACGTAGTACATGCCTGGCACTTTTCTAGGCACCTTACATACAGTAACTCATTTAATCCTCCAAAGACCACAGAGGAAGTACTGTTATTACATTTCCTGTTTTTCAGTGAGGACACTGGAGCTCAGAGAAATGAAGTAACTTGCATAAGGTCACAGGATCAGTAGATGGCAGAGTCAAGATTATGGGATCTAGGTGAGACATTTATACTGTTCTCATAAGAGCTCTGTGGAAAGTTTATTGACTTTCATCAGAGCTCTTGCTGCAGCTAGCAATCTTTTAAATCATCCCCTATTCACTCTTTTTTTTTTTTTTGAGACGGAGTCTTGCCCTGTCGCCCAGGCTAGAGTGCAGTGGCGCCAACTGAGTTCACAACAATCTCCGCCACCCGGGTTCAAGCAGTTCTCCTGCCTCAGCCTCCCGAGTAGCTGGGATTACAGGCGCCTGCCACCATGCCTGGCTAATTTTTGTATTTTTAGTAGAGATGAGGTTTCGCCATGTTGGCCAGGTGGGTCTCAAACTCCTGACCTCAGGTGATCTACCTGCTTCAGCCTCCCAAAGTGCTGGGATTACAGGCGTAAGCCACTGCGCCCGGCCCCGCTTTCACTCTTAATTGGATGTATGTTTATTTCAATTCTGACTCTTTAATATTTCGGGTCAATTTAGACCAGAGAGCATTGCTTCAGAATTCCCAGTGGGCATTTAGACTCTCAGGGCATCCTTCCATCGTCTTCTTCCTTGTGTTTGATTGAATCAGTCAGGGCTCCAGGTACCACAACCCCAGATGCCTCCACTGTTTAGCTGTGTGCTATCCTGGTTCCCATTCTCCAGGGAGAGAAGACATTACAATTGTCATGATGGTTATTTAAAGTCATTTCCATGTCAACAGGCTTTGGAGGCTGAGACTTAAATAACCCCTCTGCTACTTTCTATCTTCCATGGGCAAATCATTTAAACTCAAAGTGATTTAGTTTCTTTCTTTTTTCCCGTTTTGAGACGAAGTCTTGCTCTGTTGCCCAGGCTAGTGTGTAGGGGGGCATGATCTTGGCTCACTGCAACCTCTCCCTCCAGGGTCCAAGCAATCCTCCTGCCTCAGCCTCCTGAGTAGCAGGGGTTACAGGTGTGTGCTACCATGGCTGGAGAATTTTTGTATTTTTAGTAGAGACAGGGTTTCGCCAAGTTGGTCTGGCTGGTCTCGAGCTCCTGACATCAAGTGACCCAGCCCCTTGGCCTCCCAAAGTGCTGGGATTACAGGCATGAGCCACCGTGCCTGGCCTAAATTTAGTTTTTTAAAAAAATTTAATATTTTTTTAAAATATTATTATTTAAAAATATATAACCTTTTTAAAAATATAACCTTTAAAAAAAGGTTATATTTCTTTTTTTAAAAAAATATATTTTATTGCACTTTAGGTTCTGGGGTACATGGGCAGAACATGCAGGATTGTTACGTAGGCACTTACATGGTGTAAGGTTATATTTCTTAAAAGAGCATTGCACAGAGCCTGGCTCATATTAGGCACTGCAAATGTTAGTTCTTTTTCCTTTTCTTGTCCCAGCACCCCTCTGTCTCTTCATTCTCTGCAGATGACCTTCTTTTATGGTGAATTCTCTCAATTCACTTTTATTTCTATAAAAAATTTCTCATTTATATTACAACTTTCTGAAAAATGAGTTGGCACTGTCAAGGCAATTAATTGCCTTTATCACACCCTTTGTCACAGTAATTCCACTTCTAGGAATCTATTATGAAGAAGTAGCTAGAAATGTATATATTCTATGTATAATATTCTATAACATAGTTATACCATCATATATAATTTATAATATTTAAATGTTTTTCATAAGACTTTATATTCTGTGTGGTTTTTTTTTTTTTTTTTGGAGACAGAGTCTCACACTGTTGCCCAGGCTGGAGTGCAGTGGTGTGATCTTGGCTCACTGTATCCTCTACCTCCTGGGTTCAAGCGATTCTTGTGGCTTAGCCTCCTGAGTAGCTGGGATTATAGGCGTGCACCACCATGCCCAGCTAATTTGTGTGTGTGTGTGTGTGTGTGTGTGTGTGTGTGTACATATATTTTAGTAGAGGCAGGGTTTTGCCATGTTGGCCAGGCTGGTCTTGAACTCTTGGCCTCAAGTGACCTGCCCACCTTGGCCTCCCCAAGAGCTGGATTATAGGCATGGGTCACTGTGCCTGGCCTATATTCTGTGTTTTTATACACACAAAGATGTTTGTTGTGAAATTCCTTATCTTGGAAAAAATACAAAGCCTCTTTGTATCTCTGCTCATTATTTCTTAATTTTCTCCTGCTTCTGAGAAATAAGTAACTTCTTTCCTCCCTAGTTTCAACTAAACCTTATTTTATAAAACAACTTTTAAATTTTATTTATTTATCTATTTTTGAGACAGCGTCTCATTGGTACCCAGGCTGGAGTGCAGTGGTACAATCATGGCTCACTGCAGCCTCAACCTCCTGGGATCAACTGATCCTCCCACCTCAGCCTCCCAACTAGCTAGAACAACAGGCGCATGCCACCACACCCAGCTAATTTTTAAAATTATTTTTGGTAGAGACAAGATCTCAACTATGTTACCCAGCTAGTCTCAAACTCCTGGGGTCAAGTGATCCTCCTGCTTCAGCCTTCCAAAGTGCTAGGATTATAGGTGTGTGCCACTATGCCTGGCTTAAAATAACTTTTTAAAATTACAATATTAACATATGCTTCTTGTAGAAAATCTGGAAAATACAGACAAGTAAATGAAAAAAATCACTTGTGGGCCTGGCCTATAAAAGAAAAAAAAAAACCCACTTGTGGCTCACGCCTATAATCCCAGCACGTTGGGAGGCTGAGGCCAGTGGATCAAGAGGTCAGGAGTTCGAGTCCAGCCTGACCAACATGGTGAAATGAAACCCTGTCTCTACTAAAAATGCAAAAATTAGCTGGGTGTGGTGGTGCACGCCTGTAATCCCAGCTACTCAGGAGGCTGAGGCAAGAGAATCACTTGAACTAGGGAGGTGGAGGTTGTGGTAAGCCGAGATCGTGCCACTACACTCCAGCCTGGGCAACAGAACAAGACTCTGTCTCAAAAAAAAAAAAAAAAAAAAGATAAGGAAAAAAAGAAAAAAAATCACCTGTGGTTTCTACTGACTATGATTACAGTATATTTCAATGTATATGTCTACATATAATTTATACCAAGCTTGTCCAACCTGTGGCCTGTGGGCCGCATGCAGCCCAGGATAGCTTAGAATGTGGCCCAACACAAATTTGTAAACTTTCTTAAAACATTATTATTTTTTTTAGCTCATTAGCTATTGTTAATGTATTTTATGTGTGGCCCAAAACAATCTTTCTTCCAATGTGGCCTAGGGAAGCCAAAAGATCGGACACCCCTGATTTATACTATTTATTTATTCATTCACTCATTCATTCATTCATTCATTCGTTTAGAGATGAAGTCTCACTCTATTGCCCAGGCTGGAGTGCAGTGGCGTGATCTCTGCTCACTGCAACCTCCGCCTCCCAGGTTCAAGCAATTTTCCTGCCTCAGCCTCCCGAGTAGCTGAGATTACAGGAGCCTGCCATCATGCCTGGCTAATGTTTGTATTTTTTTAATAGAGACGAGGTTTCACCATATTGGCCAAAATGGTCTCAAACTCCTGACCTCAAGTAATCTGAATGCCTCAGCCTCCCAAAGTGCTGAAATTACAGGCATGAGCCACTGTGCCTGGTCGATTTACACCTTTTATAATAAAATAACTTATGTCCTATTTTAAAGAAATCATTGGAGTATCATTTCTAATAGCCACATTTTAATTAACATTCCCTAAGAACGATTGGCCTGGAGAGGTGGCTCACACCTGTCAGTGCTTTGGGAGGCTGAGGTGGGCGGATTACGAGGTCAGATGTTCAAAACCAACCTGGCCAACGTGGTGAAACCTCATCTCTACTAAAAATACAAAAATTAGCCGGGTGTCATGGCACACGCCTGTATTCCCAGCTGCTCAGGAGGCTGAGGCAGGAGAATCACTTGAATGGAAGTAGAGGTTGCAGTGAGTCGAGATTGTGCCACTGCATTCCAGTCTGCGTGACAGAGTGAGGCTCTGTCTCAAAAAAAAAAAAAAAAAAAAGTTGGAACTGTGTTACCCAGTGTAATACGTACATGAAATATGGGATTTTCTACTCCGATGCCTAAGATCAAAATTCCTCCTCATGACCAAATTGGCTAAGACTGACGGGATCAAGGATGGCACTCACTAGACCTCTGAAGTACCTCTAACTTCATTATAATCTAATTTCCATAGTAAATGACACTCCCACAGAGCCATGACAGTTGATAATCACAATGACAAAGACCAGAAGAACCCATAAAAGGACAAAAAGGAAGGCAGTACTCCTTTTTCGAGGAGTTCTCCACCCATTCCCAGAAAAGACATAAATATTCCTCCCCCGGCTTTTAATGCCCAAACCTTTCATTCAAGATACCCTGTATCTGTGACTTCCCAGCTCTCACAAGGTGAGAAATTGGTTTCTGAGTCAAACATCCACTCCTCAATTCCATGGCCATTGAATAAAGCCTGCACTGCTAGACACTCACTTTTGGTTTTGTGTATTGGCTTTGTGGCATTGAACAGAAAAAGATCCTATTTTGGGGGTACCGGCTTTGTTGGTAACAGAAACATTTAAGCTGTTTCTATTTTTCCAAGATTATACCTAACAGCTGTGATAACTGCAGCTGCATTTTTGGGCACTTTCTAAATTATTTATTTGTCCTTCTCTGTTCCTGATGCTATCCCCCTCAAGCCTCCATTTCTGGGACCCTGAACCACTGCTTCACCTCTCCTATAGCATGGGCCCTGCCTCTGGCTGGCTCCTTCCCTTCTGCCTACAAACATCACAAGCGTGCTGTGGGGTATCTATTCTTCCAAACCCTCCCAGATTCTTCTGGCCTTTCTGGGCATCCCCACTACCTCTTTGGTCTCACAGTGGGGGCTCCTCCTCCTGCTTAAGGCAAAGTCCCTTTCCTTCCTATTTCCCTTATTTGTTACCTGGGTCTTTAACACCTTCTTCTTTCTTGCATACTTTCTTCTAGCCCATGAACTGATCTAACCTTTCCCATCCCCAAGTCCTTTCTTGACCATGACCCTCTCCATACTCTCTCAGTGTCCGTTCTTCTCACTTCTCTTCTTAGCCAAACTCTCTGAAAGTGTAAACTGCACTTGCTGTCTCACATTCCCTGATACTGCCACTTGGCTCCAATCTTACCTTCCAGATTGTCAAATGCAATTGACATTATTTGTTCTTCATCCTGCTTGACTTTATTATTATAATCCCTGAAACTCTGTTCTGGACTCTCTTCCTAAAATAGCTTCTCAGTCACCTCTGTCAGCTCTTCTTTCTCTAATCACCCCTAAATGCTGGCCTTTCTCCACACTAATGGTTCCCAAGTGTGGTCCCCAGATCTGTAGCATCAGCATGGCTTGAGAACTTACTAGAAATGCACATTTTCAGGTCCTAGCACAGACTTCCAGAAAAAAAAAAAAAGTGGGTGTTTGCTCAAGTTTGAGAGCTACTGTGTTACAATCTCCCTGGACAATTTTCCCGATAAACTCCACTTTATTCTTTTCACACCTAATACTCCTAAAAATTCTTCCCACCCCAGACTACTCTCCTGAGTTCCAGTCTTATACATACGACTACCTAAAGGGCATCTCCACTGGCTATCCCAAGTGTCTACAAGGGAAATAATTTCCTCCCATAATCTGGTCATTTCTACTATTAATATACCCCATTCCTCCAAATGACACCATCTACCCACTAACTGGTGCCAGGATCCTGGGACTCATTCCAGGTTCTTCTCATTTATCCACCTAAGAAAACTCTAGTTTGCCATTTCAGGAGCATTCTCAAATCAGTAACATCCTCTCATGTACACCATTATTTTGTTTCAGGCCCACCTTCCTTACTGCCTGAATTACGACAGTCACCTCCCGATATGGTTTGGCTGTGTCCCCACCCAAATCTCATCTTGAATTGTAGCTTCCACAATTCCCACATGTTGTGGGAGGGACCCACTGGGAGGTAACTGAATCATGAGGGCAGGTTTTCCTGTGCTATTCTTGTGATAGTGAATAAGTCTCACAAGATATGATGGTTTTATAAAGGGGAGTTCCCCTGCTCTCTTGCCTGCCACAATGTAAGACGGGACCTTGTGTCTCATTTGCCTTCCGCCATGATTGTGAGGCCTCCCCAGCCATGTGGAACTGTGAGTCAATTAAACCTCTTTCCTTTATAAAAATTACCCAGTTTTGGGTATGTCTTTATTAGCAGTGTGAAAACAGACCAATACAACCTCCTAACTTGGTTGCCTGCCTAATGTCTGGTTTCATTACAATCTACCATTCACATTACTACATAACGACTTTTCTAAAATAAAAATCTGATTGTGCTTGTACCCTGATTGGTCAGTCACTAGTTGTCTAGTGCCTCAAGATAAAGGCCAAACTCAGTATGGTAGCAATGCAAGGTCTTTGTGCCCTACCCCTGCTTGCCTCCAGTCTCATCTCCTGCTGTACTGAGTTCTCTAGACAAGACATTCCTTCTCATGTCCTCAAACCTTTGTTCATGCTATTGTATTGTGCTATTTCCTTTGCAAGGATAATCCTTCACTTAAACAACTGGAAAATTTGTTCTTCTTGAGTTAAGCTCAGAGTTGGCTTCTGTATACAAACTTCCCGGGATGCCCAGGCTCATTTTAATGTGCTCCAGCAGCCCCCGGATCATGTCTTCAGAGCTCTTATCATTGTGCTTGTGTTTGTCTGCTCTGTGAGTCCAGGGGCAAGTTGGGTATGGGCCTATGTGTTGTATTTGTTTAATGCAATGCCTGACACATAATAGATGTTCAGCAAATAGCTTTTTAACAAGAGAAAGACTCATTCTCTTGTCTTGAAAGGCATTTACATTTACTGCTCATTTCCTAGCCACCCTGTATTTTTTTCATTCCCAGCCATCTTTCATATTATCATCCCATTGAAGTAGCTCTTGAGAAGGACAAAGATGTGCTTAATTTAGCCTTATTTAAGTTATCTTCACCAACTTCTCTGCAGCAGTGAACCACCCACTTCTCAAGAACTTCTTTTTTCTGGGCTCCTGAGCTGACACTATTTGAATTCTCTTTCCTTTTGATTTGTACTTTCACTGGTTGCCTTTCTTCTTCATGCATCTTACAACTACTATGCCAAGCACTACAGCAAGCCCAGGAGTAGGCAGGTGGTGGTGGGTTATCTGCAGTGACGTGCTGGTAAGCTAGCTTTCCAGGAAAAAAAAAAAAAAAAAAAAAAAAAAAGACCCTGGTTTGCACTTTCTGCCTATTCCCATAGTGTAAATATTCTTGCCATGACTATTTCCTACTGAGTATCAAGCTACTAAAATTTTAACAGCTCACAAAATCCCTGAATATTTAATAACTGGCTGTCATGCGTATAAGCCAGTTCCAGCACAATACTGGGTACAGAGAAAGGAGTAAGACCAGTTGGCTATAGAGGAGACTAGTCTAATGGAAAAAATATAGAAATAATTCCAAGACAAATCTGCTAAGCACTGTTATAGTGTTGAAACCAGACACTATGGGGCTGAGTGGAAGGAATTTATATTAGGAAAATCTGTGAAGAGTTCCTACAGGAAGTGGTGGAGGGATTGAATTGGTTCTTTAAAAAAGTAGGCTTAGAGGTTGCTATAAGGTGGGAAAACTATTCCAGGCAGAGGAAACACTTTGAATAGCAAAGTATTCAATTATTCAAAATATCCAAAATACCAGCACAGCAAAATATCGAGCATAATGTGAATAGATCAAGAAGACTGGGTGCAAAAACTGTAGGATACCAGAAGAAATTCTGCCACTATATAGCTTTGTGACCCTCTTTATCTTTAAAATAAGAATTTGAAGTCTATGCCCCATTTCTGCATTGATTTGATGGGTGATTTTGAGAAGAGAAAGAAAACACAAGACTGGGGAAGAAAGAGAAAAGAAGAAATGCTTATGATGTGGAGCTTTAACAGGCCGCCAAATGCTGCAGTGCTGGCAATGCTGCAGGACCTCCCTCTGTTGGCCACCCCTTGCTGACTTCTGAGCTCAGAGACAGCTACGAAAATCCCAAGCCCCATGCTTGAGCCACAGCACTATTTGCTGAAGGCACAATTCTTTTCTTTTAAACTGAATAAATATACTGAATCCTGGCAGTACATGGAGAGGCAACTTAGTTATCCTTCTGCTTTGAGGGAACAGAGGATTCTCCTGCTTTCCTTAGAAAGTATCAAGAAGAGCCACGGTCTCACTCTGGTATTTCCCTTTGAAGAACTGTTAACAAGTCTATCTACAACTCCCCAATGCCAGCCTCTTATCTATCTTCTCTTGAGAACACTCTGATCTTCATTCCTTTTTTTTTTGGAGACGGAGTCTTGCTCTGTCGCCTGGCTGGAGTGCAGTGGTTTGATCTCAGCTCACTGCAACCTCCGCCTCCTGGGTTCAAGTGATTCTCCTGCTTCAGCCTCCTGAGTAGCTGGGATTACAGGCATGTGCCACCATACCCAGCTAACTTTTTGTATTTTTAGTAGAGATGGGGTTTCACCATGTTAGCCAGGATGGTCTCGATCTTCTAACCTCGTGATCTGCCCGCCTTGGCCTCCCAAAGTGTTGGGATTATAGGTATGAGCCACTGCACCCGGCCTGATCTTCATTCCTTTTTAAAAAACCTTTAAAAACATCATGAATCATAAAACATATATAGAAAAATGTATAAAACATAAGTGCAAGATATAATTATAGAGCAAACACCCATATAATCACTAACCAGGGCAAGAGACAGAACTTTGCCATAACCTAAGAAGTCCTTCACGTTACTTCCCAAGCACAACCCTCCAGAGGGAACTACTGTTTTTATAATCAAATCATGATTTTGTTTTGCTGTTTACCACCCATGTACATATCCAATACTAGTTGATATTTCCTGTCTTCTAACACTTGATCTGAATGCAGTCATACTGTGTACATTACTATTTCTTGCTTCTTTTGCTCAGTATTTTAACCATTCATTGACATTGTCCTGTAGCTAGTTCATCCTTTTCCATCTCATTGTTATATATTGTTGTTATGAGTATTTCATAGTTTATCCATTCTACTGTGGACAGACATTTGGATTATTTCCAGCCTTTCACTAGCATAAACAATGCTGCCACAAACATCTTTATACGTGTCCCAGTGCACGTTGAGCTTCTCTCGGGTAGAAGGGTGGAACTGTTGGGTCACAGGGCACGTGTATCTTTATCTTCATTCTCTGCTGTCATATTTGGAGGCAAGCCTTTCTTCACTTTTTCTAATTTTAACTTCTGTGCTTTTGTTCCTGTTTTCCTATCACTGTGTTCATCAGTCCTCTTCCTGTCCTCCTATAACACACTGTCAGTACTGATTCTAGCTTCTAGTTCTGCACATATCCTTCCTTCTACAGTTCAGAATGGCTTCTTCTCCTAAGGAATAATATTCTTTCATATATTACTCTAGTAGAAAATGTATTTTGAGAGTTCTTCTCTTTAAGGTACTGACAGTGGAAAGCATGTATTTGATTGACGGCGAGGGCCAGGGGACAGACACTCTAGGATGGGAATTAAGACTGTGGGCTTTGAGTCAGACCAAATCCACAAGCTGCCACTTGCTACATATCCTTGGGCAAGTTATTTAACTTGTATTTTAGTTCCCCTATCTGAAAAACAAAACAAAAACGGGGATAATAATTATACTCATTTATAGGGTTGTAAGTGTGTATAGGAGTATGCATTAAATGAAATAATTTATAACTTTGATTATCAGAGGTTTATACATTTGGTCTTCAGGCAGGAAGAGGAAAGACAGGCAGCATTCAGAATGCTGTCAGGTTGTATAGTGAGGATATATACTATGAGTTTGTATCCAGCGTTTATACTGAGTCTAAACGCTATCCATCCCTCCTTGTGGAGTGGCTGGCTAGGGCAGGCATGTGAGATGCTGTCTATGGCCACAGAATACACAGAATGAAATGAATTGGCCTATTTGGGAGTGAAACCCACAACCTTCAACTGAGTCCAGTGGCCAAAATGACATAAAAAGGGAGAATATAAATGGGATTAGAAATGCTGTCAATGTAAACAGGAAGGCAAGATGACACCACAGGATAACTCAAATTAACAAGCTGCTCTAAACAGCATCCTCTCTTTGTGCAATTCATCGTATAAGAAAATTGGCTCGAATAGAAACTATTCCGAATCATTCTAATTTTTCTTATCCTGGAGGCTTTCTGTGTATAACTTCAGACTTTGTCACATTTCTTGGTTTTAGGAGAGTTTTCCAAAGCCAGATACTTAATTACACGTGCAGCACTCCAAGGTCAATACCTCATAATCTAATTAGGGAGTTGGGAAGTGTTTATCATAACCACACTCAAGATATTAATGTTTGTTTTAACTTGTCTTCTATAACTTCGATTATCAGAGGTTTATACATTTGGTCTTCAGGCAGGAAGTGGTGATTCTTCACAAACCTCTTTGTGAAGACATTGATTTTTGGACTCTGAGTCTCTCACTCCCATATAAAACTCTCTAAATCCAAGAGGGCTTTTGAGGAAGCAGCATTTCCAACTTGACATTAATGGTTGGGCTGAATGTTGCCTATTATAGAGGCAACAATGCCCACTGGATTTTAATTTCTCAGTTCCTAAGCCACGAATAAGTTATTTCACAGTTACATTTAATAAATCCCCCTCTTATGCTTTTTTCAAAGAATTCTTGGAAAACTGCGTTTGAACTTACTGCACGGGATGGGGGAAAGGTGGAAGAGAAATTAAGTCATGCTGAATGATTATCAAGTGACATGGTACAACATGCTAACTCCATGCCAACATAGCAAGGCCGATAGTTTACTTAGTTTTGTTTTAGTAACATATATCATCTGGTAATATATTGATAGAGGAAAGGGGTGATTTGTATACAGTAATTACTTTTAGACCTTGACTTCAGAAGTAAGCAAGGCTGTTATCAATCAAAAAAACAACCCGGCTCTAAACATCTTCATTGAAATTGATAACTGGCACAAAGGAGCAGATGCCAGCTTCTAATAAAGGCATGCCACATTCCGTAAGTTCCTGTAAATTGGAAACTAGGGTCCCTAATAGCATTAGTGGCAGGATAAATCTGATGCTTAGATGACAGCTGAAACCCCAATGCTGGATTTATCCACCAAAACATCAAGCAAACTTTCAGGGCTATTTTCACACTGATGTGATGATGGCAACAAGTATTATAGGCATCAAAAATAGGAGCCTGGGGAAGAATCTCATCAAATGAGAGCAAAGAATCTAGTCTTCATTATATTCCTCAATGAAATGTTTGAATTTTCTTTTGTATCCTACTACTTACAGATGCAACATGGCTTGTTTTGTGCTTTACCTATTTTGTCCACAGTAGCCTAACAAGTGAGCAAGAATTGGCTCTTGGCCCTAAAGACCAGCAGCTGCAGCTTCCTCTCTAAAGGTACTCACATCTTAAACAATGTAGCAGAGCTGGGGGCAGTCAGGAAATGGGAGGGTGGGCTTTGTGTGAGCAAAGGCTTTGGTTTGTTTAAGAGTTCAGGATACAGATTTGCAGATTATGGTCTCTTTGAACAGTGGTTACAGGCCACATATGAAATAGTCTCCATAATTTTCATGTGTACCAGGTGGTAGGACAGTCATGAATTTCAAACCTGAGATTTTCCACAGACACACGTGCTGCTTTTGAAAAGTGCTGGGACTGGGAGGCCCAGGCAACGTTTACGCTTTTGTTGCCTTCCACACTTGATAAGATTAACGGCTAACAGCAACTGTTTAATAAATATTAGGTATTATGTGCCAGGCACTGTCCTAAGAGCTTTACATGTAATAACCACATAAGCCCATTTTAAGGTAGGAAACTGATTCACAGAAGGGTTGAATAACTTGCCCATAGTCAGTCACACAGCTAGAGCTTGGACTCAAAGCTAGAATCTGGCACTAGAGATCTTGTTTTCAACCATTATTTGTAATCTTATAAGGAATATAATGAAAACATGCATCCAAAAACTATTTTACTTTGAGAAGTTAAAAGTTCTAAGCGCAGCTGAATTAAGTTTCTGGAGGGAAAAGTAGGCTTCTAGATAGTACTGGCTACATAATAGCTGATTACAAACAACTTTATTCAAAGGACTTGAAATCTGATCTTTGCTGTTTCTCTCAAATGCTGACTTTAGCCTACTGAGGTATTATAAAGTGACTCCTTTGACAACTGGAAATAATGAAAGAAACTCTTTGCAGACCAGGTGCCTCACACACAGGGCTTGGCACCCAGGTGATATGTAAATGTTGGCTGACTTAAACGCCTTCCAATCAAAGGCATTTTGAAACGCGCTATTCATATTTCACAACATGGCTTGAATATAAATTATTCAGAATGTCAAAACAAAGGGGCATGTGGCAAGTTAAGGAAATTAAAGAGAAATGGAGTATAAATGGAATATGAAACCTTTTAAATTCAAAATAAAGAACGTGGTTACATACCCTAGAAATCCTCTTTCCTGGCTTAGCAAGGGATGAACTTCAGGGATCAAACAAGCCTATTCTTTAATAACATAATAGCTCTCATTTGTGATGTATATACTTGCTGCAGGCATACCAATATAAACAAGCCGCTTAATACGCTCAGGTGATTTCTTTTTTAAAGGCTGAATTTATCTTACATCATTTCTTAACAAACCTTACACTTTTTAGCATGTATTCAAACACAGCTCAGAAATAAAACAGGTTTTGCTACCACTTTAGGGAACAAAATGGTTACCTTATAACAAGCCAGGCTTATATTCCTGACATCAAAGCATTCAGCTTAAGTCCAACAAAATGTGTTCAGCCTGCCTATAACTTCCAACCAATATCTTAAGAACTGATGCATAATGCAATTTTTCCCCCTAATCCCTGAGAATTTTCTGAGTAATGGGTTAATTGGTAATGTGGTATGATCCATACATAGGGCTGGCAAAGAATTCCCCATGAAGACCTGTGAGAGAAGCAATAAGATCTGCTGATAAGAGCTCAACTGGGCCTACATACAGCCCTTTATGAAATTATGAAGCAAAAACCACTTGTGAATTGTCATAGGGAGGAAATTAACTCAGTTTTTCTAGTATAATGTTTTCACTCAGTCTGTCTTCTGACACACATTTGTAAAATGTTGCCCACACTACCTAGTTGTAGAATTGATTTTTCTCTGTAAGACTACTTGGCCTTTGCTTTAAGAGCAATGTGAAAGGAAGTCTGGCTCTCTTGGGACTAAGAAAAGCAGAAAAACAGACAAGAGCAGTCGTGTATTGGCTATGACAGGCTCTCAAAAAGCATTTGTTGAACCCACACACGACCTATATTATGAACATGGCCATAGTCTAATTTCAAGCTAAGAGTTAAAACTGTTTTAAACTATTAAGGCTGGGGATGGGGATAATCGGCTGACCCCCAACACAAGGGTAGCTATGCATGGTCTTGATTCATCATCAGTTAAATGAGCAGTCCAGATGATGAGACATTTGAAGGGACTAATCAGTCATCCTCACAAAAGTAAATTAAGGGCCTGTGTTGAAAGAGCCAAAAGCAAACTCTAATACAGGATCCTAGCAATAGTGCTTGAAATGTATTCAAATGGAAAAGTTTGTGCTGGAAATACTTGTTTAGAAAAAGAACTACATCACTCCGCCCTCCTTTATGAAGAAATCCAAGCCATCTTAAATGTTCAAGGTCTGACCCAAGCAAGATGTTTTTTATTAAAAGCTTTTTCAGCTTGAAATAGATTATAACTTTGGGAATAAATATTTTATTTAATGAACAAGTAGAAGGGATTCTTGATTACTACTATAGTTCTTTTGTGTAGACTGCTTCTAGGTAATGCAAAAAGCTCAGAAAAGGACATCAAATAAGGTAAAAGGCTTTATTATTCAGGATCAGCTCAAAGTCTGACGCTGACACAGGCAGGGATAATTATCTCATTACAGTTGACCTTTGGCACCCATTTAAAGCACTAATTTTCCATGTGGGACATGTTATGCCCAGCAGACTCTCAGTATAGTTTCCGACAGCCAAATTGATCCCAATTTCACTCAGTAGTGCTGCCAGGAGATGTGCAGGGATACAAACAAAATCATCTGCTTTATCAATCTTTTTCTTTTTCATGGATTTTTTCCCCCAATTGGTTTTCAAAGCAAGTGAGATAAACAGCATTACTGGCAGATATTGGTCGTAAATAACATCTTCCCAAGGTCCAACAGTCAAAAAACAAACACCAAATATAAGCAGATTTCCTAAATATTCAGTTAAGGCTATGGTGTATTTGGTTTTGACCAGAGCAATTCTATGGCTTCCCTTTACTTATTTTTCTCCGGGGATAAAACTATGCTTACTTGACCCATGTAATTTCAGTTGTTACAGCTTTAACTTATAAGATCAAAAGAATTAAAAAGTTGTCAGTAAGAATAGATTTTCACCATAAAGTCTACACGGTCCTCAAAACAAATGAAGTTTCATGATTGGAAGGAGACTCCCTTCTAAGTACATAGTATCTAGAAGGTACATAAAGCCTCTTTCCATGAGGTTACAAAGGTGAGAAATATAAAACAATGGTTCACGATCACTGATGCATAATTGTTGATTAAGGGGAGGGATGTTTAAGATATTTTGCACATTATTAACTTAGAGTCAGTCTATACACTCTCTGTGTAAATATCTAGAGAAAATTCTATTACTTTTTGGCTCAGGGCTATCTATACTAGAAGGCTACTGCTTTTTATGTACATGAAGATAACCTCAAGATTTATGTTTCTGAATTTTCAGTTAAGAGCTATATTCTTTTATTAAAATACCAATAAGAAATCATCGCTTTTTTCTTAAAATCTGATGACTTATTTTTTAAAACACTGCAGCCCCTAGAGAACTGATGGCTGCACCTGAATTCGAACCCCAAATTGATTTTATAAAACATCTTCTAGTAAATGGCAAAAATCATAACCTCCTGTAGAAAGTGATGTTGGGTTGGCTGACATAGTAGATTGCTTGGTGAAAACATGGGGACCTGAAATCTCATACGGGAGATATACTGGAGAGAAAAATGACACAGCTTTCTGTTGTTGCTCTCCTAGTTTCTCCAAAGAGCTGACATTTATCACTGCATTTAAAATAAAGATGACTTTAACTCAAGAAACTGCATTTTAACACTGAACTGATATAAATGTACTTATCTGAACATCATATTTTTACACATACTTAAAAAAACCCCACAAAAGCATAGTGAAAAGATTATGTATTTCAAATAAAATTATACATGTTGGAGGCTGAACAGAACCAGGGGTCTTCAGCAGAGGATTTCTTCAGCAGTCAGCCTTCATAGGCCTCATGCTGCGGCTGGCAGATACTTTCCACTGAACATAGAAAGTTTCAGAATAACAAGAAACTTGTTTTTTGCCTCCATGAACTGGATGTCATTATTGTAGAGAAGATGCATAATTTAAAAAGTGAAGACTATTCATTCAAAATGCTAAAGTGACAAATTTACTTTATGAAATTTAAACACAGCATTCATCCTGGGGAAGCTGCATATACATTATGGTAGTAGAACCAGATTAGGTATATTTCAGCATTGAAAATATTTTGTCTAAAAATGAAAAGGTAGTTTTCTTAAAGACCAGAGTTATAGAGTCACTCTTGTATTTTTCATCTTGTTTTAGTGGACCAAAGCTCAGTAACTCACTCAGATTCGAATCTATAATTCTGTTGAGTGTTCAGGACTACAGAAGTCCTCTTGGGACTTTCTATGGAAGTATGTGCAGATTTTCCTCATGGAGCTGGGAGTAATGGTGACCTAGAAGAAGAAAGTTTAGATTTCAGAGATTTGCTTGAAGTTCAACTGTTACCTCACCAAGTTACTAAGGAGTACATTAAATTACACTGTCTAGAAATTTGATTGTTAGTCAGTTTGCTTTCAGCTCCAAATACTTTTTTTTGAGGCGGAGTTTTGCTTTTGTTGTCCAGGCTAGAGTGTAATGGCGTGATCTTGGCTTACTGCAATCTCTGCCTCCCAGGTTCAAGGGATTCTCCTGCCTCAGCCTAAGTAGCTGGGATTACAGGCATGCACCACCACACTGGGGTAATTTTGTATTTTTAGTAGAGGCGGAGTTTCTCCATCTTGGTCACACTGGTCTTGAACTCACCTCAGGTGATCCGCCCGCCTCAGCCTCCCAAAGTGTTGGGATTACAGGCGTGAGCCACAGCGCCTGGCCTCAGCTCCAAATACTTTGAATTGCAATGTCTCTTTTGGCTGACTTGTACTGATTATAGTAAAAGCTTAACAGATGCTATGTAGGAAAAGAAGGCATAACTTTTTATGTGGATAGAAAACATTTATTAGCTAAGTCTCCTAATAAGAAACAAAGAGGTTATAATTACTATCCTTTTTGAAATAAATTAATCAATCAGCCCCCTGCAGTTTACAAACAAGATAGGTATTCAAATGGGAGCTGTTTACTCTCTTTTGAAGGTTGATATTATCATCATATAGACAAAGGTAAAAAATTTTTAAGAACTGTTAGCTTCAAAGAAATTACAAGACCAGTACATTATTTCTACTTTTTAAAGATTTTAAGATTTATATATTAGTAAAAACAGTTTTTCATTGAAATTACTTTTCTGCTAACACATAGCTGAGACCAGCTCCCTTGAAAAAAAATGGAAATTTTGACTAGGGATAAAGAGCAGTCATAATTTTGAGAGAAGGAAAGATTCCTTATAACTGTCTTTCCCCCCTCCACTTTCTATAGCAAGGTCTTGATTGCAGTT
The DNA here is from genome assembly GCF_009761245.1 of Sapajus apella. Lineage (NCBI taxonomy): Eukaryota > Metazoa > Chordata > Mammalia > Primates > Cebidae > Sapajus > Sapajus apella. Next base: position 15,218,294 of record NW_022436962.1, on the reverse strand, counting down.
TGTATACTAAGTAGTCTTTAAAATATATCAGTTTATTTTTTCTAAAATTATGCGATACACCTTCATGAGAACAGGTGGGGGATATGAACACTTTTTTAGTTTAATAAAAGTGTTCGTATCCCCCACCTGCTCTCATGAAGGCCTAATGTTATCTAACTTCTTCCCTTTAAAAGGGCAGATGATGCTGATGATTCTGGATTCTATTTCAATCATCTTGACACCACTTCCATAACTCATAAAAAGAGCTACTGTGAAGTACAGTGCAAAGTTCCTTGACCCATCTCCCCTTAACATGCAAACAATAGAAGCTTTCTATTCCCTCTGACTGGTGCCCACAGCTCACCCAATGATCTCGGCTACTTCTGCCTCCGCCACTGTAATGAATCTTGTTTTTCAAGGTTCACAAATCTATTTCTGGCAGCAATCTCTAATACTGATATTATCTAATTTAAATATTAAGTCAGTCAATGAAATGAGTCCTAAAAAGATAAGTGACACTACACTGAATGTTAAAAAGAATAGATATAGGTGTCAAAAGTATTATTGTGGTGTGGCAAGATGATTATAAGACTGGGGAGAAATCATAAAAATCTAGAAAGATTCTGCACTGAAACTGTTTTGTAAGTATCTAAGTTTCAATGTATTTTAAATAATTATAAAATGTAATTACTAACTGGAAATCTACTTATGGATGTTGGCAACTTTCCCATGAACAACAGCTTTATCTATAAAAAGAGGATGGCATACTGTCTAACAGGAGAGAGGGGAGATATTTTTGAATTGATATCCTGGAGCATGATGAAGGCTTTAGTGAATCAGGCAACAGGGCTGAGAAGTACGGACCCTGACAGGAGGGATTTTAATGGGAGTAAACAGAGTTGCCGGATAAAATACAGTATATCCAGTTACATTTGAATTTCAGACAAACAAAAATAATTTCTTGGCACAAAAAATTTTTAGTAAAAGTATGTCCCATGCAAAATTTGTTTTGTATTTATGTGCTAAATTTGGCACCACTAGAAATAAATAGATATTTTTTAAAGCATTCTGATGAGAAATCTGGGTCTCTGGCCGCCTTTAAGTTAGGAAATGTATCTTTCCACTACTGCTGACTTACCGGGCCTGGTGATGTCTTTCCACTCTGTCTCCTGGAATTGGGTGTCTGAGATGATGGACTTCGTGGAGATGGATTCTCAGCCTTCCGTTTGGCTGCCATGGCCAACAACCAGTTTTTATTCTCTGGGGAACTGTTCTCTTTGCCTACCATTTCAGACCCTTCTCCACAGGGTCTCAAAGGAAGAGGTAGCGTTCCACAGCTTTCTGAAGTGTACGGACTGACAGGAGAAGGAGGCTCTGAGATACTGGTACCAGCTCCTTCAATTTTGCTTGATTTGGTAGGACCTAGAGAGTCCTTACTAACATCTTCCTGGTTACCAGCAAGGCAGCACAGATCCAGATGAAGATTTTCAACTTGGCCATCAAGCTCAGTAACACAGTTACAACTCTTCACACACTTTTGTTTCACACTCTCCAGACAGCTTGAGTCTAGCCTCCTCTTTACTCTATTTCTAGACTCAGAGCAAGCCTCTGCTTGGGATGACTTCTGGCTCACAGGAATGAGGGCTTTTCTTGGAGACATGATCTTGGTCTCAGAAGCAGGTGGAGTGATAGGTGGTGATGAGGAGGGTGTTTGGGTCACCCAGTTTCTAATTGACATCTTGAAAGATGAAGGTGGCTTGGGAGAGACAGAGGAAACAGAACCTCTTCTGTTGATGGGAGACCGGGCCTTGGCAGGAGGGGTTTTAATAGAGAATGCAGGTGTATTTGAAGGAAGAGGGAGGTCTCCAGCACAGCTTGGAGCACAAGCTGCGGATGATGGGGAAGAAATGGATGGATTGCACTTCACCCTGGGGGCTTTGGCAGGAGTACTCTGGCTACTTGTTACTGTTACTGAAAAAGAGGAGAAGATCATGAAAATCAGAAATGAAAGCCATACAAAGTCCCCAAATTCTCATCAAGAAAAATCAGTTAACGTAATCATCCAAGGGTCAATTTGCTGGTAAGCAGGTTACATACATCATTTGATTCCTACTATACGCTTTTATCATTTTCCTCTTTCTCTTTTCCAACTTGCAAACCTCCCAACCATCCCAGTGTAAAACATATACTTGTTTTACAAAAATCGACGAAACACCAAAAAACATAAAGATAACAATTTTAAAGCACCTAGGTAAACTGTGTTTAGCATATGTTCTGTATTTGTGCATGTGATACATACTATATATCTCAACCTTTTTCTATACAAAAATGAGACTGAGGTAAGGGGAAAGTGGCAGGTGGGAGGCAGGACTAACTTGCCATTCAGACAGACGGAACAGCATGTGGAGACTCACATCATGAACTTTGGCTCCAAGAACTACTGCAGGAACATACCAGAAAAAAACAAAAGAATTCATGGATCCTTTGAAAGAAGCAGCTTGCTGCTGCAAAATCTGTAAGACAGCAGAAAAACTGAGTGCCCAAAGTGCCAGAGGGCTCCTGAAGCTGCGTGCTTGGTTGAAGAGGATGACCATCCCCGACAGAGGACCAGTCTTTGGTCAAGGGTGTTGAACAGCTGCACTCCCGTCCTAGAACCTCCAAATGAGCTCTCAAGGTCCAAAGTGTGAGAGAGTGGCCGGGAGTGGTGGCTCACGCCTGTAATCCCAGCACTATGGGAGGCTGAGGTGGGTGGATCACTTAAGGTCAGAAGTTCAAGACCATCCTGGCCAACATGGTAAAACCCTGTCTCTACTAAAAGAAAAAAATTTAGCCAGGCATGGTAGTGTGCACCTGTAGTCCCAGCTACTTGGGAAGTTTAGGCAGGAGAATCGCTTGAACCCAGGAGGTGGAGGTTGCAGTGAGCCAAGATCGTGCCAATGCTCCAGGCTGGCTGACAGAGTGAGACTCCGTCTCAAAACAAACAAACAAAAAACAGTATGAGAAGGGGAAGTCTACCTCTGCACACATTCTCACTGGGGAACCTGAAAATCCAGATCATAGGAGAAGGAGAACTGAAATGAATTTAGAGAGCCAAGCAAAATATAAAAGAAAAAGCAGCAGAAGAGCCCTATAGGCACTCCCAGTCCACAGGGAAGCCATTTCTGACTTTATCTCACAGGGGTCTTTGGAGAGGGCAGCCAATGAAACTGGGGAAGGATCACAGGGAGAAAGAGACTTTCAGTGGAACTTTGTAATAATTTCAAATGAGCATGCATGTTCCTGGGCAGAATCTGCAGGGGGAGGGGACAAATGGGAAGCGTAGAAGCTGTGGCAGGCAGATGGATAGGGCCTGAAAGCCCTGCTTGCTTTCTCAGTGGGGAGGCAGGCTTATAGTCTGGGGCAATATCTCAGCCCTGTGCACTGGAGGCATGGATATAAATCTGGTTCCATTGGCTGTTGGGGGAGCATGGCAGGAGTGAGTCTGGCCTTGCTGGCTGTGGCCTGTCATTGCCGGCTTTCCTCTATTTCCCTGGTGATGTGTATGAAGCAGCAAAGGAAGTCATGATCCCCCTTAGAACATAACACCATTGGCCTGTGAATTACCACTCCCATCACCCACAGCAGTCCCAGCAAGCCCTGCCCAAGGAGAGTCTGAGCTGAGATACACTAACCCTGCCGCCACCAGATGGTCTTTCTCTAACGGCCCTGGTAGCTGTAAACAAAAGACATAAACTCATGGGAGCTCTATGGCCCTGCTCATTGCCTGAGAAACCTGAATACTTATCCAGGAAACCTTAGGGCAAGTTTGTATCCCCCCTATACTACCAGTTGATACTCTCTTGGAAGCACCACCTCCTTGAACCAACCAGTTCAAGCTATTACAGCAACTCAACAGAACAACCATGCTCCAAGAAAGGAGAAAACAACTGCTAATTCCACTGCCTGTAATATACTGGCCAACAACATGTCCTGAGTCTGTCCATGTGATAACTTCAGTGCTAGTATAACTAGCCTTCTAGGAAACCAGTGCACTAAACAAAACTACAACCAAGTACTCTAACACAGTCCACTTCACTCTCCTATCAACAACTCCATCAGATCAAGTGCTGCTATCTATGGCATACAGACCTGAAGACAGACCATATCACAGGACTCTTTGCAGACACTCTCCAGTACCACCAGCCTAGAGCCTAGTAGCTCTGCTGAGTGGCTCAACTCAGAAGAACATTAACAATTACTGTATCTGGCTCTCAGGAAGCCCTGTCCCTAGGGAATGGGAAGAGTACCACATCAAGGGATCACCCTATGGGACAAAAGAATTTAAACATCAGCCCCTGAGTCTCAGATTTTTCTTCTGACATAGTCTACCCAAATGAAAAGGAACCAGAAAAACAATACTGGTAACATGACAAAACAAGGTTCTATACACCCCTAAAAGATCACACTAGCTCACCAGCAATGGATCCAAAACAAGAATAAATCTTTGAACTGCCAGAAAAGAATTTGGAAGGTCAATTATTAAGCTACTCAAGGAGGCATCAGAGAAAAATGAAAACCAACTTAAATTAAAAAACAAACAAACAGGATACAGATAAAAATCTCCAGAGAAATAGATATCATAAGTAAAAAACAATCACAACTTCTGGAAATGAAAGACACATTTAGAGAAATGTAAAATACACTGGAAAGTTTCAACAGCAGAATTTAAACAGGTAGAAGAAAGAATTTCAGAGCTCAAAGACAAAGCTCTTGAATTAACCCAATCCAACAAAGACAAAGACAAAAGAATAAAAACTTCTCTGGCTTTGCCAGAGATCTAGACATCCAAATACGAGAAGCTCAAAGAACACCCAGGAAATCTGTCACAAAAAGATCATCATCTAGGCACACAGTCATCAGGTTATCTAAAGTCAAGACGAAGGAAAAAAAATCTTAAGAGCTGTGAGGTAACCTATAAAGGAAAAGCCTATCAGATTAATAACAGCAGATATTAATCCCTATAAGCTAGAAGGGATTAAGGTCCTATTTTTAAGCCTCATTAAAGAATTATTAGCTGACAAAATAATTATCAGCCAAGAATTTTGTACCCAGCGAAACTAAGCTTCATAAATGAAAAGACAAAGTCTTTTTCATGTGCTGAGAGAATTTGCCTTGCCGCTACCAAGCCAGCACAGTTTACAAAACTGCTGAAAGGAGTTCTAAATCTTGAAGCAAAATCTCAAAATACAACAAAATAGAACCTCATCCTATAGTGGGGGACTTCAATACAGAAAGTCAACAATAGAAACAATGGACTTAAACTATACCCTAGAACAAATGGACTTAATAGGTATTCACAGAACATTCTACCCAACAACTGCAGAATATACATTCTATTCATCAGAACATTCATGGAATATTCTCCAAGATAGAGACTATGTGATAGGCCCCAAAACAAGTCTCAATAAATTTAAGAAAATCAAAATTATATAAAATATTCTCTCAGACCACAGTGGAATAAAACTGGAAATCAGCTCCAAAGGGAATTCTTAAAATCATGCAAATACATGGATATCAAATAATCCGCTCCTCAATGTCTTTGGGTCAACGATGAAATCAAGACGGAAATTAAAAATTTCTTTGCACTGCATGAAAAAAGTGACACAACCTAACAAAACCTCTGAGATACAGCAAAAGCAGTGCTAAGAGGAAAGTTCACAGCATTAAGTGCCTACGTCAAAAAGTTTGAAAGAGCACAGATTGACAATCTAAGGTCACACCTCAAGAATTAGAGAAACAAGAACAAACCAAACCCAAACCTGGGAGAAGGAAAGATATAACAAAGATCAGAGCAGAACTAAATGAAACTGAAACAACAAAATACAAAAGATAAATGAAACAAAAAGCTGGTTCTTTGAAAAGGTAAACAAAATTGATAGCCCATTTAGTGAGATTAACCAAGAAAAGAGAGAAGATCCAAATAAGTTCAATTAGAAATGAAACAGGAAATATTAACAACCAATACCACAGAAATATGAAAGATCATTCATATGAACACATTTATGCTCACAAACTAGAAAACATAGAGGAGATGGATAAATTCCAGGAAATATACAACCCTCCTAGATTAAACCAGGAAGAAATAGAAAATCTAAACAGATCAATAACAACACTAAGACTGAAACGGTAATTTAAAAAACTGTCAACAAGAAAAAGTCCAGGACCAGATGGATTCACCGCTGAATTCTATCAGACATTCAAAGAACTGTACCAATCCTATTGAAACTATTCCAAAAGACAGAGAAAGAGGGAATCCTCCCTAAATCATCCTGTGAAGCCAGTATCACTGTAATACCAAAACCAGGAAAGGACATGACAAAAAAAAGAAAACTACAGACCAATATCCCTGTTGAACACAGATGCAAAAATCCTCAACAAAGTACTAGCTAACCAGATCCAACAGTATTTTCAAAAAGATAATCTACCATGATCAAGTGGATTTTAAACCAGGAATGCAGGGATGGTTTAACATACACAAGTCAAAACATGTGATACACCACATAAACAGAATTAAATATCAGGCTGGGTGCGGTGGTTCATGCCTGTAATCCTAGCCCTATGGGAGGTCAAGGCCGGCAGATCACTCAAGGTCAGGAGTTTGAGACCAGCCTGGCCAACATGGTGAAGCCTATCTAAAAATACAAAAATTAGCTGAGCGTGGTGGCAGGCACCTACAATCCCAGCTACTCAGGAGGCTGAGGCAGGAGAATCCCTTGAACCTGGGAGGCAGAGGTAAGCTGAGATCGCACCATTGCTCTCCAGCCTGGGCAACAAGAGCAAGACACTCTTTAAGAGAAAAACAAACAAAAACACATAATCACACAGAAAACATTTGACAAAATCCAGCATCCCTTTTATGATGAAAACCTTCAGCAAAATCAGCATAGAAGGAATATACTTTAAGGTAATAAAAGCCATCTATGACAAACCCACAGCCAACATTATACTGAATGGGGAAAAGTTGAAGGCATTCCCCATGAGAGCTGGAAAAAGACAAGGATGCCTGTTTTCACCACTTCTATTTAACATAGTAGTGGAAGTTCGAGCCAGTCATTGCCAGTCAGAGAAGAGAACTAAAAGGCATCCAAATTGGTCAAGAGGAAGTCAAACTGTTGCTGTTAGCCAATGATATGATTGTATACCTAGAAAACCCTCAAGACTCATCCAAAAAGCTCCTAGATCTGATAAACGAATTCAGTAAAGCTTCAGGATACAAAATCAATGTACACTTATCAGTAGTACTGCTATACAGCAATAGTGAACAACCTGAGAATCAAATCAAGAACTCAACCCCTTTTACAATACCTGCAAAAACAAAACAAAACCTAGGAATACATCTAAGGAAGTAAAAGACTTCTATGAGGAAAACTAGAAAACACTGCTGAAAGAAATCAGATGACACAAACAAATGGAAAAACACATTCTATGCTCAAGGATGGGCAGAATCAATGCTGTGAAAATGATCTTACTGCCAAAAGCAATCTACAAATTCAATGCAATTCCCATCAAAATACCATCATCATTCTTCACATAACTGGAAAAAAAAAATCCTAAAAGTCATATGGAACCAAAAACACACAAAGCCAAAGCAAGACTAAGCCAAAAAAACACATCTGGAGGCATCACATTACCTGACTTCAAACTCTACTACAAGGCTATAGTCACTCAAACAGCATGGTACTGGTATAAAAACAGGCACATAGACCAACGGAATAGAATAGAGAACCCAGAAATAAAACTAAATACAGCCAACTAATCTTTGACAAAGCAAACAAAAAAAGTGAGGAAAGGACACCCTATTCAACACATGATACTGGGATAATTGTTAAGCCACATGTAGGAGAATGAAACTGAATCGTCATCTCTCACCTCATTTCTCAAAAATCAACTCAAGATGGATCAAAGACTTACATCTAAGACCTGAAACTGTAAAAATTCTAGAAGATAACATTGTAAAGACTCTTCTAGACACTGGCCTTACCAACACTTGTTAACTTTTGTCTTTTTGATAAAAGCTATTCTAACAGGTGTGAAGGGATAGATACCTCATTGTGGTTTTGGTTTACCTTTCCCTGATGATTGGTGATGTTGAGCAGTTTTTCATACACCTGTTGGGCATTTGTATGTCTTCTTTTGAGAAATGTCTGTTCAGGCATTTTGCTCATTTTAAAATCAGGAATAACCTGCTTTTAATATATCATGAATATTTCCCACATTAACACAGATTTACCATATCATTTTTAATAGCTACAAAGTATTCTAAGGCATAGGTATTCTACAACATATTTAACACTGCCATTAGCATTCTTATAAATTCTCTTGAACAATGCTAGGGCAGAAAGGCACTACACAGGGGCTCTTAAACAGGAATGCACAGGTCTAAAACCTGGCACAATCACTTACTCTGTGACTTAGGCATAACCCTTTATCTCCTTCAACTCAGATTCCATATCTGTTAAATGGAGATAGTTTTTCTTTTCACAAGAAGCATTTCAATCAATTACTTGTAAAGGTTATCAGGCCTCACATGGCTTCTCACTTTATTTTACAAATGAACGTTATTTTCCAGAAGAGAAAGAACATTCAGAATCTCAGTGTTTGCTTTCTAAATAAAATGTAGTAGATAGGACTTCTCTTTGTGTACCTGTCCCTTTGTTTTTACATACAATGGCAAGTTTTTATAAACTTCATGCTTCTTCCTTCTCAGGCCCTACCACAGACAACACTTTCTCAATTTCCTTCTGAGCTTTCTAGATTTCTGAAATAGCATTCCTGTCTTCAAATAACAAGAAAGGGTGTTTATTTATTTCTCAGTTATAAAGCCTTTGAATTGTAACTATGATTTTCAATTCAGTTTAATTACCAAATTGCATTTATATCCAGCTGAATTTAGGATGGGCTGATATAAAAATGCAGTCTCTCTTTTAGCAGAAATAAAGATTTGCAAGAACTCACTTTATTCAGTTAATTATCCTGTCCTTTTTTACGTTGTGCTTTTCACTCCTAAAGTAGTCTTGCCTTGAGAGAAATTCTACAAATTGACTTTTGCCTAAACTTTTCTCATCAACCATATGTTTAGAACCAGCCAAAACGATACTGCTCTTTCAATAAGGATCATTACTGAAAAACTCCATTTTGGCCTAAGGTGCTATGGGAAGGACTTAGTAACAGTGACCTGTTCATGAAGCCTCTGGTTATGGTTCTCACACTAATGCTCTAGAGCTTGGTTATAGCTATTTTTTCAGAAGAAAAGGAAGTTTTCATTTGCTGCACTCCTCAGTGCAGGTCAATAATCACTGCACGGCTGCCACAGTCATCTGTTCCATTTAAGTGGGCCAAAGTGTACATTTAGGGCCGAATCTTATAATATGCCGATTAATAAGGCAGACAGGGGAAGAAGGAAGAGCTGGGACAGGAACAAACCAGGTATCTAGGTTTCTGATACTTGCATGGCACACACTGGAAGTATTTACTGATAAGGTTGGTAGGAAACTGATGTTTGTAAAGTTGGGGCATTTCCTCTTCCTTCAGGATGTCATGATTAAGGAGGAAGTGGACCATGGGGGTCAAAGAAATTCTGTTAGCTTTGAAGGTTAGCAAACTCTGAGTCAAATTTAAGAGTGTGTGTATGTGTTTTTTAAACAGTAACTAGATTTTAACAGTATGAAAGTTAACGGTAAAAAAATTCAAGCAGTACAGAGGGGAAGAGGGTAGAGAAACACGAACCTCTTTTTAATTTTTTCTTTTCACTTTTATATTCTTGTGTATTCCACAATTTTCTCTGTGCCTATTTGGCACATACAAAGTTATATATGTATCATACCTTTAAAACCCCGTAATACTAATGAATTATACTATATATATGTACACGTTCTGCAACTTGCTCTTTTTATATCTCTTCATGCAAGTACACATAAATGCACTGCATTATTTTTAACAGTTGCATAGCATGCCATTATATGGGCCTACACATTTAAATATGACATGCCATTTTCTTTAGCACTTCTACTTAAGTGGACCAACTCCTTATTGACCTTAAGCAAAATATGAGATCTGATGACATGGTAGCATAGACTAAGTTACTGCCCTACATGCTTCCTGAAAGTCAGTTCCTTCAAAGAATTATACAAAATATACTAATAGTTTGCAGCTTCTTTCTTTTCTTTCTTTTTGAGACAGAGTCTTGCTCTTGTTGCCCAGGCTAGAGTGCAGAGGTGCAATCTCGGCTCACTGCAACCTCCACCTCCTGGGTTCAAGCGACTCTCCTGCCTTAACATCCTGAGTAGCTGAGATCACAAGTGTGTGCCACCACACCTGGCTAATTTTGTGTTTTTAGTAGAGACGGGCTTTCGCCATGTTGGCCAGACTGGTCTTGAACTCCTGACCTCCGGTGATCCACCCACCTCGGCCTCCCAAACTGCTAGGATTACAGGTGTGAGCCACTACGCCTTGTCAGCTTCTTTCTATATGAGAGTGTACCATCTGGCCTCAGCCTACCTTTTCAGTCTTATCATGTACTTGGCTATTCTAGGATCATGTTACAGGACACTACTAGTTGCTTCCTGAACAAGCTGTGCACTGTCACATTTCTTTGTTCATGTGGTTTTCTTGCCAATTCAGCTCCTTCTTTGCCAGACAGAAATTCTTCTCATGTTTCAAGGCTCTGATGACAATGTTAACTCCATTGTGAAGAATTCACAACTCCTTTCCTCTTCTCCCACAAAGCTCTCCTCTCACAGAGGAAGCAGGTTCTCAGAGCCCTTTGTTTACACAGTTAAACGCTGTGTGCTAAAGTTTGTGAATCTACCTCCTAGACTAGACTGTGAGCCTAGAGGGCAGCTAATAATGGTTTATTCATCTTTAGGCCCAGTGCCCCTATAGTGCCTAACGAGGAATTATTAAACAATGTTAAGTTTCATTATTGCTGACAAGGATACAGGTGAGGTTCTAGCCATCAGAAAACTTTCTCTATAATTATTCTGCTAACTTGTGAGATTGCAGTAAGCAACTGAGACAGAATCGGTAAAGTTTACTTCTCTTTAAGATAAGGATAATCAACTTTGTCACCTAATAATGCCTAAATCAGAGGTTCTCAATCCTGGCTACATAACAGGCCTACCTGGAGCTTTGTTAAAATATAGGTAGTTGGCCTCCACACCAGTCCTATAATTAATCACTGGGGATATATAGACTCGAAAAGCTCCCCAAGTAGTTCTGATACATAGTGAAGACTGAGAACTATTGATTTCAACAATGCTATAAAATCTCTGGCTAAAGCACAGTGGAAAGAACGGTAAGCAACAGAGCAGGTGCTGGGTGGGAAAAGTAACGCAGAGGGAAAAGAGGCTATGTCTTGGCACTTAACCCTTTCCCAGTTAATGTGTTAACTGGGGAGTTTACACAGTCAAACCGGGGCCAGAAGAGAAGATATGCAACCCAGGACAGCAACGAAAGGTTGGCATGGCAATTAGAAGCTTGGGAAAGCAGGGGAACATGATTTTCAAGATGTCAGTGTGATTAGAAGCAGCCAGTCTGTGGCTGGAAGCTGGCTTAGAGAGTTGAATGGTCAGTGTGCCAGCCTTTGGCACCCATGTCAGGTTGTTGTTCCGCAGTGCTCTTCAGAGTAACCCTAACACCACCCAGAAATAATCTAGGCATAACTCTTACTCCGATCTTAACCTGAACTTTTGCCTTGCTTTGTTAGGTTTTAAAGGAGGCAGTGCTACACAGTGGTTCTGAGCATGTGTTCTAGAATCAGACTGCAAGGGTTCATAGCTATGAGATCTTAAGCAAGTCTACCTTCCTTGATCTCCAGTTTCAGTCGTTTTCATAAATAAATGACATAATCCAAGTAGGTCCTTAGAACAATTATGCTGGGAGTCAGTAATGGCTAAACGTTGTTATTATTACAACTCAAATTTGGTCAAAATGTAACTTTTTTGGTGACTTGGCTTCTAATACTAATAATTAATGGCATACTAAAAGTACACAATTAAAAGCAAGAAACTTTTCATCACAAATTAAAAAAAATGGTATAGTCATTAAATAAGAATCCTACCTTTGGGAATAATTTTAATGGGAAGGGGGACCCTAAATTCAGAGAGGAAAAAACCCCAACTTTTAAAATATTGGAAACAAAATGTTTAACTACAATAGAATAGCTAGGTAGATTATGGAACATTTACTCAAGTGTCATATTTTAAACAGTGTTGCAAAAAAGATAACATAGAAAGTACTTAAGGCTGGGTGCAGTGGCTCATGTCTGTAATCCCAGCATTTTGGGAGAACAAGGTGGGTGGATTGCTTGAGCTCACAAGTTAAGCCCAGCCTGGGCAACATGGTGAAACCCCATCTCTAGAGAAAAAATACAAAAATTATCCAGGCGTGGTGGTGCGCACCTGTAGTCCCAGCTACTGGGTGGCTGACGGGGTAGGATGGCTTAAGAGAAATCAGATGCATATACACTATAACTATGGTTCTGTTAAAAAGAATCTCTACACATAAAGGGAAAAACCTCAAAAAATAACTGGAAATGTTTCTGATGACACTTTGGTCAGTATTCTCTAATGGCCTCATATCATACTTCTCTTTTATATTTTCTAAAATGAGAAAGAAAATGAGAGAAAGAAAAGTACATTTAAGGCAACAGAAAGACACCCAAGTTCATGGACCAGAAGACTTAACATTATTAAGACGTCAATACTCCCAAAACTGATCTACAGAGTCACTACAATTCCTATCAAAATCCTAGCTGGCGGCTGGGTGTGGTGGCTCACACCTGTAATCCCAGCACTTTGGGAGGCCGAGGCGGGTGGATCATGAGGTCAGGAGTTTAAGACCAGCCTGGCCAATATGGTGAAACTCCGTCTTTACTAAAAAAAAAATTATCTGGGTGTGGTGGCACATGCCTGTAGTCCCAGCTACTGGGGAGGCTAAGGCAGGAGAATCGGTTCAACTACGGAGGTGGAGGTGGCAGTAAGCTGAGATTGTGCCACTGCACTCCAGCCTGGGAAACAGAGCGAGACTCTGTATAAATAATAATAATAATAATAATAATAAATCCTAGTTGGCTTTTTTGCAGACATTGACAAGCTGAACCTAAAATTTGTATAAAAGAGACCCGGAATAGTCAAGACAATCTTGAAATAAAACAAGAAAACAGAAGGATTTTAAAACCTACTACTAAGCTACAGTAGTGAAGACAAAGCAGAACCAAAATAAGAACAGACACATAGGTGAATGGAACAGATTTGAAAAGTCAGAAGTAAACCCTCACATTTATGGTCAACTGATTTTTAGCAGATTTTTACCAAGGATGCCATGACAAGTCAATGGGATAAAGAATAGTCTCTTTAACAAACGATGGTGAGAAAGCTATATATCCATATGTAAAAAATTAATTTGAATCTCTAATTCATATCATAACACAAAAATAAACTCGAAATGAATCACAGGCCTAAAACTAAAAAAACTCCTAGAAGAAAGCATTAGAGTAAATCTTTGTTACCTCGGAACAGGCAATGGTTTCTTTGATTTAACATCAAAAGCACGAGTGACAAAAGAAAAAATCAGATAAATCGAACTTCATCAAAATTATAAAGTTATGTGTATCAAGAGATACCATCAAGAAAGTAAAAACACAACCCACAGAATAAATCATTGCAAATCATTACATGACAAGGGACTTCATTTCAAATATATAAATGGCCAAAGCACATGAAAAGATGTTCAACAGCACTGGCCATCAGGAAAAGATAAATCAAAACCACAATGGGATACTAAGACACACCTGCTAGGATGGGTATAATGAAAAAGATGGACAATAACAAATGTTGACAAGAACACAGAGAAACTGGAACCCTCATTTTAGGTGCTGAAAATATTCTAGAATTAAATTGTGTTAATGACTACATAACTCTAAATAGAGTTGACTCTCTGTGTCTTGAGTTCTGTATACTGGGTTCCACAGCCATGGATTCAGTTAACCACAAATTGAAAATATTAAAACAAAAACATGAAAAAAGATGGTTGTGCCTATACTAAACATGTACAGACTTTTCTTTCTTGTCATTATTCCCTAAATGATAACAGTACAACTACTATTAATATAGCATTTACAATATACCAGGTATTTTAAGTAATCCAGAGATGCTAGAAGTATATGGGAGGATGTAGATAGGTTATAAGCAAATACTACACCATATATAAGGAATCTGAGCCTCTGTGGACTTTGGTATCTATTGGGGGTTCCTGGAACCAATCCCCCATGGATTTGGAAGGACAATTGCATAATTAAAAGCACTAAACTGTATCGATTTAATTTAAATCACGGCTCCGTATTAGAAGAATGAGGAGCATGAAGGTTTGGTAGTGGTGGGACACAGTAAAGGGAGTTAAATCCTTATGTTACAAAGATAAGAAGTTAATAAAGTTGAAAATTGCAAAAAATAAATAGAACTGCACAAAGTGATTTAGAAATCTAGACATACATATCAAAGAATCAGCAAAAAGATTTGAAAGAGGTTGCCTCTAGGAAAGGGAAACTATGAGGCAGAGGGTCTGAGGATGGCTATTTATATTATTCGCTCTTATAGAACTAGTTGACTTATTAAACTATAATACCAAAGCTGGGCGTGGTGGCTCACACCTGTATTCCCAGCACTTTGGGAGGCCGAGGTGGGAACACTTGAGGTCAGGAGTTTGAGACCAGCCTGGCCAACATGGTGAAACCCTGTCTACCAAAAATACAAAAATTAGCCAGGCATGGTGGTAGGCGCCTGTAATCCCAGCTACTAGGGAGGCTGAGGCAGGAGAATCGCCTGAATCTGGGAGGCAGAAGTTCTAGTGAGCCCAGATCACGCCACTGCACTCCAGGGGCGGCAAAGGGAGACTTCATCTCAAAAACAAAAACAAAAACAGACAAACAAAACAAGAAAGCTAAAAGCAAAGGTAGCACCATCAAAGACTACAGAACCCAGACTTACAGCAAAAGACTCCTTTGAAGTCTAATTCTGCAACTTATAAGCAACTAAGTAAGTCATTAGAAAAATGGGTCTGTATATTTCCCTTTCTCACTTTACAGTAAACTTACACCTTTATGGCTGAAGTAAAATGAATCTTTAAGCTTATTAAACCTCAAGCTTAAAGGTAAGAATGTCTGAAATACTCAGTGAGAGAACATAAGAGTAAATGGACAGGGAAATATGATTTTGGCCAGTAAGAGACAACTTGAGGTTAGCAGTAATTAATTGAAAGTGAACATTCCACATGGTTGTGTGTTTAACATGCAAGTACAGGTATACAGCACATCTACTGATACCCTGAGGATCCACTCTGGCTGGCTCATTGCTTTAAGATTTTTGCTCTTGGTTCATTGTTACTCTCTTCAATGTTATGTGTCAATCTGTAGTGATTACAAAATCCATGTACATGATCTTTCCAATACCTTGGTTTCTCAGTTTCTTGACCTCCTTCTATAATAATCATATCCTTTCACCCTCCTAAGCCACTTATTTCCTTTCACTTTCCTAAGCCACTTATTCTTGAACTTATCATTACCAATATCTGGAAATCTTCCATTATCTTAATTTCAAGCATCCCACTCATCACTACTAATTTTCCCAGCTCCCTTTAGTATTTCAATTCCAATAATCTTTTATCCTCAATCCATTGATACTACCACATTTACACTATCCCTCAGCCCCATTATGTCCTCCCTTCCCTCCAGATATGGTTTGGCTGTGTCCCCACCTGGATCTCATCTTGAATTCCCACGTGTTGTGGGGGGTACCTAGTGAGAGGTAATTGAATAACGGGGGCAGGTCTTCCTCATGCTGTTCTTGTGATAGCCAGTAAGTCTTATGAGATCTGACAGTATTACAAGGGAGAGTTTCCCTGCCTAATCTCTCTCTTTGCCTGCTGCCATCCATGTAAGACGTGACTTGTTCCTCCTTGCCTTCTGCCATGATTGTGAAGCCTTCCCAGTCATGTGGAACTGTAAGTCACTAAACATCTTTCTTTTGTAAATTGCCCAGTCTCAGGTATGTCTTTATCAGCAGTGTGAAAACGACTAATACCCCTTTTTAGTAAGGTTAAATCCTATAGTCATAATCATCCTCTTTGTATATACCCTCAACTTCCTTCTTCACTTGCATTGCTAAACCACATCCCTGGTTAAATCCAACCCTCTACCTACAGTATACCTGCACTTGCATAGCAAACATATAACCATGTGGAGTGCTCACTTTCAATTAATTACTGCTAGTCTCAAGTTGACTCTTAAAGCCTAACAATCAGCCAGGCACGGTGGCTCACGCCTGTAATCCCAGCACTTTGGGAGGCTGAGGCAGGTGGATCATGAGGTCAAGAGATCGAGACTAGCTTGGCCAACATGGTGAAACCCCACCTCTAAAGCCTAACAATCATATTTTCCTGTCCATTTATTCTTCTATTCTCTCAGTGACTATTTCAGACTTTCTTATCTCTTCTAAAATCCCTAGTTCCTTTTTCCCTTATCATAGTTAATGACCCCGATTCATGTTTTGACATCAGAACAGAAGGAAACTTCTATAAGTTATGGCCATCTCATCTTTCCCCACCATCTCTCAGTAGCCTACCTGCACCATGCTTATACATTCCACCTTTTTTCCAATTTCTATGGATCAATTATTCACATTCCTGGCAAAGGCCCACCCTCCTACTTGTGTATCGGATAGCATTCCCTTCATGCTTACTTGAGGACACTGCTCTAGCAAATTTCCCTGCATCAATTTCCCCCTCTCTACAGGATCCTGCCAATCACTATGAAATGTTATATTCCTATTTAAAAAAACCACCACCAAACTTCAACCCTGCTTCTTTCTCTAGCTACCATTTCACCTCTCTTTTTTCCTTTATAACAAAGCTCTATACTTGTAGTCCCCAACTCACACCCATGAATGACACCAGTCAGGCCACCATCATACCACCAAAACGACACTCATTAAGGTCACCAAATAACCGCTACAATTGCCTAATTCATTGGTCAGTTTTTAGGCCTAATCTTATTTGTATGCCAGAAATAACAAATCAAATTCATCCCTCTTATTTACTTGGCTTTCAGAATATAACATTCTCCTAGTTTTTGTCTTACTTCTCTGGTTGTGCCTGCTCAGTAGGCTTTAATGGTATTTGTCACCTACTCATCCTCTAAACATTGGGGTACCCTAAGAACCCAGGCCTATTTTTTTCTATCTATAGCTATCTTCACCTGTGTGATAATGACCCTAACATCTACAACCTCAACCCTGAACTGCAGAATTAAACATCTAAATGCCTCCCTGACATATCCATTTGGGTGTTTAATAATTATATCAAACAACAGGTCTGAATGGAACTCCAGCTGTTCCCTCCCAAACCTGCTCTTCCTGCAGGGATATTTATCTAGGTTAATGAAACTACATCCTTTTAGCTTCTTAAGCAAAACCTCTTAAGTCAGCCTTGATAACTCTCCCATATATCACCACATCTGATCCCTTAACATATTCTGTTGGCTCTGTCTTATAAATATATCCAAA
Source organism: Sapajus apella (assembly GCF_009761245.1). Taxonomy (NCBI): domain Eukaryota; kingdom Metazoa; phylum Chordata; class Mammalia; order Primates; family Cebidae; genus Sapajus; species Sapajus apella. The sequence goes on along the minus strand of NW_022436962.1, from coordinate 15,200,721 downwards.
ATTGAAGGACTTCTCATCACAGCTTCTGCTACTACTCTGGTCAAAGTCACCATCATCACTTCCTGAATTATTTCAATGGCTTTTTAGAAGCAGCTTTTTGTTTTTACTCTGATCCCCTTACAATTTATCCTCAACACAGGAGCAAGAATGATCAAGTTAAAAGTCAGATTATGATACTCTTCTGCTCCAAACCCTCTGGAGGATTTTCGCCTATCAAAATAAAAGCCAAAGTCCCATAAGAATTTCATTTTCTACTACTATTCTTCTCCCTTTCCTTTGCCTGCTCCAGCCCTAGGGGCCAGCGATGCTAATCTTTCTGAGGAAGAGAAAATATATATGTCAAGCATGCTCCTGCTTTAGGGCCTCTGTACTTTTATCTGCCTGGAATATTCTTCTTTAAAATATCTGTATGGCTTACTACTTTACTTTCTTTGCTAAAATGCCATATTTTCATTGAGTCTTCCCCGGCCACCTAATATAAAGTTTTAATGGCATACTTCACCACCCTTGCCCTTCTCCCTTTCCTATTTCCTTTATTTCTAAGCCTTTTTTGTTATTTGACACAGTATATATTTTACTTTTTTATCTTGTTTATTGTCTCTCATATTAATACATTAGCTATATTTACATCTTCAGGATTTTTTATTTTTTGTTCACTGCTGAATCCCTAGCAACTAAGAACAGGGCCCAGTACATACTTGGTGTTCAAGAAGTACTTGTGGAATAAACCTACCACTGTAGTACATTGTATAAATGATACACATAGTAGTGCTCAGGAGGTACTTATCAAAAAGAATGGCAAGAAGATAGTGCTTTTCTTTAAAAACATACCAATGCAAGATCAAATCTAGCTTATTACTCTGTACTGAAGGACTAAACCACTCAAACCACAAGAAACTTGGAAAGTAGATGATATTCTTACCTAGGCCAGCTCTTGACTCTTTTTTCTTCTGAGAGGCCCAGCCCACTGTGGAAAGTTTATCTCCTCCTGGTTTCTCCTCTAAGCCTCTATTCAAGCGCCAAATTTTTAGTGTATTGTCATCAGAACAGGTAGCAATCTAACAGGGAGAACAAAGAAGGATGTTAAGTTTCAATCAAAGATTCACAATACAGTAAAAAACTGATTGTCTTAAATGCTTGTGACTGGAGAATTATTTTGTCTAATAAACAGGATATAGAAAATAATATCTGAAAGATCATATACATCAATTTCTTGCTTTCAGGAATCATTCCAGATTTCCAACAAAACTGAGTTTCTAGTTTCTACTTCATATACCTTCTACTAGTATGTCTTTCGTTACTGGACATTTCTTATCTAAAGTTCTGATATAAAACCTGGCTCTTTATCATCTTCTGTATAAATACAAAATATGTAATTAAGACACCCTTTTTACTCTTCTTTTAAATGATCAATCAGTATATGTTACCAACATTCAATTTCTACAATTTTCTTCTGATTTCTGCATGTTGTGCCACATTACTAAAGTAAAGGCATCATTTGCAAGATTATACTTGGCCCATGACTCTAGTACACCAAGCAGAATGTGCCTCTGTGACAAGTAGAATGAAACCATTCCTTTTGAGATTCTTTTTCAGATAGGTAAAGGAGCAATCTGGGAAAACAACAAATTCACTAGGCTGAAAGAAGTTAAAAAATAACCTTTGCCCCTTTAAAAATATCTGACCATTCTCGATCTTGGTCCCAAGCCTTTTATGGCAGAGAAAGTCCAGCTTGAAGAGCTTGTGGCAAATGGCCACTGGTACCAGAGCTGTTCCCTAGCATTTGTTTATATAATTTCTCTATTTCAGTTACTAAAGAGAAAGAAAAAAAGAATACATGTTCTCTGAAGTCTTGGCCCCCAAGAGACTGGCAGCTTTTTCCTTTCCTTACTGGGAGGCCAAAAGAAGATACACATATTTGACTACTCAATATGAAATGTTTGAAATCTCACAGTTCTTCTATAGTTTATTAACAATACTTATTTACAGAGCACCTACTATGTGTCTGGTAGTTTACATTCTTTATCTTATTTAATTCTCACATTCTAAAGGCCTTTTACTCAAACAATCTCCTACGCAAAAGGGAATAAAGTTATTTGCCCAAAGTAACCACAATAAAATGGAAGAGCTAGAATTTAAACTCAGCTTTCTCCTGTTCCAAAAGTTAGACATTAAAAAAATAAAAACAACACAAACCATATTATACTTTCCTAATTCTAGGCTTGATATGAAATTATTTTTAAAAGACTTAAAAAAGTAGTCAATAAATTAGTATAGGTAAACAGCCCTGCTATTTCCTTTGAGCACAGGAAATAAGGATAATTAATATATGATGTTTAAGATGCACAGAGATAAGGGTAATATATGATAGTTGAAAAAAGATAAAATTAACTGAGTAATTAAAAAATTATTCATCTTAATAAGTTCTATGAAGATGCAACACTACATGTTAAAAGCAGATATTTCACTAGAAATTATATGAAATCTCCAAGGAAAAAATATAATTAGCATGTAATTTCAGGTGATTAAACTAATGACTTAAACAAAAAAAGGTCTGCCATAAAGTTGAGCACAGAAATGGTAACAAGGACAAGGAGAAACCCACAACAGTACTGGAAGCTAGCAGGGATGCCACAAATAGACCAGACCATGAGAAGTTTCTGGAAGATAAAAAACAGATGGGAACAATAGGCAACAAAACCTCAAAACGTCATACGTGAAAGGGGAGACCTCTACAGAAATAAGATTTCCTGTGGCACCTAGAATAACTCAAAGACCAGAGGCAATGGGGGTTGGGAGAATGACTGGAACTTGAGCTACCATTATATAAAATTCCAATATATACATAGTTTTTAATGTTTCTGGCCTATCTACATTTTAGGGTTTTTTTGTTTCTTAACATGTCACTTTAAAAAAATTAAAAGGTGGGCATATTGTCTTCTTTCTAGAGTACCTAAAACATTTCAGACCTACTTACATAGTTTAGCAACAGATAACCTAACATGTTAAAACTTCACAGTAACCATTTTGTTAGCCATATGTGAAAACCCAAATTGGGCTGTTAAGATGTTACCTTTAATAAACTACATTGATAGTATCTAAAAAGTAAAAAGGCCAGTTCTCACCTTAGACTGTATTTTTACCTTAGATTTTAATATAAAATTTTATTAAGTTAAAAACTTAATTCTACATTTAGGAAAGAAAGAACTCTAGGGAACCTGAAATCTATCCTTATTTCACAGGGCATAATACCATTATGGTATGGGTAAAGAAAAGCAGAATATTTCTGAGTAATGTGGATATGGATCCTGGATGGCCTCTAGATCTTTAAGTTCTTAACTTAAGCATAAAAATCTGTATCAGTGTCAAAACAAACCTTGGAAAAACCTATAAATCTGTGATCTACATTTTAAACCAACTATAAAAATTCATTTACAAACCTTTGTGAAGTCAGACGGACACCAGCACACAGATGTGACCTCTTGAGAATGACCCAGGAGCACAGTAGGAGGTTGCCAGGGTGTGGAGACCTAGTCCAATCAAAAAGAAGCAAGTCAGCAAGCAATGTTGGATCTCCCAGACAGTGGCTTTGAATTCAGAAATGTGTCTTAGAGAGCTTTAGGATTGTTACCAAAGGCCACTAGACCTGCCTAGTTATAGTTTGGGGGAAAAAAAAGATTTCCAATGGGCATTAAAGTATTTCTGTCACTGATCTGAGAAAACACAATGAAAACAGCCAAAATAAGTAAACAATAAGAGCTTACACACAAGGATAGTTCTTATTTCATCTCAGGACAACCTAGCCATACATACTTTGCCTAAAATTCAAAACTATCATTGTCCCTCATTCCTTAGGTGGTAAACTTCCTGGAAGAATGTTATCCATCCTTAAGTAGTTAACTTGACAACTTAGTCCTGTTTTTACACAGCGTAGACATTTTCAGGTCTCTAGTCAGCTACTTCTAGAAACACTAAATTAATTGTGAAACCTGAAGATTTCTGAAACATGCTACCAGCTCTCTTGGGACAAGAGGACTGTCTTCCTTCCAAAAGACTCACTAACTTTTACCAAAACCCAAATTTATACTCCTTCATTTTGAGTTGGATAATCTTCATTCTGAAGGGGTATAAGCTATATTTTATGAGACACTTTGGTATCCTTTCTGGAAAATTTTTTTTCCTCTAAAATTTTATTTCAGTTAATTTGCTGAGAAGTTTTGAATTTTCAAGTGTCATTCACATTTTATTTTAACACAGAAAGAAGGGTCACATTATACTGTCCTGTACATGTGACTAAGAATCATATTTTTCCATCATCAGATGCCACCAGTTATGTGCATTTGACAGCATTGTACAGCTGACTCATTCAAGATATGTCAATCTCTTTCATAGGCCATGGGAATTAATCAGCAAAATAAGGAGTACAAACTCACATAACTATTATTAGCATGTGTATTTCAAAAGAGCAAGAAGGATCAGGCTGAGAAAAGTTATTCTCCTTTCATTTTCCTGAGGCTCTGAATCATGGCTCATTTGTATGAAGAACGTGGAGGTGACTCTGGAATGATTATTTGTGAGAATGACTAAGTAAACTCATTAAGTTCCCCAAATTATAGTTAAGAGATTTGACACACTGATTTGTAAGGTTAACTCAATCATTAATACTCCTCTCTTGGCTCAAATGGTACATATACAATAATTCAAAAAGCAAAAGAAGACAAAGAGCAGAGTCTAACTTGTCTTGCTGAGTTAATTAAAATTTAACAGAAGGAAGCTTTTTCTACGTCTACAGGAATCTCACTTACTGCCTACTCCTACAATGCCACAGAGATAATTCATTCTTTCCCAAGGTAACATATTTTAGAAAAGACGTTTTAAGATTGTCTGTAAGTATCCCAGCAGTCACAGAAATTTTCCTTCCTCCTCCATTTGTGATAGTCCCAGTCTATTAAGTTTCTCTTCACTCAAAGTCCAAACAGGTCTGGTAGCAGCAAATTAAAAGGGAGAGGAAATCCTCAAGTCCTACTGAGCATCCTGGTAGAAACACATTATTCTCTTCCATTGGTTCACCCTGCTTATTGCCTCTAGCTTTTAATTTCATGATGCTGGTCCTTTCTCAGTTTCTATATAATAATACCTAGAAGAACCTAAATGTGTACACAGAGGATAAAATAAGTTTCAAAAAACCCCCTAAATAGCCACCAATAGAATATATGCACATTTTTTTGCATTTATCTATCATGTTTCAGAGAAAAAAGAAAACATTTTAGAATATGATAAAAAGGTATAAATAATGAAAATAAAATTCTAAGCCAGGCACTTTACATAGCATTAAAAGTGGGGGAAACGTTCCTGAAAAAGTTAAACAATTATATGACCCAGCAATTCTATTCTTAGGAATAGAATTTTGTTCCTACACTCCCCAGGAGAGTTAAAAACCTGTATTAAAGAAGAACTTATATACAAATGTTCATAGCAGCTTTATTCATAATGTCAAAAAGCGGAAGCAACTCAAATGTCCATCAACTGATGAATGAATAAACAAAATGTGGTCTATCTGTACAACAGAATATTATTCAGTCATAAAAAAATGAAGTACTGACACATGCTGTAACATGAATGAACCTAGACAATATTATGCAAAGACATCAGGCACAAAATGCTGATTTTGTACGACTCCACTTATACAAAATGTCTAGAATAGCAAATCCAGAGACAAAATGTAGTTTAGCAGGTGCTGGGAAGGAAGAGGGCATTGGAGAGTGACTGTTAAAGGACATAGGTTTTTTTTCCTGGTGTGATGATATTTGGGAATTAGTGGTGATGTCTGTACAACACCGTGATTACACTAGTAATTACTCAACTGTAAACTTAAAAATGGTGAATTTTATGTTATATGAATTCTATCTCAATAAAGGAAAGTCGGGAGAAGGGTGTGTTGTGGGTTAAAATGAGAAACTAATGTCTAACAAGTTTTCATGAACTTTTATGCTTTGATAGTTTAGGACTATCCTAGGGTATAGTATGACTATTTCAAGAAAGATTCATTTCTTCTAATGAGATTCATGTGGTTTTTAAATCATTTTTATTCAAATAAATTTTTATTTATTGTCCATTATTATAAAAACACAATAATTATATAATCTCATTTTTTTAAGGCTTCCTTTCCCTTTTAAGTAGGAAAGAGACTATTACGTCTAAGATACATTTATATACATGCATTTTGGAGATGCTCAGACACAGAAGACTGTCCTCTCTTACATATTCCATTTTATAAAATAAAGACTTTAATTCAAGGCACAAGAAATCCTAAAGTTACATCTCTTATAACTATGAAGGTATCTCTAGAAGTAAATGGCTTTAATCTACAGATCTCATAAAGTTATTTTGTATGCTTAAACATACAAAGAATATCAGCACTTTTCCTCACAAAATCTCTTCTCTGCCCAGTTGGAAACCAAGTCTAATCTTTATTTCTGCCATGAGATCATTTACACTTCCTAAAGTGTCAGGCTTAACGTTTTGCCCGTCAGTGGTAGAATGACTATGCCAAATCAGTTTATTTATAACCACTTTGATGCTATTCAGTGGCTATATCAGAAACAAACCAGAGAAAAGGCGATGGTGTGGGGGTGGGACAATGTGTAGGTTAAAAAGAAAAGGTATAATATTAAATATTTTTAAAAGTCTTGGGCTTCAGTACCAGACCAAATATATAATATTTCCCCTTTGCTGGGCAGTAGGGAGGATTAAAAGGCCATTCTCTTCTGTCTTGAGATACAAAACCCCCTTCTATTTTGTTTTCTTGTGCCCATGGGCTTTTGGCTTTTTAACATAGAAAGAATTCCAATACTTTAGAGAATTCTGACTTTTTGAACATGTAGAAGAGAGTTAGAAGACAACCCAACAGTCTGGATACTCAGCTTCAATGGAATTGCTCTTAAAAATACCACTCCTCCTTTTATTAATCATGGAAAAGAGAAACTGAGCCACCTCACTAGGCAAATTCAATTTTAGGATGTGCAAGCTTGCCAGGATCTCAAATATCAGAGTCTGTACACTGAGTTATGTGTGGACAGGCAGAAGAACATCACGTCTGAACCACGTCATTCAACACTTACATGTGACCCAGCCTAGGAAATATAAAAGGGTAACCCATGTATTTGGTAGCTACCGATTGGTTGTCTGAAAATGGCTTAAAAACAATGGCCAACTATATTTAGTGTATATCTTTAAAGGGACGAAGTATTCCCTCAACCTTCATTTTCTGAAACAAAATTTTAAAAAGGCCTTTGCGCTAGAGAAGAGGAACTTTAAGAATTGTCAAGAAAACTTTACACACATAATATATAATTGTACACATAATTATGTATATATATAAAATTTAAAAATTTATTAAGAATAATTTCAAAACTATCAAGAAAACCACACACACAATATATAATTGTATACATAATTATGTATATAGAATTTAAAACCTTATTAAGAATAATTTTAAAATAATCAATACATGTTTTTTGAATTATTCTTTACATGCTTTTTGATATGTTTGAATTTTTTTTTTCAAGAAGAAACAAACTTTAAAAGATACAGACCTGTGGTAGGAATAAAATCCTCTAGTTAAGTTGGGAGCCAAAGTAGAGAAAGAAACATAGGTAAGACAGTGAACAAAGAAGAAAGGAAAAATAAAGATAGCAAAATAAAAAGCATTAAGACCAAATTTGAAACTCAAAATGTAAAATATAAGACAGAAGCATTAATGCTAGCGATGTAACATAAAATCTCAAGTAAGAAGAATATTATAAAGAGGAAACTCCATCTTGCGGAGTCTCAAGTATATATAGGCAAATTTTCATTTAAAAACATAACAAAAGAAACCTGCTTGTAGATAAAGGGAAGCACAACATAGAAGCATCTTGGATAGAGCAATATCTCCACCTTGTGACTATTTAGGATATTGTCATTAAAATTTTAATAAAGTAGTGTTGCATTTTTGCAACTCCTGTTATATAGAAATCACTTTGTACTGCCCTCCGGACTGGAAGAAATTAAGCTCAAGAATTATGCTTCATACTGAACAGGTTTTACCTCTTTCCTAAAAACAAAATCGCAATATTACTTTCTAGAGCTTGGCAGGACAAAGAATGATATAACTTTCTTTTGAGAAGGGATTTGATACTATCAAAACTACAGATCTACGAAGTTTTAGACATTATGACTTTAAAACCCAAAATATGTGAACTCTGATTATTCAATTCAGCAATGTCAAAGACATTTATGAACTTACAGGGAAATCTAGAAGATAACTAATTCTGAGTCATGGGTAAACAATGCCTTAATGATCGCTCTCTGAATTCCCAGAACATTTCCATAATTATTCCTTCAAGAGACATTTTCTCAGTGACAAGCAAGTGCTACCTGTTGTGAATTATTTTTATTTTCTCTGCTGGACTTCAAATGGACAGCTTTAAATTTTTTAGCTTATAGTGGACACCTTAGAATTACTGTTATTAAAAAAGTTAAAAGATTATTAAATAATGCTATTAAATATATAAAAATTTGATAAAGCAGCCACTTCTACTTTAGTGGCCTGAAGACCAGCCACTTGTAAGGAAAGAATAAAGAATGAATTAATCATACAAATATTTCTGAGTTTCTGTTTTGTACAAGGCTCCATGGGTGACTTGAGTACAGGATCGTAGGGATGAAAATACTGTATTCTGAATGAGAGTATGAAACCAGAGGGCAGAAAGTCAGTACAGCATGTTTTCCAGGATACAGGACAAAGTAGCTAAGGTTCTTACTACTGTCTGAATTTCCTAATAATTTGTGAAGCAGAGGAATATGAATTATCAATTTCTGACAAGCTGTGGCCCTGAAAGTTTCATACATTCTATAACAGAGTAAGGTTTCAACTATATTAAGAGCCAAGAAGCAACCTTTACTAACTATCTGATGCAGGAATAGTATAGTTTATGCGGTTACATCAAACTTACCTCATACTGGACAGAACAAATATTTGCAAGAATACTTCAGCCTAACATTTGTGGGGAAGTTTAGCAACTTACCTTCCATATGTAAGCGGCTTCGTCACTTGAGCCACTGACTAAAAACTGGTCATCTGGACTAAGGCTGGATTTTACATAAAAGGTAGAGTTCTGGTGTCCATTGAAGATAGCCACTGCCAGAGGAAAAAAACCAAATTACTTGGCTCTTGTTATTTTCAGTGGTTAAGTGGATATAGACAGGATATATATATTCTAACAAGTTTTATCACTATGTTGCCTATTGAAGCAGATGGTCTAGCTTTATTCATTAAATAAAAGGGAACTGGACACTGGCAGAAAAATGAAACCCTAAAAGGAGGCTTTATTGTTAGATCCAATCTCATGAACTCAGTCTGAATACTTGGTATTAAAATGGCGGTAACAAGAGGAAAAAATGTGATTAAAAACATTCCTTAAAAGCATGCAGCCAATGTCCAACTTGCAGTAAAATGCCTTTATAATACCCTCTCTCTCCAGCCCAAGGTAGGATTTTTTCCACTGCATAATATATTCGTCTAATCTCCCCTTAGACTTCAAGCCTCTTGAGGATAAATTTCATATCTTACTTTTTCCTCTCTAGACTTAACAGTGCTTTGAACAGAGTAGATCCTCAAACATTTGTTCCATGAATAGGAAAACAAAAATCAGTGAAAAGTATCATTTGAGTTCTGGTTAAAACTTACTAATAGCTTATCTGGGATGTGGGAATCATTTTAATCTAGCACTTTAAGTAGGCTGAATGGTGGAAGTAGCTAGTGGGGTAAATTATGTTCATACATAAGGCACTAGGTTAGGTTTAGCCTTCTTACTGTCAATGGCAAAAGGGCAAGTAACCAAATCTAGCATAATATGTTCTTGACAGGTTCTTCTATCCTAAGAAGGTCAAATCCCTAGGCTTCTGTCATCAGAACACTACGAGCAAACACAGGAGAAAAATCTCAATTATTGGAGAATTTAAGGCTATCTTTAGGCAGGAAAAAACAATCACACTCCATCTTTTAACAAACAGAGAAAAGTCTTAGTAGGGACCTTAACAGGTTTCCATAAGTGATCACAGGAATCTCTTCCATTTTCTAGAATAAAGCTAGAAAAGAACTTTGTATTTATAGCTTTTAAGGAAAAATCTATGCAGGCAGAGCAAATATTCCTGATATCAGACATTTTTACTGTGAAAATGGGGCAGGATATGAATCAATTTGGATACATCTATTATCAATGCAAAACAAAAAACTCCTTTATTCTGAACACTGTTCTAAAACTGTAATTTTTAATCTTCCTCAACTCTAAACTATGAATGGAAATCTCTGGCCACAATTTCCCACAACACCTGTAAGTATTTATTGCCCTCTGCTGGTCTAAGAAAGGCTGGTATGAAGCACAATGTAAATGTTTAAACCTTGCTAAAAATTCTCCTAAAACGTATGTTGGCTTTAATTAGTTCAGTTTAATCTTGCTTTCGTGATCATCTGGGCTCTTAAAGTACTTCAGAGTCATCCTCATGAACATCGCTTAATATAACACCATGAATACAAGGTATGGTAGATCAAGTATCAAATCCAAGATCCTTTCAGAAGTTTTGAAAAGAACAAGTAATTACAAGACGTTACACACTGCCCCCCTGACACACACACACCCCCTGTCCCCCACCCCCACACACATGGTTGTCAGGTCTTATTCTGCCACCCAGGCTGGAGTGCAGTGGCAAGATCATGGCTCACTGAAGCCTGAAATTTCCCAGGCTCAAGCGATCCTCCTACCTCAGCCTTCCAAGTACCTGGGACTTCAGGTGCATTCCAACACATCTGTCTAACTTTTTGCATCTTTTTATTGAGCTGGGGTTTCGACATGTTGCCGAGGCTGGTCTTGAATTCCTGAGCTCAAGCAATCTGCCAGCCTCGGCCTCCTAAAGTGCTGGGTTTATAGGTGTGAGCCACCATGACCGGCCATCATTCAATTTTTAAAGAATTAATCCATCTATTCATCCACCTACCTATCTGAGCAAATGAAATTAAATAGAAGCACAGAAAAGGTTTACTAAATTATTAGCAAAGTGTTTGACAGAAGACACTAAACTCAAGACTCTTTTCAGTGCCACACTATAGCAAAAATTATATAGAAAGAGCTCTTGCACATCCTGATAATATAATCAGGATTAAGCTTTATCTTTCAAGGAAATGATTTTGAAAAGTCTACTTTATTTGACCGACTAAATCAGCAGTTCTCCAAGCTCTGATTCCATTAAGGAAAATAGCAAAATAAATACCTCTTTTCTTTTCTAAATGCTATTGCTCTTGTTTAGAGAAAACCAGACCCAATGCAAAGCAGCAGAAATGCAGACCATGATGCTATTGCAGATACTAAAGTCCTAAAAAGATTGCTTGGGGTGATCTTTGGAAACTTCTGTAAAATCTCAGCTAAAATGACAAGTTCTGTATTTGAGATTTCTTGTTGATCAGCACATCTCACTGTAGTGGAAACTGGGTAACTCCTCTGAAGACTGGTTATAGAATTCAAAGTGTTTTTGAAAGATCTACAGATGAGGAATAACCAGGCTACTAAGATGTTGCTTGCTTAAGAAATTGGTAATGTTCTTAAAAAGAACATAACCCAAATAACTCTCTTAAAGCATGCCTGAGGCTGGCGATTTGGAAGAAGGAGGGGAAAGGATTAAAAAAAAGAGGAAAGTATACTTGAAAAACCTGGTTTTCTTTTTAAAACTATCTTTATATATTAATTTTAAATATCAGATTCTATTTTTATAGTCTTGGGGGAAAAAAAGGGTGAGGCTGGGGAAAACAAAGAGATAAAATGGCCTCTAACATTAAGGAGAAGGCTGAGGTAGGCTGAAACTATTTTGGGGTCTGAGAAATTCAGCCACCCCCAATTTTAACCAGCAGCCCCTAAAGAGGACAAAAGCTGAGCAGAAGCACTTTTTCTACTTCAGAGTTTATTAAATCAAAAATTGAGAGAATTCTAAATATAGGCCAAAGGGCATAATTTCAGGAGATACCCTCTATTAAAATAAAATTAAGTCACCATGTAAAGCATGATTCAGCTTACTTGTGAAATCATCACAAGGAAGGTACATTTATGAAAATATCACTGGAACTAATCAAAGATGCCAAAATTCTCATATGGCTTAGAAAGTTCAGTTTAGAAGAAAACCCATTAAACTGTCATTACCAAAAAAGCCCATATTAGTTTCCTGGTAAGAGAATTTGAATGACTAACATCTTACCTGGAGAAGTCTTCAAGCCAGTCATATTGAACATGTAGATGTTATCATCTGTGCAATTAGCAAACAAAGTGGAACCAGTGGAATCCAAAACCAGGCTTGAATATCCTGGAAAAAGGAAACTTAAGTTTAGCATGTCCTGATGATGGTGAGTAGATCTGGGGTTAAAATGTTGAGGCAAAAACAGATCATTCCATAAGAAGAATCATCCAAATTCTTTGTCCCCAAAATATACACAAACCAAAAATATTATTCTGAGTTTTTATCTTCTGAACTTCATATATTAGAATTTTTCAAATCAATGTTACTGAAAACTAGCCTTTTTTTTTTTTTTTTTTAAAAAACAAAAACTCATCTCCCCCAAAAGACCTATATAAAGGCTTACCAAGTTTTCGAGTGCTGCTACCTGGGTACAGGAAAAACTTGGATGCTACGGGTTCTTGTCGATAAGCAGTATAATTCTTACGTAAATCCCATACTTTGATTATCCTAAAAACCAAGGCAAATAAATATTTTGTAGACCTTCTTCCAATCTCCAACAGCTTCAATTACACTCAATGTGAAATGACTTTTAATCTAACTCCTCTGGCACATTAACTAGGTACAGTGAGGATACTTCATTGGGAAATGAATTAAATTATCTTATACTGTTTTCTCCAATATCAGGCTTATAATTCTGACAGAACGGAAACAGATGTGACTTGACCCAGTGTTGGGTTACTGGAGTTTACTCTAAGGGAACGGAAACGGAAGATGAAGGTTGAATGCTGATAGTAACTGTTCCATTGTTTTTAGAAAAAACACTTCCTAAGCTTTTAATATTCTGCATATATCCTTTGGTATCTTAAGTAGCAATTTCTGTCCCTGTGGTTTTATTTCCATACATAACTCCTTAATTAATCTAAACAAATTGTTCTGTGAAATAAAGTATTCTTTCATTTCATCTATTAATTGTCTCAATCCTCTACTTCTAGTACGAAGGCAACTTGAAAACACAAACCTGATATGAAATGACAGTATCCGTGGAAACAAACAGAGCAAGCTTTCAGTCATTCATAAGCAGAACTAATAACCTTTAGATAATCCTTCATTCCTGCCTGAGAATTAGGTTCACATATGGTTTTGGTGTCCAGAGGACACAATGGAAATCCTAGTTTTGTAAGCCATCATCTTTTAAATTAAAAATTTTAAGGGAAGGATGCCTTGAGAGATATAATAGGAAGAAGCTTAAAAAGAGTCTCCACAGTGTGGCGATTCCTCAAGGACCTAGAAATAGAAATTCCATTTGACCCAGCAATCCCATTACTGGGTATATATCCAAAGGATTACAAATCGTTCTACTATAAGGACACGTGTACACGAATGTTCATTGCAGCACTGTTTACAATAGCAAAGACCTGGAACCAACCCAAATGCCCATCGACGATAGACTGGATAGGGAAAATGTGGCACATATACACCATGGAATATTATGCAGCCATCAGAAACGATGAGTTTGGGTCCTTTGTAGGGACATGGATGAACCTGGAAACCATCATTCTCAGCAAACTGACAGAAGAGCAGAAGATCAAACACCGCATGTTCTCACTCATAGGCGGGTGTTGAACAATGAGAACACATGGACACAGGGAGGGGAGCACTACACACTGGGGTCAGTTGGGGGGAAATAGGGGAGGGAGGGTGGGGGGTGGGAAGCTGGGGAGAGATAGCAAGGGGAGAAATGCCAGATGTAGGTGATGGGGAGGAAGGCAGCAAATCACACTGCCACGTGTGTTCCTATGCAACAATTTTGCATGTTCTTCACATGTACCCCAAAATGTAAAATGCAATAAAATAAATAAAGGGGAAAAAAAAAAAAAAAAAAAATTAATGATATGACTGGAATTTAAAAACAGAATGACTTGAATGTAAAAGGATTAGAGAAAGCTCTCAGGGAAATTGATAAAGTCTTTGAATAATTTCAAGAAACTGTCATCATTACTGTTGTGTTTTAAATGTTAAAATGTAAGAATATTTCATTAGGGTAATACACAATTTGGCTGGAATAATCACATATAAACAATTCATCATTTCCAGAACTTAATGCACAGTCTAATTTCTGTTAAGTGTATGAGAAAGAAACCTTATTTTTAATAAAATTTAGCTTTACAAAAAAAAAAAAAAAAAAAAAAAAAGAGTCTCCATATGCAAATAATTTACATTCTACAAAGCAAGCAACCAACAAGTATCACCCAGCAGACTTATTTGGAAGTCAAGAATTCAGACTAATCATGGATGATAGGTATGTGAAAGTCATTAGACCTTACTATCATCAATCTAGTTAGACTACTCCCAGAAATGTCAGCTACATCCCCAGAATCAGATTTCTTCCTTTAGGATATTCTTAATATGAAAAAGATAAAACCCAAAGTAATAGAAATTTTACTCCTCAAAATAAGAATTAGTGACTAAGTTATATTGCATAAGGCAAGCAAGCAAGCTACCCATCCAGCTTCTTTTCAAAGATAGCAACAGTAGCTACCACTGCTCTTCTGTGCTAGACAATGTGCTAAACGTGATACATATAGGCTTTCATTTAATTATTTCAGCAAGAGTCCTTCAACTAGATACTTTCCAATGTGATCTGTAGTCCCTTTTCTCATTGGGGTACTTGCTATGTTGACAGTTAAAACCAGACACATTCAATTATAATGAGACTGTGTGACTTCCCTATTATCACAGCTCATAAAAAATATCTCATCGGAAGAACCAAGAAATAGACTCTTACCCATCCACCGCTCCTGCTGAGACTAACGTATTCTCATCTTGAAAGAGGACCACAGTAACACTTTGCTGGAAATCCTGATAGCACAAGAAAAGAAAAAGAAGAAAATTTTATCTTGGCTATCATAATCTTTACCATCAAGAGAACAAGGTGTTAAAAAACGACTTTTCTCCCCAGACTCTAACTTAGATGAAATCTTCTCTAATAATCTCAAATGGATATATATGTTGATCAAGAGGTAATTTTAGCAAGAATCATTAAATTTTAGTATATAGTATATAAAGTATACAGTGTTAATACTTTAACTTGTACTCAAAAAACAAACTGATGACTAAAAGATTTTACCTGTCAGAGCCTACTATATCTACTTAGACTCAGCCCTACTAATATGCTGTGCATCCTTAGAAAACTTATTTAACTTTCCTGTGCCGGTTTAATCTCTAAAATGTTGCTGTCTACCTAGATTATCACATAGGAGTATCGAAAGAATTATGGATAATAGATTATTACATGCTCTGGAAAAAAAAAATGCCCAATGGAGCCTTACCTCCTAATTGTTATTGCCTAACAAGATTAAATGTCTGAAATGTTACTCATTTTAACTTAATATGGCCTCTACTATCTGTTTCCATTCATGCTTGTGTCCTGTTCATGGCATATAGTTTTAAGTCTTAATGTCTTAGCAGTCATACTTCCCCCAAAATATTAACTTGTATCCTATACACCAGAAATATTAAAAAAAAAAAAAAATACATTAAAGGGAGAAAAGGGCAATTTTTTTTTTAAAGTAAAAGGATATACTACAGGCATTGAGCTCTGACTGCAAGTTAATAGAGTGGTACTATGTTCTACCCATGATCTCAGTATATTTAATAATATTTTGTTAAATGCTTAAAAATAAACAAAAAAACCTATCTTTCTGTAGTTTGTATTATGAAAACAACAGAGATTCTTCCCCCATAGAAAAGTGCATCACAGTCCTTAATATGCTTCTTCAAACTACTCCTCCCCTACTTTTCCTTACGAATTCCACTATGCCATAGGGGTGTGTATGTGTAGAGAGAGAAAACAAAGATTTCTAGGGATGAGACTTGGTAAGCTGAATTTTTAACACGTGCCTCAGGCAACTCTGATGCACACAGTATTTGAGGTGATGGCTATCTCAATTACCCTGATTCGATCATCATACACAGTACAGATTTATCAAGCTGTGTACATGTACCCCGTCAAAATATGTACAATCATGTCATCAATTTTTTACTTAAAAATTAATAAATTAATTAAAAGTAAGCAGAGATAATCATCACTTTCTACTTAATGGCATCATGAGACAACATGACCTTATGTTTAATGCAATCTAATTCTTTAAAACCAAAATAAGTTTAAAGTAAAATAAAAGATATTCATCAATGAGGCCACTGTATAATATTTTTAATTCCATCAATAATATAAGTAAATGGCATAATTCAGAAGAACTAAAAGTTAGAATTTGAGAACCACAATGTAGGCACTGAATAAGCAATAAACTACTGATATCAAATGAGAATCATGAAGATTCTCATTCACTTAATCAATAGTTCCCACTTATTCTACCCTACTGATAAGATCTCCACAAATGTATACATCTGTAAAATCTTACCACAGAAGGAGCAAGTCCCTTTGAATTCTGTTTCTTCTTGGGTTTTGAAGGGGTTTGCTTGTCTGAGGTATTGTGAGCTCCACTGATTTGATTTACTTGCCTATAAAACCCATCTGAAAGATATTCCAAGGAAATTTAGGTTTCAGGATTCTTACATACTGAATGTAACACGTGTATGTAAAACTTCAATATTAAGTTATTTTTGACCAAATTGGTGAAATTAAAGCCAACAGAACTACATTTCCTGTGAGACTATAATGCATAAAAAGGAACAGATGTTTATAACAGTTTTAATAATTGCCAAAACTTGGAAACAACCAAGATGTCCTTCAGTAGGTGAATGGATAAACTGTGGTCCATTCAAACAGTGGAATATTATTCAGTCCTAAAAAGAATGAGCTTGATAAAGCCATAAAAAGACATGGAGGGAATGTAACTGGTTGCACTGGGCTTAGATCAGTGGTTGCCAGGGCTTAGAGGGAGGTAGTGATGAATAAGTGGAGGACAGAGGATTTCTAGGGTAGTGAAACTATTTTGTATGATACTACTATGGTGGACATATGTCATTACACATTTGTCAATATAACACTAATTATAAACTCTGAGTGACAGCCTGTGTTGAAATAGGTTCACTGATTATAACAAAAGTACCACTCTGGCATAGGTTGGATGTCAGTGGGGTAGGCTGTCTGTGGGTGGGGCAGGGGCTATATGGGAACTCTCTGTACTTTCTGCTCAATTTTGCTGTGAACATAAAACTGCTATACAAAATAAGGTTTATTAAAATTTTTCTAAATAATTTATTATATATTTCAAAATAGCTAGAAAAATGGGAGGCCCAGGTGGGCAGATCGCCTGAGGTAAGGAATTCCAGACTAGCCTGGCCAACATGGCAAAACCCCGTCTATACTAAAAATACAAAAATTAGCTGGGCGTGGTGGTGCACGCCTGTAATTCCAGCTACTTGAGAGGCTGAGGTAAGAGAATCACTTGAACCCGGGAGGCAGAGGTTGCAGTGAGGTGAGATCACGGCCACTGCACTCCAGCCTGGGCAATCAACTGAGACTCCGTCTCAAAAAAAAAAAAAAAAAAAAGCTAGAGGAATTGTAATGTCCCCAACACAAAGAAAAGATAAATGCTGGATATCCCAATCACCCTGATTTGATCATTACATGTTCTGTATGTATCAAGATATCACATATGCCCCCAAAATACGTAGAACTATGTTATCAATTTTTAAAAATGCAGATACTAAAAAAACTTTTAATAAATTAAAGTGAACAGTGAAATAATCACCACTATATGCTTAATGGCATCATGAGACAACCATGAGCTTATTATTTACTTCAAATTAACTTTAAAATCAGGCCAGGAATGGTGGCTCACGCCTGTAATCCCAGCACTTTGGAAGGCCAAGGCGGGCAGATCACTTGACGTCAGGAATTCAAGACCAGTCTGGCAAACATGGTGAAACCCCGTCTCTACTAAAAAAAATACAAAAATTAGCCAGGTGTGGTGGTGGGTGCCTGTAATCCCAGTTACTCAGGAGGCTGAGATATGGGAATTGCTTGAACCCAGGTAAGAGAGATTGCAGTGAGCTGAGTTTGTGTCGCTGTACTCCATCCTGGGTGACAGAGACTCCATCTCAAAAAAATAAAAATAAAAATTCTTAAAAACCTAAATAAATTTAATTAAAAGATATTTACCAGTGAGGCTGTGTAACAGTATTTTTAAATCCATCAAGAATGTGGTAAATGGCATTATAATTCAAAGACAATACCAGATAAATACATGAGTGTAATACTTGCAACAATCACTAAGATCTTGAGAACTGGAACAGTGAGCAGAAATGGGGAATTATGCGTACATGCTACTGGTGGTGATCAGATGAAATCACTAACTCTTTCACTCAAAATTAAGTATAGGGTGATCCCAAATCTCTCAAAATTAAAATAGAACTAGACAACCTTTTTTGTTGCACCTGGTATCCCAGACCATAATGTTGCCATCTCTTCCACCTGTACAGAATACAGCTGTGGGGAAATAAACAGATTATTAAGAGGTTAACAAAACCAGTCAATGACATATATTTCAATTTCCTTATCTATTATGTGCTAGGTACTGTATCTGGCATGGGAGATCAAAAATGTAAAAATATATGGCTCAATAACAGATAGGAGAAAGGACTGCAAAAAGCTTGAGATGCTAATGTTGAACAAAACTTTATAGAATCACCCCTCTGTAAATTTTTAAAAACCCACACAAAATACTTTATATAGTATAGTTATAGTAAGAATGACAAGCAAGAGCCAAAATACAGAGTGTTTGCTATTTTAAATGTTAGCTACTATCCCACATGACTTATACAAATTATCTCAATCCTTGCTATCGACCTTATTAGGTAGGTAGCAAGAGAGGCACAGAGAGGATAAGTAACTTGTAAAGGTACTCTTGGCAGTATGAATCTAGAGCTTATACTCCAAACCTCTAAACTGTATTGGTTCAATAGAAAAATATGGACCAGATTCGTATGAAATTTGTCAAAGAGGTTGCCTCTGGGGTGCAATGGTATTGGAGAAGGCACTATAGGAGAACTTCAATTTATCTGTAATGTTTTATTCTTTAAAATTAGGCCAAAAAACCCCTGCTTCCTGTGTGAAAGAGTTAGCACTTAAACTAATCCACTTGTATAGGCTGTAAGTGGGATAAAACACAAAAACCTAAGGGCTCTGTGGAAATGAAACTAAAACATGCAATTTTTCTTACTGATACATAACATTTTACATATTTATAGGGTATTTGTGCTATTTTGATGCCTGCACAGAATGTATTATGATCAAGTCAGGGTAGCTGGGCTATCCATCTCCTTGAGTATTTATCATTTCTTTTTTTTTTTTTTTGAGACGGAGTTTCGCTCTTGTTACCCAGGCTGGAGTGCAATGGCGCAATCTCGGCTCACCGCAACCTCCGCCTCCTGGGTTCAGGCAATTCTCCTGCCTCAGCCTCCTGAGTAGCTGGGACTACAGGCATGCACCACCATGCCCAGCTAATTTTTTGTAGTTTTAGTAGAGACGGGG
Organism: Sapajus apella; assembly: GCF_009761245.1. Lineage (NCBI taxonomy): Eukaryota > Metazoa > Chordata > Mammalia > Primates > Cebidae > Sapajus > Sapajus apella. Next base: position 15,180,959 of record NW_022436962.1, on the reverse strand, counting down.
TTTCACCATGTTGACCAGGATGGTCTCGATCTCTTGACCTTGTGATCCACCCGCCTCGGCCTCCCAAAGTGCTGGGATTACAGGCTTGAGCCACCGCGCCCGGCCTGAGTATTTATCATTTCTATATGCTGGGAACATTTCAAGTTTTCTAGCTACTTGAAATATACAATATTTTGTAAGGTGACAATTGTCAGATATTAAACAATGGAACTTATACCATCTAACTTTATGTTTGTGTCCATCAAGCAAACTTTTTTCATTCCCCCTTCATACCCACACTTTCCAGCCTCTGGTTATCTATCATTCTACTCTCTACTTTCACGAGATTCACTGCTATAGCACCCACATGTAAGTGAGAACATGTGAAATTTATCTTTTGCGCCTGGCTTGCTTAACATAATATTGATGCAAGTGACATAATTTCATTCCTTCTTATGGCCAAATAGTATTCAACTGTATATATGCTACATATTTAGAAACTCTATTTGTCCATTAATAGGTTGATTCCATATCTTGGCTATTGTGAATAGTGCTGCAATAGTGTGACTGCAGTTATTCCTTTGATACACTGATTTCTCTTCCTTTGGATAAATACCCAATGAGACTGCTGGATCATACGGTAACTCTATTTTTAGTTTGAGAAATCTTACTGTTTTCCATAGTGGCTATACTTATTTACATTCACACCAACAATGTACAAGAGTTCTCTTTTCTCCACATCCTTGCCAGCATCTGTTTTGTTTAATACTAGCCATTCTAACTGGGCTAGGATGATATCTTACTGTGGTTATTTGTCATATGGAGCAGTTTTTCACATACCTGGAAAGTTTTCACCTGTTATTTTGTTTTTTATCTTTGCCTTCTGGGACACTGAAAATTCATGTATTTGGCCATTTGATAGTGTCCCACATTGCCATGAAAGCTTTAGTTATTCACCTTTATTATTTTTTGTCTATTTTTGTCTGACTAGGTTATTTCAAAAGATGTCTTCAAGTTCTGAGATTCTTCTGCTTGATCTATTGCTGAAGCTTTCAAATGTATTTCGTAGTTCCAGAATTTCGTTCTATTGTATGATACCCAACTCTCTGGTAAATTCCTCATTCATATCCTTAATTATTTTTCTGTTTCTTTGTATTGTCTTTCAGAATTCTCTTGTATCTCACTGAGCTTCTTTAGTATCAGTATTTTGGATCATTTTTCCAGGATTTTGTATATTTCTTTTTGATTGGGATTTGTTGGAGAATTACTGTGTTCCTCTGGATGTGTCGCATATCCTTGGTTTTTGACGTTTCCTATGTTTGCATGTTATTTGTGCACCTGGTTTAACAGCTGCTTCTTCCAATTTTTTGAATTTGGTTTGTAATGGAGAACATGTTCCTGAAGATGTAGCTATGATGATGGTTGGAAAGGACACTTGGCTTTCATTCTGGATGCATTAAGTAGTGTAGTCTCTATCATTCCTTTTGGCCGTAAATAGAGTCAGTAATATCTGTGGTTTTGTTGGTAGATCAGATGTGGTTGTTAGTGTGGACTCGTTAAGTCTTGCCAGAAACTGAAATATCAAGAGGGCCAGTCTTCAGGCCCCAGTGATGGCAGCAGTGGTCTGAGCCTGCCTGTCCTTCGGCCCCAAGGCAGCATACAATGGCACTGGTGTTAATGGATCCAGGCAGGTAGATTCTTGGGCATTCAGATGGCTTCCTCAGGTACTGGAAATGGCAGCAGTGGGCCTTGTGGGTGGGCAAGTTTTTGAGCCCCTGGGCAGCAGGTGTGGAGTGGTATGGGTGATGACAGTAGCAGTGATGGAAAAATCCCTTGGAACCCAAGTATTCTGTACTAGTGTTGGTGGTGGCTGATAGGTTGGACAGGCCAGTCCCCAGACCTGCAGATTGCATGTACAGGTGGGTGCCAGCTGTGGTAGTAGCAGGTTGAGTAGGCCCAACTTCAGACTCTAGGAGTGCTCAGGTATCACTGCTGACGAACTGAACTGGGTGATCCTTAGGCCTCCTAGATTGTGCTTGGGTAGTGGCGGCTATGAAGACAGGCTGGGTGGAAATGTCCTCAGGGACTCTGGTGGTGCACGCAGGTGCTGGCTATGGAAGGCAGGGGTAGGGTGATCCCCAGGCTTCTGGTGGAATGCTCCGGTAGGGGCAGCAGCAGCTATGCTGCAGTACTGATATGGAGAGTGGGGTTGCTTTCCCTGGGAGCAGCCATAGGCAGGTAGTTAGGGGACTGAGCTTTGCTCATACCTCTGCCCTGCAGCAGCCACTCTGCTCAGAGGAATGGGGTCACTGGTTCCCAATTCAGTCTGAGTGGCGGGGCAGGGCAGGACGTAGTCTGGTGGGGGCTGGGATCTAAAAATCACGCTGTGTTGCAGCTGCTTAGGACTTAGGGGTTGTGGGATCCAGTATGATATCTCTCTGGACCAATGCCTTCACGAAGTCTCCAGGCAGCTCCCTATGTTAGTCTCAGGGCCTGTGAGCATCAAGGGGGTCCCTCATGGGTAATGCTATTAGAGTTCACAGTGGGTATTTGGGCTGCTGGGGGTCCCACTTACTCTTCCTCTGCATAGGAAGCCTCTCCAGATTCCTAGCCGATTGCAAACAGGCTGCCTTACTTTTCTCCTTCATTGCTTTCAGAGTTTATCACTTCTCGGTTGAATTCCAGTGTTCTCTCTTAGATGATCTATTTGAAGTGTGATTATGTACTCTCACTATCACCATAATTATCTCACTATTTTGATTCCACTCTGTGGAAGAGGTAAGTACCAGAAGCATCTGGTCAGTCATGTTGAAACTCTTCCTTTAATTCAGCACTTTTAAAGTGTCAGGAACTATTCATTCCTTTTAACAGCTTTGATTGTACAGATTCTCACTCAGGTTCATTTTCCCCCTCTTTTGTTGGAATTCACTCTGCCTAAAATAGAAATTGTTTGGGGGTAAAATTTACTCCTCTCTTTAAGTTACCACTTGCCTCTTTTTTTTTTTTGAGACAGAGTCTCTCTCTGTCGCCCAGGCTGGAGTAGAGTGGCATGATCTTGGCTCACTGCAACCTCCGCCTCCCGGGTTCAACCGATTCTCCTGCCTCAGCCTCCCGAGTAGGTGGGATTACAGTCATGCACCACCACAACTGACTAATTTTTTATATTTTTGGTAGAGACTGGGTTTCGTCATCTTGGACAGGCTGGTCTCAAACTCCTTGACCTCAGGTGATTTGCCCACTTTGGCCTCCCAAAGTGCTGGGATTACAGGCGTGAGCCACTGCGCCTGGCCCGCTTTCCTCTTAAACATGCGATGTTTGGAGGGGAGTCAACATTTTTAGCAAATGGTTGGAGTGAAATTAAGTTACTGGGTTTTTTTTTTTTTTTTTTTTTTTTTGTCTTTTTTGGTGGTTTTACCTTGAGAGCAGCCATAGTTGCAGCATTAATACCAGGCAGCTAAAATGTAAATTAAAAAATCTGCCATCTTTCAAGACAGATGAACCATGAAAAGGAGACTGGGAGCAATAAGAACAGTCAGAGAGTGAGGGAATGGGGAAACCCTGGAGACAGCTAGAGAATGGGAACCCGTAATTTCACGTTTAAACTCAGTCCAAGTCTCTGGCTGACCCCTGTACCATATGGGCAACAGAAAACTGAAAGCAGTTTGCAACTGAGGCTTAAACTAAAGAAAATAATTGAGGTAAGATCCACTGCCCTCTTGCAGGTGTGACAGTCTGCAATTTGGATCTAAACAAGTGAATTGTCTGTGAAAAAAGGAATACCAACTCTTTTCTAAGCAATATAACAGAATCTAGAATCCAACATGCCATTTGCAATGTCCAGAATATAATCTTAAATTACTTGGCTTACAAAGAGCCAGGAAAATGAATTGTTCTCAAGGTAAAATAAATCAATGGAAGCCAATCCCAAGATAATCCAGATGTTATCAGATAAGGTTGTAAAGGATACATAACCATGTTAAATGAGTTAAAGAAACATATACTTAGTCTGGGCAACATGTTGAAACCGCATCTCTACAAAAAATACAACAATTAGCTGGGTGTGGTGGTATGCACCGATAGTCTCAGCTACTTGGGAGGCTGAGGTGGGAGGACCGCTTGAGACTGGGAGCAGATTTTGCCACTGCACTCCAGCCTGGGTGACAGAATGAGACCCCGTCTCAAAAAAGAAAAGAAAAGAAAAAAACATATACACTTGCAATCAACCAAAAGATGATAAATCTCAGCAGGAAAACAAATACACAAACAAATGGAAGGTCAGGCATTGTGGCTCATGCCTGTTAATATCAGTATTTTGGGAGGCTGAGGTGGGCAGATCCCTTGAGCCCAGAAGTTCAAGACAAGCCTGAGCAACATGGCAAAACCCCATTGCTACAAAAAATACAAAAAGAAATTAGCCAGGAATGGTGGCATTCGTCTATGGTTCTAGCTACTCTGGTGGCTAAGATAGGAGGATTGCTTGAGCCCAGGAGGTTAAAGCTGCAGTGAGCTGTGATCATGCTACTTTCCTCTAACCTGGGTAAAAGAGCGAGACTCTGCCTTAAAAAAATAAAAAATTTTAGAACTGAAAACCAGTATTTGAAATGAAAAAAATTCACTGGATGGGCATAAGAAGACTGGAGAAAACAGAGAAAGTAAACTTTAGGACAAATTAATTGAAATCATTCAATTTGAAGAAGAGAGAGAAAAACAGAACTGAACATTATGCTAAATGAAAGAAGCCAGTCACAGAAGACCACATATTGTATCATTCCATTTGCATGCATGTGTATAATTGGCAAATCTGGAGAGAAAGAAATTACTATAGTGGTTGTATGGGGTTGAAAGGAATAGGTAAAAGTATTGCTAACGTGTTCAAGTTTCTTTTCAGCTGATGAAAAGGTTCTAAGTTTATACTGTGGTGATAGCTGCACAACTCTGTGAATAAACTAAAACATGTACTTTAAATGGATGAATTTTATGGCTTGTTCGTTATATCTTAAATTTAGGATAACTGGAAAAAAAAAAAAGAAAAAGAAAACCTTAAGGACTCATGGGATAATTTAGAAAAGTCAAATATATGAGCAATTGAAAAAATATATATATGAGTAATTAAGGTACCAGAAGAAGCAGGGAGGACAGAGATTATGAATAAATTAGGCAGAAAATATATTTCTTTCTTTTTTTTTCTTTTGAGACAGAGTCTCTCTCTGTCACCCAGCTGGAGTATGGAGGGCAGTAGTGTGATCTCGGCCAACTGCAACCTCCGCCTCCCAAGTTCAAGTGATTCTCCTGCCTCAGCCCCAAGTAGCTGGAATTACAAACTCCCATCACGTCGCCCAGCTAATTTTTGTATTTTTAGTAGAGACAAAGTTTCACTGTGTTGGCCAGACGGGTCTTGAACTCCTGACCTCAAGTGACCTGCCCACCTCAGCCTCCCAAAGTGCTGGGGTTACAGGCCCGAGCAACCATGCCTGGCCAGAAAAAAATATTTCAAGAAATAATAGCAGTAAATTTCCCTATTCAGTAAAAAGGAATTTACAAATTCAAAAAGTTCAGCAAGCCTCAAACAGGATAACTATGAAGGAAATCATGACTAGACAAACCATAATTAAACTGCTAGAAACCAAAGACAGAAAATCCTGAAAGTACTCAGGAAAAACAGCATATTGTATGCAGGGAAATGATTTTAACAACCACAGAGTTCTCAATGAAACCACAGATGATAGTGGAACATCTTCAGGCAATGAAAAGAAAAAAAGCCGTTGACCCAAAATTTCATATCCATCAAAAATGTCCTTCAAGAATGACAATGAAATAAAGACATTTTCAGATAAAGGAAAACAAAGGTAATTTATTACCACTAGACTCATACTATAAGAAACATTAAGGGAAATTCTTTAAGGAAATGATACCAAAGAGGAAAAAGATGGCAACACCAGGGAGGAATCATGAGTTCAGGGAGGAAGTTGTGGGTTCAGTTTTTGACATGTTGAATCTGAAGTACTGGCAGAGAGGTTAAGGCTAGGAATATAGATCTGGGTCAACACAAGTAGAGTGAAAAACAAAACAAAACTAGTAGAGATGAAACTGTCTAAGAAGGCATAGGTTGAAAGCAAAACAAAGACCAAACACCAACTCCTGGGCCTTGACAACACTTCAAGCTAGGTAAAAGCAACTATGAAAGAATAAAGAGAAAGACAAAAGAAGAACCAGAAAGGAGTGGTCTATCATAGATTCTAAGGAAATAATTTTATTGAAATGTTATCAATGGCCTAAAGTGTAACATACAAGCAGAAGAAAAGAACTGGAAAGTTTCAGGGTTTCTGATAATTAGATATGTTAATAACTTTAGCAAGAGTGATTTCATGAAGAGGACTACTTTGAAAAGTAGATTAAACCAAATTAGAGGAGATAGAAAATATGAAACAGTAACAACTAAAAGAGAACATGGGGTTAAGATATTTGGGAAAATAGGTCACATTCTTGAGTCTTTCCTGAGAAGAATCGGACAATAGAGAGGGAGAGCTTCAAGATACAGGAGCCATGGGGATACATGTAATGGCAGAAGGTCTTGGGGAGGATCAAGAATGTTTCTCAATTTTAGCTGCACATTGGAATCCCTTGAGGAACTTAAAAAAAAAAATGCCTGGCCCACTTCTAAGACATTCTCATTTAATTAAAACTTGAGAATGAAGAATGAGAAAGAAGGTGCAAATTTAGGTAAGTTTGTAGGAGAGGAAATAGAAATACATTTATAATCAATTTTAATTATCTCCCAAAAGTTCTAATACCTGCCCTTTTGCCACACAAAGCACTTACCTAGTTCATTTTCTTTGCTTTTAGGTGGCAGATATTTAGGGAAAGTGAATTCCATTAGTATGACTACGTCCAGTTAGGATTATTTACATCCTGCCCATGTAGGGTGGAAAGAACTGGACCAATGATCTTTTCTACCAAGCTATCTATCAAAAAACCCCAGAAAACACTAAGCATTTATATGGTTCTCTGACTGACTGATTATAGACTAATCAATTGATTTAATTTATTTTGAGATTGGGTCTAACTCTTTTGCCCAGGCTAGAGTGCAGTGGCACAATCATAACTCAATACAGCCTCGAACTCCTTGGCTCAAGTGATCCTCCCACCTCAGACTCTGAAGTAGCTGGGACTACAGGTGCATACCACTGTACCAAGCTAATTTATTTTCTTAGACATAGGGTCTCACTGTGTTACCCAGGCCACCTGGCCTCAAGCAATCTTCCTACCTCAGCCTCTCAAGTTGCTGGTATTATAGGCGTGAGCCACTATAATAAGCTCAGATTTTAAAAAAAGCATTCATATTTCACACCTCACTTTTATGTCTACAATATTTTTGTGACCTAAATAGAATAGGTATGTATCTCATTAAATTAGGAAAAGGCAGCCCAAGAAGGTGAAATCACTTTGCCCAAGAGTCCAGAATGAAACAAAGGACTTCCATACTTAGTTGCAGAGGGCTTATGGCTGATGGAATGAGTGGAGCTAATATCTATTCCGTTTACCAAAAACAAACCACAGTGCTCGGGAATAGTATCCGATCAGACTAATTCACATTAGAGCACCTATGGACTACTGAAAGCCATGAAAAAATCCACCTGCCCCAATTTCAAACTCAGTGCCTTTTCTTCTAGATCTCATTGTCTTGAGATAGACTGATTCACATACAGAGTTGTAAAAATTAAGCAAAAGGACTAAAAGATACGATGTTTTCCATTAGTCTTTAGTTAGGTAAATTTTCATTATCTAAATTATTTTTACAAACTCAGAGTGAACTCTGACACAGGAGTGTAGTAAACTAGATCACAAGCAAACCTACTTTTATACTTAAATATGTTAATAAAAAGTTATGCAGAAATTAAAAAAAATCATGCCACATTTCCCCTTCAAGGTTCTAGTTTCAACTGCAACCACAGGAGATTAAAACTGACTTTCTTAAAAGTCCAAGCCGGGCTGGGCATGGTGGCTCATGCCTATAATCACAGTACTTTGGGAAGCCAAGGTGGGAGATCACTTGATGTTAGGAGTTTGAGATCAACCTGGCCAAGGTGGTGAAACACTGTCTCTACTAAAAAGACAAAAATTTGCTGGGCGTGGTGGTGTGTGCCTATAATACCAGTTACTTGGGTGGCTGAGGCATGAGAATCGTTTGAACCTGGGAGGTGGAGATTGTAGTGAGCTATCAAGCCACTGCATTCCAGTCTGGGCAACAGAGTGAGACTTTGTCTCAAAAAAAAAAAAAAAAAAAAAAAAATAAATCCAAACCAGCTTAACCTCCTGAATGAGGTGAAGAAAATACTGCTTTTTAAAACAGAGTGATAACGGAGATATTCAATGATAAAGGAGATTATAATGTCTGTCACTATTATTCAGAGATTACAGTCAGATTAATTCAAAGACTGTATTTATCACATTTGTGATAAATGTTTGTTGGTCCATTTAAAAAAATTTATTTAGTAAGAAACAAATGGAAGGAGAAAAAAGAAAAATAGAAATGAAGAGCTCATTCAGATAACACTGATACATTTTTTCCTAGCTGCTACAGTATTATTCTGTTATATCATTCTTCAAATCTTTTTTGTCCATTATAACAGTAAAATAAACACAGGAAAATCAATTTTAAGTAATAGTTGAAAACATACTAGAAAATTAGGGCATTTAAACCAAATACGTAAGTTTTTAGGCAGAAAATCACGTTCAGTTTATCAGCCTTATAGCTCATTTAGATTTTACAAGTAGAGTTAAAGCAACTCTGGGCCGGGCGCAGTGGCTCATGCCTGTAATCCCAGCACTTTGGGAGGCCGAGGCAGGCGGATCACGAGGTCGAGAGATCAAGACCATCCTGACCAACATGGTGAAACCCCGTCTCTGCTAAAAATACAAAAAAATTAGCTGGACGTGGTGGCACGCGTCTGTAGTCCCAGCTACTTGGGAGGCTGAGGCAGGAGAATTGCTTGAACCCGGGAGGCGGAGGGTGCAGTGACCCAAGGTCATGCCACTGCATTCCAGCCTGGCGCCTGGCGATGGAGTGAGACTCTCTCTTAAAAAAAAAAAAAAAAAAAAAAAAAAAAAAAAAAGTAACTCTGTTTTACAAATAGAGTTAATGAGTGCCCAGTGCAAGGTTTTAACCTCAATAAACAGTCAAACTAACAACGGTATTGCAGCTATTTATAAATTTTTACCTTATGTGCAAAATTATAGAAAAACTTACTAAAGACTCTTGACTTTTAGGGACAAGCTAGAGATAATGTCCAGAGAGTGAGCCTAAAACCAATTTAATTTTATTAAGGTTTTCAGTCATATTAGAATCTTAATCATCTGGCTGGGTGCAGTGGCTCACGCCTATAATCCTAGCACTATAGGGGGCTGAGGCAGCTGGTTGCCTGAGCTCAGGAGTTCTAGACCAGCCTGGCCAATATGGTGAAACTCTTTCTCTACTAAAAATAAAAAAAAATTAGCTGAGCATGGTGGTACGTGCTTACAGTTCCAGCTACTCTGGAGGCTGAGGTAGGAGAATCACTTGAACCTGGGAGGCAGCAGAGGAAGCAGTGGGCCGAGATCGCACCACTGCACTCCAGCCAGAGCAACAAAACGAAACTGTCTCCAAAAAAAGAATCTTAATCATTCACGGAGGTAAAGTAGTAACTTTGACAGGGAAAAGTGTAGAAACAATTATAGCTTCTTATCTCCCCACTGTAAAGAAGGTCAAGGAGATGAAAGAGGATTAGCACAAACTTACCTTTCTCAAACTTAGAAAAGGCAACTGACTTGAGACTGCACTGATGACCTTTGCATGTTCCAATCAGCTCACCAGCTTTTACATCCCAAAATTTGGCTGTTTGATCACCTGCTGCTGTAACCTTTCAAAAATAAGGTAAGCACAATTTAATAAAGCAATCCCTTATTAGTATTTACCCAGATCCTAATGAAATAAAAGTCACTTACAAGTTTAAGTTCACCAGGGACCCAGGCCAGGTCAAAGACAGCATTCCAGTGAGCCATCCATTCTAAACAAAGAAAACAGTAAACGTGAAATGCCTAAATTGTAATTTTTGGCTACCGTATCAATAGTAGTTTAAATACCTGGAAAGATGTAGTAGTAAAAAATCAGTAGTCAATCATTTGAAAAATGCAAATCAAAACCACAATGAGATACCATCTCACGCCAGTCAGAATGGCGAATATTAAAAAGCCAAGAAACAACAGATGCAGGCAAGGCTGCAGAGAGATAGCAACATTTTTACACTGTTGTTGGGAATGCAAATTAATTCAACCATGTGGAAGACAGTGTGGTGATTCTTCAAAGACCTAGAACCAGAAATATCATTTGACCCAGTAATCCCATTACTGGGTATATATCCCCCAAAATAGAAATCATTCTATTATAAAGGTACATGTATGCATATGTTCACTGCAGCACTATTTGCAATAGCAAATACATGGAATCAACCCAAATGCCCATCAATGATAGACTGGATAAAGGAAATGTGGTGCATATACACCATGGAATACAATGCAGCCACAAAAAAGAGGTATCAGAGATCATGTCCTTTGCAGGGACATGGATGGAGCTGGAAGTCACTATCCTCAGCAAACTCACACACAAACAGAAAACCATATACTGCATGTTCTCACTCATAAGCGGAAACTGAACAATGAGAGCAGGTGGACACAGGGAGGGGAACAACACATATTGGAGCCTGTTGAGGGGGAGCAGAGGGAGGGAGAACATCAGAAAAAATAGCTAATGCATGCTGGGCTTAATAACTAGGTAATGGGTTGATATGTGCAGCAAACCACCATGGCACACGTTTACCTATGTAACAAACCTGCACATCCTGCACATGTACCCTGGAACTTAAAATAATAAAAATAAATAAAGATGCACACATAAAAAAGCAGTAGTCAGCACCCTAGGGTGCATGAGCCAAAGTGAATTTGTGGACTTAGACATTACACATTCCCTTAATTACCACATGAGAACTACTACCAACTGATGTCAATTTTCTTTCCATAGTTCATTAGTAACATATTCTCTAAAATAGAATCTATCTGAAACACATTCCAGTTCAAAAATCTTCATGATGCTGGCTGGGCACAGTGGCTCACACCTGTAATCCCAGCACTTTGGGAGGCCGAGGCAGGCAGATCACTTGAGGCCAGGGGTTCGAAACCAGCCTGGCCACATGGTGAAACTCCTCTCTACCAAAAATACAAAAACAAAAACAAAAAACAAAAAGAACTTCATGATGCTCTCTGAATGGAATGTAAAATACTTTGGTTTGACATTCAAATTTCTGCTTGCTTTAGCCTTTATCTTGGTTGCAAGCCTCATCTCTCACTGTTCTAGATATATCTTATTCCAATCAAATTGGTCACTTCCTATTTTATTATATCCTGTGCTTTTTCTATCCCTAGACCTTTGCTAATGCTTTTCCCTCCACCTGGAGTGCCCTCTTTCATTTCCACTGGTCTAAATACCATAGTCCAACTCAAATCCCCCATTTGAGTTGGACTATGGTATTTAGACCAGTGGAATTTTATAATATATAAATTTTCCTAGCCTTCTTTATTATATGAGAGCTTTCTCTTTGACACCTATGTGTTTTCTTTCTACTTCTACATCACTTAGTCTTTTATTTATTTCAACACTTGACTTACAGGTTCCAAATTACCAGCTTCTTAAGGTTAGTAGAACTTTGCTTTATACATGTAAAATGCTTGATCAATATAAATATTTTAAAGCAACACTTCTCCAATCACATTAAGTGCTAAAAATTCAACTTTTTGAAGAAACTGTTTTTAATCCTAAAATGTATTTTTCTTAACTTTGAGTAAAGGCATTGTCACAGTTAACAGTTACTGACAGATAGGCAGTCTACCATTTACTTCTAACCTGGTCCCTAAAAAGACTTAATCAGAAGTTAACATCATTGGGAATGCGTTATAGTTTAAATGTTTGTCACCACCAAATCTCATGTTACAATTTAATCCCCAAAGTTGGAGGTGGGACCTAATGGTTGGAGGCATTTGGGTCATGGAGGTGGATCCCTCACGAACAGATTAATGCCCTCCCTAAGAGGTGGGCAGATGAGTGAGTTCTCACTCTATTAGTTCCCTGGAGAGCTGGTTGTTAAAAAAGGGCTTGGCACCACCTCTCTTCTCTTGCCATGTGACCTCTGTATTCATGGGCTCCTCTTTGGCTTCTGCCATGAGTGAGGACGGCCTGACGCCTTCACCAGATGTCTAATCTTCTAGCCAGCAGGCTCATGCACCAAATAAATGTTTTCTTCTTTTTAATCTACTCAGTCTCAGTTATTACTTTATAGCAACACAAGACAGACTAAAACAGAATGTGCTCGAATAATAATTCACTTGAGGGTTTATAAATTGTTTTAAATGTTAAAACAAAAATTGTAGACCTAGACTTACCTTTGAAGCACTTCTTTCTGAAAGTTTGTGATTCAGTGTTATACAATCGAACAAAACCTTCTTCATTGGCAACTGCTAGGATATGTTCCATATTGGGAGCTAAATCAGAAATAAAGAATAAAATATACAGAGTAACACAAACATTTTAAAGTTTACTCAAAAACCACCAAAATTATCTTCAAATAATCTCTTATTTAGAGAAGGGCTAAATCGAGGGTAGTACTTAAAACAAGAGTGGTACCGGCCAATGGTAAACAAAGGCATATGATGATGTAGGCCGCCAGCAGGCTGAGTCTATTAGTTTTATTTTTTATTATATTTTTATTAATTTTTACCACAATCATGGCTACATAAGAGTCTATTAGATTTGTTTGTTTTTGAGACAGTCTTGCTCTGTCACCTAGGCTGGAATGCAGTGGCATGATCTTGGCTCACTGCAACCTCCACCTCCCAGGTACAAGCGATTCTCTTGCCTTAGCCTCCCCAGTAGCTGGGACTACAGGCATGCACCACTATGCCTGGCTAATTTTTGTAAGCAGTCTGTTAGCTTGAAATTTCCTTTTCACAACTTTTTCTCTTTCCTCTCAAACTATGATGGGTGAAGACAAGTACTTCTATTTCTTTTTTTTTTTGGAGATGAAGTCTTGCTCTGTCGCCCAGGCTAGAGTGCAATGGCATAATCTTGGCTCACTGTATTCAAGCAATTCTCCTGTCTCAGCCTCCCAGATTCAAGCAATTTTCCTGTTTCAGTCTCCTGAGTAGCTGGGATTATAGGTGCGCACCACCACACCCAGCTAATTTTTTCTAATTTTAGTAGAGACAGGGTTTCACCATGTTGATCAGGCTGACCTTCAACTCCTGACCTCAAGTGCTTCACCTGCCTTAGCCTCCCAATGTACTGGGTAAGTCAAGTGTAAGTCACTGTGCCTGGACCCGCCTTGGCCTCCCAAAGTGCTGGGATTACAGATGTCAGCCACTGTGCCCAGCTGAAGTAGTTCCATTTCTGTTCATATATTCCCCAATGAGTCACAGAAAGATACATTCAACCAGATAAAAGAGTATGTATCTACTGGGTAAAACAATTTCATAGTAGCTGAACCTTTGCAACCTTTTCCTTAATACCACTTTTTAAAAAATGGTGCTGTAAGAGTCTATGCTTTAGAGGAAATGTATAGTTATGCTAATGATGCATAGAGATTAAGTCTATTTTATAAATCAGAAGACAATAGTCTTAAAAAAAAAAAACTCTAACATCCACCTAATTTACTTTTCTTTGAAAGGGAAATACTATGGTATATTTTCCCTGTAAGTGTGAAATAGATGATTTGTGCCCAAGCCTTGCCTAGATAGTAATTCTCTTACCAGAAGAGAAGGTACATCCAAAAGGAGGAACTGGGACTCCTGTTTCTCCATAAGAAGTGTGTTCATCATTACCGCTGCACTGATAACCAGCCAGAAGGGATTGTAGAGGGTATTGTGAAGACCATCCTAAAACAAGACAATTCCTTATAGAATTCCAATAGAGCATTACATTTCAGCATTTTTAACAAATGCAGAAGTAAATATTTGTTCTTAAGAAACTTTAGATATTAACACAGATCCACTTACTATTAATATCTATGGAAGAATCAGTTTCTGGTATTTTCTTAAGAAATCCTAAGGAAGAAACGAAAGACCACTTCTAACTTCTGGGGAGGTATAACTCTGGGCTTACTATCTTAAATGGAGACTCTCACTAGTGAGAGTCTTGTCGGTGAACTCTTGTCGGAGACTCTCACTAGTGAGAGATAAGAACAAGGGGCCTTTGCATATTAAGATCTTCTCCATTCTCGTAAGAGACTACCACAAAAGCATTCTATTAAAACTGCTATTCCCTTCCATTAAATCCTTACTATGTTTTTGGAGTCACTAAATCAACAACATTGCTATAAACTCTTAAGTTACCTGGAACATCATACAAAATCCAGTGGTCAAAAAGTCAAAGAAAATAATATGTCAATGTACCTACTACAGCCAGTAACGTATTCATTGATACTAAGGTTAGTTCCTTTTTCCTTTAGTGCTGAAATTGCAGGACTCTAAAAACGTTAATAGCAACAATCATAGTATCTTAGTATTGACCCCTAGAAAACATTTAGTTAGCCCTGGCTAGCGGTAGTGGGTCAGGGAAGTCTTTACAGGAGGTCTTGAATGATGGGTAGATTTTCACTGAATTTAGAACATAGAACAGGAAATTTGGGATGGAAGAAAAGTTTATTCTGCTTGGGTCAGAGACCTAATGTGCACTATGGTCCCACATAGTAAGACATCTTCAGAGATTTGTTTTTATCATACTGATTTGTGGTTAACACATTTTAAATATATAAAAGAAACATTCATTCAACAAGTAATTACTGAAAATCAAATGTTCATTAAGCACTGGAGGAAACACTGATTTACAATATATTAAAAGCATCTTAAATAATTAACAAACTGAATTTTAGGGTACTTTGAATTCTCACTTTTCTTCAAAAGTACTATATGGAGAATACATCTTAACCTGACTTAACTTCAAACAAATCTTCATTTGGATGTTCACCCAGACATAACCTGAAAGAATCAGTAGAAGGGCAGCAAAGAAACTTAATCTAAATTTAATAATTAGTTCTGAGGGCATTATGTCATAATTTCAATATCAGATATCATTGTAAAAGAGCTGTAAAGACAACTAAAAGAATGCAATGATTAGTCATGTTGAGTTCACCCAAGTATCCATCTACAGAATAAGTGTGAAAAAACAAAAGCCTCTGTTCAAAGGCTATGTAAATACACACTTGTGTTTCGGAATTAAAAAAAAAATCAACTGCAAAATACAAACTCAAAAGGGACTTTTGAACAACTTGGTTGAAATGAAGATGATACACTCTGAAAAACCTATAACTTTTTTATAATTAAACAATGACTCTTTAACTCTGGCTTATTGACTACAATTAACATCCCAATTGTTAATGGTGATGTGATTGGTCCTTGCCTACCCCTCCACTTCTGCAATCCCTGCAATACATATTTCATTAATGAACCACCCTAAGCTATTTCTGGATTCTTACCGTGTTATGAACATGAAAGCATAATGCTTTCTTTCACAACACATTTGGAAAAGGCTATTATTTCATTATTGTACAACTTAAGCCCCTGGAGATACATGCAGATATTCCAAGTAGTATACAATAACATGAGAGTTTTCAGGGTCTCAATTTCCAGATACAGTAGTCACCCCTTATCCATGGTTTCGCTTTCTGTGGTTTCAGTTACCTATGGTCAACGATAGTCTGAAACTATTAAATTGAAAATTCCAGAAATTAAACAATTCATAAGTTTTAAATTGTGTGCCATTTTGGGTAGCAAGAAAATCTCACACTGTCCTACCTTGGCCTGTCCAGGATATGAATCATACCTGTGTCCAGAGCATCCATGCCATATACATTACCTGCTCTTTGGTCATTTAGCTACTTTGCATGCCACAAAGTTGGAAGGTTGGCAGTAGCCTAATGTTATATGACAGTCCCTCCCTAGATCATTCACCTCACTTCATCTCATCATGCAGGTATTATGCCATTTCACATCATCACAAGGGTAAGTACAGTACAATGAGATATTCCAAGAGGCCACCTTCACATAACTTTTATTATAGAATATTGTTAAAATTGTTCTACTTTATTCTTAGTTATTGTTAATCGCTTACTGTGCCTAATTAAACTTAATCATAGGTAAATGTCTGTACAGCAAAAAACACACACACGTAGGGTTGGGTCTTGGAACATATCCTTCAACGTTGGTACGACTGCACTCAACTTCAATATACAGTCATATACCATGTGATGGCATTTTGGCCAAAGACAGACCGCATACACAATAGTAGTCTTACAAGATTGTAATGGAGCTTAAAAATTCCTACTGTGTCTTAGCTTTTAACAAAAGGTTCAAAAAATTAAGAAAAACGAAAAAAACTAAAAATAAAAAAGCTTTATAGAGTAAGAAAAAAAGAAATAAAATATTTTGTACAATTATACAACATGTCTGTGCTTTATGCTACCTGTTACCACAAGGGCCAAAAAGTTTAACAATTTAAAATGTTTGTAAATTTAAAAGTTATAGTAAGCTAAGGTTAATTTATTATTGAAGAAACTATTCTTAATCAATTTAATGCAGCCTAAGTGTAGATTGTTTATAATGTCTACAGTAGTATAACATCCCAGGTCTTCACGTTGACTGACCACTCACTCATTGATTGACCCAGAGCAACCTCCAGTCCTGCGAGCTCCCATTCACCATTCATAGTAAGCACTCTCCTCAGGTGTACCTTTTTTTATCTTTTAAATCATATCTTTACTGCACCTTTTCTATGTTTAGATACACAAATACCATTGTGTTACAGTTGCCTACAGCACTTGATACAGTATTATGCTGTACACGTTTATAGCCTAAGAAAAATAGACTATATAGCTTAGGTATACAGTAGGTTACATTATCCGGCTTTGTGTTAAGTACACTCTGTGATGTTTGTACAATGATAAAATCACCTAATGAAGCATTTCTCAGAATGTATCTCCATTTATAAGCAATTGGATGACTACATACACATTTCCAAAACTCACCTGTCTGAAAACCTGATGTCTTTCAGGAGATTGAGGAATCACTTTTTTCCTTCCCCTTCATTACTTCCTTTCTTCCACTTTACAAAAGAAAGACATTCCCATGCCCCAATCTTAAAAACCTTGCATTGATCCAAAGTATAAAAACTTTTCAGTGCCCAAATATTTTTAATTAAAAATATTTTACCTAAACAATATATTAAATAATGTTTTAAATAAACTTCTGGAACCTTAACTAAGCGATAATAATTCCTTCAATAAAGGAACCATAAACACCCAAATTCATCTCTGTAAAAGATGTACTTCCAATAAAGTTTTACTTTTGGTTAATAATAATCAAAATTCACAATCTATATTGTTTCAATCAATCATATAGTACTAATAATTATATTGAAAATTCAATCCATAAAGAAGTTTTAACACTTGGAGGCTTATGATGGCAGGAAACAGCAATTTAAATACATTTTTTGACACAGAGGGGTATGATAGAGTGATTAGAAGAAGAGCTTTTCAAGCATAAAATTAAATTACATTAGGAGAAATTCTGTGGGAGAAATGAAATGGAAATAAATTCAAGAGCAAAAGGCAGCTACCTGGAATGTCTAGCAGTTAAAGAGGAGATTTATTTTTCTAACAAACAGATGATGTGATTATCAAATCACTATAGTATTTACGTTATATTAGATACACTTAGAAGAGTGATACATTTTTATTTTAAAATGTCAACATTCCCAGTATGGTCGGAAATTACATTCTTTGCATTTTTTAAAATTTATGATAAAAGTTTTTAGATATCAATTTAAAAATACACAGAAGAGTAATCAGATTTCCATTTTAGAAGAATCATTAGCAGCAATATGGAGAATAAACTGAAGAGAAACTAAGAGGCCATTTGGGAGACTTCTTACAAACCAGACAAGGTATTAGGGCCTAACCTAGGAGAATGGAATAGTAAAAATAGAACACATCCAAGACACAGTAAAGATGCAGAATCAGAACAAATAGGAGAGGATGGACTCCAGGGATTTTAAGGACATGTTCTCAATGTGTATCTATTAAGATGAAGAAGTTTTTAATTGACTCAGGTTTTCGGCGGGGAAAACTGGTTCAAATAATGAAGCCACTCCCTAAAATGGCAATATACCGGGTTTAGGGAAAAAGTGAGTTAAGTTTTGGGCATTTGAGTTTGAGATGCTTGTGGGACTGACCATCTGGGTGAAAGTCAACCCTCTCAGATTTTATAGAAATGAATCTCAAACACAGGAAGTCTTCCAATAACATCATTTTGTACAATATCATTTCCTCATACTGTTCATGAGAAAAACATCAATTCCTGTTTGAGGCCACTGGCTATATGGAGTTTGCATATGTTCCCCCCATGTTCACAGTGGTTTCCTCCAGGCACTCTGGTTTCCTCCCACATGACAAAGATGTGTGTATTAGGTTCAACGGCATGTCTACATGGTCCCAGTAGACATGGATGTTTGTGAGGGCTTCTTGTGATGAAATAGTGGCTGGTCCAGAGCTGGTTTCCACCTTGCACCATGAGCTGCCAGGATAGGCTTTAGGCACCACAGGCCTGAAGTGGAATTAAGTGTGTCAGAAAATGAATGAATACAAATAATTGTAAAGTAAAAGTTTGTTAACTCTACGATAATCATAGTTATGAATGAATGATAGCAATGAAGGATAATAAACAATTTGGTATGACAGGGCTCAGTGAGCTGCCATATTTGTGACTTGTTTTTGAACTGGGTGGTGGTAGGAGGTACTCCTTTCAATTTTCACTTTTCAAATATTTATTCCTTGATTTAACCCACCACCATTATGACCGAGGTCTTTCACTGATGCACCAAAACTTGGGTAAATAATTATCTCAATTGTTTTTATTAATCTTTCTCAAATGTATGTATAACACAATTATTTCAATATTTAATATTAGAAGTGTTTTGGGTCTTTAGGAGTTTGGTGGTGTTTGTGTGACCTATATTATGCCACTGAAACTTAATTCTTGTTTTTATCAAGTAGCCTATGGTATAGTTGGTTTAGTTATACATTGTTTTCCTTAAAGTCACAGTTTCCAAGGGCCTATCTAGGTATTAAGTGAGGACTTACTGTATAAGAAATAGAAGGTTGTACGCAGAAGTGGAAGAAGCCCTGGTTATGGCTATGACCATCCATACGAGTAGGTAGAAGAAAAGAGGCCAAGGATGAAATGCCAACACTGAAGAGGAAAGGAGATGACTGTATAGATTTCAGTTGGCAACATATTATAATGAATGAATTTCAGTATGGAAAGAGAGAAGAGAAAGGTAAACACATGGAGAATTAGGAGAAAATCTGTCACAAAATAGAGGATGAACAGTTCCCCTAGGACACACATGTTAGTAAAGTGTGGAGGTATAATAAAATCCAGGCAGTTTAACTCCAAAGACAGAGCTCTTAACCACTGCGTACTGTCACTCTTAAAAAGAGGATAGAGAAGTTACTCAAACAAGGTCCCAGGAGAAACAGAAAGAGGAGCATTTACAGTATAATTACAAAGATTATCTAAGAAGGAAATAAGGATGGTATAAAGTTTTACATTGGCAGCAGGAAGTTGAGGGACTACTTCTCAGTCTCCTTCTCAATATCATTTTCCTAGACATCCCTGAATATAAAAATTGCCTTCTCGGATTCGTTTCACATGGTTTCAAGGGCAAAAAGAAACTCTGGGTATAGTCGACCTTTACATGAGTGAGATTTTACTTCTGTCCAAGGTTAGTCTGGGTAGTTAAATCTCTTACCAGAAGCTTATCAAAAAGTTTAGGCTGATGACACCCAAACCTGACCTCAAATCTCTTATTGCCAATGCTTTAGTGTAAGAACCTAACGAACTGTAGAAAATAGGGTAGATTTCTACATACAAACACGGGAATATGTTCAACTTACACCATTAAAGTGAAAAACATGACATTTTGATTCTATTTCTGAAAATAATAGATATGACGTTTACTTCAATCTATTAACAGGGGTCATCTCTAGGGGATGTGGTTACAGGCATCTTTCACGCTATAATTTAAATGTTTATGACCATGTAGTAAACGTGGAAAAAAAGATTTTGATCCTATTAGAAGCAGATATCCTCTACTTGACTAAGTTTCTTAAGAGCGGGTCATATTCACTGATACGTATCCATAGCAAATAGCTGGGGTCACTAAGGTTCTACAACAAACAAATGAATTAATCAATAAGTAACAGTTTTGACCATCTCAAATAATTGTAGAAAGAAACATATACACACAAATGCATGCATTTTCCAGTTAACGCTCAATGTAGGTATCAGCTGCAAAGGGCCTTGGAAGGCAGTTATTTCAACGTCCCTACCTACGTTTCGATTTTAAAACCTCGATTATGATTAAAAGTGCACAGCTTTCCTCAGTAGCCCCCGTTAACATTAATTTACCCTTGCCATGAGAGAACTCAGAAGCTGAGTTGGAGTCGGCCCTGGTAGGAGGTGGCGTGTGGGAGACGAATTCCGCCAGCCGCGAGCAGCGGTTGGGACCGTTAACTCACCATTTCTCAGGACGCCAAGCTGGGGTTGGCGGAGCACCGAATTGAAGAGCATCAGGGCAGGGGGAAAAGGCTCGGATGAGAGAAAAGTCGCAGAAATGCCTCCAAGTCCAGCAGAAATCGTAGCTTTCGCCTCTCAAAACACGACTCGTTATCGCCTCCAACTCCCGCCACTGTAAGAAGCCCCGGCCGCCAAACTCCGCGCCAAACTGACGTCACGCTCTTTGATTGGCTTCCGAGCGGCGTCGGGGCGCCTTAGAGTCACTTCCCCCTTCGGATCCCCGCCTCCTTTTCTCCCAGCCGCGGGAACCGGGAGTCCAGGAGCTCCGTGAGCGCCTGCGCAGGGGGCAGGAGAGGCGCCGGCGAACCGCGGAGTGACCAGGGCGCATGCGTAACAGGGCTTGACAGCGCGCGGAGGAAAAACCAGCAAGAAGGCGTCGGGAGAAGATGGCGGTCCTGGGGCTGCATTTGCAATCTTTCTGACTAGGCTAGTCGAGTAACTGTTCGGGTCATGGCATCAAACTCAACTAAGTCTTTCCTGGCAGATGCCGGCTATGGCGAACAGGAACTGGATGCCAACTCTGCCCTTATGGAATTGGACAAAGGTATTCAAAAGAGCGGGCTGAGTGGTGAAACGGCATGGGGGAAAGTGGCGCCACCAGGTGGTGGTAGCTTTGGGAGAGGCCGGGACAGCGCATGCGTACTTCGACGCTGGGCGGGGAGTGCTTTTGCTGGGGCGTGGGCTTTGACCCCTTCGGGATGTTGCAAGAAATTTGCAGGATTGTCTGATAGGCCTTACAGCTGCTAACCTAGTAGCTAACTCTACTGAGGGGCCCGTTTTGACCACTTGAGAGAACAGTCCTCGATTTCCTTTTCTTTTTTTCTTATTTGAGATGGAGTGTCGCTCTGTAGCCCAGGCTGGAGTGTAGTGGCGCGATCTCGGCTCACTGCAACCTCCTCCCTGGTCCCGGATCAAGCAGTTCTCCTACCTCAGCCTCCCAAGTAGCTGGGATTACAGGCACGAGCCACCGTGCCTAGCTAATTTTTGTATTTTTTGGTAGAGATGGGGTTTCACCATGTTGGCCACTCTGGTCTTGAACTCCTGACCTCGTGATCCGCCCGCCTCGGCCTCCCGAAGTCCCCTGATTTTCTAGGTAGTGACAGTGGCTAGGGTCTAAGAAACACTACAAAGAAATTGTGAAGTTGGTTTTCGGTTGATACCAGGTCTTCATCAAATGTGCTGAATAGTAATCTTGCACCGACTTTATAGCGATTCATTTGATTACCGTAGTCCTGGTATCTGCGGTTTACAAGGCAGACTAAATATGGCCAAGATCATACAGAAAGTAAGGGCCCTGCTCATTCTCTGCAGACAAGTTTCAGGGGTTCTGTTTCCTTACAGGGAGCAGCTTGGTGTAGAAGGAGCTTTCGGGTTACACTGAGTTAAGTTTCAATGCCGCTAATTTTATGGTTAACTTCATGTGGCCTCGGTTTATCGTCTGCAAAGTGGGTACAGTACCACTGAGCTGGCAGAATTGTTGTATTAAGTGACTTAATGGTATGCCAAAGAAGCATTTAGTAAATGCGGAAGAGATATACCTTCCTTCTTTGATATGGATGTGGGAGGCAAGGTCGGAAATTTGTCAGTGAAGAACTCGAGTAGTAGTATGAAACCTTTGTTTCCTATTAAGGATTTTTATTGTACGCGAACTATTTTGGCAGCTGGTATACAATTAAATCTTGATTAACCGTAGCCAGTGTATCATGTTGGAGAACTGGACTAGAACTCAGAAGGATGTGTCTTTAATTCCCCTTTGAGCCACTTCTCAGTTTTCTGAGTCGGACACGTCTATTAACTTTTTGAGACTCTTTTTCTGTTTGTTTTATTTTTTAAACTGTAAACATTTTTAGTGGGTTAGTTTAAATAAGAATTTCTCAGGCTTTTAAAAAACCTTTTACCTCCTTTTGATAAACGCAAAAATGTCACAACGCCCTAATGGGATATTCTCTTGGTTGAGTTTCCGTATCTTTAGTGCGCCCTTATCAACCAAGAAAATGATATTGAGTTTTTCTTCCTTTACCAAATCTATAGGGTTTTTCTCCTCTGAAAAATAAAATTGTAATATTAAATGTGTTTTTCAAACACTCTTCATTCTGATACATTTCTTTCTTATTCCTCAGTGAAAATTACAGGTCAGGATAACATCTAATATCCCTGCCAGTTCTAAGGACATTTTCTGCCATTCTGGTCCAGCTGAGCTTATCCCATGCTAATATTAGTATAGTGGTTGTGGAACAGGGATCAGATAGGGCACTGAAGAGGAGTCTAGAATTGTTTAATCCCTAGAATTTTGCAGTTGTAAGAAAAAGACCACAATTTTTCCTTTTAAAAGAAAAGTTGAAATGAAAATATTTTATACCTGTAAGAAAGATATCAGGTGTCAATCTTAGACACAATGTAAGTGATCATTTTCACTCCTCCCAGCAATGCCTTGCTTGAGTATTTTACAAATGAATCTCAGGCTCAGAAAGATAACTTGCTCTTTTTCACCTCATGATACAGTACCTTTTAAAGCTGTTAGGAAATTAAGTTATAGCCAGTTTCATTTAGAATATAGTCAAGTATTTTAAATATTGAGTCATTTCATCTTTTACCTGTTAAAGCATTTCTGTTTTGTGAGCTAAAGGTCAGAAGGCTCCAAGTTCCAACTCTCTTTTCATTCCCAAACTCCAAGGAATACTGTTTCTGAAATATCTCCCCCACCTCTGCACACACACTCAGATACGTGGCTTTGTACTAGGAACATGGTAGTTAATGAAACAAAACAAAGCTCCTGCCCTTATAGAGCTTACATTCTAGACAGCAGGCACAGACCCTCAGCAAATACAGCAAACATGTGACAGTTAGTGATATATATTATAAAGGGAAATGAAGCAATGAAGGGCACTGGAGAAAAGTGATCTGGGGCTGGAGTTGATTTCTTATGTTATGAAGGATAGTCAAGAAAGGCCTTCTCAATCAAGTGGAGGAACAGCAAGTGCAAAGGCCCTGAGGTGGAAACCTGCTTTGCATGCTGTTATCTGGAGCAAAGTAATAGACAATGATTATAGAAAGATAACCAGAGTCCAGTTCAGGTAGGGCCATGCAAGCCATCAAAAAGACTGACTTTCATTCTGAGTGAGATAGGAGACCACGGAGGATTTTCAGCAGGTGTGTGAGATGATCTGATCCCTTTGAAAAGGGTCAGTCTGGCTACTGTGTTGAGAATAGACTGAAGTGGGGAGGGCCCGGGACCAAAGTAGGGAGGCCAATGAGAATGCAACTATAACAATCCAGGAAAAAGAAAATAGCGACTTGGACCAGGGTGGTGATATTGAAAATGTGTGAAGTGCTGAGATTCTTGATACATTTTCAAGGTAGAGCGAACAAGATTTGCTAATGAATTAGATGAGGATGTAAGAATAAGTGGTCAACAAAACTTAAGAGATTTTTGGTCTGAGCTACTGGGAGGGTGTAGGTATTGCTGTTTACTGAAATCAAATCGGTTTGGACATGTTAAATTTGAGATATCTCTTAGACATCCAAATGGAAATGCGTAGGCAGTTATGCATAAGATGTAACCTTCAAACTCTATTTTAAAGAAATATTTTGTGGCACTGGTGTCCTTAGAAACACACTCGGAAAATGCTGCTATCCATAACCTGTTATATATTTATAAGCTATTGTACATCATTCTGAGTCTGTTGAGCAAGCACTGGCAGTAAGTTGATTGTTTCTGATCTCTATAGGAATAAGTGAACACTATTTTGAAGCTGACTCAATTCTATTACTTCTGGATGTAGTTAGTAACAGGAGAATAATAATTTATGTGATAGCCATTCATTTACTCAACAAATATTTACTGACCACCTGCATTGTGTTAGGCTCTGTTCTCAGACTAGGGGCTATATTGGCAAACAAGACATCTTTAAGGAGCTTGCATACAAATGTAAGGAGATAGACTATGCTAGATCAAATGTGACGCTGTTAGTCAGGACAAGAAGTTGAATTTTATGCAGAGTGCAATGGGAAGACATTGAAAGTTGTAGGCTGATGGCCATGCTAAGTGAGCTTCTCTAAGGCTGAACATACGTAAGCAGAGTTAAGTGTCATAATCAGATACATTACAGCTTATGTTTATCTGACACATTTCATGGTATAATCATTACGCACAATTGGCAATATAAAGGATGCATCTCACAAAAATTAGTATAACTTTTTCACCAATATAACTTCTTAGTCTTAACATTTTTAGATCAGCTGATGGGAGGTTATCCTGATGATTTGGGAAAACTTATGCAAGATCTCCTTCCCCCCCGGAAAAAGAGGAGTCTCTAAATGACATTGTTTAGCCTATCTGCTTTCTGCAGTGTTGACCTTAGAAAAGATGAGGTAAAAGCAATGGGGAACAGAGAGGTGACTCTCATACCCTTTCTTGAAGCTGGTGCAATGGGAAGGGAGGAAATGTAGAGCGTAGAGTTGCTACTAGAGATGCTGGTGAATGTAATGCTGTGTGAAAAACTTGATGGTATGCTTAAATGAAAAATGTAGTTATGAAATAGAGAAACGATGTGAATGAGGACTACTATCTCTACACTCGAATTTTCCCTAGACACTGTCACCTCACCTGTATTCCAAAATACCTGAATTCTCAGACCATCAAAAAAGATTGTCAAAAAAGACCACAGATTGCTTTTACATTATCGATATGGCTCAGATGTTGTTGGTGTTGCAATAAACAAATATGAGGCCTTTGGGGAAGTATCTTCATAGCCCCTCCTGAAGAGAAGCCTAAGCAGCCTGATTTGTTCCAGGTTACTAATTCCATACCATAACTGACGGTGTCAGAAGTAGTCATGTGACCCACACTGAGTCAAATTATTTCTCCTGAGAATCTCTGCTGCCAGAGCACACTTAGTCTGAGAGTGTTGAGAAGTGGACCTAAATCATGTAGAATTAGGCCGGGCCTGGTGGCTCACACCTAGCACTTTGGGAGGCTGAAGCGGGCGGATCACCCAAGGTCAGGATTTCGAGACCAGCCTGGCCAATATGGTGAAACCCCATCTCTACTAAAAATAGAAAAATTAGCTAAGTGTGGTGGCAGGCACTTGTAATCCTAGCTACTTGGGAGGCTGAGACAGGAGAGTCAGTTGAAACCAGGAAGTAGAGGTTGCAGTGAGCCTAGATCGCGCCATTGCACTCCAACCTGGGGGTCAAAGAGTGAAACACCGTCTCAAAAAAAAAAGTCATGTAAAATTCAGGCTAAGGTGAGACACTGGGCAACTTAATGCCACATTAAAAACCAGCAGCCTGGTTGGTAATTCCCTGATGGGCTATGAACTAATCCAAAAATTCAAGGGCCTTCTTCAATTTTTACTGAAACCCACAGTCTCATTCTTCATATAACTAAGATCTACTGTGTTGGAATTTGCAAAGTGAGTTATTAAATATTCCTAGAAGTTGGTATTCATAAACTCAAATTTGTTTAGGATTATAAATTAGTATTCTCACATGTACATGCTGGATAACATTGCTTACATCTCACCATGTGCAATTACAGACATTTTCTGAAATTTGGTGAATGGATGCTGCCTTATTAATGCATCATTAGTTTTTACTGTCATTTTACTTGTTTCTATTTCTGCTTTTTAAATATAAATCAAGGCTTTGCCATCATCAGTTTTTTAAGCGGTGGGTTACATGCTTGTGTTCATATTTCTACCCATCTTCCCCCCCCCGCCCACACATTTTGTTAATGTGTAGACTTTAAGATATGTATGTGTAAATGGTTCAATTTTGAATCATCTTCATCTCTTAGCTAAAACAAATGTATCTCACAAATTCTCCTAAATTGTGTTAGTTTGGTAATGCTTTATTTGTGGTGTTCTTTGTAGTGGACGTTAGTTATGTTGATGGTTGCTTAATATCTTTTGAACGCTCCTTGTGCTTAAGGAATGTCGCACATCATGAACTCTGTCAAGGTTGAAGCAGAAACTCATTTCCTAGTTTCCCTTGCAAGAGTGCAGGATCTGATCTAGGCTCTGCCAGTCAGGCCTGCCTCTTTCACACTGTGCTTTAGAAGTTAGAGATACAAGAAAGAAGAGTTGAGGTGTCCACTGACAGTTTTGCCCTGGCAGCAGAGGTGTTTCTAGTGTATAGCAGCAACAACAATGGCTACAATATTCCTAGATGACAACAGAGCTAATTTTTGCATCTGGTGTTTCTTATCAAAGGCAGGGTTCCTCCATCCAATTGGTTTGGCAGTGTGATATTAGGTGTTCCTAGAAATTTAGCCTTAAAATGTTTCTTAGTCTTTTAATAAATGCATTTTCTGCCTAATAAGCCAGAGTTAGCTTCTGTTGCTTGCAGCTAAGAACTGCTGATTGATGCTACTTGGAGATTTGTGCTGTTTTGAAAACTTGATTAATATATATCCCAAACCCCAAGTGTATCATAATTTATGGCATTCCTCTTTAATTCCCTAGAATTTGTCACCTCAGAATTCCACCATTTAATCACTAATTTAAATGCCTCATTCTTGAATCTTAATCTCTTTCTTTCCAGTTGCTTGCTAGAGATGCATTTTAGCATAATGGTTAGCACTATAGCTTCTGGAGCCACATTGCTAGAATTTGAATCCGAACTTTGCCATTTATTAGCATTGTTGTTTCTTAGGCAAATTGCTTAACTGGCCTGTGCCTGTTTCCTCACCTTTCAAATGGGGAAAATAATGGTATCTAATATATGTGATTTTTAGTGAGACTTTAATACATGTAAAGTGCTTAGTAGAGTGACTGGCACAGAATAAGCACTTCATCTGTATTGTCATTATTGTTATGATTAACTGCTATTTTGGCTAGTCTTTATTTTCATTCAGACCTTAATATATCACCGTTCTACTTTTCTATACCTGTTTTATTTCTTTATTTAGCTTAGATTTCTTGGTCTCTTATTTAATTAACTTCATTTACTTTCTTACCAGTACTTTAAATTCTCATCCAGAGTTCCATTCTACTCATGTATTCCCAAAGGCAGTCAAAAATTGCTGCTGAAAGTCATACAGTGGAATACATGGCTATCATCATAAATGATGGCCAAACCTACACTGACCTTCAACACAGACCTGCAGTACTGTAATGTTTCTGCAGTACTACTGTGTTTCTTTGATCAGGCACTGCTACATCCTTCAGTAACATTTCAGATCTTTTACTTTTCTAAAACAAGAGATCCTGGGGTTTTATGTGAAGTATGATTTGTAAAACTTGACAGTGTGTTGCAAATCTTGGAAAACATTGTGCCTGTCAGATAAAAGCATTCTGAGGACCAAATTCAGCAGCCTAGTAGTTTTCAAATTCCAGTATAATCAGTGTGGGCAGGCTAGTGAAATAAGTTACCAAGTGGCAGAAGTTAACTTGAGAATCTAGATGCTGGCCAGGTGCAGTGGCTCACACCTGTAGTCCTAGCACTTTGGGAGGCTGAGGCGGGAGGATCATCTGAGGTTGGGAGTTTGAGATCAGCCTGGCCAACATGGTGAAATCCTGTCTCTACTGAAAATGCAAAAATTAGCCGGGTGTGGTGCTGCACGCCTATAATCCCAGTTACTCGCCAGGCTGAGTCACAAGAATCTCTTGAACTGGGAGGCGGAGGTTGCAGTGAGCTGACGTCGCACCATTGCACTCCAGCCTGGGCAACAGAGTGAGACTCTGTCTCAAAAAAAAAAAAAAAAAAAATCTAGGTTCCAACCTTTTCAAAGCAGTTAAACATGCCTGGGCTTCTGCCCATGTATTTAGCAGGTTTGGAGTAGAACCTCTAGTATAGATATTTTTGAAAAACTTAACAGATGTTTCTGATGCAGAACCAAGCTGAAAATCAGTAGCTTAGCAAAATGCTCTGCACATTTTAAGTGCAAAATAAGATTAGAATAATGAATGCTTTATTATTGCCAAATGAATTTTGAATGAATAAATGATTTACGGCCTATTTTAGTTCCCCCGGTCTACATGCATGTTGCAACTGAGTTAAGCACTGTTTAGGCATAGAAAAGGAAGAGATTTTTTTTTTTTTTTTTTTTGGTGGAAGAATAAAAAATATAGATATGGCAATCACATTCCTCCTTCTTAATCTTGTCTCTGGGCTTACAGTAGTATTCTTATGATTAGTGGTCTTATAATCAGGGCATTCTTCCTGTAGCAAGCAACATAAATAAAACGTCTAACCCCTCTTAGACTAGAACCAGAATGTGCTGAGCTTCTATTTTCCTATGCTTGCAAAACTGGCCTGGAGCAAGGAAGACGAGTATCATACTACCCCAACCCAGGGTTGTCGCTAAATAATAGACCTTTAAAACACTTCTTCCTTCTTTTTACCTTAGCTCCTATCCTTCAGAGTCAGCCTGACTTCTCACTTCCTCTTTCCTAAGGAGAGCTGCCCAGAGCAATCTACAGAGCATTATTACTATGAAACTACCAACATCATTTTTCACAGAATTAGGAAAAAAAAAAAAAACTCTTCTAAAATTCATATGGTACCAAAAAGGACCCTAAATAGCCAAACCAATCCTAAGCAAAATAACAAAACTGAAGGCATCACATTACCCAATTTCAAACTATTGTATAAGGCCACAATAACCAAAGCAGCATGGAACTGGTACACACACAGACACATAGACCAGCAGAATAGAGAACCCAGGCATAAAGCTGCACACCTACAGCCATCTGATCTTCAACAAAGTGCATGAAAATAAGCAATGGGAAGAGGACTCCCTGTACAATAAATGGTGTGGGGATAGCTGGCTAGCCCTATGCAGAAGAACGAAACTGGACCCTTCGCTTTCACCATATATAAAAATTAACTTAAGGTGGATTAAATATTCAAATGTAAGACCTCAAACTATAAAGATCCTAGAAGAGCACCTAGGAAGCACCATTCTTGACATAAGCCTTGGGAAAGAATTTATGACTAAGTCCTCAAAAGCAATTGCAACAAAACCAAAAGTTGACAGGTGGGACCTAATTAAACAAGAGCATCTCCGCAGCGGAAGAAACTATCAACAGAGTAAGGAGACAGCCTACAGAATGGGAGAAAATGTTTTCAAACTCTGCATCTGACAAAGGTGTAATATCTAGACTCTATAAGGAGCATAAACAATTCAACAAGCAAAAAAAAAAACAAACCCTATTAAAAAGTGAGAAAGGGACATGAACAGACATTCTCAAAAGAAGATGTGCAAGCAACAAACATGAAAAAGATATTCAAGCAGCCAACAAACATGAAAAAATGGTCAGCATCAGTAATCATCAGAGAAATGCAAATTAAAACTATAGTGAGATAGCATCCCATACCAGTCAAAATGGCCATTATTGAAAAGTCCAAAAATAACATGTTGGTGAGGCTGTGAAGCAAAGGGGATGCTTATATATACACTGTTGGTGGGAATGTAAATTGCTTCAGCCATTGTGGAAAGCAGTTTGGAGATTTCTTTTTTTTTTTTTTTTTGGAGACGGAGTTTCGCTCTTGTTACCCAGGCTGGAGTGCAATGGCACGATCTCGGCTCACCGCAACCTCCGCCTCCCGGGTTCAGGCAATTCTCCTGCCCTAGCCTCCTGAGTTGCTGGGATTACAGGCACGCGCCACCATGCCCAGCTCATTTTTTGTATTTTTAGTAGAGACGGGGTTTCACCGTGTTGACCAGGATGGTCTCGATCTCTTGACCTCGTGATCCACCCGCCTCAGCCTCCCAAAGTACTGGGATTACAGGCTTGAGCCACCGCGCCCGGCCAGTTTGGAGATTTCTTAAAGAACTTAGAACTGCCATTTGACCCAGTAATCCCATTATTGGATATATATCCAAGGGAAACTAAATCATTCTACGAAAAAGACAAATGGGTTCATGTTTATCTCAGCACTGTTCACAATAGCAAAGATGTGGAATCAACCTAGATGCCTGTCAATGATGGATTGGATAAAGAAAATATGGTACCTATGCACCGTGGAATACTATGCAGTCATAAAATATGAAAACACGTCTTTTGCAGCTGGAGGCCATTACCCTAAGCAGATTAATGTAGGAACAGAAAACCAAATACTGCGTGCTCTCACAAGTGGGCGCTAAGCATTGGGTACACATGGACATAAAGAGAGGAACAATAGACTCTGGGACTCTAAAAATGGGGAGGAAGGGAGAAGGGAAGAGTTGAAAAACTACCTATTGTGTACTTTGCTCACTACCTGGGTAATGGGATCATTTGTACCCCAGACTTCAGTGTCTCAGTATAGCCATTAGCAAACTTGCACATGTACTCCCTGAAACTAAAATAAAAGAAAAATGAAAAAGGAAAGGGCCAGAGTGTTGTGAAAACAGCTGTACAGTTTTATATTCCCACTAACAATGTATGAGAGTTATAGTTACCCCATATCCTTATTTGCACTTGACATCATCAGTCTTTTAAAAGTTTTTGCCATTCTAGTGAATGTGTAGTCATATCTTATTGGAGTTTTAAATCTTCATTTCCCTGATGACACTGCTAAGCATCTGTTCATGTGTTTATATTTACCATCTATATTCCTTCCTCAATGAAATTTCTCTTCAATTCTTGTTCATTTAAAAAATTGGTTTGTCTTACTGAGTTGCAACAACTGTGGATGAAGTCCTTTATCACATATGTGTTTTGTAAATATTTTCTTTCAGTATGTGGGTTGTCTTTTCTTCTTAACAGTGTCTTTTGAAGAGCAGAAGTTTTTAATTTTGATGAAATTTAACTTACTACTTTTAAATTTTATGGTTTATTTTTAATTTATTTTTTAATTTTATGGTTTATTTTTTTAATCTAAGAATTCTTTGCCTAACCCAAGTTCATAAAGTTTTTCTTTATGTCTTCTTTTACATAGTTTATAATTTTAGCTCTTACACTTAGGTCTGTGGTTCATTTTGAGTTAATTTTTGTGTATGATACAAGTTAAGGGTGGAGGTTAATTCTTTTTGCCTGTGCTCATCTAGTTTTTCCAGAATCACATGTTTAAAAGATTATCCTTTCTGCATTGAATTATGTTGGTAACTTTGTTAGATCATTGATTTGAGAACTTTCTTCTTTCTTAATATAAGCCTTCAATGTTATCAATGTTCCTTGAAGCACTGCTCTAGTTGCATCCCGTAAATTGTGCTTTTATTTTCATTCAATTCAAAATATTTTTCTAATTTCTTCAACTGTGGGTTGTTATTTAAATTTTTTTTTTTTTTTTTTTTATATGGGATCTTGCACTGCTGCCTAGGCTGGAGTACAGTGACACAATTGAGTTCACTGTGGCTTCAACCTCCCAGGCATAAGTGATCCATCCACCTCAGCCTCCCCAGTAGAGCTGGGTCCACAGGTGTACACCACCACACTTAGATTTTTTTTATTTTTTATTTTTGTAGAGATGAGGTCTTACTATGTTGCTCAGGCTGGTCATGAACTCCCGAACTCAAGCAGTCCTGTCTCAGCCTCCCAAAGTGTTGAGATTACAGGCATGAGCCACCATGTCCAACCACCTATGGGTTATTTAAACTTGCATTTTTTTCCCCAGTTTTTAATTTAATTAGGAAAACATAAATTGTATGATTTCAGTCCTTTTAAATTTGTTGAGGTTTGTTTTGTGGCTTTGAATATTGTTAACTCTTACCGTTAAAACATTTTTTTCATTATTATGTATCTAAAAGTAGTGATTTCCAGACTACTATTTCATATACCATTTTTACTTTTAAAAGCGTAATGAATATAGTTTACCTGTTTCTTAAGAATGATGATTTCTTTATTATGTAGTAAATTAATATTTGCTTATTTTTGCTTTGTAGCCACAAATATGCAAACTGTTCTTCCCTCTCTGTGCTTTTCACAGGCCTAAGATCTGGCAAACTTGGCGAACAGTGTGAAGCAGTTGTTCGCTTTCCCAGACTTTTTCAGAAGTATCCATTCCCTATTCTTATCAATTCCGCATTTCTAAAGTTAGCTGATGTTTTCAGAGTTGGGTAAGTCTTTTTAAAGCCTCAATATCCTGAAATACTTTGTTCATAGTTCTTGTTTTATATTGTGGTCTTTTTCTTTTTGCCTGTTAGGACTTCCACCTTGTTAGTTACCATTAGTGGACACACATGACTGTGTGAGATTTAATGATATTTAAAGCAAAAATGAGTATAATTTAGAGAATATTTATTTGGGGAACAGAATAAAATTAAGATAACCTTAATATTTTACTGTATAATTCAGGAAAATCTGTGGCTTTGTACAGATTGCTTTTGATAAGTTTTGATTTAATTTAATAATTTATTGTATAGCATGAGATGCATGTCTGTGAAATACCTGAAACATGTAAGCACTGAATACATACCTGTTTGCTTTTTCTCCCCCTACCCTTCCCGCTTCTGCTGCTTTCTGCCATTCTCTGTGCACTCATGTGCTCATATGTACACAGTGCCACACCTGAAGGAGAAAAGAAGTTGTGGAATAAGCCCAAGAGAAGAGAAAGACCATCTGACTTCCTGGCCTTGGTTATAATTTGAGGAGATTTAGTTCTGCTCTAGAGCTTCTCCTTGTGTCACTGCCATTTTGGTGTCTTGCAGCAAGATTATAGCATAGCTGATTGCTCATGCTTGGTGTCTACCTAAAGTACAAACTTTAGGTAACTCTTTTAGTAGCGAGACAAATAATGATAAAATTGAAAAATATTTGCATGTTGCTAAAATTGAATATCACTAGTGTTGCTTTAGTCCCTAATTAAATATTACTTTCTAAAGCGACCTAATTTATTTTATTTGGTTTTTTCCTAGAAATAATTTCCTGAGGCTATGTGTTCTTAAAGTTACCCAACAAAGTGAGAAACATTTGGAGAAGATTCTAAATGTGGATGAATTTGTGAAGAGAATTTTTTCTGTGATTCATAGTAATGATCCCGTGGCAAGAGCCATCACACTCCGGTATACTGTATTATAATAATTTACTGTAAGATTATGTGAACTGTAATTATGTACAAAAAAAGCAACATATTTACATTTTTCATTTTGAATATTAGAAGTTGGTTTTGGTTTTTTGACTAAGAGTCAATGCAAAAATGTGATAACCATCGTGATCTGCAAATGCTTTTTAGTTAACATGTATATTACTGTTTTGTTTATGAATTGTTGCCTAACTTATGTTTGAAATGCATCTCTATGTAGGTAGATGTTCTGGTCAAATAACTTGGTGGATCTTAATATAGCTTAGCCTCAGCTTATTTTGAACTTTGCCTTCCTGACCTTGTACTTAATGTTTTCTATTAGTTTTCTATAGTTTTTCTTGATTATGTGATCATTTTTAATGTGATAAATCATATTTGATCTCATTGGAGAACATCAGATAAAACCACTATAGTTTCTGTAGCTTTTTCTTTTCTTTCTTGGCATGTTTAAAAAAATTTATTTTTTAGAATTTCGTTTTGTAAGTTTTATATCCAGCTTGAACCATGTTATCTTTTTAGCTCTGCTGTTTATAGAGTTATAACTATAACTTTTTATATTTTTTGCAATTCACTTTCCTAAATTTTAGGGTTCATTTCTGATCTACCCGCCCAGACAATCTTTTTAACTAGGAAGTTCGGGATGTCACATCGTCCCTGAGTGTCCTTTTTTCCACACCAGGAATCAGTTCTTCCTTCTTGTTCAGAATTTAGTGCTTTTGTCATTTCTTTGCCTTTTGAGTGATTAAACTGAGTAGTATTTGATATTTTAAAGTCAGTTAATTGATTTTTATCTTTTGAAAACGATATTCAATAGATTCTATCTATCTATCTATCTGTCTGTCTATCTATCTATCTATCTATCTATCTATCTATCTATCTATCTATCTGTCAATCGATGGAGTCTCACTCTGGCACCCAGGCTGGAGGGCAGTGGCATGATCTCAGCTTATTGCAACCTCTACCTCCTATGGTCAAAGCAGTTCTCCTGTCTCAGGCTCCCGAGTAGCTGAGATTATAGGTACCCACCATCACACCTGGCTGATTTTTGTAGTTTTAGTAGAGATGGGGTTTCACCATGTTGGGCAGGCTGGTCTCGAACTCCTGACCTGAGGTGATCTCCCCACCTTGGCCTCCCAAAGTGTTGGGATTACAGGCGTGAGTCACTGCACCCAGCCCAGAATTTAAGATATTTTTACCCTTTACTTCAGCAAATAAGCCCATAGGAATTTTTAAAAGAAATGATTTTTTAAAGTTGGTGAATATGTGTCTGTAGATGATTATAGTATCATTTTTGTAGAATGAAAAATTGAGGAAAAATCAACATGGTAATAGTTATTTGTGGACTTCTGTATAACTTTTAAAGAATAAAGTTGAGTTGTGAGTGTACATTATACTAAGGTAGAAAGATACTAAGTTTTAAAAAGTAGTCAAATAGTATCCATTTTGTCAGTTAATACTAATATATATGTTTAGGCTCAGAAAAAAATCTAGAGGAATACATACTGTTAACAGTGATTATCTTTGGTAGAGTCATTTGGTTATAGATTACAAGAGGCTTTTCCATTTTTTTGTAATGTTTGAATTGTTTTTCACAAATGTGGTTTTTTTTTTAAATATCAAAAGGTAATAGAGAAGAATGGAATTTAACTGGTGGAATGAAATTCATAAATACTTTAGAGCTAGCCTGAATATTTTGATAAGAATGTAGATTAATATTTCGTTGTTATTCATTTTGCATGTTTTCCCTTCTTTAAGTCATGACAATTGAGTCTTGCCTCAATTCTTTTCTTAAGCATTGTGGTTATCAGTAAAACCAACAATCTCTAGAAAGCTTCCAAAAACAAGGATCACTTTAAAGGAAAAAAAAATTAGATTGAAATCAGATTTTTCGACAGAAACACTTGATGCAAAAAGTATTAATGGAAAATTGAGCTAAGAATTTTATATCTAATCCAGATTTCATTTAAAAGAGTAGTGAAATAAAAATACTCTCAGGCATACAAGGCCTTAGGAGGTTTTCCATATAGGACCTGTTTTGTAAACATTCTTGGAGGAGGTACTTATTAGGAAGAGAAAAATTAAGCCGGAAGCAGTGGGAATATGTCATTAATTGTGTTGTCAGTATTACCCTGGTCTAATCTTTTCTGTTATAATAGATTAATAGTAATTTGTTTTCTTTTGAAAAATGTATAATTTAAGAACTTTTCAAATTAAATATATATTATATGTTTAGTTTTTAGTATCTTGCTTATAGGAATAGTACTACTTATTTTTAATTGACTATAGTTCCAAGAAATAATTAGGTGATTACATGTCATGTTGGAAGGTTATTTAGGATGTTGACTTTGAAGGAGGTTGTTGTTGTAGGAAGATTGTAGGTTTTATTTACTGCAGTGTTTTGCAGATTGCTAAAATTTATGCCTTTCTGCTGAAAGAATTTTTCTAACTATTTTCTGTGGTTTATATTACAAACAATAGATTTGTTTCCTTTCTAAATGTTTAATTTTATTATAACATGCGCTGTGTTTTCCAAACTTTACCTTCCACACCTTTGTGGATTCTGGTGTGATCCACAGGGGTGTCCTCAATCTCTGTTTTCCGAATCTTGAGGACATTTGACAATCATCATACCACTGTTTACTGATGTGGAAAAAAACAGATTGGGAGGTCTTACTTTTTTACTTTGTGTATCTGCTTAATAGTGAAAATGCTGTATTCTTAATGTTTTGCTGAAATAGACTTCTTTATGCAACATTGGAAAATTGATATTTTGATGCTTTAATAATTCAGAAGTTTCCTTTCTGGGCTGTTTCGTACCTGGGATGTACTTCAAGGTGATTGTTAAAAATTTTGCTTTTTAGACAAGCCATTTTAATTTTTCTGAAATATTGAAGTATGTAAAAGTGTTTAAAATTTAAGTCACTGATTCCTAAAGTTATGCTTTATTAACTGGAGTTACTTGGAATTACCTATAAACTTTAGTTTCGATAATCAGGCTTTGTCTTGCCTCTTCTGTTTCTGACCTTGACTTTATTGTATATCCGATCTTCTTGGGTTTCTCTGTTTCTGTAGGATGTTGGGAAGTCTGGCATCAATAATTCCTGAGAGGAAGAATGCTCATCATAGTATTCGTCAGAGTTTAGATTCACATGATAATGTAGAAGTTGAAGCCGCTGTTTTTGCTGCTGCAAACTTCTCTGCACAGTCAAAGTAAGCATATGCCTTTTGATAATTTGGCTTCCCAAGAAAAGTTTTTGAAGGAATAGCTGATCAATGTATATAAACTCTAAGAGATACAGGAAAGTGTAAATGTATATTTACCAAGAAGGTTTACCTTATGTTGGGGAAACAAGACTTAAATACTTAAAATAGAAAATGTAAGTAAAAATGTTGGCATTAATTGTAAATGAAATGGGTTTCCAGAAGGGCGAGATCAGCATAGATTAGTTGGGGAAGGCTTCGATGGGTAGCAGAAGCTTTGGTCACTGAGGAGCTTCTTCCAGACATATACATCTGTAATACTAAATTATGTACTTACTGTCGTCTGATGTTGATTTGTTTTGCATTAGAGCTGTACACAGTTTGGCAAAGTTAATGACTTGAATTAAAACCAATATTAACCTATTCAGAATGTTGTGTCTTACACTGTTGTTTTACAGAACAGTATTTTTTTGGCGGAAGGATTAAATGTTGACCATGGTTTTATTACCATGTTTGATTGGCTTGTTTATCCTCTGTAAAAGAAAATATAATATCCCCTCAACTGATAGGAAAAGTAGCATTGCCTTCTGGAGTGTGTTTTGGTAATATTTGACCCAGGAAATTCACTTCCAGAATTTATTCTAAGATATCAGCAATATGTACTGATAATTATTTGTATGGATGCTAGGTGTAGTGTTAACTTGTAACAACAAAAGAAGCAGCCTAAATTTCTGCCATTGAGCTTAAATAATGATATGATCATACAACAGAATATAGTAACAGCTTAAAACGAATGTTTTTAGAAACATATTTGGAAACAGGTGTAATATAACAGGTTTGTTAAAAAAAAAAAAAAAATCCCTGGCCGGGCGTGGTGGCTCATGCCTGTAATCCCAGCACTTTGGGAGGCCGAGGTGGGTGGTCCACGAGATCAAGAGATCGAGACCATCCGGCCAACATGGTGAAACCCTATCTCTTCTAAAAATACAAAGATTAGCTGGGCGTGGTGGTGTGCACCCTGTAGTCCCAGCTACTTGGGAGGCTGAGGAAGGAGAATTGCTTGAACCCGGGAGGCAGAGGTTGCAGTGAGCCAAGATCGTGCCACTGCACTCTAGCCTGGTGAGGGAGCAAGACTCTGTCTCAAAAAAAAAAAAACAAAAAACCAAAAAACCCTAATAGCTTATGTAATGTAACAGATTTGTTAAAAAGAAAAAATGCCCTAATTGTATTTATGCAATAGAAAAAAAGACTAGAAGGGTATATATCAAAATCTTGTCTCTGGGTGGTAAGATGGTATACAATTGTTATTTTGTTTTTGTTAATTTCCTATATTTTGCCGTGAACAAGTTTGTTTTCTAACCAGGTGAATAATAATTTTTTTTTTTAGCATAAAAAAATACTATTTATGGACAGGCACAGTGGCTTACGCCTGTAATCTCAGCACTTTGGGAGGCTGAGGTGGGTGGATCACGAGGTCAGGAGATTGAGACCATCTTGGCCAACATGGTGAAACTCTGTCTCTATTAAAAATACAAAAAATTAACTGGCACTTTGGGAGGCCAAGGTGGGCAGATCACAAGGTCAAGAGATCGAGACCATCCTGGCTAACATGGTGAAACCCCATCTCTACTAAAAATATAAAAATTAGTTGGGTGGGCATGGTGGCGCGCACCTGTATTCCCCGCTACGCAGGAGGCTGAGGCAGGAGAACTGCTTGAACCCGGGAGGCGGAGGTTGCAGTAAGCTGAGATCACGCCACAGCACTCCAGCCTGGCGCCTGGCGACAAAAGACTCTGTCTCAAAAAAAAAATAGCTGGGTGTGGTGGCAGGTGCCTGTAGTCCCAGCTACTCGGGAGGCTGAGACGGGAATCGCTTGAGCCTGGGCAGCGGAGGTTGCAGTAAACTGAGATCATGCCACTGCACTCCAGCTGGGCGACAGAGCAAAACTCCGTCTAAAAAAAAAAAAAAAAAGGTATTTACATACTCTTCAGCTATTTTTTTTTTTTTTTTTTTTTGAGATGGAGTTTCAATCGTGTTGCCCAGGCTGGAGTAGAATGGTGCAGTCTTGGCTCACTGCAACCTCCACCTCCAGGTTCAAGCGATTCTTCTGCCTCAGCCTCTTGAGTAGCTGGGATTACAGGCATCTGCCACCATGACTAGCTAATTTTTGTATTTTTAGTAGGGACAGGGTTTCAGCACGTTGGCCAGGCTGGTCTTGAACTCCTGTCCTCAGGTGATCTGCCACCTCGGCCTCCCAAAGCACTGGAATTATGGACGTGAACCACCATGCCCAACCCCTTCAGCTATTCTTAAGAAACCTCCAGAATTCCAGGAATTCTTATTGAAAAAGTAGATAATGCAAAGCATATAATTTTTAATTTCACAGATCAAAATTAATAGATGTAGCAGTAATTGTTGATCAGAAATATCTGAATAAGTACAGTTTCTATTCGTGCCTTTGAAAATAAGCATTTTGTTTTTCTTATTGAGAGAATCATTGGTATTGAGAGGACTTTAAAAAATTTCAGTAGCACATCTCTTAACTATTAGGGTTCATTCTGAGGAATGCATTGTTAGGCAGTTTCATCATTGTGCAAACATCGTAGAGGACACAAATCTAGATGGTATAGCCTATTACACACCTAGGTTATGTGGTGTAACGTATTGCCCTTAGGTTGTAAACCTGTTTCTGTGCTGAATAACATAGGCAATTGGAGCACAGTGGTATTTGTATATCTAAACATAGAAAAGGTTCAGAAAAAATGTGGTATAAAAGATCAAAATGGTATGCCTTTATAGGGCACTTACCATTAATGGAGCTTGCAGGACTGGAATTTGCTCTGGGTGATCAGTGAGTGAGTGGTAAATGAATGTGAAAGCCTAGGACATTACTGTATACCACTGTCGACTTCCTAAACACAGTACACTTAGGTTTCACTATATTTTTAAAGTTTTTCTTTATTCAATAATAAATTAACCTTACCTCACTATAACTTTTAACTTTTTGACTCTTTTATAATAACACTTAGCCTAAAATACAAATATATTGTATAGCTGTATAAACATAATTTCTTCATATCCTTATTCTATAAGCTTTTTTTGTTAAAATGGTGTTAAAATTAAGACAGCTGGGCACAATGTCTCACACCTGTAATTCCAGCTACTTAGGTGGCTTGCGGTGGGGGCGGGGGGTTGCTTGAGCTCAGGAGTGCAAGACCAACGTAGGCAATATAGTGAGACCCCTCAAAAAAGAAAAGACAGACATACATACATTAACCTAGGCCTATACATAAATCAAGACATCTCTGGCCAATATGGATTTTTCATGTCTGTGGTAATCTCGAGGGTGCTGTCATATATGTGGTTTGTCATTGACCAAAACGTTGTTATGCTGCACATGACTACGTTTATTGATTAGGAGTTGTACCTAGTGAATAAATATCATCTGATTACCACTGTCAAGGTGTCAGTGCTTCATAAGCTGTCAGATTAAATATGTACTTCCAGTGGTTCCAAAAATAGTTTTCTAAATTTAGTTTCTAAATTTGTATGATAAACTTGTAATTTGCTGATAAAATTTTGTAAATGAGACTCATTTTTAGTTCAGTTTTTTTCTTGTGTTATTATGAGAAGCTAATTTTATTTTAGCTGTGTAATTATTGGTCTTGGAAAATGATTAAGACCAACTAGCAGAAGCAGCAAGATTCTTCACCTTTGGAATTTATGATTATAAACATCTAAATTAGCAGTTGATGTAGAAACAGTTTTTAATATACATGCTTCAATATGATATGCTTGTAATTTATTATATTAAAAAATACCAAATGAGTTTCTGTCACCTAGGCTGGAATGCATTGGTGCAGTCATGGCTCACTGTAGCCTCAAACTACTGGACTCAAGTGATCCTCTCACTTCAGCCTCCCAAATTGCTGGGATTACAGGTGTGAGCTACTGTGACCAGCTGACAAGATTTATATTTTTGAGATCAGTGTTCATGTCTTCTCCCAGAAATAATGACCTGGCTTGAGATCACATATCTCGGTCAGTACTGATAGATTTTTTTGTCTGGTATCTGTATTGATCAGTTTTGGATATTAAATCAGAGTAACTAGCCAAATAAGACCTTTAGAATTTATTTAATCTTGTTCTTCCCCTGTCTCCTACCGTAAACCACATCTGTCTTATTCTAAACCAGATACTTTTAAATTGCTAGTCCTTGGGTTGCAAAGCAAGAGTTAGAAGGTCAGATGCTCGCTGGGGCCAGGTGAACATTGTCAGTGAGAGCAGTGTCCCCTAGTGGCAACTGTGGTGAACTGAAGCATGTCCACACCATCTAAAGGAATGGATGCCCAGTGCTCAGGTCTCAGTTTTTGACAAAGGAGAGGGGATCATCTGAGAAACCAGATTATTCTGTTTGGTCTCACTGTATTTAAATGTTGACATTAAGAATTGTTTAAATGTCATTTTAAAAAGAATTTTTAAAATATTATTACACCCAAAAAACCTGCAGTCTCCTAGTTTGCAGTTTTGTAACAGATTTTTAAATTTTAAGTTTTTATAGGAAGTCTTTAAATGGTCATTAAAGAAATATTTATTGAATATCCAATGTGTTCAGACACTTTTCTAAGTGCCAGGAATATAGGGGTGAAAAAGGTCAGGGCTTACTGTTACATAAACCCAAAATAATTTCAGATGCTTGTTAGTGTTATGGAAAAATAACACTGTATTGTGATAATGGCCCAAGTGAGCTGCTTTAGAGCTGCGTTGGCAAAGCCCATTTGGTTGCTGGAGTTTTTGTTTTAGTTGTGTTTCGTACCACCTACCCTAACCCCAGCACCTGACCTTGGAACATTTGTTGCAGTTTGGAGTATTGCATTTTTTCTGTGCTAATTGCGTTCTGTTTCTTTTAAGTACTTAGAAAACAGAAGCAGATTTAATTTTTTGGTTTTAAAGTTTTTTCTGATCTTTTTTCCCATAGGGATTTTGCTGTAGGAATCTGTAACAAAATCAGTGAAATGATTCAAGGTATGTATTCTTCATTTAGTATTATGAAGTGACTTCATAAGATTTATGATAGTTGATAATACTAATTAAGTACTTATTATTTGCTAGTCACCATACATTCAAATAATATTTATTAAGTGTCTTCTGTGTGCCCAAACTGTTCTAAATGCTGAGGATACAGGATTGAGCAAAACAAAGTCCTTGTCCCCATCTGACCTACATTCTAGTCTAGGGTGGGGTGGGTGAGGATAGACAAATGTGCATATGGCATATTTGGTGCTATGGTGAAAAAGTGAAGGAAGGAGAGCCTCAAAAGTAAGTTGATAGTGGGGTGTGAGAAGGGACTTTTCTATTTTATATATATTGATCAGAGAAGGTCTCTAATGAAGTGATATTCGAGTGAGACATGAAGGAGGGAAAGGAGTGAGCCATGCAGATATAGTCCTGCATTGCTTAGCAGTGGGGATCCTTTGTGAGAAATGTATCCTTAGGCAATTTTGTTGTTTGAACTTCATAGAATGTACTTACATAAACCTAAATGGTATAGCCTACTATACACTTAGGCTGTATGGTATAGCCTCTTGCTCCTAGGCGATAAGCCTGTACAGCATGTAACTGTGTTGAATACCATAGGCAATTGTAACAAAATGATAAGTATTTGTATATCTGAGGTAGAAAAGGTAATATATTGCACTGTGGTGTTACAATGACTATAGGGTCTATGAGCTACTAGGAATTTTTCAGCTCCATTATAATCATACGGGACCACCGCCTATCATGTGGTCCTTCATTCATCAAGGCATAGTTACGGGGTGCATGATTGGTTTAGGGAAGACCGTTCTGTCTGAGAGAGAGTAATGCCATTAGGAGCTCTGGGACTCTCGCTAATGTCCCTCCAGTGTCTTCCAGTTGCAGTTAGAATCAAATCCAGATTCTTTACCGTAGACTACAAAGCCCTGGTTTTCCAATCTCTTTTATACCATGAGTCATGTGTATTAACCCTATTTATCTTATAACAGTCATTATGGGAGCCCAAGAGCTCC
Source organism: Sapajus apella (assembly GCF_009761245.1). NCBI lineage: Eukaryota > Metazoa > Chordata > Mammalia > Primates > Cebidae > Sapajus > Sapajus apella. Next base: position 15,138,072 of record NW_022436962.1, on the reverse strand, counting down.
CATAAGGTTAATAAGTATGTCATATCCCTATTTATCCTTACAACAGCCATAAAAGGGAGCTCTTGGGCTACAATATTGCATGACTCTAGAGAACACCACTTTGTTTATATTCTTATAAAGAGCATTCCTTCGGAGTGTGCAACTTGGCAGCCTTGGATAGGTAATACTATAATGTTCACTTTATGGGAAAGGAAATGGAGCCACATTAAAGCTGAATAATTGGTTCATAGTTATACATCCAATATCTTGCCGTTTGGCTTTGAGGCCCATGCTTTTAACCACTATGCTATCATGCCTTTCTAGGGCATGAATTTCTCAGTGTAGTTATATTTTGCATGCACTTAAATTGTCTTTCATATTAAAATCAAAGAGAACTTGCTCACTTGCATAAATAATTAAAATCACTTAAAGACCAAGATACAGAGAATCACCTTTGTTGTGTTCCCTTTTATCCCTTTGTCTTTTTTCTTCCACCATTAGCAAAAGGGCTTTCTTGCAGAAAGGTATCCTTGTGGCATTAGAAGGAAGCAACACTTATTCATTGAGCAGGATTTTATCAATTGCCTGCTGTTATCAGACAAGATTTCAGCTGGAAACAGGTGGCACATTTGAATTAAGATAACTCAAGGAAGATATGATAAAAAAAAACCATTCACAAAGCCATGGTCGGGGGTACTATAGGGGATAATGTAGTTCTTGAGCCCATGATAATTTTTACCACACCTCTTGGAGTCATGTCAGAAGGGCCACTTTGAGAAACTAACCTTCAGGAGCATGATGTGACCCTGCAGTGAGAGAAGCAGGGAATAAGTACTCTGACCTCATTCTTCTCTGCAACTTCTGCTGGACACTTCATTGGTTCAACCCAAAAAGAGGGCAGATAGCAAGGGAGTTGATGAAACCTGTACAAGTGAGCCTTCTAGGATGGTGGCATATTCTGTGTGTCTGATGGTAGTTATATGGGAACATACATACGTAGAAATTCATTAATCTTTACACTTAAGATTTGTTGTTGTTGTTTTTCCATTTATTTATTTTATTGCATTTTAGGTTTTGGGGTACATGTGAAGAACATGCAAAATTGTTGCATAGTAACACACGTGGCAGTGTGGTTTGCTGCCTTCCTCCCCATCACCTACATCTGGCATCTCTCCCCTTGCTATCTCTCCCCAACTCCCCATCCCTCACCGTCCCTCCCCTATTTCCCCCCAACTGACCCCAGTGTGTAGTGCTCCCCTCCCTGTGTCCATGTGTTCTCATTGTTCAACACCCGCCTATGAGTGAGAACATGCGGTGTTTGATCTTCTGCTCTTCTGTCAGTTTGCTGAGAATGATGGTTTCCAGGTTCATCCGTGTTCCTACAAAGGACACAAACTCATCGTTTTGATGGCTGCATAATATTCCATGGTGTATATGTGCCACATTTTCCCTGTCCAGTCTATCATCGATGGGCATTTGGGTTGGTTCCAGGTCTTTGCTATTGTAAACAGTGCTGCAATGAACATTCGTGTGCACGTGTCCTTATAGTAGAACGATTTATAATCCTTTGGATATATACCCAGTAATGGGATTGCTGGGTCAAGTGGAATTTCTATTTCTAGGTCCTTGAGGAATCGCCACACTGTCTTCCACAATGGCTGAACTAATTTACACTCCCACCAACAGTGTAAAAGTGTTCCTATTTCTCCACATCCTCTCCAGCATCTGTTGTCTCTAGGTCTTTTAATGATCACCATTCTAACTGACGTGAGATGGTATCTCAATGTAGTTTTGATTTGCATTTCTCTGATGACCAGTGATGATGAACATTTTTTCATATGTTTGTTGGCCTCATGTATGTCTTCTTTTGTGAAGTATCTGTTCATATCCTTTGCCCACTTTTGAATGGGCTTGTTTGTTTTTTTCTTGTAAATCTGTTTTAGTTCTTTGTAAATTCCGGATATCAACCCTTTGTCAGATGGGTAAACTGCAAAAATTTTTTCCCATTCTGTTGGTTGCCGATTCACTGTTTCTTTTGCTGTGCAGAAGCTGTGGAGTTTGATTAGGTCCCAATTGTCTATTTTGGCTTTTGTTGTCAATGCTTTTGGTGTTTCGGTCATGAAGTCCTTGCCTACGCCTATGTCCTGAATGGTTTTGCCTAGATTTTCTTCTAGGGTTTTTATGGTGTTAGGTCTTATGTTTAAGTCTTTAATCCATCTGGAGTTAATTTTAGTGTAAGGTGTCAGGAAGGGGTCCAGTTTCTGCTTTCTGCACATGGCTAGTCAGTTTTCCAAACACCATTTATTAAATAGGGAATCCTTTCCCCACTGCTTGTTTCTGTCTGGTTTGTCAAAGATCAGATGGTTGTAGATATGTTGTGTTGCCTCTGAGACCTCTGTTCTGTTCCATTGGTCTATATCTCTGTTTTGGTACCAGTACCATGCTGTTTTGATTACTGTAGCCTTGTAGTATAGTTTGAAGTCTGGTAGTGTGATGCCTCCCACTTTGTTCTTTTTGCTTAGAATTGACTTGGCTATGCGGGCTCTCTTTTGGTTCCATATGAAGTTTAAGGTGTTTTTTTCCAGTTCTGTGAAGAAGGTCATTGGTAGCTTGATGGGGATGGCGTTGAATCTGTAAATTACTTTGGGCAGTATGGCCATTTTCACGATATTGATTCTTCCTAACCATGAACATGGAATGTTTCTCCATCTGTTTGTGTCCTCTCTTATTTCGTTGAGCAGTGGCTTGTAGTTCTCCTTGAAGAGGTCCTTTACGTTTCTTGTTAGTTGTATTCCTGGGTATTTTATTCTCTTTGTGGCAATTGTGAATGGCAGTTCGATCTTGATTTGGCTCTCTTTAAGTCTGTTATTGGTGTATAGGAATGCTTGTGATTTTTGCACATTGATTTTGTATCCTGAGACTTTGCTGAAGTTGCTTTTCAGTTTCAGGAGATTTTGGGCTGAGACGATGGGGTCTTCTAGATATACAATCATGTCATCTGCAAATAGAGACAATTTGACTTCCTCCTTTCCTATTTGAATACCCTTTATTTCTTTTTCTTGTCTGATTGCTCTGGCTAGAACTTCCAGTACTATATTGAATAGGAGTGGTGAGAGAGGGCATCCTTGTCTAGTGCCAGATTTCAAGGGGGAATGCTTCCAGTTTTTGCCCATTCAGTATGATATTGGCTGTTGGTTTGTCATAAATAGCTTTTATTATTTTGAGATACGTTCTGTCAATACCTAGCTTATTGAGGGTTTTTAGCATAAAGGGCTGTTGAATTTTGTCAAAGGCCTTCTGCGCATCTATTGAGATAATCATGTGGTTTTTGTCTTTGGTTCTGTTTATGTGGTGAATTACGTTTATAGACTTGTGTATGTTGAACCAGCCTTGCATCCCCGGGATGAAGCCTACTTGATCATGGTGGATAAGCTTTTTGATGTGCTGTTGCAGTCAGCTTGCCAGTATTTTATTGAAGATTTTTGCGTCTGTGTTCATCATGGATATTGGCCTGAAGTTTTTTTTTTCTTGTTGAGTCTCTGCCAGGTTTTGGTATCAGGATGATATTGGTCTCATAAAATGATTTGGGAAGAATTTCCTCTTTTTGTATTGTTTGGAATAGTTTCAGAAGGAATGGTACCAGCTCCTCTTTGTATGTCTGGTACAGTTCAGCTGTGAACCTGTCTGGACCCGGACTTTTTTTGGGTGGTAAGCTCTTAATTGCTGCCTCAACTTCAGACCTTGTTATGGTTCTGTTCAGGGTTTCGGCTTCTTCCTGGTTTAGGCTTGGGAGGAGGCAAGTGTCCAGGAATTTATCCATTTCTTGCAGGTTTACTAGTTTATGTGCACAGAGTTGTTTGTAATAATCTCTGATGATGGTTTGAATTTCTGTGGAATCTGCAGTGATATCCCCTTTATCGTTTTTTATTGCATCAATTTGGTTATTTTCTCTTTTCTTTTTTATTAATCTGGCTAGTGGTCTGTCTATTTTGTCGATCTTTTCAAAAAACCAGGTCCTGGATTCGTTGATTTTTTTAAAGGGTTTTTTGTGTCTCTATCTCCTTTAGTTCTGCTCTGATTTTAGCTATTTCTTGTCTTCTGGTAGGTTTTGAGTTTTTTTGATCTTGGTCCTCTAGCTCTTTCAATTTTGATGATAGGGTGTCAATTTTTGATTTCTCCTTGCTTCTCATGTGGGCACTCATTGCTATATATTTTCTTCTAGAGACTGCTTTAAATGTGACCCAGAGATTCTGGCATGTTGTGTCTTCATTCTCATTGGTTTCGAAGAACATCTTTATTTCTACCTTCATTTCATTGTTTATCTAGTAAACATTCAAGAGCAAGTTGTTCAGTTTCCATCAAGCTGTGCGGTTCTGGGTTAGTTTTTGAATTCTGAGTTCTAACTTGATTGCACTGTGGTCTGATAGACTGTTTTTTATGATTTCCGTTCTTTTGCATTTGCTGAGGAATGATTTATTCCCAATTATGTGGTCAATTTTAGAGTAGGTGTGATGTGGTGCTGAGAAGAATGTATATTCTGTGGATTTGGGGTGGAGAGTTCTGTAAATGTCTATTAGGTTTGCTTGGTCCAGGTCTGAGTTCAAGTTCTGGATATCCTTGTTAATTTTCTGTCTGGTTGATCTGTCTAATATTGACAATGGGGTGTTAAAGTCTCCCACTATAATTGTGTGGGAGTCTAAGTCTCTTTGTAAATCATTAAGAACTTGCCTTATGTATCTGTGTGCTCCTGTATTGGGTGCGTATATATTTAGAATTGTTAGCTCTCCTTGTTGCATTGATCCTTTTACCATTATGTAATGTCTTTCTTTGTCTCTTTTGATCTTTGTTGCTTTAAAGTGTATTTTATCAGAGAAGAGAATTACAAATCCTGCTTTTTTTTTGCTCTCCATTTGCTTGGTAAATCTTCCTCCATCCCTTTATTTTGAGCCTTTGTGTATCCTTGCATGTGAGATGGGTTCCCTGGATACAGCACACCGATGGGTTTTGGCTTTTTATCCAATTTGCCAGTCTGTGTCTTTTGATTGGGGCATTTAGTCCATTTACATTTAGGAATGGTAGGGTTAATATTGTTATGTGTGAATTTGATAACTGCCATTTCAGTGCTAGCTGGCTGTTTTGCCCATTAGTTGATGCAGATTCTTCATTGTGTTGATTCTCATTATCATTTGGCATATTTTTGGAGTGGCTGGTACTGGTTGTTCCTTTATATGTGTAGAGCCTCTTTCAGGAGCTCTTGTAAAGCAGGCCTGGTGGTGACGAAATCTCTGAGTACTTGCATGTTCACAAAGGATTTTATTTTTCCATCACTTGTGAAGCTTAGTTTGACTGGATAGGAGATTCTGGGTTGAAAGTTCTTTTCTTTAAGGATGTTGAATATTGGCCCCCACTCTATTCTGGCTTGTAGGGTTTCTGCTGTGAGTCTGATGGGCTTCCCTTTGTGGGTAACCCGACCTTTCTCTCTGGCTGCCCTTAGTATTTTCTCTTTCATTTCAACCCTGGTGAATCTGAAGATTATGTGCCTTGGAGTTACCCTTCTTGAGGAATATCTTTGTGGTGTTCTCTGTATTTCCTGGACTTGAATATTGGCTTGCCTTGCTAGATTGGGGAAGTTTTCCTGGATAATATCCTGAAGAGTATTTTCCAGCTTGGATTCGTTCTCTTCGTCGCATTCAGGTATACCTATCAAATGTAGATTAGGTCTTTTCACATAGTCCCACATTTTTTGGAGACTTTGTTCATTCCTTTTTACCCTTTTTTCTCTATTCTTGCCTTCCCATTTTATTTCATTGAGTTGATCTTCGACCTCTGACATCCTTTCTTCTTCTTGGTCAATTCGGCTGTTGAAACTTGTGCATGCTTCACGAAGTTCTCGTGTTGTGTTTTTCAGCTCCATCAGTTCACTTATATTCCTTTCTGTTTTGTCCATTCTTGTTAACATTTCGTCAAATCTTTTTTCAACGTTCTTAGTTTCTTTGCATTGGGTTAGAACATTTCCTTTTAGTTCACAGAAGTTTCTTACTACCCACCTTCTGAAGTCTGATTCTGTCATTTCATCACACTCGTTCTCCATCCAACCTTGTTCCCTTGCTGGTGAGGAGTTGTGATCCCTTGTAGGAGGAGAGGTGTTCTGGTTTCGGGTGTTTTCATCCTTTTTGCGCTGGTTTTTTCCCATCTTTATGGATTTATCCACCTGTCGTCTTTGTAGTTGCTGGCTTTCAGATTGGGTCTCTGAGTGGACGTTCTGTTTGTGGATGATGAGGTTATTTCTGTTTCTTAGTTTTCCTTCTAACAGTCTGGCCCCTCTGCTGTAGGTCTGCTGAGGTCCACTCCAGGCCCTGCTTGCCTGGGGATCACCTGCAGCAGCTGCAGAACTGTAAGGGTTGCTACCAGTTTTCTTCTTCTGCTATCTTTGTCCTAGAAGGATACCCGCCAAGTGTCAGTCTGATCTCTCCTTTATGAGGTGGCTCTTTGGATATACGGGGGTCGGGGAGCTGCTTGAGGAGACAGTCTGTTCTTTATAGGAGCTAATGCTGAGCTGTGAGCTCCGTTGTTCATTCAGAGCTGCTGGGCAGGTACGTTTAGGTTTGCTGCAGCGGAACTCATAAACCGCTTTTTGTTCCCAGGTGCTGTGTCCCAGGGATTTAGGGCTTTATTTATGAGTTTCTGTTGTGCTGCTGTCTTCTTTTTTTTTTTCCTTCAGAGCTGCCCTGCCCAGCAAGAAGGCAGCCTAGTCACTGTCTGCCTGTAGAGGCTTTGCTGAGCTACTGTGGGCTCCGCCCACCTGCTGAGTGAACTTCCCTGCAGTCCTGTTTATACGGGTGTAGTTAGAACTGCCTTGGCAAGGGTGGCCTGCCTCCGTGTTGGTGGACTCTCTCTGTAATGGTGGGTTGCCTTGGCAATGGTGGGCTGCCTCAGCAGTGGCGGGTTGCCTTGGCAACGGCGGGCTGCCTCAGCATTGGCTGACTACCTCCTTAGTGTTGGAGTGCCTCAGTAATGGCGGATGCCCTTCCCCCACAGAGCTGGACTGTCCCGGGTTCAGCTGCACTTGCTGTGAAACTCTCAATTCTGATTGCTGTTCTTTTGTGGGGGTGGGACCAGCCGAGTCTGATCGCCTGGCTCCCTGCCTCAGAGCCTTTTTTTTTTTTTAAGATGGTGTTCCAGTCGCCTGTTGAAGAGGCGCCAGGATCTGTGTGTTTTCCCGTGCGGCGACTCACTTTGCTGGCTTAAACAGCGGCACTGAGATTCCTGGCGCTTTTTTTTTGCCCTGGAATCTACTGTCCTGGTTCCATGTTTTTAAACAGATGAATGGGCGACTTCCCGTAGCTCAAGTCACCAGCCAAAAGGGCACCCAGACCAGTGTATTTTGTACGGAGAACCGCTGCACCCAGGCGCTGACAAAGTAGCCACGCTGACCAACACAGCCACGCTGGCTGAAACAGCTGCGCTGCCGACCCATGGGGCTCCTCCGCCTGGGAATTTCCTAGTCTGTGGGCAATAAAAATGCGGAGTCCACTCACCCTCTGCGCTTTCACTGGGAGCTGCAATCCAGAGCTGTTCCTAAACGGCCATCTTGGATTGATCCCCGATTTATTGTTTTTTAACTTTATTTTTATTTTTATTTTTTTGAGACAGTGTCTTGCCCTGTTGCCCAGGCTTGAGTGCAATAGTGCAATCTTGGCTCGCTGCAACCTCCACCTCCCGGGGTTCAAGTGATTTCTCCTGCCTCAGCCTCTGGAGTAGCTGGGATTACAGGTGCATGCTTCCTCACCCAGCCAATTTTTTGTATCTTTAGTAGAGATGAGGTTTCACCATGTTGGCCAGGCTGATCTCTAACTCCTGACCTTGTGATCCACCTCTTTCTGCCTCCCAAAGTGCTGGGACTACAGACGTGAGCCACTGCACCCAGCCGGTTTAGTACTTTATTTTTCCTTAAATTTTATCTTAAAAGATCTAAAAGAACAGGAATTAGGAGAAGAGAGAGGCAGAGGAAAACACAGGAGTGTGGGTGGAGGAAAAGTAGAGGCAAATTGGAACCCAAGATATGCAAATGGAAGAGGAGTTTTAGGACCAGAGTATCCTGACATTTAGTTTTAAGTCATTTGTATTTCTGCAAAGTAAAATCTCTGAGCTTCCCTAAATCTTTAGTAAAGATGCCTGTAAACACAAAGACTCCTCTGAATACTGGGTTGAGAATAAACTTGTAGTGTAGGAAAGAGGGATGTGAGACTAGAGTCTGACATGGGGAAAGGCCTAAGTAGGGAGAATACTTAGGAGACTTGCAATAATTTAGTCAGGATTTTATAGTGGAAATGGATCGGTTTGGTAACAGGGGAGGCAGAAAGGTAGAGTCAGTTTTGGGTTTTATTTTAAAGATAAAACCAGTAAGATTTGCTAATACATTTGGAAATGGGATGTGAGATAATTCTTTCACTAATCAAGAAAGACTGAGGTCTGAGGAGCCATAATGGTGTCATTTACTGGGACAGAAATACTTCTGGAGGGGCAGTTTCAACGTGAAGATCAGTTTTCTTTGGGCCCTATTAATGCAAAATGTTTCTGAGACCTCCTAGTGCAGATGACCAGAAGGTAATGAGATACATGCATCTGATGTCCGCAGCAGGAGGTCAGGTGTGTGGAAGTCTTTCACTTTTAGCTGATAATGGAAACCATGGGATTATATCAGCTCACTCAGGGAAAGCACATAGAATGAGAAGGAAATTTAGTACCAACCCATGGGAATATCAGAAATTAAAGCGTAGACAGATGTATTGGGGTTAGTCTTCATAGATCCAGTTGTGTGTGCAATAAAGAAAGGCATAGGGTTGGGCATGGTGGCTCATGCCCGTAATCCCAGCACTTTGGGAGGCCGAGGTGGGTGGATCACAAGGTCAGGAGTTTAAGACCAACCTGGCCAATATGGTGAAACCCCATCTCTACTAAAGATACAGAAAAATTAGCCGGGCATGGTGGCTCATGCCTGTAATTCCAGGTACTTGGGAGGCTGAGCCAGGAGAATCACTTGAACCTGGGAGGTGGAGGTTGCAGTGAGACAAGATTGCACCACTGCACTCCAGCCTGGGCGACGGAGCAAGACTCCGTCTCAAAAAAAAAAAAAATTTACTACACAAAGTTCAGAGGACTTCCAAACTATTCTATACACAGTTTATTCACATCCTGATTCTGGTTTAGTTGTTGAAGGAAATAATTAAAATGATAAGTATAGTCAGACTATAGACATCGTGTGTGTGTGTGTGTGTGTGTGTGTGTGTGTGTGTGTGTGTGTGTGTGTGTGTGTATGTATAAGTGTATAATTTTTTTACTATGATAATGAGAGGAAATTGGCAGCAAATATGACTTTGCTTTCTACTGTGCTTTTTAAAGGCAGTTTTCACTATCAGCATGTAGTTTTATAATCACTGAAAAGTTAATATCAAGATAAATACTTTGGAAAAAATATTGAATTTATTGATTAGTTTTAATACAATCTTTAATGTTATAAATAAAATATTAGTATACTGTATTTTTAAAGTGCTATTTTGCTAATTGAGTCAGAGTTTTTAAATCTGAAATATTATTAAGGATGATGATCACAAATACCTTGAGAATTCCTTTTGTGTCTAGGTTTAGCGACACCAGTAGACTTGAAGCTAAAATTGATACCCATCCTACAGCACATGCACCATGATGCAATCCTGGCTTCCAGTGCTCGTCAGCTTTTACAACAGCTGGTCACATCTTATCCATCCACCAAAATGGTGATTGTTTCTTTGCACACTTTCACTCTGCTTGCAGCTTCATCTTTGGTTGATACACCTAAGCAGGTAATTTCAGTCTTCTTTAAACTGCCTATTACTTGGTAAACTTACATATTAAATATGTGATTAGAAATAAGAAAGTGAGGCCGGGCGCAGTGGCTCAAGCCTGTAATCCCAGCACTTTGGGAGGCCGAGGCGGGTGGATCACGAGGTCAAGAGATCGAGACCATCCTGGTCAACATGGTGAAACCCCGTCTCTACTAAAAATACAAAAAATTAGCTGGGCATGGTGGCGTGTGCCTGTAATCCCAGCTACTCAGGAGGCTGAGGCAGGAGAATTGCCTGAACCCAGGAGGCGGAGGTTGCGGTGAGCCGAGATCGCGCCATTGCACTCCAGCCTGGGTAACAAGAGCGAAACTCCGTCTCAAAAAAAAAAAAAGAAATAAGAAAGTGGCATGTAAGTCTTGAGGACATTAAGGTTCTTTTCTCTAATAAAGGTCAGATTAATTTCCTTTTGTTTGCTTTTTTTTTTTTTTAATAAGACAGAGTCTCGCTCTGTCACCTAGGCTGGAGTGCAGTGGCATGATCTTGATTCACTGCAACCTCTGCCTCCTGGGTTCAAGCAATTCTGCCTCAGCATCCTGAGTAGCTGGATTACAGGTATGCATCACCATGCCTGGATATTTTTTTTGTATTTTTAGTAGAGATGGGGTTTCACCATATTGGCCAGGCTGGTCTTGAACTCCTGACCTTGTGATCCTCCTGCCTTGGCCTCCCAAAGTGCTGGGATCAGGCATGAGCCTGTATTCTCTATGTTCACAGTACTGATTGTTGGGAGCCCTTGAGGAAAATGAGATGTGAGGTACATGGCTGGATGTGAAGTTGGCAGTATAATAAAAAAAAATGCCAGGTCCTGTGCTAAAACCTTAAATGGTAGTATTTTACAAACATGGAGAAAGAGACCGAAATGTGGACATTTGAAGTGATTTGAAGTGATTCCTGTCCCTTTATAAGTTTCACTAAACTACACTGCATTTCTCATGATAATTTCAGTTACAGTGTTGTTCATGGAGTGACTTATTTTCTTTATAGATTCAGCTTCTGTTGCAGTATTTGAAGAATGATCCCAGGAAAGCAGTAAAGAGACTTGCTATTCAAGATTTGAAATTACTTGCTAATAAAACACCACATACTTGGAGTAAGGAGAACATTCAGGTATGTAGAACTTGTAACCTTAATATTTTATATAGAAAAAATAATATTATAATGTAAAATGTTTTGCATTTTTATTTGTCCTTTGTCATCTTCTTAGTGGTTGAATATGAAAAATGTCCAAAAGTATTGATGTTTGTAGCAGAAGTTATTTTATAAGTGGCATCATAAATACATAAAACTTCTATACTTCAATGTTTGTTCTAGTCAATGAAACTTGCCACTCAGTTGCTTGTTCATTTTCCCATAGTGGCACTAAGGCTAATTGAGAAGCCCAATTACGTTGTTTTTTTTTATTCTTGTATTTTTCAGTCAATTTGGGGAGAAAAATTTAGGGGCTGACTGTTATGTATAATGGAGAAGGGCTGGCTAGGCAACTTGGGAAGTTTATTTCTTTACTCATAGAGAGCAGAAGACATTCTTAAGTCTTCTTTTGTAAACAGAAGAGCAGATCTCACTCTTTAGACCTAATGTGACAACTTTGACATTATCTGTTAGGTTAAATTAATATTTTATATTTTTTCTCAAAGTAGAGCCCTGTTTGTTTACTCATTACCAATAGAGATATACTGTTTTGCAAATAATGCTATTTAAAATGGAATGGATGTTTTTATCTCTTAGCATCATCATGATTCCAGTGGATCAAAACTCTTTGAATTTCAGATTATTAAAACTAAACTGCTGTGTTTGTTTTTCTGTTTGTTTGCAGTTTTCTAAACGTCTTTTAATTTACTATATTATGATTTGGTAGTCACAGATATCCCAAGATAAGGGCAGTTGTTAAATCTGCATTTAATAGATATGCAGTTAGGGTTCAGAAAGACTTAATAGGCTTAAGAGAGTGTCTTAAGAGAAGTAAATTAATAGTTTAAGAGAGCTTCTGTCCTCTCATCCCTAGTCCTAGTGCTTTTTTTACTAAATAATGCTATCTTTCCAAGAAGAGAATATTGCCAGCCACTTTAGTCATTTAGAGAATTTGTGCAAAGAACCAAATCCAGTTATTTAGAAAGATCAGTGAGAAGCACTGTATTATTCTTTCTCATTTTTTTTTCTTATTGTGAGATAGATTGCACATACAGAAAAATATGTGAAATGTATAAATAGTTTAAATACTTTTAAGTGAAAACCCATGCAGTTACCATCCATCTAGAAATAGAACATTACAGGATCACAGAACCCTGCCTCCTTCCCTTTCATGGCCCTTCCTGATTGGAACTTTACACCTACCAAAAGGAAACCACTATTTTGACTTCCGTGATAATTTCTTTGCACTTCTTTATAGTTGTGCCTTCTTCACATGTCTTTCTAAAGAATACTGTTTAGCTTTGCTTTTTTTTCTTTTGCTCAGCATTACACTGGTGAGACTCATCCATGTTTTTTCCCTTTAGTTGTAATATAGCATTCCATTGTATGAATGTATCCTGTAGAGATTTGTGTTGGCTTCTGCGAGGCAGAGATGTCCGATTAGTGCTAAATGCTGCCAAGAAACATTAAGTCAGGAAGAAGATTAGTGAATTATGGAAGATGGAGGTTGCAGTTTTAAGTAAGCTGGTTATAGAAACCCTCTCTGAGAAGTTGACATTTGTGCAAGGACCTAAAGAAGGGAATGTCAATTTTGCGGGCCCCTGAAGGAAGGATATCATCAGCAAGAGAACAGCAAAAAGGCCCCGAAGTAAGAGCATTCAAGAGTGTGAGGTCAGTGTGACTGTTAATAGGGGATATTAGTAGGAGGTGATGTTAGGTGATGATAGGGAGGAATAATTTTTTAGGGCTTTTGAGTCCTTCCTAAGGACTTTAGCTTTTAAGTCTATATGAGATAGATTGCCTCTGGAAGATTTTGAGCAGAGGACATTATCTAACTGAAGTTCTAAAAGATTGTCTCTAGCTTAGCTACATTGAGACTATATTGAAGGGGCCTAAAGGCAGAAGTGGGGAGAACATTTAAGAGTTAGTTATAAATAATCCAGTGGGAAAATATTATGGTTACCTGAACCAAGGTAGTTGGAAAATATTATGGTTACCTGAACCAAGGTAGTTGGGGTGGTGGTGAGAAGTGGTAGTAGTCTGGATATATTTTAAAGTTAGAGCTGATGGATTTCCTGGCATATTGTAGAGAAAGAAAGGTGGCTGTAAGTGTTTTGCCATCAGCAAATGGAATTGCCATTTGCTTGAAATGGGCAAGACTCTGGGAGACTCATTTCTTGAAGGGAAGATGAAGAGTTCATTTCTGAGTATATGAAGTGTAAGATGTTAGACATCCAGGTGGAGATGTCAAGGACATATGTACCTGGAGTTCAGTGGACAGATCCAGTTGTGGTTATAAATATGAGAGTTATTAGTTTTATAGATGGTAATTGAAGCCATGAGACTAGATGACTCAACTAGGGAGAGAATATGGCTAGAGAAGATTTAGAGAATGATGAAGTGAGAAACAACCAGCAAAGGAGCCTGAAAAGGAGTGGCCAGTGATAAATAAGTCAGAATAATATTTTATAGGGAGAAGACCTTAGTCTTCTCCCTGTAAAATAGAGAGCTACTGCAGCCATATTCACCAAGATAAGGACTGATAGTTCACCTTTGCATTTGGCAACATGAACTCATTGATAACCTTAAGAGAGCAATTTTACTGCAGCATTGTGGGTAAAAGACTGTTGAGAGTGGATTCTGCAGAAAACAGGAGAGAGATTTAAGGCAGTGAATGTACATTGGTCCCTCAGTATCCACTGGAGATTGGTTCCAGGATCGACCCTTTTCTAGATTACTTATACTACCCAATATAATGTAATTTTAAGTAAATAGTTGTATTATGTTGCTTTTTATTTGTATTTTTTTTTGTTATTAATATTTCAAATACTTTTGATCTGGAGTTGGTTGAATTAGTGGATGTGGAAGCCAGGAATATTGAATGCCTAATGTAGAAAACTTTTTGAAAGGAATTCTCTCAAGGTAACAGAGAAATGATATGGTATTGCTAAAGCGTATGGTGTTTGTTTTTATCCTGGGAGGAGTACAACTTGTTTTTTATTGATGGAAATGACTTGGTAGAGGGGAAAAATTACAAGAGCAATATCCTTGAGTAGGTGAGACTGGAAGGGACTCAGTGTAGAAGTAAATAGGCTTTTTCTAGTTCACACAGAGCAGCAAGGATGACATTAAGAAGTCCAATGTAGATGAGTGAGTAGGTATTATGGTAAAAAGTTACAGAAAATCTCTTGTGAGGGATTTTTTTTGGTTTTGTTTTGTTAATTAGGAGACATGGTCATTAGGTATGGGTAATAATGAGGGAGGCAAAGAGAAAGGTTTTAAGGAAACACAGAAATTCAAATAAACTAGGGAAATAGAGGATTGCCAGGTAAGATAGTTGAGTAAAGCAATATATAATGTGGTGTCCGGCACATACAAACAAATGCTTTTTTAAGGGTAGCTGTAAGTTATCTTAAAGGTAAGTTTATTCTTTAGTTTTCCTTTTTAAATACTTTGACAGATTGTAGGGTTGGGGTTGTACTGTCTTAATAAAATGAACTGGGAAGTTTCTCTTTCTATACTCTGGAATGGTTAAGAACTGTAACAGAATTTTCTGTTTCTGCAGGTATAACTTTAAAATTGCCATAAATTTATCTGAATCTAGAAGTATTTCCAGCAATAGTTACGTTGAGAACATTTCCAATCACTACATGTTATTGTCCTATCAGTTTTCTACCTCTCTGACATCAGTTTTGTTCATTTGTTTTTCATTTAATTTACTTCTCAAGTTCGTTAGTATCAGCACGAAGAGTCTTTATAACTTCTAATATCTTTGTATTTGATTTAAAAAAATTTTTAATCTTGCACATTTGTGTTTATATCCCTTTTTCTTGATTACACTTGCCAGAAGCTTTGCTTTCTTATCTTTTCAAGTGCTTGGTAATTTATTTTTGCTTTTCTTGTTTAATATTGAAAGCAGTTAAGACTGCTAATTCGCTTCTTGGTACATATTGACCAAATTTCATAAATTATGTCTTGTATTGTTTTCATTGCCATTAGTTTGAAATGTGTTTTTTTTTTTTTTTTTTTGAGAGGGAGTTTCACTCTTGTACCTAGACTGGAGTGCAATGGCGCGATCTCGGCTCACCGCAACCTCCACCTCCTGGGTTCAGGCAATTCTCCTGCCTCAGCCTCCTGAGTAGCTGGGATTACAGGCACATGCCACCATGCCCAGCTAATTTTTTGTATTTTTAGTAGAGACGGGGTTTCACCATGTTGACCAGGATGGTCTAGATCTCTTGACCTCGTGATCCACCCGCCTCGGCCTCCCAAAGTGCTGGGATTACAGGTGTGAGCCACCGCACCCGGCCTGAAATGCGTTTTTTAAAAAACCAGATTTTTTGTGGTATAATTTATTTACAGAAACTTTTCTATGTATGTAACTGGATGAGTTTTTACAAGTGTACAAAACCACCACCACAGTTGAGATACAGAACATTTCAATTACCCCCAGAAGTTTCTGCAGGCCCCTCTGTAGTCAGTTCTTTCCCTAACCCCTGGCAACTACAAATCTGATTTCTGTTGCTCTGATTTTGCCTTTCCAGGATATAAATAATCACATGGTATGTGACCTTTTGGATATCCCTTCTTTCACTTATCATAATGCTTTTAATAATTATCCATGCTGTTACATGTAGCAGTAGTTCATTCCTTCTTATTGCTGAGGAGTATTTAAATATATGAGCATACAATAATTTGTCTGTTCATAAGTTGATGGACGTTTGGATTGTTTCTGGGTTTTTGGCCATTATGAATAAAGCTGCAATCTTACACGTCTTTGTGTGACATCTCTTGGGTGTGACACCTAGAAATGGAATTGCTGGGTTGTGTGGTAAAAACTTACTCTGTTTAACTTTGTAAGAAACTGCCAAACTGTTTTCCAAAATTCCAATACCATTTTATTTACCTACCAGCCATATGTGAGTTCTAGTTCTGTATCCTTGCCGGCACTTTGTATTGTATGGTTTTGTAATAGGTGTGTAGTGATATTTCATCATGGTTTTGTTTTGTATTTTCCTAATGACTAATGATATTGATCATCTTACAGGCTTATTTGTCATCTGTATCTTCAGTGAAGATTCCTGTTCTAATCTTTTATTCATTTCTTATTAGGTTTGTCTTTTTGTTATTGAGTTATAAATGTTCTTGATACTAATCCTTTATCAGATACATGTTTTACAAATATTTCTTCTCTGTATATATCTTTAGTACATGTCTTTTGAAAGTAGAAGTTTTAAGTTGTGATAAAATCTATGTAGTTTATTAATGTTTTTTTCTTTTATGGGTTGTATTTTATCTGAGAAGTCTGCCTAATCCAAAATCACAAAAGTTTTATCTAAAAGGTTTATGGTTTAAGTTTTGCATATAGCCCTGTGTGATCCATTTTGAGTTGAATTTTGTGTATAGTACAAAATAAACATCAAGGTGTATTTGGATAGCCAGTTGTGGCACCATTTAGTGGGGAAAACTTTTCTTTCCCCATTGAATTACTTTAGCATCTTTGTTGAAAATCAGTTGACCATATCTGTGTGGATTTATTTCTAAATTCTATTCTGTTCCATTAGTCTGTATATCTGTCATTAAGCGAATAGTACAGTGTCTTGATTACTCTAGCTTTTTGGCAAGTCTTGGAATCAGATAGTGTGAGTCCTCTACCTTTGTATTTGTTTTTCAAAATTGTTTGGCTAGGTGGGGTGTAGTGGCTTGTGCCTATAATTTCAGCACTTTAAGAGGCCAAGGTGAGAGGATCACTTGAGGTGAGGAGTTTAAGATCAGCCTGAGCAATATAGTGAGACCCTGTCTCTACAAAAAAAAAAAAAAAAAATCAGGCGTGATGGCATACACTTACAGTCCTGGCAACTTGGGAGAGTGAGCTGGCAGGATCGCTTGAGCCTGAGTTCAAATTTGGCTATTCTAGGTCTACTGCCTTTTCATGTAAAATTTAGAATAAGTTTTTCAATTTCTACTAAGAAAACCCTATTAGGATTTTTATTGGACTTTACATCTAAAGATTAATTTGGAACAAATGGACATCTTAATAGTATTGTGGTTTGTTTTTTGTTTTTTTGAGATAGTCTTGCTCTGTCTCCAGGGCTGGAGTGCAGTGACACTATCTCAGCTCACTGCAACCTCCACCTCCCAGGTTCAAGCAGTTCTCCTGCCTCAGCCTCTCAAGTAGCTGGGATTATAGGTGTGTACCACTACCCCCAGCTAATTTTTGTATTTTCAGTAGAGATGGGGTTTCACCATGTTGGCCAGGCTGGTCTCAGACTCCTGACCTCAAATGATCTACCTGTCTCAGCCTCCCAAAGTGCTGGGACTACAGGTGAGAGCCACTGTCTCTGGGCAATAGTATCATGTTTTTTGATCCATGAACATGGTACATCTCTCCATCCTTTTTTTTTTTTTTCCCCCCCTTCTTATTTGGAGATAGGTTTCACTGTGTTGCCCAGGCTGGAGTGCAGTGGTGCAATCATAGTTTACTGCAGCCTCAGGTGAGCCTCTTATTTCAGCCTCTCAAGTAGCTGGAACTGCAGGTGTACACCACCATGCCTGGCTAATTTTTGTGTTGATGGTATTTTGCCACATTGCCCAGGCTGGTCTCAAACTCCTGGTCTCAAATGATACTACCACCTCAGCCTCTCAAAAGTGCTGGGATTGCAGGCATGAGCCACGACACCTGGCCAATCTCTCCTTTCTTTTTTTTAAGCTCTTCAGTTTCTCATCAGAGGTTTTTTTTGTTTTGTTTTGTTTTTCTCATAGGTTTTTGGGAAACAGGTGGTGTTTGGTTACATGAGTAAGTTCTTTGGTGGTGATTTGTGAGATTTTGGTGCATCCATGACCCAAGCAGTATACACTGTACGAAATTTGTATTCTTTTATCTCTTATCTCCTCAGTGATTTTTATTTTTATTTGTTTTTTGAGTCAAAGTCTCACTCCAGTGCACAGGCTGAAGTGCAGTGATGTGATCATGGCTCTTTGCAGTCTTGACCTCCTGGGCTTAAGTGGTGCTCCCACCTCAGCCTCCTGGGGAGCTGAAACCACAGGTGCTCACCAATGCCAATTTTTGTATTTTTTTGTAGAGACAGGATCTCACTATTTTGTCCAGGCTGGTCTCAAACTGCTGGGCTCAAGCAATCCACCTGCCTCGGCCTCCCAGAGGGCTGGGGTTATAGGTGTGTGCTACCGTGCTGGGCTACATCAGTGGTGATTAGTTCAGCATACAAATCTTGCATATATTTTGCTAGATAGTTTCCTAAATATTTCATGGTTTTAATGCTACTGTAAATAATTTTTTTTAATATCCATGAGAGCAATTTTTATTTCTTCTTTGACCATGGCATTAGCTTGATGTTTTCTACTTTTGAAGCAATTAATTTTCTATATTTGTTGGTAGAATTTTTGTTGTTGCTAACCTTTTGTTATTAATTCTTAAAGTTTATTTGTGGCCCATGGTAGGATCACTTTTTGTAAACAGTTCAGAGATTTGAAAAGAAGACATATTTTCTTTTTTTTTTTTTGAGATAGAGTTACACTCTTGTTGCCCAGGCTGGAGTGCAATGGCGCAATCTCAGCTTACCACAACCTCTGCCTCCTGGGTTCAAGCAATTCTCCTGCCTCAGCCTCCCGAATAGCTGGGATTACAGGCATGTGCCACCATGCCCAGCTGATTTTGTATTTTTAATAGAGATGAGGTTTCTCCATGTTGATCATGCTGGTCTCCAACTCCTGACCTCAGGTGATCTGCCTGCCTTGGCCTCCCAAAGTACTGGGATTACAGGCGTGAGTCACTGCACCTGGCCTGAAGTTTCTTTTTTGTAATAATTTTTAAAAATGATATTTGCATTGAGCTTTACAATCACATTATCAATCAGTTAAATGTAATTGTTTTATTGATTTCATGGCTTACTATTATTTCTTCATTATACCATATCTTCCCTTACCTAGAATTTTTATTCTGATTTATATTTCTTATGGCTTTTTGTGAGGGGTTATTTTTTAATTGAACATATATTTATTTTTAATGTTTGTTTCTTCTATGAAGAATTTTTTTTTCATTGTGGCTGCAACCTAAGCATGTTGATTTTAATTAAATCGATGTTGTCAAATAATTATTCATTTCTTATAGCCTAGATATATTTTTGAAAATACTGAAATACAGCAGGGGAAAACAGTTCTAATGATTTAACCTTTTATAAAGTAATAAGGTATTGATTTTGAATTTGAATTTTACTCACAATTACCAAGAGTAATTGTATAACAGGTTTTTTACTTATTTCTTCCATCACTATTTTACAATTACCAAGAGTAATCGTAGGGCTTCCCTCCTTCCTTCTCCCCTTTCGTCTTTTCTTCTTTTGTTACTTCCTGCCTTCCTCTCGGTCAGTCTTATCATTGCTGGTTGGTTTTTGAGTTTTAGTATTTTAAGTTCACGTTGTGTCCATTTCCATTCTACTTTTTTGGTTTATTGGTTAGTATTAAAATTTTCACGTGAAATCAGATATTTCAGGTTTAAATAAATGGCTTTCATTCTGTATGCCTTTAAAAACCTGAAAGAAGGAAGGGCCTAAGTCAAGATCCAAATATATTATTATTATTAAGGTAGTCAAAAACAATAGTTTCATATGAAAATATTTTTAGTATGTTTATATAGTTTTTTAGATTTTTTTGATGCCTTGCTGGGATAAATGTCCTTCTTAGTTGGTGTTAATCTATATTAATAGTTTACAATATCGGATGCTGTAGTCTTTTTTTTGAGATAGAGTCTCACTTTGTTGCCCAGGCTCAAGTGCAGTGGCGCTATTTTGGCTCATTACAGCCTCTGCCTCCTGGGTTCAAGTAATTCTGTCTCAGCCTTCTGTGTAGCAGGAATTACAGGTGCCTGCCACCACGCCCAGCTAATTTTTGTATTAGTAGAGATGGGTTTCCCTATGTTGGCCAGGCTGGTCTTGAACTCCTGACCTCAGGTGATCCACCCACCTCGGCCTCCGAAAGTGCTGGGATTACAGGCATGAGCCACTGCACCCGGCCTGTAGCCTTATTGGAAGAGAATATTTGATTTTTGCAGCCTTTCTGTTACAGAGCAAAATATTATTTGTTCGAGATAGTCTCAAAGATGTAAATTTTATTTTTAGCATTATCTCTTCTGAGAGCTTCTGATTTGTATCTTACCTGTTACTAGGAAGAGTGACAAGTTCAGCCTGAGAATTAGTTATTTTAATAATCTTTTTCTTTGCAGTTAGTACAATGGAGACGTAGAAAATTTTGAGGTGTTATGTCTCTGACAGAACATTTTCATACATAACAGTTTTCTTTAAAGGTTATAAACTTCTTTTTACTATACTTTTCTGGAACACATCCCTGGTGGCCAGTCCTGTTCCAGGGAATAGGAGAAGCCCCTATTTAGGGATTGACCCAGAAAACAGTAATTCAGGCTAGGGACTCTAGTTGAGCAGTGAGTTAAGCCAGTAGAGAGGGAGATTTAGACCAAATAGTTAGTGAAGAAGGCAGTGGTAATGAATGAGACAGAGGACTCTGTTTGAAAAGATAGTTTTTCCTTTTTGTTCATATGAAAAATGGTTCTGGTAAGAATTTTATAATAGGTAATGTCCTTGAACTAGATTTTTATATTGAAATGTCAGGTACCATTTCTGGGGAACTTCATTATTTGCTCTGTTAAGCTTACTGATTTGGATTAATGAATTTTAAATCAGTATTTTTAATTTTATTTATTATTTTAAAGACAGGGTCTTACTCTACTGCCCAGACTGGCCGTAGCACAATAGTAGCTCATTGCAACCTCAAATTCCTGGGCTCAAGTGATTCTCCCATTTCAGCCTCCCAAGTAGCTTAGGACTGCAGATGTGTCTCACCACACCTAGCTAATTTTAAAAAAATTTTTAGCAGAGATGGGACTTTGCTGTGTGCCCAGGCTTAAACCAGTATTTATTTACCGAGACTGCTTTAGATTCCCAATAATGTGCTAGATGACAGAAACAGAATATAACTTTGTAAATAATTTTATCACAAGATTATCTAATACTCAGTTTTTTTAATCGTAAAATTCTTCTGATTTGGAATTATTAATATTATCATTTTATATAAAATGTTTCACTTGCCTAGTTTATTATCACAGAAGGCTAAATATTATACATAGAGGCATAATGTGGAATACATATAAATATAGAACATAGTTCCTAACTTCTGGGGCTATTTGGTTTAGGTTATTAGTTCTAATCACAAGCTAATTAACAGTACAAGACAGGCCAATTTAGGTAACAAAAAGTGAACAAACGGAAATGGCCTAAGTGCTTGAATAACTAAATATAAATTATAGTATTAAATAATAATCACTTTTTAAAAATGTGTTCTTTTGAACTTCAGAAACAGCATCTATATCTGCTTTATTTCCTCATCCCCTGCTCTTTCTTTTATACACTTGCATTTTGATCTGTTTTCCTGTCACTTTGCTTAGGCACTTTACATTTGGGTCTATTGACCTACCCCTTCTTTTGGCCTCTTTGGCACTTAACTGTTCTCACTCATTCGTTACACTGCCTAACCTGTGCCTTCTCCATATTCACTGCCCTTTTTCCTCCAAGTTGAGTCCATGGCTCTCTTGCTTTCTACCATTTATTCTGTCATTCTTATGGCCTTTCTTAATGCCAGTTTGCAGGGCCTCCGACAATCTAGTCCTTTTACCTGAGCTTCTGCATTGCCCTCTAGCATAGTAGCCTGTATGGGTTGCAGAGTGCTTTGACTTTCAGTGGCTTTGTAATCTTACAGACAATAGATGTTACCTGACTCATATTTGATTTTTAATTTTAATTCAGTTTTTTAAATGCCAATGCATTCATGTGGTCAAAATCCTAAAACCTAAGGATATATAGTGACTGTTTCCCACCTACTGTTCTCTTATCTACACAGCTCCTTTGCCCAGTGGCAGCCAATATCCATTTTCTTGTATATTTTTCTAGAAGTGTTTTTTATGAAAATCACCTTTGTGAACAAATCAGCAATTCTTTATAAATATTGACCCTCATTTTACAGACAAAATCAGCAGTTCTTTATAAAGATTTACCCCCATTTTACAGACAAAGAAGTTGAAACTCAGATTACAGAGATGGTAGGTGGCAGACCCAGAATTCTGATGTGAGTTTTCCAATTGAAAATTTGCTATGTCTTAGATTCCAAATGCCTGGTGGATGTATGTTCTTGGACTTCACATCTCATCCTGTTTTCTGTCCTTTTTCTAAAATTGGCTTATCCCCCATAAATTTCAGTCTTTGTAAATGGAATCTGGTTACTAGGTTTGAAAGTTTGCAATAATGATTAAATCCTTCTTGTTCATTCCTTGATATGTAATCTCTTTTAAAATATCTGTCATCCTCATTCACTAGTCTCCATTCCTGCCACCAAGTTGTAGTTCAGGCCATCACCACCACCTGCCTGGATTACTGCGTTCTTAACTCTCAATTCTCTTTCTTGTTTTGTTTACCATTGCCAGAATAATCTTCCCTGACACTTTAGATGCCGTTATTCCTCTCCTCTGGCTTCTTTTTTTCCTTTTTCATCAGGTTTTAATGACTGCTTAACTTTTAAGGCCCTATACCATCTGACCTAATTCCCCCCACCTTTTGAACATATTTCCTTGTAGGCCAAAAGTAAACACCCCATATTCTGGCCTAATTGCCAGAGTATGTGTATGCATTATCTAGACTGTCTTCCCTTCCATTACCAGAAATGTACTGTATCTTTCAGGTCTGTTTCCATTCCTTTCATGATAATTTTTGCTGCTGCTGCTGTTTTTATAGGTTTTTCTTTCAGTCAAAAAAGTATTCATGCACATGAAAAAAAAATTTTAGAGTTCAAAGGTATACAGTGAGTGAAATATAAGTCATCACTTCTCATAGGCCTCCTCTGCAGAGGTGGTCACTGTTAATAGTTTTTTATATCTCCTTCCTAAACTTTTGCACCAATATGCAAACATGTATATGCCCCATCTTTTTTCTTTACAAATGGAAATATACTATACACATGTTCTAAACCTTTTATTAATATAGGGAACATCTTATATTAGCAGCTAGATCTACTGCATTTTTAAAATCAGCTGTGTGGTACTTCCTTTATATTTATTCCCAGTTCCCCACTGATAGACATTAGGGTTGTTTCTGATACTTCGACTGTTACTGTTGACATTTCTACATTGAATAGTTTGTTGAAAATCACCTTTGTGAACATAAATTTTCAGAAAAGAAATTTCTGGGTATAATGATGGATATTTTTTAATTTTTGAGAGTTAATACCAATGTCTCACCAAAGAGATTTATACCATTTTACTCCGTTAACAACAATGTGTGACAGCCCCAATTTCCCCATATTCTTCAGTGTTTCGTATTATCAAACTTTAGCCTTAGTGTGATAGGTAAAAAGTGACACATTTTAATTTAAAAATTTCAAAGTGTGAATGAGGTTAGACTTTTTATTTAAAAGGCATTTGTGTAAATTCTTTCTGCAAAATACCAAATTTTTATTGCGTTTTTGCCTATTTATTAGAACTTTTTTTTTTGGGACAGAGTCTTGCTCTGTTGCCCAGGCTGGAGTGCAGTGGCATGATCTTGGCTCACTGCAACCTCTGTCTCCTGGGTTCAAGTGATTCTTCTGCCTCAGCCTCCCAAGTAGCTGGGACTACAGGCACGCATCACCACACCCAGCTAATTTTTGTATTTTTAGTAGAGACGGGGTTTCACCGTGCTGGCCAGGCTAGTCTTGAACTCCTGACCTCAGGTAATCTGCCCACCCCAGCCTCCCAAAATGCTAGGATTATAGGCGTAAGCCACCGTGACTGGCCAGAATTTTTTATATATTAAGGGTCTTCATCCTTTATTGGTGTTATGTGATGGGAATATTTTTTTCTAGTTTTGCAAGTTATCTTTTTACTTTGTATTGTTCCTTGTTACCTCATAGTACGTTTTACAATTCTGATTTTTTGTTTGCTGTGAAAAAAGAAACAGGGATCTAGTTTTGTTTTACCAGATGACTGGTCAATTGTCTTTGTAATTTTTATTAACTGGTATCTTTAATTTAAAATGCTGTTATCATATGTTAAATTCTAGTATATAATGGAATCTGTTCCTTGCCAGTTTTTCTGGATGTTTTCTAATTTTTATTTTTCTATGTGATCTATAAAATCAGATAATCTAAATTATCTTGCAATTTTGTTGCCTTTTTTTCTTTTTAGACAGAATCTTGCGGTGTCGCCCAGGCTGGAGTGCAGTGGTGTGGTATTGGCTCACTGAAACCTCCACCTCCCGGGTTCAAGCAGTTCCCTGGCTCACCCTCCCGAGTAGCTGGGATAACAGGCGCCTACCAGCACGCCTGAATAATTTTTGTATTTTTAGTAGAGATGGAGTTTCACCATATTGGCCAGGCTGGTCTTGAACTCCTGACCTCGTGATCCACCCACCTTGACCTCGTGATCCAACCACCTTGACCTCCCAAAGTTCTGGGATTACAGACGTGAGCCACCACACACGGCCATTTTGTTGACATTTTTACTGAGGGTCATATTAAATTTATTTTAATCCTTTCTGAAATTTTATTTTTAACTTTTTCCCTGGACTTTAAGTTTTGCTTATTTTCGAAAACTTTGTCTTTGTGGGAGAATGGAAGTCAGTTTAACAAAAGAGTTATTTTGACTTGTTACATTACCTGCAGTCATATGATAGAGTCATGTGATAAAGGATAAGGCAAGAGTCACTGTACTGTGATCATATATTCATAGTTCACTGCATTGAAAGAAAAACTAGCATCTTTATTTTTGGTAATACTTTAGACTACCTGGTCAAGAGTAGAGTAAATGACCAGAAATGGGAGGAATATAGCTCTATTCACTTAGAAACTAGATATAATGCCATACTCTCCATTATTTTTAAAAATTACACATATATGAACCAATATTCATACCTCTTAGGTTAAGCAAAATATGGTGGAGGTTTCAGAATAGTTTTACAGAAAAGTTGGGAAGATAATATACAGGGTTCCCACATTCCCCCACCATTTTCCTTTTATTGACAGGTTACAGTAATATAGTACTTTTGTTATAAATGAACCAGTATTGATACATTATTATTATTAACCAAAGTTCATTTCTTTATTCATAATTCTTCAGTCTTTACCTTTTTATGTATCAGGATACTTTATGTTCAGTTATCCTGCCTCCTGAGGCTCCCCTAAGGAGTTTGGCATTTTCACCTAGTGCTTTTTTTGTTTTTGTTTTTGTTTTTGTTTTTGTGACAGAGTCTTTCTCTGTCTCCCGGACTGGAGTGCAGTGGTGTGAACATGGCTTACAGCAGCCGCAAGTTCCTGGGCTCAAGCGATCCTTTTGCCACAGCCTCGCAAATATTTGGAACCACAGGCATGTACCACCACACCCAGCTAATTTTTTGAATTTTTGTAGAGACGAGGTCTCACTTTGAGCCCAGGCTGGTCTCAAACTCCTTAGCTAGAGTAATCCTCCCACCTCAGCCTCCCAAACTGCTGGGATTATAGGCATTAGCCAAATACGCCTGGCCTCAACTTAAGTTTTATAACATGAAAAGAAGTCCATAATATATAATTGTACTAAAAGCCAGAAAATGTAAATGGAGTAGATGATTTAGAAGTATATTGATGTTTTAACTTCTATATTGATTTCTCTTCTACATTCCAGGCACTTTGTGAGTGTGCCCTCCAGACGCCTTATGACAGCTTAAAACTAGGGATGTTGTCTGTCCTTTCCACACTATCAGGGACCATCGCCATCAAACATTACTTCAGTATAGTTCCAGGTAAGGAAATGAAAGGAGATACTATATAAATAATGTGCGAATTCCTTTATCCATATTTATGTTTCAGGTTGTTTCTTCTGTAAAGGTTTAACATCAGGGAAAGTTTCAGAATCCCCTGCTCTACTACATGCTAGTAATGTATTTGAACATGATTTCTTAACTAATGCCTATGATAACAACCTCTCGTATTCTTGATCTTAACTCAAGAATATATTTTTCTAGGTTTGTACTTTTTTTTAATTATATGTGGGTGAAGATATTTTTGAGGATGCTTAAAATAGTTGGATTGCCTTTGTGTATCTCTGACTCAAAGTGCCCTTTGAATTTAAGTACATTTCAAAGGTTAAGTGGTGGTGAGCTTTAAGAGCAAATGTCATATGCTTCCTTTTAGGTGCTTATTATTTCTCTGGAAAACAATAAAATAAAACCTTACTGCAGCTCAATAATGCTTTCCTAGTTACCTGTTCAAGACGATTAACTCTAAAATGCTTTCATTAATGCCCAGTAAGGAGCTTGCTTACCTAACAGACTTAAGGCTAAACTTTTTTTTCCTTTTGGGGTTTTTTGTTGTTGTTGTTTTGTTTTGAGACAGAGTCTTACTCTGTCGCCCAGGCTGGAGTGCAATAGGGTGATCTTGGCTCACTGAAATCTCCACCTCCTGGGTTCAAGCAATTTTCCTGCTTCAGCCTCCCGAGTAGCTGGGACTACAGGTGCCCGCCACTATGCCTGGCTAATTTTTGTATTTGTAATGGAGATGGGGTTTCACCATGTAGCCCAGGCTGGTCTCAAACTCCTGGCCTCAAGTGATCCACCCACCTTGAACTTCCAAAGTGCTCGGATTACATGAGCCATGAGCCACTGCATCTGGGCTGGTTGTTTTGTTTTAATGAAAGTTTGGTGAAACTTCTGTTCCTTCTTTTGTAGTCAGTTAACTTGAATTACAGAACTGTAAATGGACATTTGTTTGTCCCTTTTATGGCTGCATAGTATATGAATTTACTTTCTAGGTGAAGGGAATTCCCTGCCATTTAAGTCTTAATAGGAAGCTAAAAAGACCTGATACTCTGTTGTTACACCTCCCCTCCAGCTAGTGGGCACACATGTGGCCTGGACTCAACTAATCGTTTCCATGCCACAGACTGAATTTGGAGCCAGTAACAACAAGGAAGTGGAGATACAGGAGAATGGGGATATGGGGATATGGTGATATAGCAATGACAGAGCAACATTCGTTTCCAGAATACATTCTAGCAGTGTGTGTTTGCTATGTCTGGTACCCAGTGACAGAAGTTAAGCTGTGACATCAAATAATCAGTAACAATGGCTGACATGTCCTCACTGGACTAATTCCATGCATGGTCTTTTGGGCTGTGGTCTTGGTTGGTCTCTGGCCTTTTTTTTATTTATTTTTTTTTCTGACCTTGTTTTCCTATTAATTTTGCAGGCTTTCCGGTGATTCTGTGAAGTACATTATCAGTTATCTATTGCTGCATAACAAAATCACCCCAAACTGAGTGGCTTAAAACCATGACCTTTTTATTTGTTCTAATTATGTCAATCAGCAATTTTGTGCTCAGCTGGGGAGTCCTATTGGCCTCACCCTAGGGTGACTCATGTGACTACAGTCATGTAAAGCTTTGACCAGGACTGGATGGTCAAAGATGGCCTCATTCACATGCTAGAAGTCAAAAGGCTTTCTGCTGAGGCACCTTAGTTTTTATCCATGTGACTCTTGGTGGCCTAGCTTGGGCTTGTTTTCAGGATGTTGGCTGGATCCAAAAGAAAGCAAGCCACCAACACACAAGCACTTGTCAACCTTTCACTTGCAGCATGTTTTCCAGTGCCTTATTGGCCAAAGCAAGTCACATGGAATTGGAAAATCACATGATAAAAGAGCATGTCCACAAGGGATGTGAGAGATTATCACAGCCTTCGTTATAAACAACCTACCGTATACCTAGTGTACTTTCAATTCTTTTTCTGCCTAAATCAGCCAGTCTGTTTCTTAGCTTGCAGTTAACGTCCACGACCAACATTGCACTTTGAAAGAGACATGGTAGGCAAAGTCTTAATCATGTATTATAATAGATGAGAGCTTTCCCATGCAAGTAGCCTTTCAAGTGAGGCATATGCAAAGGAGTTTGTAAGTATTGAAACTGAGGCTTATAGATGTGTGACAGTATGTTCAAAGTTCACATACTTGTGAAGTGTCTGAGCCTACGCCTGAATTCGGTGGTCTGACTCAGAATTTTTTTTTTTTTTTTTTTTTTGGTACCAAACTGACCTACATGCACGATAACTTTCTTCTTCTTTATTTTTTAATTCCAAAGATATGTATTAGTATTATGTTGGGTTATAATATTCAGACACTTTTTCAAGCCAGATATTTGTCCTTTTATTGAAGTTTGTTAATTTTGGTTTATATATGGAATTAAGCAAAGGCTTAAATAAATAGACAATATGTATAAAAAATAAAAGTCAAGTATTTTCCAAAGTTAGATTATTTCCATAAGTAACAGTAAATCTTTAAGTTTATTTTGGTTGATTAGGTTTTTTCAGTGTAGCCAAAAGTAGTTTAAAAAGCAAACTTAAATTTAGTGTGTCTAAATCATCACTAACAAATGGCTCAAATATCTAAGATGTTCAGGATCAGGCATGTTTAAGAAAATGCACATTAAAACAATACTGAAATAATTTTAATCTATCAGATTGGCAAGGATGTAGAAGTTTGATAAACATGCTGTGTTGACAAGGGTGTGGGTAAGCAATCATTGCTGCTACTAATATAAATTATTAAACTTGTACATGGGTGATTTAGAAATACTCATTAAATTACAGATAATCCAGAAATTCCACTTCTGGGAATTTATCTTATCTATGTATCACACATTGAGAAATGGCATATATACAAAATAATTCTTAGTACCAGTTTATATAATAGCAAAATATTATCCATCATTAGAGGATATAATAGCATTAAAAGGTGCATCAAAGAGGACTCAAAGAAATTATGACACATCAGTGCAATAAAAATCAATGCAATTTACTAAAAAGAAAATATGGCATGGAACAGTCTCCATGATATAATATTTAAAGAGAAATAAAACAAGGTGCAAAATAGTATGTGAAAAAGAAAAAGGAACAGATGTGCTTGTAAATTTGTAGACTCTCTGAAATAATACACAAGAAGCTGATAACATTGGGTAGGTGAGGAAAACTTCTCTCTCACTAGCTTTTTACCGTTTTCTACTCTTTGTTGTACCTTATAAGCCATGTGAGTTTATCTTAGAAAATCATTACTAAATAATTAAAAATTAAATTAATTTTATTCCTAGAAAACACAGGAAAATGCTAAAAAAATTATATTTTAAAAGTAGGATATTGCAGTATCTACAGATCCTGATTGTGTGTGAGTTTTTAAATTGTATTTTACATAGGGAGAGAAAGATTTAAAAGAAATATTTCAGAAAGTTAACAATAAGGTCATGCTGGTTTGTGAGATTTGGTGTGATTTTTGTGTGGTTCTTTGGATTTTTCTGTTTTTTATTTTTTTTCCTAAGTTTTCTATAGTGAGTATTGATAGGAATAAAACAAAGAAAAAACCATTTATAAAACGTTTGTAAATTTATAGATGACCTGCATTGTCCACATCACATGGACAAAAAGAATAGAGGAAATACAATTTCCACAGGTTTGAAAAAATAAAGATACAGTTTTAGCTTTCTAATGTTTTGCCTAACTTAAAAACACTTGAAGGGGCCAGGCATGGTGGCTCACATCGTAATCCCAACACTTTGGGAGGCTAAGATGGGAGGATCTTTTGAAGCCGGGAGTTTGAGACCAGCCTGAGCAACAAAGCAACACCTCGAGTCTACAAAAAGACAAAAAAATTAGCTGGGAATGATGGCATGCACCTGTATTCTCAGCTACTCAAAAGCTAAGGTAGGAGGATTGCTGGAGCCTCAGAGTTTGAAACTGTCGTGAGCTGCAATCTGTAGTAAGCCATGATCACACCACTACACTCCAGCCTGAGCAACAGAGTGAGACTCCGTCTCAATAAAACAAAACAAAACAAATAAAAAGCCAAAAAACACTGAGGCTCTCTCTTAAGCTTGTATTATATTAAACCAGAAACCAATAAAGTGACCATATGTCCCACACTGCCTTGGATATTTATGGTTTATGCCTATTGCAGTTCTTAATAGTGTCCCTTTCAGCCTCAAAAAATACAGTCACCTTTAGTATGAGAGATGAAGTTGACAGGAATCATGGAAAAATAAGCAGAGGAAAGGAAGACAGGAATGGGAGACTCTTTTAAGTACCTGAACAAGCTCTAATCTTATTTTCTTGAAGCTTATTCAGTTACAACTGAGATCTTCTCTACTGCAAATTAAAATAGTTATAACATGAACCTTGCATTCCAGAATTTCAAATTTGAATTTTATAAATTGCTGCAATCTTTAGCATAGAACTTAAGGTATAAAGTGCAAGGGTAGAATAACAGGGGCATTAGTACACGACTAATAAATTGTATGACCTTAATGGCAAGATTCTTAAAATTTTTGGGCTTTGGGCTTTGATTTCATCTGTAAAAATAGGATGTGTTAAATCAGATGATACCAAAATCCTTTCCAACTCTAAAATCATGAATTCTTATGTAAGCCTTTTGAGGTATAAATGTATGCCAGCAATCTGAGATTGGGGGAAAAAAAAGCAAACTTAAAAATTTTTCTCTTTTCTCTCCTATCTTAAAGGTATGGTTTTGTCTGACAAGCGGCCTATAATGTTAGCTGTTTCAATCAGATTTCATTTGAACTCTTAGGATAGTTGTTTTGGCTTTTGTACTATTAGTCAATTTTTATTAGTATTTTTTAAAGAAATTCTATGTTGATTTTAGATTTTAGTCGTTACAAAACTGTTGGCACATACCTATTTTAAGTACTTTAATGGGGGAGAGGAATGCTGATGTATATTGATAGTGGGATTGTGGTAGGAAATTTCATTGAAGTTTATTGTTAGAGATTTTTCTCAAAAATTAAGAAAATTGAACATAAAAGCTGAACTCCCTTTGAACTGTTTGATTACAGTCTCTACTACTTTTCTCTTCTTTTTTAGGAAATGTGAGTTCTTCTCCCAGATCTTCTGATTTAGTCAAATTAGCCCAAGAGTGCTGTTACCATAATAACAGGGGTATTGCAGCTCATGGAGTTAGAGTCCTAACTAATATAACTGTTTCTTGTCAAGAAAAAGGTAAGTTTGATCAGGACTGATATTGTATATAAACTTTGGTTTAGAGCTTGGACAGAATTCTGTTTGTTTTTTTTAATCCCCTATTTTTAGCCTGTGTACTTTGATCTACAAATTGACTCTTTTCAAAGTGTTGTTAGAGCATATGTTCTCAAGACTACTCTATCCTTGTGAAAAATAATAAAGGGATGAAGACCTTGGGAGTTTCACTCTTGTTACCCAGGCTGGAGTGCAATGGCACGATCTCGGCCCACCGCAACCTCCGCCTCCTGGGTTCAGGCAATTCTCCTGCTTCAACCTCCTGAGTAGCTGGGATTACAGGCACGCGCCACCATGCCCAGCTAATGTTTTGTATTTTTAGTAGAGACGGGGTTTCACCATGTTGACCAGGATGGTCTCGATCTCTTGACCTCGTGATCCACCCGCCTCGGCCTCCCGAAGTGCTGGGATTACAGGCTTGAGCCACCGCGCCCAGCGATGGAATTGAAAGGTTTTATGGAGGATTGCCCATTTCCTCCCACTGCTTACCTTTGCATATATGGTGCTGGTGGATAGAGATTGCTTAGGACTCTACCCCTTTTGTATAAGGTATTGTGTTCACTTATACAGAAACCTAGAAAATTTACTTAGATTCTCAAGGGACTTAAAAAACAAATAGTTTCACCTAGAGGCAAGTGAATTAACAGGCCAATGTGAATTAAATTTTCACAGAATTTAGATATATATGGCATTAAACTGACTTGCGTAATCAAGGAGGACATGCAGGGAAAATAATGCACATATTTTGTTGTCTACCTAACATCTTTTGACCTAAGCACTTGAAAAATTTCATGCTTGTGTTCAAGAACAAGAAATGCATTTTAGATATTCCATCTGTTTCAGTGCTGATTTTGATCTTTATTAAGGATTACAAGCTCAGTGGTTCCCTTTATCCCCACTAGCCTTTAGCACTGCTTGTTCCTAGCACCTGTTTTTTTCTAGCAACCTGACCTTCACTAGCCTTTACTCTGTTTGCCAAGCTCCTACACTAAGGAAACACTTCTTAAAGTTGAATGTTGATTCTGATTTAGATAATTAAGCCTGTTTTATATTTGGCATAGCAAAGAGTATTTTCTCACATGTAACACAGAAAACTGCTGTATGTTGTCAACACTGAAATATATTAACCTAAAGGTGACTAATATATTGAGAACTTTCTAAAAACCTTTGAGAAATTTTAGCCCTATGGGAGTGAAAAGATGTTGTAGTACTTTTATTTCATGAGACATCTAAGAGGTTCATTCTTTATGGTCGGACTTAAAACATTAATAAGGCGGAGTTTTTATTATTTCCTAAAAGTGGTTCAATTTTCATTAGAACCTGAAAACTGTTAAATCTTAGGTAAAAATGGACCTGTATAATTTATTTCTGATTAGGGAGATTAACACATCCTGCATACTTTGCTGTTCTTAGTATTTTCCTTAGCTGAGCTGGTGACACTATTTCAGTTTTGGTTTATTTATAGCTTTGTGGCTTTAGCTTTTGATATAATGTGTGTATTTTTATAATCTTCAATAAAGTGGTAGAAATAAAGTCTGAAGATAGACTTTACATTCCGGAAGTAATGCCACATGTACTTTTTCAAGGAAGGTTAACTTTATACATTTAATAATTTCCTGTATCTTAAACTTCTTAATGTTTTTTTCTGAGAGTATGTGTGTATGTGTATATATGTATGTGTGTGTTTATACACACATCACTTGACCATCATAAAGCTTAGTGTTTTTCTTCTAGATCTTTTGGCACTGGAACAAGATGCTGTCTTTGGCCTGGAATCCCTACTGGTACTTTGCAGTCAAGATGATAGTCCAGGGGCTCAGGCCACTTTAAAGGTGAAAACTTCTATTTATTAAGTTGTAATAGGTATATATGATGGTCTTAGACAATAGAAAGCAAAGTTAAGCAGACAGAGCTCCTGTACTCTTAGAAGTTTTAATCTAAGTGATTAAATCTAACTGATAAAACCACAAAAAAAATTGATTAAATGACTGCATTCGAACTCGTAAATGTTCATTAATTTAACATAAGTGTTCATTAATTTCCATTGGTATAAGCCCTAGTTTATAAGCCAAGGGAAGGATATTTTAAAGAATTTTCACCTTCACTTAGTTACAGAAATCATCTTAGAGATATGTAAGATTTTTAAAATTTGAAATGAGGCCAGGCACAGTGTCTCATACCTGTAATCCCAGCATTTTGGGGAGGTCAAGGTCGAAGGATTGTGTGAGCCTAGGAGTTCAAGACCAGCCTGGGCAACATAGTGAAACCCCATCTCTAGAAAAATTTTTAAAAATTTAGCAGGGCATGATGGGACACACCTATAGTCCTAGCTGTTCATGAGGATGAGATGAGAGGATCTCTCAAGCCCCAGAGGTTGAGGCCGCAGTGAGCCATTATTGCACCACTGTTCTCCAGCCTATGTGACAAAGTGAGACCCTGTCTCAAATTGTCAAAAAAAAAAAAAATTTAAAATGTGAAATGAGACTACTCTTTTTGGAGTGAAACATGAAATACAACTCGTGATGGTCCAAAGATTAATAACAAAGGAAATTAATTTGTTTAAAATTACAAATTAGGACTGCATGTCAACCCACTCACTTCAATCCAAGACTATTAAAATACTTTTAAGAAAGCTGGAAATCATAAGGAAGAATGCTGAAGAGGCAAATACAGGCCAAATGTCACCAACACTGTACTATCATAACTTTTCAGGAACTGCTTCTGAAGTGTGGCTTGTAAACTATACCAGCATCTTCCAGAATGAAAATAAAGATATAGATTCCTGGGCCCTACCCTAATGAATTAACGTACTTGTGTGTGTGTGTGTGTGTGTGTGTATGTGTGCATGTTGGAGCTACTGAGGGTTCACAGTTTTAAAAAGATTATCTGGATAACTCTAAGTACATTAAAGTGGGAAAGACGTTCCTAATTTTCTATTTCTCAACTGAAATCTAAAAACCAATTTGGCTACAGAATTTCTTTTACCAAGGCCTTGTTAAGGGCATCACTAATATCCAGCCAAAAAACTAGAATCTTAGAAATAGTCCCACTTTTACATAGCTAACAGATTCTTCTGTCAAGTCTCTAATATCCACTGTTAGCGCCTTTCCATCCTCTCTACCACATCATAAATCTCTCCCTAATTCCAATTTCTTGAAAAGATGGGCCCATCAATCCATCCTTCACAATATAGCCATGTAGCCATCAGTTGGGTGTTAGGCGCACACATAAACTTTAGAGTCTGATAAGTCCAAGGGCTGACGATCAGCTTGCCCCTTATTAGCTAGGTGGCTTTGAACATCTCTCTCAGCTTAAGTTTCTGATGTGTATAAGAGGGGAACACATTTCATTATAGGGTTATTGAGGGACTGAAAGAAATGTATATATGTCTTCAACAAAGTTTGGCACATAATGGACATTCAAATAACAATAATTATTACAACAAATGTTACTATTACTTTAAAATCCTATTATCACCTCATTACCTATAGAATCAACGCCATAATAGCATGTTATTTGATATCCTCTATGATTGAACTACTTTTCAAATCTCATATTATTTCACCCAGCCACAGTGGGCTCCTCACCATTTTTCCACCACAACAGGTAAATTCTTACTTTCAAGTCTTTTGTAATAGTGGTCATTGGACTCAAACAATCTTTCCTTATTATTGTAATTTGATGCCATCTTTCAAGACTCAACTCATGACATTTATTTGAAGTCTTCCCTAATATCCTTGGTTAAAGTTAATCACTCCTGACTCTGACCGTTATGCACTTTTTTGGTGTACTGTCAGAGAATGTGTTGTGTTCCACTTGATATTATAGGCCCCTTTATAAACATCAGTAGCTTATTCTAGATGGGAAGCTCCTCTAATACAGGAATCTTTCTTGGTCATCTATGTATGTCCCACTGTGCTGATTCCAGCATTTTACTGACACCCACAATTGTTGAAAAATGATTTGCTTAAAATAAAGTTTTAAATGTATCGTGGTTCCAAGGGGATTCTGAGGATCCCCTAAGAATGCATTGCCAAACATATGTTGCTACTTCCCTTCTCCACTTCTTTTTTTTTTTTTTTTTTTTTTTTTTTGAGACTGTCTTGCTCTGTCACCAGACTGGAGTGCAGTGGTGCAATCTTTGGCTCACTGCAACCTCCGCCTCCTGGGTTCAAATGATTCCCCTGCCTCAGCCTCCTGAGTAGCCGGGACTATAGGCACGCGCCATCACATCTGGCTAGTTTTTGTATTTTTGTAGAGGAGATGAGGTTTCACCATGTTGGCCAGGATGGTCTCAATCTCTTGACCTCATGATCCACCCGCCTCGGCCTCCCAAAGTGGTGGAATTACAGGACTGAGCCACCATGTCTGGCCTCCTTCTCCACTTCTTATTAACTTTCACTTAATGATATTACTATCTTTATTATTTATCACTATGACCACATCACTACTTTCCTTAACATGCTAAAATGAGCCATGACTTCCTTGAAACCATACCTATAACAAGCTAATGCTCTTATGTGCGCCAATGTTTATCTAACAATTTCTTACTTCTATTAACTATGCTTTTTCCTTTTGCACTTCACAAACCCTAATGTGGGATTCAGTACTTCGTGTATCTTGTGAAGAAAAATGTACACCTACAAGAAACCTCGCCCTTGATTTCCCCCAGTAACCTGTACAAAGCCCTTCTCTTCAAAGCTTCATTTATATCTTCCAAGTGTAACTAGTTCATTTTCTTTTTGGCATGCAGATTGCTCTAAACTGTATGGTGAAGTTGGCCAAGGGCAGGCCCCATCTTAGTCAAACAGTGGTTGAGACCTTGTTGACTCAGTTGCACAGTGCTCAGGATGCTGCCCGGATTTTGATGTGCCACTGTCTGGCAGCCATTGCCATGCAGCTGCCGGTGCTGGGTGATGGGATGCTTGGTGACCTCATGGAACTGTACAAGGTGATTGGACGATCAGCCACAGACAAGCAACAAGAACTTCTGGTAAAAAGCCCCATTTTGAATCTCCTGTGAATGACTAGGCTCTGGTCTCGTGGGGATTACTTTTAAGTCAACATTACTGTTTGGCTTTACTTAAAAAACAAAACAAACAATAGGTTAAATTCATTAAGACTAAAGAGTGTGTTGATGTCAAAATAGAATTGGCTCTATGAGCTTTTCACTTTTTTCACTTTTGATTTAGAAAGCCATTTTTGTTCGCCTCTAAAAGTGCTTTCTTCCTAAGCCTTGTCAAATCAGCTTAGTGTAGCCAAAGCCTTCAATCTCATGTTTTTATTTTATTACAAAGGACAAAATGAAAATGGAACTTTTTTCTTTCTTATACAAAGCAAATAATGAACTAAACCCTGTTTTATACTTCAGAAAATAGAAGTTAAAAATCTAATGATAATAAGAAGGAAAGAGCCTGATTAGCCCAAATTTATGTTTTTCATTCCAGGACCTCTTTAGCTATTTAGGATCCCATTTAGGCTTCTGTAGACCCTTGGGATTAGAAAAGGTAGATGCTTAGAAAGAAACAGAAACTATGGAAGTTGTAAAATGTTTAGTTGAAAAGTTCTTCAGGACTGAGAGTAGGGTACATTCTAAATAGTTGTAAATGAAATGAAAGTTGTAAGGTCGCCACTTTGTGTTGTTCCGTTCATCTGAATGTAGAATGTGGGAAAAAACATAATGAAATGACTTATTCAAGCCTGTTTTAATCCTCCAGAGGTAATTGTATAAAAGATTGACCCCATCTTATCATTTGCTGCTAGAAAAGGCTACCTTGATGACCAGGTGGCTGTGGTCAAGGGGATGACATCATACAGTTATTAAAATATATACGGATCTTTATATGAATCAGCTTTGAAATATTAACAGGCAGTTAGCTAAGTTTATTTTTTATTGAAGTTGTATTTTGAACTAACGGCCCTTATATCCTTTTTGTGAGTACCACTTTAAGATAAAAAATCTAAGGAATAATACAGTGAAAACTCTTGCATTCATTATCTAGCTTAAGAAAAAGATATTACCTGTTTAGTTGAAGCCCCCTGTGTACCTTGCTGATAGCGTCTCCTCCCTTCTCTCAGAGGTAACCACTATCCTGAATTTGGGTATTTCTCGTTCTCATGCCTGTTATTCTTTTACTACCAAAGTGTATATCCCTAAATAATATTCAGTATTATTTTGCATATTTTAAATTGTATATAAACATTATACTACTTGTAATCTTTTGCATTTTGCATATTCTTGCCTATTTTGCTTGTCATCTATATTGGTAAATATATCTAGTTTATCCATTTTATTTATGTATCTCATTGTGGATTATAAGTTATTTAATGTATGTACGCACATTATGGACATTGCTTCTAGTTATTTGCTGTTATAAAGAGTGCTCTGAGTGAACAGAATACATTACTTAATGACTTCAAAATAAAAAATTAAATATCAATGGAAAACAAATTTTGTTCTTTTGCAGTGGGCTGTAATTAGTTTTCCTCTCTTTGGGGTAGGTTATGTATGACACTGGATAAAATTAAATTATTTTCTTGGTTCTCTTCTTGCCTGATGTTAGGTGAGTTTGGCTACTGTGATTTTTGTAGCAAGTCAGAAGGCATTATCTGTGGAAGTAAAGGCAGTGATTAAGCAGCAGCTTGAAAGTGTCTCCAATGGATGGACTGTATACCGTATTGCCAGACAGGCTTCCAGAATGGTATGTGTTACCTTTCTGAGTGAATTGGGTTGGTGGAAATGTCAGGTCATGTACCTTCAATTATATGATTATTAATCATAGTCAAACTAAAAATAAAGGTGGAAGTACCTTTTAGTCATGGGTTCTGAAGATGAGGAAGGAAAGGGCCTGATTTTTAACTTTTATCATAAATGAATGGTATATATATTGTTGTTATTAGTAATGAGGAAGTTAAAATCTGGGCCCTTTCTGGTTGTAGGTTGCTAGTGCCACTTTCATTTTGCTCTGTGTTGTCCTAACCAAGGCCACTTACCACCTGCTGTTTCTGTCTTTCTCAGTATACCACATCTTTGTTCCTCCCCCCAACCTTGTCATTCTTAAGTAGAAATGGGAGAGCTTTAGTATGCTGTACTCTTCTGAGCCATATGGAAAGTCTAACAAGCTTTATTAATTTTGTTTGAGAGGAAATAGAAACCTTGGTTAGTACAGAAATCCTAGCCAGCAGTGGGGTGGCTCACGCCTGTAATCCCAGCACTTTGGGAGGCCAAGGCGGGAAAATCTCTTGAGGCCAGGAGTTTGAGACCAGCGTGGCTGACATAGCAAAACCCTGTCTCTACTAAAATATAAAAAAAAAAATCCTTTTGGGATAAGTCCAGAGACCAAAGTTTGAGAAAGCATTACTCTAGGTGATTGAAGTGCATGTTCTTAATTTTGCGTTGCTTCTCAAATGGGGGAGGAGCACACACTCTTGGCAGGACAGTTCTTCATTATACTGATCTGTCTCAAGCATTGCAGGACATTGAGCATCCCTGGCCCCAGGCATTAACTGGTATTTACATTTCTCCCAACAACTATGCCTTCTCCCCTGAGGTTTCTCTCACCCACTAAATAGTTCATCCAGAATAACATTTATACTTTCTGTATTTTGGGCTA
This sequence comes from Sapajus apella, assembly GCF_009761245.1. NCBI lineage: Eukaryota > Metazoa > Chordata > Mammalia > Primates > Cebidae > Sapajus > Sapajus apella. The sequence goes on along the minus strand of NW_022436962.1, from coordinate 15,099,354 downwards.
AAGTTCTAGACTTGGTTTATAGTTAATTCCATTCATTTTCTCTTTGGAACTGCTTTAGTAAAGAATTTCAAGCATTATGTTACATAAAAGCAACTCAGCATATTTTCTCTGAAGAAATATTTAGACAGAGTCTCAGAGAATTATATAATATGAGAAATGATTATTCAGACTTATGCAAGGTTTGGGTTTCTCTTTTAGCTGCTGCCTCAACTCTTTCAAATATAAGAACCTCACCATGTGCTCCTGTTTTTTTTCTTTATGTTTTTTGTTTTTAGGGTAATCATGACATGGCCAAAGAGCTTTATCAGAGTTTGCTGACTCAGGTTGCCTCAGAACACTTCTACTTCTGGCTAAATAGTCTGAAGGAGTTCTCACATGCAGAGCAGTGTCTCACTGGGTTGCAAGAGGAAAACTATAGTTCAGCACTTTCTTGCATTGCTGAGTCTTTAAAATTCTATCACAAGGGGATTGCTTCCTTAACAGTAAGTCCTCTTAATTCACCTTTGGTGATGATGACTTGTGTGAGAATTCTCTCCCTTCTCTTTTTCGATTGTCCTATTACAGCTAACTTGAGAAACCTGCTGATGTATATTTGGCAATAGCAACATAAGAAATAGGTCATGGAAATAAACCCTTAACCTTCCCCCTTTTTAACATTCTTAGATTGATAAAAGTTTATTATTTTCTTGTTATAAAGAACTGGGTACCACATGTGAAGAGGATTGCTGAATCCGTGTAGAAGGGGTAAGTGGTGTGGAGATAGGATCCTCCCTGTACAGACTCATATTAGTAAGATTCCAGCCTGCATCAGTATCACCATCAAACATAAACCCCTGACCTCATCTCATACCTGGCAGCTACAGACTAAGTAACTAGAGTTTCTTGCTTTATTGATAAAGAGAAATTATCAGAGATTCTAGTGTCCCACTTTGTGCCTCTCTGTGATATCCTCCTACTCCACTAGCTAACCATTTGCTAGCTACAATTTCTGTTTTCTCAGCCAAGAAAATGAAAGAGTTGCAAAGAAGGCAAATCCTTATGTTTCCTTGAAATTAGTTATATTCCTAAGTAAGAACCTGTTTCTTAAAATAAGCAATTTTTATATTAATGCAAGGGCTTTTTCCCCTTAAAAGTAAAGAGGTTATATAATCAACATAAAACATTTTTAAAATATTGTCACATGACTTTAAGAATTGTATGTATTGAGATGGGACCATAAAACTTTTAGTACCTGAAATATTTTTAATGGTGAGCTATCTCGAAACGTTTCCAAGTAGAGCAAGCAGGTGTCACACTAAAGAGACTATTCAGACTACTGTGAGGCACATACATTTTGAAGCATTTTATATATATATATTTCTTTTTTTACTAGGATTGATTGATAGTTGTTTAAAACAGTAATACAGGCTCCTTTCCATCTTAAAGGGTAGCACTAACTACTTTGATTCTTTCCTCTTGATTATTCTGGGAAGAGATTGTTGTTTCCTATATTAGTCTAATAAATGCCTCAGAAAAGTAAAAGGTACAATTACTCGTTCAGATCAATAGAATCATTTCATTTTCTAGTTTATGTAGAGCAGAAAATTGTTAATTATTGAGTACCATAAATGATAAGAACACAATGAGGCAGATGGAATTAATTTTATGAAAAATTCTGTTGAATTTTAATACTCAGTTAATGATTCGTGTGGTATGTGTATTTAATAAGGCTTGACAATAATTAAGGACTGAACTCTGACATAGAAAGAAAGCACTTGATTGACAGAGAGGAGACCTTGTCTTAGTTGTGGTTCTGCTGTTAACACAGTATGACTTTGGGTAGGTCATTAGGCCTCAGATATTCTCCTTTTGAAGTGGAGTTATTTTATTCCACATATCATAAGCACTTGCTATATGCCAAACACTGTGCTTTTAGGATTAAGAAAAACAGGAAATGATTGAGTGTAGTCTATAGGGGAAGGCAGCATGATCCTCAGTTACTGGAAACTTCCTACAACTCTGATTGTTCTGTATATTCTCAGTGTTTTTTGAGGATTTTTTTTTTTAACCTGTTCATTTGGTAAGTGTGGATTTGACAGTTGTTTTCTGTGTTTTTAACTGAGTAAATATGAGCAGGGACTGCTCCTTTTAACTTACTGATGTGAATTAGCCATACCTGAAATTGTACAGCTTTGAGGATTATGCCTTTTATCTGCTTCAGCCACATAAACAGAAGTTCAAAATTCTTTGCCTGTGGAGACCCGATAGCAAAGTTAGGTGTTTAATTTCTCAGTACAGTGATTAATGATAGAGTTACCTTGTTCTTAGGAATAAAAATTATAAAAAATTTTTTATATTAGTTTTCTGTGCTGTGTAACAAGTTACCACAAGTTTAGTGGCTTAAAACAATTACCTATTTATTATTTCACAGTTCCTATGGATCAAAAATCCAGGCATAGGCTGGACGTGGGGCCTCATGCCTGTAATCCCACCCCTTTGGGAGGCCAAGATGGGAGGATCGCTTGAGCCCAGGAGTTCAAGACCAGCCTGGCCAACGTGGTGAAACCCTGTCTCTACTAAAAATAAAAAAATTAGCCAGGCATGGTGGCACACACCTATAATCCCAGCTACTAAGGAAGGTGAGGCAGGAGAATTTCTTGAACTCAGGAGGTAGAGTTTGCAGTAAACTAAGATTGTGCCATTGAACTCCAGCCTGGGCAACACAGTGAGACTCTTGTCTCCAAAAAAATAAAAATAAGTAGTAGTAGTAGTAGTCCAGGCATGGCTTAGCTGGGTCCTCTGCTCATGGTATCACAAAACTGCAATCAAGGCGTCTGTGAGGGCCAGTCACAGATATCTGAGGCTCAAAGAGGCTGAGTCCTGTTCTAAGATCATGGATTTGTTGCAGAATATATTTCCTTGCAGTTGCAGAACTTGTGGAAGCTTGGTTCTTCCAGACCATAAAGAGAATCTCTCACCTTCTTTTAATGGCCTCAACTGATTAGATCAGATTCACACAGAATGATCTCCCTTTCTACTAATATAAAGTCAATTCATTAGGGACCTAAACTATATCCTCCAGATCTCATAATTTTTGTCATATTCCATTAGTTAGAAGCAAGTTGTAGGTACTACCCACCTTCAAAAGAAGATGCTGTAGCTTTAGTATTCCTTATGTAAAATGCTTGGAACCAGGAGTGTTTTGTATTTTGAGGTTTTTTTTGGATTTTTGGAATATTTGCATTATGCTAGTTGAGTCTTCCTAATTCAAAATTTGAAATGCTCCAATGAACATTTTATTTGAACATTACATCAATTTCAGATTTTGGATCATTTCAGAATTTGGATCATTTCAGATTTTAGGTTTTCAAATTAGTGATAATCAGCCTGCGTAAGGTGTGGATACCAGGGGACTTGAACCAGAGGAAGCAGCTTAGCATTCTGCCTACAATAGTGAGGTTTTAAAAAAATCATTTATTTTTAATTTTTGTTATTAAATATTGAATAGGCATAATAACTACATATATGTTATGTAAGGCATTAAAAAATACAACAAATATCCAAACACCCAGTTAGAAAATAGGACATTACCATTGCCTTTAAATTTCTTATATGCTTGTGAATAGCCACTACCCTTCAGCCTGGGCTACATAGCAAGACCCCGTCTCTTAAAAAAAAAAAAAAAAAAGGTAAAATTCTTATGTGGGCCTCCATGTTTGTATACTGTTTCCTTCCCACAAAGGTAACCAGTACTCTGAATCTTGTGTTTACTGTTTCATTGCCTTTCTTTATAATTTCTTTTTTTTTATTATTTTTTTTGAGTCTAGCTCTGTCACCAGGCTGGAGTGCAGTGGCACAATCTTGGCTCAGTGCAGCTCCACCTCCCAGATTCAAGTGATTCTCCTGCCTCACCCTCCTGAGTAGCTGGCGTTACAGGTGCTCTCCACCATGCCCGGCTAATTTTTATATTTTTAGTAGAGATGGGGTTTCACCATGTTTGCCATGGTCTCGAACACCTGACCTCAGGTGATCCACCTGCCTCAGGCTCCCAAGGTTCTAGGATTACAGGCATAAGCCACCACACCCAGGTCTTTCTTTATAATTTCAGCATGCTTTTTTGTAACTCTAAGCAAGGTTCTGTTTTATGTTGCTTGTCTTTGAATTTTATATAAAAAGGAATCATATTTTTCTTTGATTTGCTTTGATCATCTAAATTATGTTCTTAAGATTCATCCATTTTGTTGCAGGAAGCTGTAGGACAATTTCCCTGCAATATAGTCTTGCATCATAAGAATATACATCAATTTATTTTCCCATTCTAGTATTGATAAGCATTTTGATTTTTTCCAGTTTCTTGCTGTTACCAACATACTGCTCTGAACATTCTTGTACATATCTTTTGATGCACTTAATGCAAAGGTTTGTCTAGGACAGTGGTTCTCAACCAGGGATGGTTTTATCCTCCAGGGGATATTTGACAGTATCTGGAGCCTTTTTTGGTTCTCACCACTTGTCCAGTTGTTACTGGTATGTAGTGCAGAGGCAATGCACAGGAAAGCTCCCCTCAACAAAGAACTAGTTCAGAATGTCAGTAGTAGTTAGGTTGAAAACCCTTCTCTAGGGCAGTGAACCTCAGTCAGAGCTGTGTATCTGCCCCTTGCTCCAATTTAGAAGTGTGTGTGGATGTTTCTGTTTGTCACAGTGATGGGGAGTTGGGGGGCATTGCTACTGGCAGTAATGGTCAGCGGCTAAATACCTAATCTCCTGAAATGCTAGGAATATTCCTGTTCCTGTTTAGAGATATTGCTGTAAGATGTTACCTAAGAGTGGAATTGCACAGGTTATGTGCATCTTTAAATTGACTAGCTAATACCAGGTTTCCCCCAGTGGCTTTACAAGTTTACAGTTCTCCCAACAGTGTATAAGAGTTCCTGTTGCCCTACATTTTTCTCTTTGTCTGGTAGGTTCTAAAGCTTATGATTGGCTTTTCCCAGATTACTAATACAATTAGACATTTGTTTCATATGTTTGGCCATTTGTGTTTTATTTTATGTGAAGCTCCTGCTGAAGATTTTTGCTCATTTTCCTACTAGTTCGTGTGTCTTTTCTTACTGGTTTATAAGAGTACTTTATATGTTCTGAATACTAACCTTTTGTAGGTTGTATGAAATGCAGATATTATCTGATTTGTGGCTTTTTTTCCTGCTTTTTATATTCTGATGAATAGCAGTTTTTAATTTTAGTGTAATCTAAGATACTCATGTTTTTTTAAGTGGTGTGTATTTTATGTTGATTTCTCTACTCCATCCCCATTCCAGTTACTACCTTTGTCTTTCTCCCAAGAAGTAACCACTGTTTTCATTTCTAAAACTATGGCTTAGTTTTGCCTTGTTTTCCAACATTATTTAAAGCATGCAGTATTATTCGTTTGATTCTAGCTTTTTTTGCTCAGCACTGTCTATATATTATGATTCATTCATGCTTTTTGTTGTGTATGGCAATTGTTCATTTATTTTTATTGCTGCAGAGTATTCCATTGGGTGACTGTTGTACAATCTATTTACCATTTTATTGTTGAGGAATATTTGGGTTATTTCCAGTTTGAGTCTGTTAAGTCAGTTATGAACATTCTTATACATGACTTTTGATACAGATGTACCTTTCTTCCAGGTGGTAGTGCTTCATCATAGGATATACTTAGGTTCAGCTTTAGTAGGTAACTGCTAACCAGTTGCCCATGTTGGTTTCCAGTTTAAACTAACCAGTACTAAATGCAAATTGCCTTTTGTAGAGCTTTTCGAATATATGGCTTGTTGACTGATCCATTTTGGAATATTTGGCCATTATCTCTCTCCTTTTTTTTTTTTTTTTTTTTTGAGACAAGGGTCTCAATCTGTTGCCCAGGCTGGAGTACAGCAGCATGATCGTAGCTCACCGTAGCCTCAAACTCTTCCATTGCACCCAGCTAATTTTTTTTTTTACTTTTGGTAGAGATGGGGTCTTGGTTTATTGCCCAAGCTGGTCTTGAGCTCCTGGCCTCGAGCCAGTCTCCCAAAGTGCTGGGATTACAGTCTCCCAAAGTACAGGCGTGAATCACTGTACCTGGCCATTATTTCTTTAGATATTGCGTCTGTCCCTTTTTTTTTTTCATTTAGGACTCCAGTTGGACCTACGTTAATTCTTTTTACCAAGTTTCATATATCTCTTACATTCTCTTCTACATTTTCCGTCTTTTTATCTCTCTGTATTTTCCTCTAGATGTTTTCTCCTGACCTATCTTCTAGTCCATTAATTTTTTTCACTGTTTAATCTGCTGTTAAACCCATTTATTACATTCTTAATTTCATTTATTAATGCAAATAGTGGCAAAAATCATAATTACTTTTGCACTAACCTAATATATTTTTAGTCCCAGAATTTCCATTGGGTTATTTTATATTTTCCACTTTTCAACTAGGTTTCTCTATCTTGTCATTTAATTTTTTTAACATATTAATCATAGTTATTTTAAAGTTCATATCTGATATCTCTGGTATCTGGATTTATTGTTGTTTGTGTTTTTGACCTTTTTTTTTCCCGCCTTTGGCTTGGGGAGTTTTGTCATTTTTGCATGCTTGGTTATTTTATTTTATTTTTTTCTGAGATGGAGTCTTTTTCTGTTACCCAGGCTGGAGTGCAGTGGCACAATCTCAGTTCACTGCAGCCTCCACCTCCTGGGCTCAAGCAGTTCTCCTGCCTCAGCCTCCCAAGTAGCTGGGCTTATAGCTGTGCACCACCACACCTAGCTAATGTTTTTGTATTTTTGGTAGAGACCAGGTTTCACTGTGTTGGCCAGACTGGTCTCTAACTCTTGACCTCATGATCTGCCCACCTGGGCCTCCCAAAGTGCTGGGATTATAGGCGTGAGGCGCCACTCCTGGCCGCTTGGTTATTTTTTATTGAGTTTTGGACAGTGCGTTTAAAAATTGATAGGTATTACATTATCAGAACCTTAAATTATTTTTCTTTGCTTTTGACAGGCACTTAGGCTAAGGACAGATCACCTTAATTTAGCCAAGGATTGAACTGACTGAAAGCTAGGCTTCAGTCTTTGTGAGAGCCAGCATGCTTTTGGGTTCTCCTGATTCCTAGGGCATAGTTCTTTGAGGTTACAGCAGAAAGCTTGAAGTATTTTCCATAATCCTTTCTAGTTTTAGGGGACTGACTGCCGAAAGCTCTGCTCAGCTTTTCAGTTGCAGTTTTCAAATTAGTGCATGTCAGTGTTACCTTTTTGGGTTTCCCTTCTCTTCATGATTTTGGCTCCACAGTTCCATAGTACCTTAGTGGTTCTTCAGTGCTTTCACATAGATACTTTTAATACTTCGTTCTACTTTCCCAGTTGGTCTTAGCAGGAGGGCTGGTTTAATCTAGCTTACTCTAGCTTTAGGCTTGGCTTATTTTTTTAAAAACTGACGTTATGCTAAGTGAAATAAGCCAGTCACAGAACACATATACTATATGATTCGACTTATGTGATATCTAAAGTAGTCAAATTCATAAAAACAGAAAGTAGAATAGTGGTAGCCAGGGGCTTGAGGCAAAGGGAAAGGGGGAGTTTGTTGTTTAATGAGCATAAAGTTTCAGTTCTGCAAGATGAGAAAAGTTCTGGAGACTTCTTTCACAATAATACAATGAGCTTATCAGGTAGCTTTTTTCCAGCTATAGTGATTTCTTTAGCGAGTCTGCTTAGAAAACAATATATGTAATACGAATCAGAAATTCAGTGAAATACTAATATGCGTGTTTAACACAAATTTGACTGTACTGTATATGTTTAGCAAAAAAAAAAAAATAAAATAACTATTTGCATAGTGGAGACAATTCTGCCAGCCATTCTTCTCAGTGAGCTTGTATCCCAGAATGAGCATTAGAAAAGAATTCTGACTTTGTTGTTTCTTCATCTGGCTTTGTTGAAATAACTGGAAATAACTCATTCCTGAGGAATTTTCAGGGGTAATTTTGATTGTCACCTGATGTTAGAACCCAACCTCTGTTAAAGCTTTAGCCCCAGTGGAAAGAAAGGGAAATGAGATCCCTTTATTTTTCATTGGCATTATTCACACTTCTGTAGTCTAAATTTTACTTCTTAAACATCTCTCATTGTTATTGGATTATATTACCTTTTAAGTAAAAGTCTTTGAACTTTACTACAAATCTGTCTCTCTTTCTGTGTTCTTTTTGAACACATGTACTGTATGTAACAGTGCTTTCCTTCGGTATAGCATGGTCTGGGATGGCACAATCACTTTTAAGGTTATCATCAATAAATATTTCTTGTTAGAGATAAATCCAGAGTAGCAGCAGATCTTCACTACAACATCTTACTTCTCTTTCAAAGTAGAACAATATTGCCAGTATTTTTTGTCTGTTAAGATGGTTAGCAGTATTTATATAACAGTATCATGTAAACCTGCTTGTACCCCTGCCCCTTTTGAAGTTGCTGAGAAACATAAATTTAAAACAGCAAATAGCAGCGTAAGAGGCAGAGGCGGCGGGGGATTTATCTTCCTATGACAGCAAATCAGATCTCATCTAAGAAATTAAAAACAATTGAAGTAGTCGCTTTAATATCCTGATCTGTGCTATTCATGATTACAACAAAATATTCTGAACATGGAAAACCACAGAATTAAATATATTAAGTATAGTTATTACCTCTACCTTACATAAAATGTTTCATCAAGGGCCTTTGCAGTTTGAGAATAATACTATAGCAAGCATACATTCTTTAAAAGGATGTGGTGAGTGGTTTACTAAATTTGTGGAGTAAAATGTGAATGCTACCAAATAATAAAACAGATCATTTGACATTTAATAGTAAAGACAGCTATACTAAGGTCAATATGAGGTAAAATTGGCCATATAGATAATATTTGTAACTGACTTCTAGAATCCCAAAACCATATCTGGCTCTTTTGCTAAAAGACTAATGTGAGATAGTATTTAAGAAACAGCCTCAGCATGTTTTAAATGGGTCACGTCATAGAGAAAGATTTTCACTATGCCTTCGTTTATTGTTAAATTAGTACATTTTTAGTGTGTGCCTTTTGTTAAAAACACAGTGCTAGGATCTCCACTAGGACAGTTGCTAAACAGTTGAAGGTTTTCTTAGTTCTCTGCCCACCCTGGCTTGCCTTACCATTTTTTTACCTTTTCTACCTAGCTAATGCTACCCAAGACTTACCCCTGACACCTCTCCATCCTCATCGAAATTTAAATTTGTGTGTTAGAACCTCTTCTTCCTTGGTGGCCTCTCTGTGCTTTCTGAAGTGTCTAGTCAGAAATTTTTTTTTCTTTTTGAGATGGAGTTTCACTCTGTTGCCCAGGCTGGAGTGCACTGGCACAATCTCGATTCACTGCAACTTCCGCATTCCGGGTTCAAGTGATTCTCCTGCCTCAGCCTCCTGAGTAGCTGGGAGTACAGGTGTGCACCGCCAGGCCCAGCTAATTTTTGTATTTTTAGTAGAGACAGCATTTCACCATGTTGGTCAGGCTGGTCTCGAACTCCTGACCTCATGATCCGCCCACCTCGGCCTCCCAAAGTGACAGGATACAGGCGTGAGCCACCGCACCTGGCCCAGAAATTATTTTTAAAATTAATCTGGGCTACAGGAGTTTGAGGCCAGCCTGGGCAACATAGTCAGACCCCATCTCTACAAAAAAATTATCTGGGCATGGTGGTGCGCACCCTTAGTCCCAGCTACTCAGGAAACTCAGGTAGGAGGATCATTTCAGCCCAGGAAGTTGAGACTGCAGTGAGATATGATTGCGCCACTGCACTCCAGCTTGGGTGACAGAACGATACCCTGTCTCAAAAAAAAAAAAAAAAAAAAAGAAATTTGGGCTAGCAGTAGAAGAGGGTAACTTTGAGGCAGTGTTCCTTTTTTTAAAACAGCGACTGTCTAGAAACATATTTTTCCTGCCCTTATCTTTCTTTCTCTTTCTGCCCCCAACTTTTCAAGGTTCCAGTGATGGGAATTTCAGATTGGAAAGGTAGCAAATAGGGGATTTTGGGGGATGGTAATGTCCTTGAAGCATTCTTCATGTGATTATCTTCTTGATGATGTTCTTGACAACCCACATATTGTGAATGTAGGAAGTAAGGAACCTATGACTAGTGATAGTACATACAGTTTTTCAGAGCTGGTGTTTAATAACAATGTTTTTCATTCTAATATTACATTATTCTTTTTATCATTTAGGTCTTTATCCATCAGTGTTGTTAGAGAACTACTGTACTTGACCACAAACTTATAAATACTTGGTACTGCCACATCTCACTGTTATGTTTACTTTGTCTTAAATATCTCTCTTTTTTTTTTTTTCAGGCAGCTAGCACACCACTGAATCCTTTAAGTTTTCAATGTGAATTTGTAAAACTCAGGATTGACCTTCTACAAGCCTTCTCTCAACTTATCTGTACTTGTAATAGCCTAAAAACAAGCCCCCCACCTGCAATTGCCACAACAATTGCCATGACCCTAGGAAATGACCTTCAGAGGTGTGGTCGAATCTCCAATCAGGCAGGTCTTAACTTTCAGTGCACTTTTTATTTACACTTTAGAGGTTTTTGAAGTTAGTTATAAGATAAAAAGTTGTGAAATTTAAAATCAGTGGTTTAACTCAGACATTATCATAAATGTTTATTAACTCAGCTGTCTGGCCAAATAGACTGATGTGTTATTAGAATAATAAAGTAATTAATGGTATCTATGAGTGCTAGATATTTATATAAAGAGAAAGGACATAGAATTTTTTAAAAGACTTCAGAATGTTTATAACTAAATTATTTTAGTGGAACTTGAATCTAAAATACAAATTTTTTTTGTTTCTATATGTCATATGTAATAATCTTGTGAACATGTATAGTTTCATTTGCCATTTTTGTTTTTATTTAATGAAGTTTATAAAAATGAATGGAATGACAATGAAAATATTGGAGTATTTTTTTGAATTGTTATTGTTTGAAGGTGCTTTTTTTATGTTTTGATTTTTGTGTTGTTTATATAATAATGATAGCATGTTTGTTTGTCATAACTGATACATTTTTTAATAGATGAAACAGTCCATGGAAGAATTTCGGAGCCTTGCTTCTCGATATGGGGATCTTTACCAGGCCTCTTTTGATGCTGACTCAGCAACTTTGAGGAACGTCGAACTATATCCCAAGCTTGACCCAGTATTCCTTGTTTTTTTTTTTTTTTTTTTTTTTTTTTGAAGTTTTCTTTTAAATATAGACTACGTCAGCTGTGCTTACCTACAAAATACATATTAGATAAGCCTACAAATTTATTATATAGTTTCCCCTTTGAAATCTTTGAGCAGAATTATCTTACTTTTTAACTTTACCCAGGATTTTAACAAAAAATGGTAACTCAAAGGTGTCTTTTTTTTATATTCAGGAAGTGCATCCAAAGCAACATGCAAAGCCAGTGTTGCTTATCTGTGCTCACTTGAGCTATAACAGACAACTAAACACATTTTCCTACCAAAAAACATGTTTCATCTCCTTTATTAATGATCTCCTCAGTAGCATTAGTTGTCACTTTTTTTTTTTTTTTTTTTGAGTTGCAGTCTCACTCTGTTGCCTAAGGTGGAGTGCAGTAGCATGATCTTGGCTCACTGCAAACTCAGCCTCCTGGGTTCAACTGATTCTCCTGCCCCAGCCTCCCTAGTAGCTGGATTACAGGCACATGCCACCATAACCTGGCTTTTTGTATTTTTAGTAGAGACAGGGTTTCACCATGTTGGCTGGACTGGTCTCAAACTCCTGGCCTCAAGTGATTAGCCTGCCTCAGCCTACAAAGTGCTGGGATTATAGGAGTGAGCCACTGCACCCAGCCTATTTGTCACTTTTAAATCCTTCCTAAGTTCTCTGTATTTTCTTATTAGTAACTTCAAATTACTTTTGAAAGGAAGGAATTGAAATTCTTTTTTTAAGTTGTAGGACTTAACCAGTCAGTAGTTCTTGGCATTTAGTTTACTGATTAAAACCCAGTGAATGCTATGGGCCCTCTGCCCTACAAAATGTGTATGTGCACACACAACCAAAATGTGCATATAAGTTCAAGGGAGTTGTCAGACCCCTTGAGCTCTAGATTAGGAACTTCTGGGATAAAGACTCCTTAGACCACTCTGTTTTTGTTTTTGTTTTTTAACTTTTATTGGTGAAACCTTTATTTGTTTGTCTCAAACTCTTATGAAAAACCCCTGTATCTAAAATCAGAGTTGCTGTGATTGAATCACAGGGCCTGTCACTTAGTTTCCCCTTCCCACAGTAGTAGCCTCTGAAGTACCCTTCTTGGAACAGAGTTTGAGAATCACTGTTAGAGACAATGTATATCCCTTACACATTGATATAAAAGTTACAGCCCCAGACCATTCAAGTTGCTAACATTATGATTACCTTCACTAGGCAATCGTTAAATCTTAACCCGTTTAATATCCAGATAATAGAAACCTATAGGGGGTTTCTTCTCTGTTTTTGTGTATAACCTTAACATCAATCCAGACAGCAGCAGAGCTGTTTACTGATATCTCATGCAATAGAAGCCCTGATTTTGGATCCAGAATCAGCAAGGTAATTCTAATATTAATAATAGTTGAGAACACTTTCTGTACATTGTCTTACGTAATCATCAGAAGAGTATTTTGGGACAAGAATTATGGTAGTAAAAACAAAGAGGAAGAATTCTTCCAGCATTTTCTCTGGGTCATATAACTAGTGACAAGACAGATTTTCTGACTCTACTTACCTCCTGCCTGTTTTCAAAAAAATTAATGTGAAAAGATAACTGGGAAGAAATTCTTTTTTTTTTTTTTTTTTTGAGGCAGAGTCTCACTCTGTCACCCCGGCTAGAGTGCAGTAGCTTGATCTCAGCTCATTACAGCCTCCGCCTCCCTGGTTCAAGTGATTCTCCTGCCTCAGCTTCCTAAGTAGCTGGGACTAAGGCATGTGCCACCACACCTGGCTAATTTTTTATTTTAGTAGAGATGGGGTTTCACCATGTTGGCCAGGCTGGTCTCGAACTCCGACCTCAGGTGATCCACCTGCCTTGGTCTCTCAAAGTGAGAAATTCTTTAAATATGAATAATTTCTTCTTGTATATTATAATTAAACTTTATTAAAAATTGAGTTGGTGATACAATTAAACTCGAACTCGAGATTTTTTTCCTTTGGTTTATTTCCTAAACCAAAATATCCCTGGTTTTGCTTTTTTAAATTTTTTCTCCTCTCCCCTAATAACCAATTAATTATTCAAAATAAAAATTTTTTTTTTTTTTTTTTGAGGCAGAGTCTTGCTCCGTCGCCAGGTGCCAGGCTGGAGTACAGTGGCTTAATCTCGGCTCACTACAACCTCTGCCTCCTGGGTTCAAGCAATTCTCCTGCCTCAGCCTCCTGAGTAGCTGGGACTGCAGGCGTGCGCCACCACGCCCAGCTAATTTTTGTATTTTTAGTAGAGACGGGGTTTCACCATGTTGGCCAGGATGGTCTCGATCTCTTGACCTCGTGATCTGCCCACCTTGGCCTCCCGAAATGCTGTGATTACAGGCGTGAGCCACCGCGCCCAGCTGATTATTTTCAGTAAAGAATGAGTCCTTGTTCTTCCTATTACAGTATTCTATTTTAGAATATTCATTTTCTTTCTTTTTTAAGTTCAAGGTTACTTGTGCAGCTTTGTTATATAGGTAAAACTCTTGTCACTGGGGTTTGTTGCACAAATGATTTCATTGCCCAGATTTTAAGCCTAGTACCCAATAGTTAATTTTCCTTGTCCTCTTTTTCCTTCCACCTTCCACCCTCAGGTAGGCCCCACTGTGTGGTGTTCCCCTCTATGTTTCCATATGTTCTCATCATTTATCTCCCACTGCTAAGGGAGAACATGTGGTATTTGTTTTTCTGTTCCTGCGTTAGTTTGCTGTGGATAATGGCCTCCAGCTCCATTCATCTTCCTGTCAAGGACATGATCTTGTTCTTTTTTATGGCTGGATAGTATTTCATGGTGCATATGTACCACATTTTCATTATCTGGTCTGCCATTGATGGACATTTAGGTTAATTTCATGTCTGTGCTATTGTGAATAGTGCTGCAGTGAACATATGTGTGCATGTGTCTTTATGATAGAATGATTTCTATTCCTTTTGGTATATACACAGTTACAGGATTGCTGAGTTGAATGGTGGTTCTGTTTTTAGCTTTTTGAGGAATCAGCACAGTGCTTTCCACAGTAGTTGAACTAATTTACACTTCTACCAACAGTGTATAAGGGTTCCTTTTTCTCTGCAGCCTCACCAGCATCTGTTATATTTTGATGATTTAGTAATAGCCATTCTGACTGGTGTGAGATGATAATCTCATTATGGTTTTGATTTACATTTCTCTAATGATCAGTGATGTTGAGCTTTGTTTTCATATGCTTGTTGGCCATGTGTATGTCTTCTTTTGAAAAGTGTTTATGTCCTTTGCCCACTTTTTTAATGGGCTTGTTTTTTTCTTGTAAATAATGTAAGTTCCTTATAGATGCTTGCTATTAGACGTTTGTCAGATGCATAGTTAGCAAAAATTTTCCCCCATTCTGTAGGTTGTTTGTTTAATCTGTGGATAGTTTCTTTTGTTATACGGAAGCTCTTTAGTTTTATTAGATCCCATTTGTCAGTTTTTGCTTTGTTGCAATTGCTTTTGTCATCTTTGTCATGAAATCTTTGCCCATGCCTATGTCCTGAATGATACTGCCACGGTTGTCTTCCAGGGTTCTATCATTTTGCGTTTTACATTTAAATCTTTAATCCATCTTGAGTTGGTTTTTGTCTGTGGTGTAAGGAAGGGGTCCAGTTTCCGTCTTCTGCATATGACATCCAGTTATCCCAGCACCATTTATTGAATAGGAAGTCCTTTCCCCATTGCTTGTTTTTGTCAGCTTTGTCAAAAATCAGATGGTTGTAGGTGTGTGTGGCCTTGTTTCTGGGCTCTCTGTTCTGTTCCACTGGTCTGTGTGTATGTTTCTATACCAGTACCATAAAGTTACTGTAGCCCCGTAGTATGGTTTGAAGTTGGTAGCCTGATGCCTCCAGCTTTGCTCTTTATGCTTAGGTTGTCTAGGCTCTTTCTGGTTCTGTATGAATTTTAAAATAGTTTCTTTTGCTTCCATGAAGAATGTCATTGGCAGATTGATGGGAATAACATTGAATCTATACACTGCTTTGGGCATTATGGCCATTTTAACAATATTGATTTCTCCTATTCATGAGCGTGGAATCTTTTTCCATTTGTTTGTGTCACCTCTGATTTCATTGAGCAGTAGTTTGTAGTTTTCCTTAGATCTTTCACCTCCCTGGTTAGCTGTATACCTAGGTATTTTATTCTTTTTGTGACAGTTGTGAATGGGAATGCATTTCTGATTTGGCTTTCAGCTTGACTGTTGTTGGTGTATAGGAATACTAGTGATTTTTTTATGCAGATTTTGTATCCTGGATCTTTGCTGAAGTTGTTTATCAGCTTAAGGAGCTTGTGGGCCAAGACTGTGGGGTTTTCTAGATATTGTATTATGCTGTCTGCAAACAGGGATAGTTGGACTTCCTCTCTTCTTATTTGGATGCCCTTTCTTTCTTTCTCTCACCTGATTGCTCTGACTTGATTGCAACTTCCAATACTATGTTGAATAGGAGTGGTAAGAGAGGGCATCCTTGTCTTACGCAAGTTTTCAGGCGGCATGCTTCTAGCTTTTGCCCATTCAGTATGATGTTGGCTGTGGGTTTGTCCTAGGTGACTCTTACTATTTTGAGATATGTTTTTTCACCTTCTAGTTTAGTCACAGTTTTTTTTTAATATGATGGGATATGGAATTTTATCAAAAGCCTTTTCTTCATTGATTAAGATGATCATATGGTTTTTGTCTTTAGTACCATTTATGTGATGAATCACATTTATTGATTTGCATGTGTTGAACCAACCTTGCAACCCGGGGATAAAGCCTACTTGATTGTGGTGGATAAGTTTCTGATTTCCTGCTGGATTCAGTTTGCCAGTATTTTTTGAGGATTTTTGCATCAATGTTCATCAACAATATTGGTCTGAGGTTTTTGCTATTATTGTTGTTGTGTCTCCATCAGGTTTGGTATCAGGATGATGCTGGCCTCAGAATGAGTTAGGAAGGAGTCCCTCTTCTTCAGTTTTTTGGAATAGCTTCAGTAGGAATGGAGCCAGCTCTTCTATGTATACCTGATAGAGTTTGGCTGTGAATCCATTTGGTCTTGGCTTTTTTGTTGTTGTTGTTGTTAGTAGGCTGTTTATTACTGATTCAATTTCAGAGCACATTATTGGTCTGGTCAGGGATTCAATTTCTTCCTGGTTCAGTCTTGGGAGAGTGTATATGTCCAGGAATTTATCCATTCCAGCTAGATGTTCTAGTTTGTGTCCATAGAGGTATTCATATTTCTGTGGTGTCAGTGATAATATCTTCTTTGTTGTTTCTAATTGTGTTTACTTGGATCTTCTCTCTTCTTTATTAGTCTAGCTGGCTGTCTATTAAATAGATAACTAATTTTTTTTTTTTCAAAACACCAACTCCTGGATTTATTGATCTTTCGAATGGTTTTTTGTGTGTCTCAGTCTCCAGTTCAGGTCTGATTTTGGTTATTTCTTGTCTTCTGCTAGCTTTAGAGTTGATTTGCTCTTCATTCTCTAGTTCTTTTAGTTGTGATGTACTTTGTAAATTGAGGTCTTTCTAACTTTTTGATGTGGGTGTTTAGTGCTGTAAATTTCCCTCTTAACACTAGCTATGTCCCAGAGAGTCTGGTATGTTGTCTCTTTGTTCTCATTAGTTTCAAAGAACTTCTTGATTTTTGCCTTAATTTCATTATTTGCTGAAAAGTCATTCAGGAGCAGGTTATTTAATTTCCATGTAATTGTATGGTTTTGAGTGATTTTCTTGGTCTTGATTTCTAATTTTATTGCACTGTGGTCCAAGAAAGTAGTTATTATTTTAGTTCTTTTGCATTTGCTGAAGATTGTTTTGTGTCCAATTGTGTGGTTGATTTTAGAGTATATGCCATGAGGTGATGAGAAGAATGTATATTCTGTTGTTTTTAGGTGGAGAGTTCTGTAGATGTCTATCAGGTCCATTTGGTTCAGTGCTGAGATTAGGTCCTGAATATCTTTGTTAATTTTCTGCCTCAATGATCTAACACTGTCATGGGGTGTTGCATTCTCCCACTGTTATTGTGTGGGAGTCTAAGTTTCTTTGAAGGTCTCTGAGCTCTTGCTTGGTGAATCTGGGTGCTCCTGTGTTAGGTGCATATATATTTAGGATAGTTAGGTCTTCTTATTGAATTGAACCATTTACCATTATATAATGCCCTTGTCTTTTCTTTCTTTCTTTTTTTTTTTTTTTTTTTTTTATTTTTTTTTGCTTTAAATCTGTTTTTTCTGATTTAGGATTGCAACCCCTCTTTTTTTCTGTTTTTCATTTGCTTGGTAGGTTTTTCTCTACCCCTTTATTTTGAGCCTATGGATGTAATTGCATGTGAGATGAGTCTGTTGGCATACCATCGAATCTTGGTTCTTTATCCACCTTGTCAATCTGTGCCTTGTAATCGGGACATTTAGCCAATTTACATTAAAGGTTAGTATTGATGTGTGGATTTGATCCTGTCATTATGATAGCAGCTGGTTATCATGCAGGCTTCTTTGTGTGGTTGCTTTTTTTTTTTTTTTTTTTTTTTTGAGACGGAGTTTCACTCTTGTTACCCAGGCTGGAGTGCAATGGCGCGATCTCGGCTCACCGCAACCTCCGCCTCCTGGGTTCAGGCAATTCTCCTGCCCCAGCCTCCTGAGTCGCTGGGATTACAGGCACACACCACCATGCCCAGCTAATGTTTTGTATTTTTAGTAGAGACGGGGTTTCACCATGTTGACCAGGATGGTCTCGATCTCTTGACCTCGTGATCCACCCGCCTCGGCCTCCCAAAGTGCTGGGATTACAGGCTTGAGCCACCGCGCCCGGCTGTGTGGTTGCTTTATGGTGTCTCACTGGTCTGCGTACTTAAGTATGTTTTTGTAGTGGCTGGTAATGGTCTTTCCATACTTAGTGTTTCCTTCAGGAGCTCTTGTAAGGCAGGTCTGGTGGTAACAGATTTCCTCAGCATTTGCTTGTCTGAAAAAGATCTTATTTTTCCTTCACTTATGAAGCTTAGTTTGGCCGGATAGGAATTTCTTTTCTTTAAGAATGTTGAGGCCGGACAAGGTGGCTCACACCTGTACTCCCAGCACTTTGGGAAGCCAATGTGGGTGGATCACTTGAGGTCAAGAGTTCAAAACCAGCCTGGCCAACGTGGTGAAACCCCGTCTCTACTAAAAATATTTAAAAGATTAGCCTGGCGTGGTGGCACGTTTCTGTAATCACAGCCACTTGGGAGGCTGAGGCAGGAGAATCTCTTGAACCCGGGGGGCGGAAGTTGCGGTGAGCCGAGATCGTGCCATCACACTCCAGCCTGGGTGACAGAACAAGACTCTGTCTCAAAAAAAAAAAAAGAGTTGAGTATTGGCCACAATATCTTTTGGCTTATAGAGTTTCTGCTTAAAGGCCTGCTGTTAAGTATGATGCACTTCCCCTTTGTAGGTGGCCTGATCTTTCTAGCTGCCTTTTTTTTTTTTCATTTCGACCTTGGCGAATCTGATGATTCTATGTCTTGAGGATGATCTTGTGAAGTATCTTATTGGGTTTCTCTGCAGTTCCTAAATTTGAATGTTGGTCTCTTTTTCTAGGTTGGGGAAGTTCTCGTGGATGATATCTTAAAATATGTCTTCCAAGTTGCTTCCATTCTCCCCATCTCTTTCAGGGACACCAGTGAGTTGCAGATTTGGTTTCTTTACATAATCCCCTATTTCTCGGGGGTTTTGTTTATTGCTTTTTATTCTTTCTTCTCTATTCTTTTCTTCTTTTTTCTGAGACAGAATCTCACTGCTGCCCAGGCTGGAGTGCAGTGGCACAATCTCAGTTCACTGCAATCTCTGCCTCCCAGGTTCAAACGATTCTCCTCCCTCTGCCTTCCGAGTAGGTAGGATTACAGGGATGCGCCACCACACCTGGCTAAGTTTTTTTTAGTATTTTTAGTAGAGATGGGATTTCACCATGTTGGCCAGGCTTGTCTCAAACTCCTAATCTCAAGCGAT
Organism: Sapajus apella; assembly: GCF_009761245.1. Classification (NCBI taxonomy): domain Eukaryota; kingdom Metazoa; phylum Chordata; class Mammalia; order Primates; family Cebidae; genus Sapajus; species Sapajus apella. The sequence goes on along the minus strand of NW_022436962.1, from coordinate 15,080,164 downwards.
CCACCCATCTCAGCCTCCCAAGGTGTTTTTTCTCTATTCTTGTCTTACTCAGAAAGCCTGTCTTCAAGCTCTGTGATTCTTTCCATAGAGTCTACTTTGCTATTAATTCTAAGGATTGCAGTGTGAAATTTTTGCAGTATGTTTTTCTACTCTATCAAGTTGGTTACACTCTTTTTTATACTGGCTGTTTTTGTCTGTCAGCTCCTGTATCATTTTATTGTGCTTCTTAACTTCCTTGGATTGGGTTTCAGTGTATTCCTGCTTCTCGATGATCTTCATTCCTATCCATATTCTGATTTCTATTTCTGTCATTTCAGCCATTTCAGCTCAGTTCAGAACCCTTACTGGAGAGTTAGTGTAGTCATTCAGCAGAAAGCAGGCATTCTGGCGTTTTGAGTTGTCAAAGTTGTTGCGCTGGTTCTTTCTCGTCTTTGTGGGCTGATGATCTTCATCCTTTGAAGTTGCTGTTCTCTGCATGTTTTTTTTTTCTTTTCTCCTGTGCGATGACCCTGAGGGTTTGATTGTCATATAAGGTAGATTTAATCAACTGGCTTCATTTCTGGAAGATTTTGGGGAGCCAAGGCTTAGCTCATAACTCCTGGACTGCCTGCTCCTGGGAGCTGGTATCAGCCCTGACTTTGTTCTCTGGCTCTTGAGGTTAGAAACTGACTGCACTGGGTAAGGGGCCAAGGTGCTCCAGGGCCACTGGCTACGACACTGCAATGGGTAGTGCCAGTCAAAGTGTTTTATAGGGTGATGGCAGCAGGATCCATCCTCAGTTTCACATGCCAGCAGCAGCAGCATAGCAGGATGCACACTTGCCCACTGTAACAGGATGCTAGCCAGTCTGGGATGCCAGCCTTTGGGACTTCATAGCAGCAGCAGAGGCAGCACAGCCGCCTGGGGGAGGGATATAGGGGAGCCCTGCTGGTGACTGTGCGTGCCATGGCACTGGTGGGTAGTGTAAGCATAGGGACTTGGCGCTGGCGGATACAGGACTGTGTGTGCCCTCTTAGCAGGTGGAGATGGTTGCTTAGGACAGGGGAAGGTCCACTGTTCTTCATGCCTAGTATCACTCCCAGGGCATTGTTGGCACAGGAGCTCTCCATGCCAACTCATAGTGGTTGAGCAGTCTCTTCCTGCTGGAATTCCAGAGGCCTGTGGCAGTAGCTGGTTGTTTTTTGCCAGTTCAACTCACTGTTCCCCCGTGTAATATCCCCATGCAGGGGTCCCAGCCTCCTCCTCTTTAGCCCAGCTTCTGTGCTTTTCCTCTTTCCACTCTTAGTGCCTTCCCTCTAAAGATCTGTTAGGAGAGCACCAATTGTCCGTCCCTTGGTGGCAGCTGTTCCACCTGACTGTGTCTAGTCAGCCATCTTGCCCAGCTCTTGCATTTACACTGTCTATAATTTCAATCTACTAAGGCCTGAGATTCCAATGTTAGTTCCCTCAAAGAGAATATAATCAACAAAGCAGTTTAAATTTCTCTACCCAGATTGGAACAGAGGAAAAAAAAGGCTGAGAAAATGAAGAGTCAAAGTTGGCCTGTGGGATAATGTCATTTAGACTTACGCATGTAACTGGAATCCTAGAAAGGGAAAGGGGGAACAGAAACATTTAAATGGCTACAAGTCTTTTGTATTTAATTAACATGTAAACCCACGGAGTCAAGAAGTTTAATGAATCTCTAGCAGGGAAAACATAAACCCAGAGCAAGGTACACATAATAATCAAATTGCTGGAAACCAATGATAAAAAGAAAAATTTTATTAAGAGAAAGAAGACATTATTTAGAAGGAAAGAAAGATCAGAATGTCTATTGATTTCTCATCAGAAATACTGCAAGCCAAAAGACAATTGGAACAACATTCAAAGTCCTGGAAGAAAAAAAAAATGTTAACTTATTCGATATTTAGGAAAAATATTCTTCAATAAATTAAGGTTAAATAAAGACATTTTCAGACAAAATCTGATAAATTTTGCCATCAACAGATCTGTACTACAAGACATGATAAAAGAAGTTCTTTAGGCTGAAGGAAAATTATTTCAGATATAAACTCAGACCTACAAAACTGAATAAGGAGCATTATAAATGGTATATGTTTTATTTTTAATTTTTAAAAAATAATTGGCCATTTATAGAAAAATGATGTTTAGGAGTTTATAACATATAGAAGTAAAATATATGAAATAAGACAAGGGGAGGATATAGTAGTAAGAATCTTACATTTATTAGTATATCATTTGACAGTAACTTTTGATAAACTGAGGGTATTTTAAACTCTAGAGCAGCCACCAAGAAATAAAACAAGGCAGTAGAGGCATAAAGTGGATTACTGAAATACTCAGTTAACCCAGAAGAGGCCAGAGAAAGCGGAAAACAGGAACAGAGAATAGATAGAAAAAGTAGAAAACAGAAGATGGTACACCTAAACCCACTCATACCAGTAATTACAATAAATGTGTATGGTCTTACTCTAAATAAAGCCAGAGATAGGCTGGATTTAAAAATAAAAATGCAACTATATGTTTACTACAGGAAATCCACTTTGAATATGAAGACGTAGGTTAAAAGTAAATAAAAGGATGGAAAAGGATATAACATGCAAACCCTCCTAAGAAAGCTGTAGTGGCCATATGAATATTATACAAAGTAGACTTCAAGATAAGGGCTGTTGGTAGTGAGAAAGAGGTATACTTCATCATGATGAAAGATCAGTTCATCCAGAAGATATAATCTTCAGTATTACGGGCCTACTAACAGGTCTTCCAAATATATAAAGCAAAAACTGACAGAGTTGAAGGAGAAATGCACAAATCCACAGTTGCAGTTGGAGATTTCACCACTTCCTTCTGGTTGACAGTAACTTGAACAAGACTATCAACCAACTTTACCTAGTTGACATTTATATATCATCTGCAGCAGCACACATCTTTTCAAGTGCATTTGGAACATTTACCAAGATAAACCATATGTTGGGCCATAAAACAAGTTTTAATAAATGCAAAAGCATTGAAATCAAATATGTTATCTGACATAAATTAGAAAAGAAGAAAGATTTCTGAAAAATTTCCAAGTATTTAGAAATTAACATTTCTAAATCCAGTTGGCCAAGAAATTACAAAGGAAATTAGAAAACATGTTAAACTGAATGAAAATGAGAACATACCACAAAACTTGCGGGATGCAGCTAATTTGTGGGATAAGTAGAACTTAAAGAGAAATTTATAGATTTAAATGCTTAAATATATAAAAGAAAGTTTAAGATCAGTAATCACAGTTTCTACTTTATGAAGTTAGGAAAAGAAAGCAAATTAAACCCAAAGTAATTAAAAGGATGCAAATAATAAAGACTGCTATCAGTGAATTTGAAACAAACAACTAGATACCTATATTGGGGCAAAAAAATGTAACCTTACCTCACAGTATACACAAAAGTTAATTCCAAATGAATCATAGACCAAAATATAAAACTCCAAATTTTCTAGAAGATGACATTGGAAAACCTCTTCATGATCTTGAGGTTGGCTATGATTTTGATTTCATAGGACACAAATAGCAGTTACCATAAGAGAAAAATTTTCTGAATTGGATTTAAACTTTTAAATCTGCTTTTGTTAAGATGTCATTTAAAAAGTGAAAAAGGTTACAAGCAGCAAGAACATATTCTCAAAACATTCTATCAAAAGACTTTTATTCAAACATTGTTTTATTAAGAACACCATACAACTCGACAATCCAATTTTTTTTTTTTGAGACACAGTCTCGATCTGTCACCCTGACTGGAGTGCAGTGGTGCGATCTTGGCTCACTGCAACCTTCACCTCCTGGGTTCAGGCAATTCTCCTGCCTCAGTCTCCCAAGTAGCTGGGATTACAGATGTGCATCACCATGCCCAGCTACTTTTTGTATTTTTAGTAGTAGAGATGGGGTTTCTCGTTAGCCAGGCTGGTCTCGAACTCCCGACCTCAGGTGATCCACCCACCTCGACTTCCTGAAGTGCTGGGATTACAGATGTGAGCCACCACGCCTGGCCGACAATCCAATTTTTAAAAATTGGTAAGAGTTTTAGACACTTCAGAAAAGAAGATATATTAATATACAGTAGGCATGTGAAAAGATGCTTAACATCAGTCATTAGAGAAATGAAAATCACAATGAGATACTACTCACACTAGAACAGCTAAGACCAAAAAGACCTTCAGTATGCAATGTTAGTGAAGATGTGGAGGAGCTTGAATTCATAGTAATATATTGTTGGGAATACAAAATCATACAGGCACTTTGGAAAACTGTTTGACAGTGTCATATATTATGTTAAACATACATTTATCATATGACCACAAATTCTACTGCTATTTTACCCAAGAGAAATGAAAACATATACATATACACAAATGTTCATAGCAGCTTTATTCATAATAACAAAACTGGAAAAACCCAAGTGTCTCTCAGTAGGCTAATGGATAAACAAATTGTAGTATATCCACAATTAGAATGCTGAGTATGCTCAGTAATAAAGATGAATGACCTGTTGATCATTCAGTAGGTCATATGGAAACCATGAGTGCCCTCAAAAACATGCTGTGAAAGCAGCCAGTAGAGAAAATCAGTGAAACCAGAAGCTGGTTCTTTGAAAAGATTAATAAAATTGATAAAACTAACTAGTGTGTGCAAGAAAAATAAATAAATCACTAATATTAGAAATAAAATGGTGGCATCAATACAAATCTTAAAGATATTAAAAGCATAATAAGGGAAGAATAACTTTGTGCCAAGAAATTTCCTGAGATGAATAGGACAAATTTAAATATTCTTTATTAGCACAGACAAAAAAATTTTTAACAAAACATGAACAAATTCAGTCCAACAATATATATGAATATACTACATTAAGACTAACTAGGGTTTATCCCAGGAATGCAAGGTTGGGTTAACATGAGAACATCAATTCATGTGCTTTACCATATTGCAAAATAAATGAGAAAAACTAAAGTGGGAAGACTTAATTACTGATTTCAAGACTTAGTTTAAACCTATAGTAATTAAGACAATGTGATGATGGCTTAAGGGTAGAGTGGAGTGTCCGGAAATCGGTATGTAGTGACTTGATTTTTGTCAAAGATGCCAAGATAATTAAATGGGAAAAGAATAGTCTTTTCAACAGATTGTGCTAGAACAACTAAATATATAAAAGTGAAAAAATAAATCTTCCTTACTACATACCATACACAAAAGAGTATGTATTGTATGGTTCTATTTATATGAACTATTAGGAAACAAATCTCATTTGCAAAGATAAAAAGCAAATCTGTGGTTGCCTACACCTAAAATTGTTTTGTTAGCAAGTCTTTTATGTAATTTAGTTGTCCTTAAAGTCCATCACAAAAATGAACTTTAGTTCTTGTCTTAATGGAACTTAAAATATAGTACAGAGCAGGAAACTTGGAGCCTGGCAGATACAAACATGAATCCCTCACCAGTCACTCCTAGCTCTGTGAATGTATGTATCATCTCAGTGAGCCACGTATGCATAAACTATAGGTAGATGATGCCTGTTTCCCAGAGTAGTTGTGAAGATTAAATGAACTAATATATATAAAATACCTGGTTGAAATGTCTTATGCATAGTAGGCATTAAAATGATAGTAGGGAATAATAAGAGTAGTGTTATGCCCAGCATATTTGCTTACATTGTATTTTCAAAAGTTTAGTTAGAAGTGCCTTTTTTCACTTAGAAATATTTTCAGAAATGTGCAGGGGTTTGAAGCAGTTAAGGAAAAATGAAGAAACTGAAGTTAAACTTATCCCAACTTGCTGTGTATACAAACTGTCTCCTGAACATGCCTGTGTGTTTCATCTCCATGCTTTAGATTCATTCCGTTTCCGTAGCCATGAATGTTCTGTACTTTCCCTCTCTTCACAGTTTACCTGTCTTACTTGCCTACTTGTATGTTCAAGACCATTTTCTTCTGTGACATTCCTCCATGTTCTGACCTGTTAATTTATGTATCTAACCTGTTAGTATATATCTTTATTGATAATTTGGTACTTACCTGCTGGCTTTATTGATAGTCCCCTTTTCAAATGTCTTATGTCTCTTTCATCTATGGCAGTAACACTTTCATATTTCCTGGCAACCAAAGAGATTAAGAATTACATAATTTGAAGTCATATCTAGGTTTGAATTCTGGCTCGCCATTTACTGGCTATATGAGTGTAGGCAAACTACTTACCCTCTCCTAGCATTAATTCCTCTCTTAGCCTCAGTTTTCTCACCTATAAATGGAAATAACTTCATTATTTTAAAAATCAAATGAAAATATGTTGAAAGTACCTGATACATGTAGGCATTAAATAGCCATGCTATTTTGATGGATTAATGAATATTGACCTTTACTTCAGTTTCCAGGAATATGGATCTACTGGAACAGCCCATGCTGATAGTGAATATGAAAGAAGAATGATGTCTGTATATAATCATGTCTTGGAGGAGGTAGAATCACTCAATCGGAAATATACCCCTGTTTCTTATATGGCAAGTGGCATTTGTTTTATTGAGCTTTTATTGTATGGAAGTAGGTTTTTCACACATCTCTGGTACTTGCTGTGTGAGTTCAACAAATTAACCTTGCTGTGCCTGTTTTCCTTATCTATAAAACAGGGTTTTTCTTCCTGGCCCTTGTGATAGCCATCTTCTAACTGTGTCTTCACGTGGTAGGGAGAGATTGAGAGCTGTAGTCACTCTTCCTCTTCTTTAAGAACACTCATCCCATCATGGGAGCCCACCTCCAAATGCCATTATTTTGGGGGTTAGGGCTTCCACATACGAATTTGGGGGAACACAAACATTCAATCTACAATCCCCAGTCTTTGAACTTTACCCCTTGGAAAGTTTATCTTCTCCTGCTGCTGCTCTTCTCATTCTGTACTTTCGTGCTTTAACAAGTGTTTTAGAATAAATAGAATGTGTCATTAAAGAGTTAGGTTAGATCTAAAGACGGAAAGTTCTCTTGACATACTGCTTTCCATATAAAATTGTCAGTTGTATTTACTGAATCAAATTGACAGCTGTTTGTCAGTGACATTGTTTGCTAAGGGAGAGTGAAAGACAGTCTTTGAAGGAAATACATCTGTGTGAGGCAGTTGTTATTTTCACATTCCTCTAAGCTTCATCCTAAAAAATGAAGTAGATGCTAAACAGAAATTTCATTTTGATGGAATTGAATCACACCATATATAATGGAATGGGAATTTTCTGCCCAGGAGAAAACACAGTACAGAAAAAAGGACCCTAGGCCCATTCAGAACTAGGTTCAAATTCTGGCATTACCACTGAGCAGCTTTGCGACTTTGGGCATATTACTTAACATCCTTTTATATGAAGAGGAAAAAAATGGCTGCCTCATAGGATTACTGTAAGGTTTAAATGAAATAATGCTTATTGCCTAGTACAGTGCTCACATATAAGGAGTGGTAAATAAAAGTTATTTCCCAGCCTGGTGCAGTGGCTCATGCCTATAATCCCAGCACTTTGGGAGGTTGAGGCAGGCGGATCACCTGAGGTCAGCAGTTCGAGACCAACCTGGCCAACATGGTAAAACCCTGTCTCTACCAAAACCACAAAACTTAGCCAGGCGTGATGGTGAGCCCTGTAATCCCAGCTACTCAGGAGGATGAGGCAGGAGAATCATTTGAACCCAGAAGACAGAGGTTGCATTGAGCCGAGATTGTGCCATTGTACTCCAGCCTGGGCAACAAGAATAAAACTTCGTCTCAAAAAAAAAAAATTAATAAATAAAAATAAAAGTTATTTCCCTTTTTCTCCATTTCCAAATTATATTTTATAGATTTTATACTTTTTGAGCCTCCAAATTCAGTTCAACAGTATTTATGGGATCCTAGGAACAGAAAAATGACAAAGACACAGGATCTTCCCTCAAATTGTCCATAGTCTAAGAAAGAAAGATAAACAAATACAATACAGTACATGTGCATTAATAGAATTCTGCACAAAGTAGAGATGTAATACAAAAAAGAGAGTAATTCACATTGAAAGAGGAAAAATGGATTGGTGGTGCAGTTGAGAGAGAAGATATCTTTATATATGAGTTTTCCAGACAGATAAGAAGGGTTTGGGAATCTCAGGCAGAGAACATGTTCAAAAGCAGAGGCATGAAATAACATGGTGTCTTCTAGGAACAGCTTGTTATTGCTGCAGCGTAACATACAGGCTAGGGACTAGAGAGATGAAATCAGAGAGGTAGCCAGCAGCCAGGTGACAAAAGGCTTTGAACACAGTATTAAGGAGTTTGGACTTTGTTCTTGGGCACTGGGGGGCGTCTTAGAAATTTTAAATGGTTGGGAGAGAGAAGTGCTTAATACAGATTGTATATTATTGTTACATAGAAGCAAAGCAGGAAATGCTGTTAGGGTGTGAAATTAGAGGAAAGAATGACTACAAGGTTTTTTCAGTCATCCAAAGTAAGGAATAAATTACTAAAATGGCAGTAGAATGAGAAAAACAGATAGAGATGAGAGATATTTAGTGAAAATATTTTCCAGGCTGAATTTTCTTTTTTTAACTAGAAATGAGATGATGGAGACATGCCTTCCAGGTTTCCAGCTTGAATGACTAGTTACAACAACTGATTGATCCTTTACTGAGAGAATATAGAGAGGTGATAGAAGATGAAGTTTTTATTTTCAAACATGTTGCCATTTTTAGGCAATTGGATAATAAATAGGTTGGAGTTGGAAGAAAGATGGACTGGGATGCATATAAGGTGATCTGCACATACAAGTTCTTAAAGTCATGGGAGTGGGGAGAATTGCCTATGAAAAATACTTGAATTAAAAAAAAAAAAGAAAAAGAAAAATACTTGAATTGAGAAGAGAAGATGACTAGGAGAGCATCAACTTTAAGGGACATATAAGAGGCTCTTCACAAAGAAGATGGTGAAAGGAAGAATCAGAAATAAGTAAGGATGGTGACTATTAGGTGGAATTTCATGGAAGGAAAAGCATTATCAGGTGCCACAGAAATGTCAGAAAATACAAAGACTGAAAAGTGTCCATTGGATTGACAATTAAGAGAGCATTAACATCATCCTTCTGCTGGTTTACTGATCCTGAGGTCAATACCCAAGGGGCTGTTGACCTCAGAGGCACTCCACATTTTTCTAAGGGGGGTATTGCAAAACCTGCACCATTTTTTTTAAAAGGCAAAATGGTGGCTTTCTGCCTGAAAACAGCCTGAAGTCACTTGTCCTCTGAGTCTACCCTTCAAAGATGTTTCTCTCCTACACACTATTGTGGCATCAGAGGTCCACCAGAGGTGGATGTTCCTGCATATACTTTATAGATTACTTGTTGGAGGAAATCTGAAGAAATAGAACCAATGTCTTTAAATCTTTGTTGTCATTATCTCAGGTAATAGACCTGGCATTTGTACTGAGTCTGTTGGGCACAAAATGTTCCACTGCCTGAACCCAGTAAGGAATGGAATTTTCTGGCTTTTAGCCTTAACACCCAACTTAAAAGTGTTTACAGCATGAGCAACTAGGTCACACTCTGCTTGAAAGCAAAAGCTTAGAGGGACAGGCAGCATACCACATGGTGCATGCAGCAGGTTTTAACCTGTGGTGCCTTAGGAGGCCACCAAGTCAGGAGCAGACTGAGGAAGGGATAGTAGACCAAGCAGGAGTTGAAAGTGTTCTGATGATGCTTTCAGTTTTAAGTTTGCAAATTATCGGTGATATAGAAGAAAATCACTGAAGAGTCAGGTAACCTAGATTCTAGTCCCAGCTTGTTCCATTACCCATCTGTGTGACCTGTGTCATCAGCAATATTGATGATTAAACTGGTTAATCTTTAAAGTATCTTTGAACTCTTAAATTCTGATTCTATGATTAAGGCTCAGAATATTCTCTGCAGTGTTTCTGTACCTCTGCAGTCATCCTGGGATTTTCAAAACTCAATTACTTATTGAGAAATAAGGTATTTTATTAAAGTGTCAGGATTCCCCGATGATATATAGTCCTCCTTCATATGAATTCTACTGTTTCCACCATTGCTTACTCTGTGAGGACCAATGGCCATAGAGACAAAGAAGCCACCTAGTGGAGATGGGATGAAAGAATGAGCCAGCTCAAAGCCAAGGTCCTACAAATGCTCAAGCTTCTTTACCATACTATTTATCATACTCTACCATGTGATACTCTATATTTTAGTATCTACTACAATTGTTTAATACGTCTAATGGTTCTAAGTGCTGTAGAAATGTGAAATTTGCCTATTGCTTGATCTCGAGGACTGGATTTTCTCATTTCTGTCACTTATATTTTATTGAATATACTTCACAATAAAGTAAAAACCTGTAATTGTGATTCTTGACATGAATGATTTAGTATGTATACACAGTTCCTGGATGTTGTTCTTGATTGGTATGTACATTTATAATAATCTGTATGGGCATTTGTAGTTTTATACTGAATGTATCACTTGTTGATGAAATTTGAAAATTTATTTTTATTTGATTTAGTTTCTTTTTTCCCCCCAGCATACAGCATGCCTCTGCAATGCCATCATTGCTTTGCTGAAAGTTCCCCTTTCTTTCCAGAGATATTTTTTCCAGAAACTACAGTCTACTAGCATCAAGGTAATATTAATACTAAGGTTAATATAGGTTTTAAAACCAGGTGTCTTCTGAGGATTATGTAGGATGTAGCTACACTTTATTGTGTTACCTTTGGTTTGTTGTGTGTTTTGGTTTTTTTTTTCCTTTTCCTGTTCTTTTCTTTTTTTTGAGACAGAATCTCAACTCTGTCTTCCAGGCTGGAGTGTAGTTGTGTGATCTTGGCTCACTGCAACCTCTGGGTTCAAGCGATTATCCTGCCTCAGCCTCCTGAGTAGCTGGGATTATAGGCATCTGCCACTACGCCCAGCTAATTTTTGTATTTTTAGTAGAGATGGACTTTCACCATGTTGGCCAGGCTAGTCAGGAACTCCTGACCTCAAGTGATCCACCTGCCTCCGCTTCCCAAGGTGTTGGGACACAGGTGTGAGCCACAGTACCTGGCCTACCTTTGGTTTTGATAAAACCTGGTTGTAAGCCATTTCTCTCCTTTATCAAGTGGTTTGGTGAAAGGAATGGATTTGAGAGTTAAACTCTCTCCCTTTTTAATTGTTGGTGCCAAATGCTAAAAGACAGGCATTTGGGTAACTGGAGCGCTGTTGTTTGTCTCTTACCTCCAGGAATAAATTAGTGATTTATCACAGTAGTCTGCAAGGATCTTGAGCTGTCTATTCAGACCCAACTTAGAATGAATCAGGTCTAGTAAATTCTCACCAGTTCTACTTCCAAAGTACTTTTGCCTTTGAGTAACATGTTTTCAGAGACTTACCAGTGAGTAGCATTAGTAATTTGAAATATTTAAGCCACTCACAATTCAAAAGCTATTTTTGACTCAGAAAATGAAATTGTTGGAAAAGGAAGAAAATTGTCACTTCTGAGAGATTTCCTGAATTGTCCCTGTCAGTTAATGTCTTCAGTGAACTTCTGCATCCATGCAAATGCTTTTGATTACAAATATCAGAGCATTCCATTTCAAAATGACCAGAATAATGAGGAAGATTGACTATCTAGGTAAGTCCTAAAGTAGGATGTGTCCAGGGTTGATAGGTTTAGTAGTTCAACAGCATTATCAGAAAGACTCAAATTCTTCCATACTTTCATTTAGCAAGACTTGAGCTTTCTGTAATTGATGTGTATTTGGGATTTTTAATACATTTTTAAAGAAAAACGAGAGGTTAAAAATGTCATTTGATTCATTTGTGGATATGGACTTTTTTATAGCACAGCGACTTCATCGTGTAGGTAATCCTGGAACTTTAAGTTCATTTACATTTGAATTTAGTTTGCCTAAAATTACCTAAGACCAAAGAGACAGCAGCTCTTAGGTAATGAAAATTTACATAATGCATTTCCCTACTAGAAGTGAAGTGGTTCATTGGCAAAGAAATGCCTCACCACAGAAATCGGGAGAACAGTGCCTTTGCTTTTCTCTAATTCTCTATTACCCTCAAATAGAACTGAGGTTTGGAATGAAAACCACAGTGATACTTAGAAGGAAGCACTTTAAAGGTACACCTGTCTTGTCCCAGCACAGTCAGGTCATGTTGGGGTGGGGGAGTGAACACACAAATGTGTTAACCTGTAACTAGTGATTAGCACAGACATGTTTTTGTTGGAAGGAAGCTTGCTCTTGGTTGTTGGCATTTATTTGAGTGTTGGCATTTCAGCTTGCTCTGTCACCATCGCCCCGGAACCCTGCAGAGCCCATTGCTGTCCAGAATAACCAGCAGCTGGCGCTAAAGGTAGAGGGTGTGGTTCAGCATGGATCTAAACCAGGACTCTTTCGCAAAATTCAGTCTGTCTGTCTGAATGTTTCTTCCACCCTGCAGAGTAAATCCGGACAAGACTACAAGGTAATTTAGAAAAGAGGTAGAATTGTGATAGGAGACTATGAGCTCATTCTTGGAAGTTTTCCAGTGTTTTTCATGGTGAAGCAGATTGCAGTTACACCTCCAAAGGGATCAGATGGTCATAAATTAAAGGTCCACATTGGGGCTCGAAGGGGCTGATAAACAACACTTCTCTTTTCTCTCCCTGAACCAGTGAATAGAGACAAAGCATCCAGGCAGAGATCAAAGTATGAGTTTTATTACTGTTAGAGCTGTGGGAAAACCTAAGTCTGATGCCTGGCAGCAAGGACTTTCTAACCTTAGACCCCTGAATTGGATTTTCTTACCTAGCCTCAGCCAGTACATATGAGAGCCTGTCCCCATAAAATGTATGGCAGGTCACGAGGACTTTGGTGCCCAAAACAGAAGAGAAAGAGCAAGTGCTTACCTTCCCATCATGTCTGGTTCCTGCCCAGAAACTCACCCATCAGCAAGACTCACCTCCTCCTTGCTAGGCCAGTAATATTAATCTAATGAAAGGTCCCTCCCACATCAGGAGGTCCCTTCAAACGTTAGAAGTTGGAAAATAAGTGTCTCCCTAACTCACCCAATCCTACCCTACAAAAAATACACATCTATTTAGTTTCCTTCATTTTAAGTAAATTTTAGCATTAAAAAAAAGTATATAGCATTTATATAAAATGATCAGATAAAGTAAAATCTTTTAAGAGTATAACTCTAGGGATTTGCTGCTTTGAGAAGTCAAGATATACATAAGTATTAACCTGAATTAGGCTTACATTGTTAGCCAGAGCTAAGATGCTGAAATGCCCATGAAATGCCAATATTCCAAATGAAAAAATGTTCCTTACTTTAGACATTTATTTCCAATCCCTTGGTGGTTTATCCACAGTAAATGAAGGAAGGGATTAAGTTTACAGTTGTAGCAGCAAAGTTGTTCAGATGCCCAGATTGGCTGTGTCCAGGTTTATTGTGGCATAGCATGGAAGGGGAGGGGTATCAGTGATGGCATAAAAGGAGAGTTTTATTATCCTCGGAGATTTTAGGTTGAAAAGCCAAGGGAAGGTCTGGTTCTAAACTATTATTACTTTCTGAAACCATTATTACTTTCTTAACTATGGTAAGTTCCTTTCACTCTGGCACTCTTTGTCCACTCTCTAACATGGCTGAGCCTTCATTCTCCTCTTTTCCTGTTTTAACTTCTATGCCATAAAGCATGGTACCTTATGTAGCCACTCAATAATTTGTGAATGATGAAAAATTATTTACTATATTTAGAGTACAACTGTTAAAATTGGGTATCTGCTATCACAGAAGGTTGTAATGAGAATTTACATAATTTATCCATGTCTGTAGCTCTCTCTCCACTTTGAATTTGAAACAGTAGTAACCATGGTTTTCTTTGTACCTTGCATATAATTTCTACTGTGAAGAAAAACTACATTTAAACCTAGAAGCTATGGTCTTCTGCTTGTTGACTTACCTCTCAAAAGGCATTGATTAAAGTGAGGAAGCTGATATAATAAGCAATGTAATAACATGATTACTTGCAATGTTTTTCACAGTGAATTCTCAGCTTAAAATACAACCATCCATTCAGGGCGATCAGGTTGCCTTGGCCTATTTCTGGTCCTTTTAAGGAAGTTCTTTGGTAGGCTTATTCTTTAGGGAAATAAAAACTATACAAAGGCTAATGTGAAAAACTACCTATACTATAAATAATTCTAAGATCTTGAATTGGTTGGTAATGTCAGTTCATTAATGTTACAGGTAAATATCTCTGGAAAAATGACATGGTAATTGCTCCTTGAGACACAGAGCTGCAGGGCACATTTATATAGTTAATTATACCACAGAAACATGCACATAAACCTAGAGCAATTTGGTCAAATACACATTAAGATCACCTTTATGTGCATTCTCAGAATAAGTCTATCTCTTGACACATTTCATCTTGGGTACAGGTAAGAGTACATCAGCAGGTTTTATTCTGGTCTTTGAAGAACAGAGGCATGAAAGTCTGGCTAAATAAATGAATGAGCCTGTAAATCTGTGTTTTATAATATATTGTACTTCCAGTCTGAACAAGACACTGAGTATTAAATGAGCAATGTACAAACTGTTAATTCGTTAAAGGAGTAAGGAATCACTACATTACTTAAGTAATAAAAATCAGACTAACTGGGGAAGAAACCTAAGTTAAATTTGCTTAGTGTTTTGTTCTTTTTTAGTCTCTTAGATTTTAAACTCTCTGGAACAGGTGATTTCATCCTGTTTCTTCAGAATATCTCTTCACAGTCTAAAGAAAGATAGAGGTTTAGAGATGGGTTGAGTAAGCAAGGAAGAAAGACTAGTATGTGAAGGGGCTGTAAACAGCTCTGGGAGCTCATTCTACTCAAGGACCGTGAGGAGCATCACTTAGTAGTTCAGAGTGTAGGTTCTGGAGGTAGCTTGCCTGAGTTCAGATTCCTACTCCATTCACTAATCATGTGACTTGTGGAGAAATTATTTAACCTGCCTGCCTCAGACTCCTAAACTGTGAAGCAAGGATGATAGCAGTACCTACTTTTTGATTGCATAGTCTAAATAAGCTCTTAAAACAGAGCCTAACTCATAGTAAGCACTGAATAAATGTTAGCCATTGTTATTTAACAATTGTTTCATTCCAGATACCCATTGACAACATGACCAATGAGATGGAGCAAAGGGTTGAACCTCATAATGATTACTTCAGTACTCAATTTCTGTTGAACTTTGCTATCCTTGGAACACACAATATTACAGTGGAATCTTCAGTGAAAGATGCCAATGGTATAGTGTGGAAAACTGGTCCCAGAACTACCATATTTGTAAAATCCCTAGAAGACCCTTATTCCCAGCAAATTCGCTTACAACAGCAGCAAGCCCAGCAGCCATTACAGCAACAGCAGCAGCGCAATGCCTACACACGGTTTTAACCATGGGATCAATGCACTGCAAACTTTGAAGAGATCAATCACATTGGCAGAAACAGTTTTTCATATGGAATAAGTATGAAAGTTACAATGTGGTTCATTTATTCATTGATTTTTTAATATTCTGGAAAAATTTTGTTTGAAAAATAATTGGGCTCCTGGCCAGAAAGATCGTTTTTTCTTGTTTTATTATTACTGTTTTTTCTTTTGCTGGGCTTTTTCTTTTTCTTTCAAGAATAGTCACATGTTGAGATCATTAAATTAGTAAAGTTGACTGCTCCTCTTCCAAAATACATCATTTGTTGCCTGAGTTAGACCTAGAATTCTGAGATGTTCATTGGGAAGTTCTGACCAGTCACTACAAGGTTTATCCATGGTAGCAGAACCCGAGTCCTTCTATAGATGGACTTGAAAGGTGTTCCCTGCAACATCCAGCCTTCTGGATTATGAAAGCCCACAGTCTAGTAGTATTGAAACATCCTACTGTATTATTTCAACCACATATCTATCAATCTATCTCTTCCTGTGCTAAAGCAATCTTAATTTATTATTTTCATATTTAATTGACACAAAGAGCAGCTAGAAATTTCATAGAAAATTAAAGATTAATAATGTGTTTTTTTCTCATGTCTGCGACTGTATAATACAGACATTTCACATTGGTTCTAAAAGTGAAAAAAAAATCACTCCTTTAATATCTTAATGTTTTAAGTTAGAAGGGGTGGATCTTTTCCTTTGGTTGGTGATTGCTTTTGTTTCTACTTGATGAGTTATGCTAGACTTGATTGTTTAGAGAGAGCAGTCTCTTTATAACATAGGCTCAGTTAGTTGGGATGCTCAGGGAACAGAGTTTTCCAGTTAGCCAGAAACTGCCCCCACTTTTTTTTCTTTTTTTCTTATTTTAATATTGGTTAAAAACGATGATAAAATAGACTTTCTTAACACAGTGTACTAGATGTAACTTAATTGCTTCTTGACTGGGGATCATTTAGGGCTTTGGGACCATGATTTCTAAACATCAGGGATCATATGATTGCAGATATTGATGCTGTAAGTAAATTGCCAGGATGCAGCTCCTAAGGTAAAAAAACAGGGTACTTTCCCTGGAATTTCCCTTTTTTAATAAACATCTCAGTTTCTTTGTTTGTGTTTTGCCTTTTTCTCTTCAAAATCAACATTAATTCAAAGGAGAATGGAATGTAAGTTAAAAAAGGAAAGCTTTTTTTGTTGTTGTTATGTGGCCTCTGGGACTAAGAAGTCATTAGCAACTTGGGTCTCTCCAAGCTTGCTTGCCTTCATGAGCACTGCCCATTGTACTGCTAATAGCCAGAACATTCTCATAAAATGTGTACAGAGCCATGGTGTCCGCTGTGAATGACATCTCTTTAGATGCAGCTCAGTTGTACACAGTTCACACAACCTGCACAGACATCTCAGCATCTGGGAACACCTGCCTTAGGAACAATTGCCAGAGCAGTGCAGAAGACATGTGCAGAACCCCTTGTTCTTTTACCAGGTGTGGAAACAGCTGAATCAGAAAGCCTGGGTTCCACTCTTGGTTCTGATGACTTAGCTCTGTGACTAAGGCAAGTCACTTTACCTCTCTACATCTTAGGGTTGTTTTGTTTTGTTTTTTGTCTGTAAAGTGACTGAGTTAGACTAGATTTCTGGATTCCAGCCTAGAGTTTTATTATCAAGTGACTGAGAGACTAAAAACAAAAGTTTCTTAAATTGGGGAAGATCTTTTTTATTTGTAATTATGTGGTTACTTACAGGATTAAAGTTTACAATGTGGATTTAAGCTTCTGGTTCTATTCAAGGTAGACTTCTCCAAAAAAAGAAGCAAATCTTGTAAGCCATCAGTTCCCTTTGAGAACTTCCCAAATTTTATGTTCTTAAAAGATAGGATTTTGATAGCTGTGTTTATGAACTTTTTAACCTGGTGTATTATGGGCTCCTGGCACAAACTCAGAATGGATTTTTTTTTTTTGAGACGGGGTCTTGCTCTTTTGCCCAGCCTGGAGTGCAGTGGCACGATCCTGGCTCACTTCAACCTCCGCCTCCCAGGTTCCAGCGATTCTCCTGCCTCAACCTGTCAAGTAGCTGGTATTACAGACATGCGCCACCATGCCCAGTTAATTTTTGTATTGTTTAGTAGAGATGGGGTTTCACCATGTTGGCTAGAATGGTCCCAAACTCCGGTTATTCATCTGTCCCGGCCTCCCAAAGTGCTGGGAGTACCGGTGTGAGCCACCGCACCTGGCTAGGAATTACTAAAATAAAAACAAATCCGAGAAGTTCAGAGTGTGAACATAACTCTGAAGCAAGAATACTTTTATTTCAGTATGTCCACTAGATCCAGGATTGGAACTCTGATTTTGTTTGGTAAAATATCTACTGAATTTTTGGCATCCACTGTTAAGTTATTTGTGGCAGAGGGAAACTGTTTATAACTTCAACACTACACTAATGAATGAAAAGAAAGATAATGAAAGATGCATAAAAGAAAGATATGAATACTAATTGTGAAGTGGCATGTTCCCTGAATTGAGAAATATGAAGGGCACTGGCTGGTTAAAGCTGGGAAGACGGGGCTAGTTTTTCTGTGCTTCATCACTTTGCAGTGCAGTAGCCTCTCCTTATCTGCCGTTCTGCTTTCCACAGTTTCGCTTCCCAGAGGTGAAGATATTTGAAGAGAGACCACATTCACATAACTTTTATTATAGTATATTGTTATAATTGTTCTATTTTATAATCGCTTTTAATCTCTTATTGTGCCAAATTAAACTTTGGCATGGGTATGTATGTATAGGAAAAAATGTAGCATATCCTCAGTCATAGGCATCCACTAGGGGTCTTGGAATGGATTGCCTACTGATAAGGGGGACTGCTGTGTAGTTTGTGACAGAGTGACTGAGAGCACAGCCTTTGGAGCCACACTGCTGAGGTTCCAATCTTAACTTAGTGACCTTGGACAAGCTGCTTATTCTCTCCATGCCTCAATTTCCTTATTCCTAAAATAGAGAAACATGATAGTGCTTCGTGGGGTAAGTATGAGAATTAAGTGAGTTAGTATAGAATTAATGTATGAAAGCACTTAGAACATGCTTGGCAGATAGTAAACAGATATAGAAGCATTTGGTTTTATTAGTATTACTATTGTCATGATCCTCCTTAGTATCTTTTTTCCACAGTGTTAGATCGGTTCTCACTGAGCATTTTATTACCTAGTCTCTGCTATTAAACACATTTAAGCTATCTTTGCTCACATGCAATTTGGGTACATTAAGTAATAATGACCTAAACAAAACAATTTCTGTCTATGCTGTAAGTCATCTAATTAAAATATGTAAAGACAAACATACAAAGAAATATATGTAAATACATTCTGCCGATTGCCTTCAATGATGATAGCAATAGAATGTTGACTATTCAGAAATTAATGTATTCCAGCTTAAACTAAGATCTTTGGACATAACCTTTCTAGGGCAACCCAACCAAGATAGGCAGTTTGCAACCAGAGGTTATGTCATTTCTCATGTTAAGATACTGTTCAGAGAAGAACAAACCAATTAAACAAGATCCTTAGACTAGGGTCCCAGAGATGTCAGTTTAAATTCTATTTATAAGACTCTTCATTAATCCTTAGATAAGTCACTTGATCTTTCTGTGCCAATACCTGCCAACAGAATATTAAGAATAAGATGACCTGGCACTTGGTATATAGAGTTTAGGCAGCACTGACCAACAGAACTTTCTGTAATGATGGAGGCATCCTAAATTTCCACTAACCCACTACAGCCACTAGCCACATGTAGCTATTGAGTACTTAAAATATAGTTAATGTGATTGACGAACTGAATTATTTACTTTTAATTCAGATTTATTTATTTTGAGACGGAGTTTCACTCTTATTGCCCAGGCTGGAGTGCAATGGTCTTGGCTCACTGTAACCTCCTCCCAGGTTAAAGTGACTCCCCTGCCTCAGCCTACCAAGTAGCTGGGATTACAGGCATGCACCACACACCTAGCTAATTTTGTGGGTTTTTTTGTAGAGACGGGGTTTCATCATGTTGGTCAGGCTGGTCTCAAACTCCTGACCTCAAGTGGTCCGCCCGCCTCGGCCTCCCAAACTGCTGGGATTACGGGCGTGAGCCACTGTGTCTGGCCTAATTCAGTTAAATAGCCTCATGTGGCTATGGCTTGTGGAGTTGGAAAGTGCAGAGAATGAGAAATGAAAAAATGAGGACTATTATCTTAAGACACAGAT
Organism: Sapajus apella; assembly: GCF_009761245.1. Classification (NCBI taxonomy): domain Eukaryota; kingdom Metazoa; phylum Chordata; class Mammalia; order Primates; family Cebidae; genus Sapajus; species Sapajus apella. The sequence goes on along the minus strand of NW_022436962.1, from coordinate 15,060,456 downwards.
AACCCTTCAGAAGACTTCTAGATAAGGGGTCCTTCATTGGAATTCTTTGACTCACTAAGAATTCCACACAAAAGAGAGTATAGATGACAAGGAGAGTATTTAGATTCATGCATTTGCTTTGCTTCTGTTATTAAAATAAAATACTATGTTGCTCAATCAAACCCTGTTATTTGCACAATGCCTTGGACTTAGCCTTTACCAGTCCCACAGACATTAACGGTATAATGAAATGTAGTAAGAAGTCCAAAGTCTGGTGAGTTGGCTTGATTTTAGTTTCTTCCTTCAACCATAATAATATGATACCCAGATTTTACCTTAATGGGCAGATCTGTAAACACAGCCTTACCCATTCCACTTACAGGCAAGGCAAATGCTGCTGCTTGAAAAGCCGGGATCCGTAGGTTCCTCCAGTCCAAGTTGTCCCCTAGCCTGGCTTTATCTAAACTATATTGTGCAGCCACTTCATTGAGTCTCATCCTAGATTTTAACTTTTCCATGGTTCTGCCATGTTTTTTGAGTGGAAATGTGTCTGTTTACTTTGTTGCCACCCACTTTGGGGCCCTGAACCATCTTGTCAGCACTGTTGCTCCCAAACACGCGTCCCCATTTCCCCCCTTTTCCAGAACCATTTTTTCCTTTGGGCATCATCTTTGAAACATGCTCTTCTAAAAATGTTTTGTTGTTTCCAGATAATTTTTTTAAGTAAAATTAATAAAGATGGGGTAATGCCAAAAGAATTATAACAGTCAGAAAAATTAGCATCTCAAATACCCAGAAGGCCAGGATGTTTTGAAGAAAAGTACATGCTATACAGAGAAGAAATATTCTCTAACCCAACTTTCTTTGGTTTTCTTGGTGATTTCATTTGAGGATTTTGATGAATTTATCTGTGGTGATGAGTCAAAAATGTTTAAAGTAGGGGATTAGGGACAAATAAAATGGAGCTAAAATTATGAGAAGATACCAGTGTCTAGCTCTCATATTTCCCAAGATCATGGAAGGTGAAAATAGGCTGAGCCGCCTGGAGTTTCCCTACACCCCCACTGGAAGTGGTGAAGCTAATGATGCTTTCTGTTTATGTCATCTCACCCTGATGGCATGAAAGTGTAGTGAGGTGAGCAAAGTGATGATGAATTGTTAACACTTGCCTCTGCCTTGCTTTGCCTTCACATCCCACCCACTAGCAAAAGTGGACATCCTGTGATTAGGAGGGTCACAGGAGAAGCAGAAGAGAGGACTGATGTGAAAATGCAAATGGAGGAGGTGGACTTTCCCTGTGAGAGCACAACACTAGGCCAGACCTGGGCTGGCGGGAGGAGAGTCAAAAGGAAACTGACAGAGCCCCCAAGCAACTTGGAGTCTCATTGGACAGAATAAGGCCTATTTTTAGGAAATGTGGAGAGGGCTTAAAAAAATGACAAAACACCAAAGAGTGCCATTTCTGAAATTCTTGATAGTGTCCCCTTGTATGTAGCAGTCAGGAGACAACTTTAAGTAATTTAAAAACTGGCCATCGTTTGGCATTTTCTTCTGCAGCATTTAGAACACATGTCCCTTCCTCCTCAGCCTCTTCTTGATGTAATTCAAACAACTGAGTACCTACTTCTTGTTAGCCAGAAAGGGACAAAACATTTCAAAAAAAAAAAGGGCGGGGGGGGAGCTCTTTAATTTCACTGCTGCAGCCGCAGCCATGAGTATGCTCAGGCTTCAGAAGAGGCTCACCTCTAGTGTCCTCCGCTGTGGCAAGAAGGAGGTTTGGATGGACCCAAATGAGACCAATGAAATTGCCAATGCTAACTCGCGTCAGCAGATCTGGAAGCTGATCAAAGATGGGCTGATCATCCGCAAGCCTGTGATGGTCCATTCGCTGGCTCGCTGCTGGAAAAACACCTTGGCCCGCCGGAAGGGCAGGCACATGGGTGTAAGGGTACAGCCAATGCCCGAATGCCAGAGAAGGTCACGTGGATGAGGAGAATGAGGATTCTGCGCCGGCTGCTCAGAAGATACCGGTAATCTAAGAAAATTGATCGCCACATGTATCACAGCCTGTACCTGAAGGTGAAGGGGAATGTGTTCAAAAACAAGCGGATTCTCATGGAACACATCCACAAGCTGAAGGCAGACAAGGCCCGCAGGAAGCTCCTGGCTGACGAGGCTGAGGCCCGCAGGTCTAAGACCAAGGAAGCACGCAAGCGCCATGAAGAGCGCCTCCAGGCCAAAAAGGAGATCATCAAGACTTTGTCCAAGGAGGAAGAGACCAAGAAATAAAAGCTCCCCCTTTGTCTGTACATACTGGCCTCCGTGATTATATAGATCAGCCATTAAAATAAAACGAGACTTTAAAAAAAAAAAAAAAGGATATGCCCCTAAAGAAAATAGTTAACTTCAAGGAGATAGGAGTTTATACTTTTTAAAAAAAAGTTAAATACTGTCTCCTTACAGAAACTGCTGCTGCCTCTGGCCAGGCTGCTGGATGATTTGAACCCCTCCGTGTCACATTTCAAGGTATCGGAGCATTAGGGAGAAATAAGTGTAATCACAGAATCCCTTCAGCAACATCAAAACTATCCTACTCAATGGTTGCCATGTACCCTGGGATGCTCAAAAGCATATTAGCCCTGACTAGAATTGTTCTGAGAGTGAGCACATCTGGAATCTCTCCTTGAGGGCCCTTGACACAGGAGAAGGCCTGAGAATCTGTCCGAAGTACCAATTCCCCCTTCCCCCGACTCCCAAGTAGCTGACGAGGAGTAGCTGATGGAAAGAAAGCACTCCTGAGCACCGAAGGTAACTCAACTGACATCACAGAGCACTGCAGCTCAGTCAGCAACATTTGTCAGAGAAGGAATTTGAACACAGATTTCCCGGATTTATGCCAAAGGCAGGGCCTGCAAGGGCATAAACCATTTTGAGAAGGTAACCTTTAATTTATGCACAAGGTGTTTGTCAAATACATACAGCATAGCAGGTGCTGGGAATACAGTGGTGGACAAACTTCTGGGGTTCAGTGCCATGCCACCCCCTTTCCTGCAGAGACCATGGAAGGGAGGGTGGTGAGAAACCCATTCTGACCCTGACTATGTAGGGTGAGCCTGAGCTTCCTTACATGGCTGGTCATGTTCTCCAGTGAAAGGAGAAACGAATGGGTTTGGACAGGACTCCCCAGGTCAGAGCCACTGCGGTTCCCTGTGTAGCCCCTCAGAAAGGCTCACTCGCAACCCACTGAGTTTTCCTTTACATCCAACCTAAACCACCACTCATTGCAATCTTTTAATTTTTACTTTTAAAAAATGAGATGAGTCTGCTACCCAGGCTATATTGTAACGGTGCAATCACAGCTCGCTGTAGCCTCAACCTCGGTTCAAGCAATCCTCCCATCTCACCCTCTCACTGCAATCTTAAACCTGCTTCAATTCTCTGCTATTGGGGAAGATGGGAAACTCCCATAAAACTTTGGTCAGAGGGAAATAGCTCCAGTCAGAATTGAGTGTCTCCTGACATGAACTATTCCACATTGAAAAACCCATCTGTCCCTCCAGACCCTGCAGAAACACCCTGGCCCTGATTGGTCTGACCAAGCATGATCCTTTGTATTTCTCTGTAACCAGTATTGTGTACATTCAGCTGCCTGAGCCTGGGGTTGGCTGAAATGTGGACAAATGGTGGCTAATGTTATCAGGTCCTGTTAATGGGAACAAACAGCTCTCTTCACTGCCCCACACCCCATATCAGCCACCCGGCTATTTTCCAAGTCTCTGTTTCTTCTCATCACATCTCTCTGGGCCTTGACTTCTTCATCTGTGAAACGGGGCTCATAGTTACCCTGTTGAAGAGTTGTGAAGATTAAATGTGATAACATGCACAAAGCCTGGTGCCTGGCAGGTGCCCAGCAGATGTTAGTTGCCTTCCTCCTCAGTGGTGGATTGGCCAACCTGGCCCAGTGGCCCAGAGAGCAGCTGGGACAGGGACTTCAGCCCTACACAACAGTGATATTTCAGGTCATCTCTGCCTTAAAGAAGGATGATGTTCCAGGTCATATGAGAACCTAGAAGGGACTAAAAGCTCTTAGACTCAAGAGGAATGTATCCTTTTCTGTTGGGAGGAGGGTATTTCCATCTCAGCCTTCCCTGTCAGCAGAAGTCTTGGTTCCTGGGAAAGTGGGAGAGGGACCAGGGGTGTGCCAGGAAGATATGGGAGAAGTATCACCAGTGCAGTGAGCTGACCCAGACATCCTGTCATTCTTTCTGAGACTTACTTGGTCAAGTGCAAAATAAATGGGCTTATATCCAAAGTTAGTTTGCACCATCAAATCTATTGGACATAAGCCCCATGGTTCATGGGTGCTTCATACCCAACTGATCAGAACTCTTGACCTACTGACAAGGTTTTAGAGGGTTTGCCATCCCCCAAAACAGAGCAAGAAGCAAGGCAGCTTGCTTCATGTAAGTAAGAAGTTTAGGTTAGGTATAAGAAAGAACTTGGTGAACTCTGGAAACAATTACATACTGAAAAAAGGAGGCATTCAGGCTTCATGGGTGCTTCTGAAGGGCCTTCAGACAGGAAGCCCGCTCAATCATAGGAGTGCATTTGCCAAGAACCTCTCTGGAGGCAGAGGAATGGGCTCTATGACCTCTTGGCCCTATTTTTGTTTGTTTGTTTTTGAGACAGAGTCTCACTCTGTTGCCCAGGCTGGAGTACAGTAGCACGGTCTCAGCTCACTGCAACCTCCACCTTCTGGATTCAAGCAATTCTCCTGCCTCAGCCTCCTGAGTAGCTGGGGTTACAGGCACCAGCCACCGTGCCCAGCTAAATTTTTTGTATTTTTAGTACAGACGGGCTTTCACCATGTTGGCCAGGCTCGTCTCGAACTCCTGACCTCGTGATCTGCCCGCGTTGGCTTCCCAAAGCATTGGGATTACAGGCGTGAGCCACTCTTCCCTCCATCCCTGAAAAACTTGTTCATCCTTCCCTGTTCTGATCGCCAGCCAGGCATAATACTCAGGATTCCTCCATAGCCCATTTCCCATTCCATCTGTGTGAAGCAGTCAAGCTGCATGGCCCTCAGGTTGGAATCACTGTGGACAAATCCAGGCTAATGTTACCATTTCCTTTCGGGAGCAGCTAGCTCCCTCCACTGCCCCATGCCTTCCAGCAGCTCCCTGGCTATTCTCTAGCCTTCAGCCCTGCTTGTCACCCTGGTGTAAAGCAGTCCTAGCTGATCTGCCTGCTGGTCATCCCAGATGTTCACCTCGGAGAGAGCGAGGCAGAGAGGCAAGATGTCTGAGCTCTGAGCAGTGGAGTGGTTGGAGTAGGGCCTGCTAGTATCACAGAGGCCCACTGTGGTTCTCGAGTGCAGCTGAGGCTCTGAACTGAGGGCTGAGGTAGGAGGGAGTGGGCAGTGACTTATATTTGCAAGAAATTTTTTTTTTTTTAAGAGTACCTATCTATCTCTTTCCTCCTAGTTATTCTCACCCTCCTCCAGCAGCAGCCTCCTTTTGGTCAGAATTTAGAATATGTTGTTGCTTTGGATGGCTGGGGTTGTAGTTTCTAGCTAGGTTCTTTCCTGTTCATCCTTCCTCTCTCTTGGCCCTTCTTTTTCCTGGAATATCTACTATGTGCAAGGCATTATGTACATGTGTAGGAGGTACAGAGTCCCTGCCCCCAGGAAGCTTCCAGATGTTGTCACCTATGTTAGGGTGCTCAGTGAGTGTCCATGGTGCCAAGATCTAGCTGAGGTGGCAAAGTGGCACTGAAGGAGACTTGAGCAGGGCACACATTATCTGCATTGACTAAGGAGGTAGATGAAACCTGGAAGACCTTGTGGAATGTGGAGTGAGCAAGGAAGACACGAGGGAAAAGAAACACAAAGAGGTTGGGTGTGGCGGCTCACATCTATAATCTATAATCTCAGCACTTTGGGAGGCTGGTGGATCATCTGAGGTCAGGAGTTTGAGACCAGCCTGGCCAATATGGTGAAACCCAGTTTCTACTAAAAATACAAAAATTAGTCGGGTGTGGTGGCGGATGCCTGTAATCCCAGCTACTCGGGAGGTTGAGGTAGGAGAATCAGTTGAACCTGGGAGGCGGACGTTGCAGTGAGCTGAGGTCCTGCCGTGGCACTCCAGCCTGGGCAACAGAGCAAGACTCCGTCTCAAAAAAAAAAAAAAAAAAAGGAAGCCAGAGGTGGCCTTCAGTTTCCCACCACTGCAGATTCCAGAGCCAGCTATGAAGCTCACATCTGAGGCTTCTGTTCTTGCGTGGGCCATCTGTTAGCTTGTGTTTTCCCCTCACACCCCTAGTCCTCATGTCTTTTCATCTATGGATTCTGCAACAAGCTTTGGACCACAGGACCTCCTACTAGGTGGCCGGACCTGTGACAGGTAACCTTGGAAGCTTTCCAAGGCTATGTTTTCTGCTCTAAAGATGGTAAAAGAAGGCCCAGCTGGGTTCCTGCCCTAAATTCCCTGAACTGCTCTTGTGTCTTCACACTGCAGTGAGATATTCATCTTTGTGCTCTTTTTTCAGGAAAGACATGATCTTCTCCCTCAGAGGCACCCCACAAGGCCCTGAGGAGAAATGGAGTGTTAAAGTAACAAGACAAAGACAAAACCAATGTTCAGCTTTTTCAACATCTGAAATAAAATACTGAGCATAGAAAGAGAGATTTTTGCTGTAACAATCGACAAGAGAAACAACAGTGGGATGACCATGGCCACTTTGGACATGCTGACTTTCTCGTTGCTCCCCGAACCCCTGTACATTGCCCATCTCTGGGCCTTTCTCTGTGCTTGGCTCTCAGCATGCAATGCACTTCCCTAGCTCTGCCCAGCAAGCTCCAGCCCGTCTCCTAAGATTTACCCAAGTCAAAAGTCCTCCTCTCCAGGAAGCAGGAAGAATACCCTGAAGGCCCCGGGGCTGAGGACTACCCTCGCCTTCTGTTCTGGTCTCTAGTAAAGCACTTGGCTTCTTATAACTTTATAACTTTCTGCTTACATATCTGTCTCCTCTTCTAGACTGTAAATATTTAAAGGGAGGGATTGGGGGTTCGTCTTTGCCTTACTGGTGTTCAATATGGTGGCTAGTACATGGTAGGCAATCAAGAAAGTTTAACTATCGAATGCAAAATTTGGTTTCAAATGACCTAGCCTTCATGCAGTTTCTGGTCTGAGCCTTGTCACTGAGAACTGGTTGTAAACACAAGAGCTATTGTCCAACCAATTCCTGGGTGTGGCTAGAAATGGCATAGGCTAGTTCTCAGTTCTCAACTCAACAGCAGGTGCCCCTAAGCCATTTTGCTTCATATGCACTGAAGCACTTATAATTCTGCAATCACTGCTAGATAAGCAACGTAACCTGGGCACTGAAGCTTGGCTCCTTTGTGACCAAGGTGAAGCTTCATCATCCCTGTCTCTGGGCTTCATGTTCTCCATCTGTTGTGAGGTTGTAGGTTCTAATTAGAAAGCTCTTACAGATTCCTGAAAGGACTGTTATTGTACTGCAGCACAAAGAGTATTATGTCAGGGTAGTATAAGAGCACAGCAAATAATGTGAACGAGGAAATAATAAGGGCACTTATTCCCAGAAGCATATTGATTTAAACCACAAAAGCTCCTTGGAACAGGGCTCAAGAATTATAAAAGCCTGAGCAATCAGCAAACCCTGTGGGAGGGGAGCCCATGCCAGGCAATTGCTGGAGAGTTCATTTGGTTGGTCTGGCAGGCCAGTTTTGTCCCTCAGGTGTTCTTGCTTTGGCGAAATTTCCCTGTTGTAATGAGCCCAGCCTACCTGCTGGGTTCTAGGAAGAAAGAACCATTATTTTCACATCCTTTGCATAAGAAGCAAAGAACTGGCCTTAGCACACAACTCAATTCACTTCTCATTCTCTGTGTGATGAAAACAGATCTCCAGATAATGGAAGCTGCATCATAACTTTTGCTTCTAAAATCTGCATGGCAGAAATGTCATCTGGGTCACACCCTGACCCAGCCATTGCTATCTTGGGACAGTAACTTGGGAAAACCAGTTGCTCTATGAATATGAAAAATAAAAAGTCACCTTAACAAATGCATCATCCTGTAGTAGAAAAGCATGTTTAAAACTGCTTCCAACAGCACAAAGGGCAGAGCCTCTAAGAAAAAAAGAGTGAAGGCACTAATTGCACAAAAATTTTAGTTTAAAACTTGAAATGGGGAAGCACTGGCCCCATTTTTTTCTGGAGTTTGCACATCCCAGGGGAAAGAAATAAAACTTTAAATGGCAAAAAGCATGATAAGCCAAACTACAAGATAGAAAAATTATAGGGAATATATTTGCAGCATTCATAATAGATGTCAGAGTAATAGCTTTAATATATAAAAGTGTTTACAAATCATTAACAAAAAGACCAGTAACCAGCACAGAAAATTAGACCAAGCACACAGATAATCCACAAAAGAAAAAATACAAATGGCTAATGAACAGCTAAAAATAATAATAATAATAATGTAAGCCGGGCGCGGTGGCTCAAGCCTGTAATCCCAGCACTTTGGGAGGCCAAGGCGGGTGGATCACGAGGTCAAGAGATCGAGACCATCCTGGTCAACATGGTGAAACCCCGTCTCTACTAAAAATACAAAAAATTAGCTGGGCATGGTGGCGCGTGCCTGTAGTCCCAGCTACTCAGGAGGCTGAGGCAGGAGAATTGCCTGAACCCAGGAGGCGGAGGTTGCGGTGAGCCGAGATCGCGCCATTGCACTCCAGCCTGGGTAACAAGAGCGAAACTCCGCCTCAAAAAAAAAAAAAAAAAAAAAAAAAAAAAAAAATAATGTAGTTATGTGCAGTGGGCCTGCCTGTGGTCCCAGCTACTCAGGAGGCTGAGATTGGAGGAATTGCTTAAGCCCAGGTGTTAAAAGCTGTAATGCACAAAAATCACCTGTGAATAACCACTGCACTACTCAGGCAACAGAGCACGACTTTTTCTCAAAAAAAAACAAAAAGTAATAATGAAATAAATATAATTTAAAAATGCAAATTTAAGCAAAGAATTTAATTTTTACCTATTAGATTGGCCATTTTTTTTAGTGGTAAGTGGTGAGTTCATGTTGGAAATTACTTCTAAAGCGAACACTAATTATATTCTATAACTCTGCAATTCCATTCCTAGTTTCTCCTAAAGAAACCTTTGCATCTGGCCATAAGAAGACACGTAAGAGAATGCTTAGACCACCCCTGTTTATAAGAGTAAATGCTGGAAGAAACCCAAATATCCATTGATAGATAAGTAGATATATAAATTACATATTTGTATAATTGAGCACTATACATGGTAAAAATGAGTGAATTGTATCTACATGTAGCAAGAGGCATGAACATAAAGTTGAATGTGTGAAGTCAGTCACTCTAATTCCACTTATACAAATTGTATGGTGTTAGAAGTCAGAACAGTGGTTCCTTTCAGAGACAGACAGTACCTTGGAGGGAGTTAAGAGGGTTTCTGGGGTGCTAGTAATGTTTTGAGTCTTGATCCAGGCGTGTGCTTACTTGGAAAATGTACCAAGTTGAACACTTAAGATACATGCACTTCTCTGTATGTGTGACATAGTTCATTTACAGTTTTTAAAAGCAAGTTATAAAACAATACATATAAAATTTAATTTATATAAAGAAAAAATATGCAGAATAAAGGCACATATTGTTAAAGGATACAAGCAAATGTGGTGAAACTAACTAAAAGCAGGGAACTGGTAGACACAGTTTAGGAACGTGGATTCTTCTTCTGGGGAGGAGGAGTGCAGGGATGGGGTCGGAGGGCACAGTGGGGCTTCTAGAAGACTAGTGATATTCTAGCTCTTAAGCTAGATGATGGGTTCACAGATGTTTGAGTATTCTTTATGTCCCTCACATTAGAAATATTTTATGCATTTAATATTTAATTTAAAAAATTTAAATTATTTTAAATAGGCTTTTATACCATTCCTGTTGGGGATGGGGTGAAATATAAATTGGTAGAGTTTTTCTAGATGAAAGAGTGGCTATGAGTTAAAAATCATGTAAAGATTATACTTCTAAGAAATTTTCCTAAAACAGTGATCAGACAAGAAAACAGAAGTATTATAAAATTATATTTATCAACCAGGCATGGTGGCTCACACCTGTAATCCCAGCACTTTGGGAGGCCAAGGCGGGCAAATCACGAGGTCAAGAGATCGAGACCAGCCTGGCCAACATGGTGAAATTCCGTCTCTATTAAAAATATAAAAATTTGGCCAGGCAAGGTGGCTCATGCCTGTAATCCCAGCACTTTGGGAGGCCGAGGCGGGCGGATCAGGAGGTCAAGAGATTGAGACCATCCTGGCCAACATGGTGAAACCCCATCTCTACTAAAAAAAAATACAAAAATTAGCTGGGCATGGTGGTGCGTGCCTGTAGTCCCAGCTACTTGGGAGACTGAGACAGCAGAATTGCTTGAACCCGGGAGGCAGAGGTTGCAGTGAGCCGGGATTGCGCCACTGCACTCCAGCCTGGTGCCTGGCAACAGAGAGAGACTCTGTCTCAAAAAAAAAAAAAATTAGCCAGGCCTGGTGGCACGCTCCTGTAATTCCAGCTACTTGGGAGGCTGAAGCAGGAGAATCACTTGAATCTGGGAGGCGGAGTTTGCAATGAGCTGAGATCACGCCATTGCACTCCATCCAGGACACAACACAAGCCCCCGTCTCAGGCTGAGTATCTTTTAAAAATGTAGCTTATATATATATATATATATCTCAAATGTGGTTTATTTAGACAAAAATTAGAAACAATCTAAAGTCTTACAATGGAAATTGACCAAATTACACTAACCCCATAAAATAGAAAACTATGTAATATTAAGATTGATTATGTACATCTGTTGACTGTCATTGAACTATATTCATGATATATTTTTGAGTAAAATAAAGTTTCAAAACATTATGATTATGATATCTATTTTTAAAACTATATATTTTCATGTAAAGGCACATATGTAAGAATGTCTATAGCAATATCAATAGGGTTCTTCTTTCTAAATGGTACATGTATTACAGCTAGTGCTTGACTTACGACCACGGTCGGGACTGCGGACCAGTCGTAACACGATTTGGTCGTAAGTTGAGTAGGCTATATGTACAGTTGAAATAGTGCACATGGAGATAGTAGTGCTGCCGGAAGCTGGTCCGCACTGTCGTACGCCCAGCTGGGCAATGTTTGCACTGCCAGACGTGGAGCAGTCGTGGCTAGCGATTGTGGTCGTAAAGTCGAATGGTCGTAAGTTGCATAGGTCGTAAGTCGATCAATACCTGTACTTACGTCAAGAAAATAGGCTAGGTGCAGTGGTTCGTGCCTATAATCTCAGAACTTTGGGAGGCCAAGGAAGGGAGATCTCTTGAGCCTAGGAGTATGAGACCAGCCTGAGCAACATATTGAGGTCCCATCTCTACAAAAAAAGAAAGAAAGAAAAGAAAAATTAGCCAGATGTGGTGGTGAACTCCTGTAATCCCAGATGCTCAGGAGGCTAAGGCAGGAGGATTGCTTGAGCCCAGGAGATCAAGGCTGCAGTGAGCCGAAATTGTACCACTGCACTCCAGCCTGGGTCAAAGAGCAAGACCTTGTCTCAAAAAAAAAAAAAAAGAAAAAAAAAATTAAACAAAAGAAAATAATCAAAAGATATATTTCAATTATTTTTAATAGGTCTGCAGTATTAAGACACGTCAATTGCTTACTTTCCAAGATATATTATAGGCATGGAAAGAGAAGAGAATATAAGAATACATTTTCTTGTCACTAACATTCTGAAACATGAATGGAAGCCCCTCAAAGTGCAAGACCCCCTTCATTGTATACAATATTTAGTGTAGCATGTAAGCAAATACAGGTTTACAGATTTCTAAAAAATGTGTCTGGTAACATCTCCCTCTCCTTTGTCCAGCACTTTCTGAGCTGCCAGCAGGGAATGCATTTGAATGTCCGTGGTCTTCAGTTGCATCCACGGCCACATCTCAGGCAACACCCCACAGCTGCCTTCTGGGGTAAGGCAGCCAGGAGGGCAGGACAGGAAGGAGCGGCTGGGGGACACCTGGTGCTGCAGTGACAGTCCTGACTGCTCTGGGCATAAGACTGCTGCTCTTGACTCAGAACCTCTCCCCATCTCACCAAAATCATCACCCATACCTCTGGAATGTTTTTAGGTGGCAAATTCAGTGATCAGTAAATCACTATAAAAAGCCCCTTCCGGTTGGGCATGGTGGCTCATGCCTTTAATCCCAGCACTTTGGGAGGCCAAGGCGGGTGGATCACTTAAGGTCAGGAGTTTGAGACCAGCCTGGCCAACATGGTGAAACCCAATCTCCACTAAAAACACAAAAAATTAGCCAAGCGTGGTGGTGAGCACCTGTAGTACCAGCTCCTGAGGAGGCTGAGGCAGGAGAATTGCTTGAACCCAGGAGGCAGGGGTTGCAGTGAGCTGAGATCACACCACTGCACTCCAGCCTGGCGCCTGGTGACAGAGTGAGATTCTGTCTCAAAAAAATTAAATTAAATTAAAAAAAATAAAAAGCCCTTCTGACAAGGAGGCTACTCAGCCCTAAACAATGGTCAAAGGACTCCTTAGGGTTGCTTGTTGGTTCTCCAAGCTCACCATCTTGGGGACCCGTTTCTGATGCCTGCTGGTTTGTGGCTCTTTCCTCAGCCATGTCCTTTGGTTCTAAAGCTCAGAATGGCAGCTGCGCTCTGGTGACAGTCTGCTCGGTGATGCTTCCAGAATGGCAGCGCCCAGTTTCCCTCTGTGCCCTGTCCTACCATAGTAAGACACAACTCATGGTGTCTGCCATGGGGCCCCAGACAGCACACAGCCCTGGAGTGGGGGATATGAGGTGGTGAGGAAGGCTAAGGGCAGAGAAAGGGTGCTAAAGAGAGGCAAGGGACAGGAGTTGGGACAAGGAAGAAATGGGAAATATACCACAGGAACTTCCCTCTCATCTTTGTTTCCCCCCCTTTTTAAAAAGCACAGTCACTTATCTACTGGCTGCCTGGTTTCTAAATAATATCTGGATGTGAAGAAAGATAAATCATTAAATTTTAGTTTAATAGTTTTAATATTGTTTTCCCTAGAAACATGCAAATTCATTATTTTTGTCCTAGTCAATCAAACTTAATTCAGCTACACTGGTGTCCATCGAATGCCCGTGGAAGTGAGGGGTGGGCTAGGCCAGTGAGATGTACAAAGGTGAAAAAGGCACATTCTTGCCCTCCATGGGTCTACTCATGGGTTTCTAGAAATGTTGGAAATATTAAGTAAAATACAAGCCATGAGGATACCACAGAAGTGCGGAGAGCAATGGAGAAAAAATATTTAACTCACGTCCAAATTATATATCTTTATTCATGAGGACTAGGAAGTTTTCTGATTCCCTCTGTGTGTCTGTGTGTGTGTGTGTGTCTGTGTGCGTTTTACTAGAGTCTATTTTCATGTTGTGTGTGTTTGTGTTGTGCCGAGAATGGGCAATTGCTGTTGCTGATCTTGGTCTGCAGCAGCAGGTGGTGGTGGGCTTCCCTCCAGGAGACTATCATAATGGGCCCGCCTCCCCAGACAGCCCCTTTCTTTGTGCATCTGTGTCCAAAATTCCAAATTCCTGGGAGAGGAATCTGGGCAGGTCACAGCATAAACGATGGCCACCTGGAACTATCTAGGGGTGTGTGCATCAGAAGGGTGGGGGAGGTTGTACTGGCCCCAGAGAAGTGCAGCTGAGCAGATAACCCGCTGCAATTCTGAAGTATGTACTATCCTTTCTTGTAAGTGTGTCTTTAAGTCACTAACATGTGACAGGCAGAAGGCATGGAGGTGTGTGATGACTGCCCTCGTGTTTTACATTGTGTGGCAGATCCATTTGTTTTATCTCCTTCTGCAGCAAAAAGCATCATGTGATGACTCCCTGTTAAGTGACAGTATGCCTGACTGCCGAGTCACCTTTTCAGATGAGGTGTGTTCCCTTTTATTAGGTGCTATCAGAAGCAGTATTCAGATGCTCAGTCGTTCTCTTGGCAACCACTTACTGGGGAGCAACTACATGCTTGATATGTGATTGCTTTGCTTGAGGAACCCACAGTCTAAGGTGGGAGTCCGTAACATATACAGTGGGAAAGTGACATGAGACATTAAAAATTAAAATCCATCTTCTCTTTTGACTACTTGCCTACATCAGAGATGAAACGCAAGGAATGCCTACTTCCAAACACACAAGCATAAGCCTTCTTAATTGGGACCAAACATAGCTGGCCACTGCAGCAGCAGGCGCAGTAACAAATATTCACTGCAAGTGTGCAGAGCCCTCATTAATCTTTTGGGGGTGTCAGAGAGAAAGAGGTCTATTTCCTACCCTTTGGAGGGAGTGGATAGTCTCACGGAACAGATAGGCACAGGTGCAGATGATCCCAGAATTTCCACCTAGGAAGGACACAGGAGCTTCATTTACTTAGGAACGGGCAGGCTTGGGGACCTGGATTGTTGTGTTTTCACAGGACTTTACCTCAACTGAGAAAACACCAGATGCTCGTGACAAAGAAGGAGGTGTGTGTGTTGCGGGGCATGGGATGCTGACGGAGATTAAGAGGGGGTGCCTAAGGCCTCCACCCCTCTTGAAAGCAGCACTAGCCATAGGTAAAAATACATCATACATATATGAAAGAAACATTGAAACATACAAACGGGATTCAGGGGCCTCGGCTTCAGGTACCAGCTTCGCCACAGACTGGAGCAAGTCATTTTTCTCTCTGGGCTGCAGTCAGGACTCCTCTGGGCTGCCCCTGTGCTTCAGGAGGTTCTGAGGACAGATGTGAGAAAAGTGTGATATTCAGCACAACCAAGTAAACTTTGTCAAACCAACCTCTGGTAAGGGCTGCTGCTCACTCAGCTTGCCTGGTCAAGGACACCCAGCCTTGATTTCCATGGCCTGGTAGAATCCACCCGCCCAAATGAACAGAAGGCTTACACAATTGAGGAATGTATGTAGATAACGAAAGAAGGAGGTCAGAATAAATCTGCAAGACTAGAAGATAATTACATTGTTTAATCATAAATTTACCCAACTAAATATTGATATATGATCTGATGTGATATATGATTTGATATACGCTTTCAATTTCCTTCTTACCAAGAAATTGGTAAATACTTTGCTATTCATGTCCCATGTCAACCTGGTAACAATGCCCTTTTAAGATTTAGGGTGTCTAATTCTACATGAAGAAAATTCTGCTGTTAGACACTTGTCCCAACTCTGGGACAGAGGCTGAGTCACCATACCCAGCATCTGCCTTCAGAGAGGAGACAATACTGTATGCCCATGGGGTCCCAGCTAAGTGGTGAGTCAAGTGAAGCCAGAGGGGCTGGATGGAGACACACAACAGCCAGCTTCCTTAATTAGGGATAACCTGTAAGGTTGCTTCCAAGCCTAAGATACAATGATCTGGATTTTTTTTTCTCTGTTTATTTTATTGATCCAGTTCGATTAGGCAAAGTCTAGAGAGGTCAGCTGATTCACATTGAGCAATGGCTGGGCCTGGATCAGAAGCTCTGGCCTTTGAGCCAACATCACAGAGTTGGAAGAGACCTTGAGCTCATCAAAAACAGAGCCAGCTCCCAGGGGAAACTTCAAATCCATGCATGCTACAAAAACAAAACACAACAACAAAAAAATCCACCATGTTCATTTTGAAAGTATTCCTGGATAATTTTCAACTCAAATAGTTTTTACTATGTAAATTCCTTTGATAAAATATTTATTTGGCATCTATTCCAGGCAACAAACACACAGTCCCCACTGAGTTATCTTTGAGGGTATTTGTTTTCTTCCCTAGTGACATTTTCTAATTGGAAATAATGAGTGAGAAGCTCTGGGCAGGGCGTCTCGGCATTTGCCTTTGCTGGGTGCCAGCCCGTGTTAAATTTTCAGGCTGCCTGCCAGACACAGACTTGTGTTTGGGAATGAGGCGCAGGAAATAGTGCAAAAGTGAACCAGACAGAGGTCAGAGAGAAGAGTGGCTTGGGACTGCAAATAGCACAGTGGTTAAAGGGACCAGGGGCTGCATCAGACCTTCCCGCTGACACAGGGACAGGATGAGGAAAGACGGCGATGTGGTAACTGGAGAGGAGGGGCGGACGGAGAGATGGAGGCAGTGTGGGCAGGAAGCAAAGAATGGAAGCAGGAAGCTTTGGCCGGACACGGTTGTTCAGGCCTGTAATCCCAGCACTTTGGGAGGCCAAGGTGGGCGGATCACCTGAGGTCAGGAGTTCGAGATCAGCATGGCTAGCATGTATAGTGAAACCCCTTCTCTACTAAAAATACAAAAAAATTAGCCAAGCATGGTGACACACACCTGTAATCCTAGCTACTGGGGAGGCTGAGGCAGGAGAATCGCTTAAACCCAGGAGGTAGAAGTTGTAGTGAGCCAGATCATGCTCACTCCAGCCGGGGTGACAAGAGTGAAACTCTGACTAAAAAAAGGAGAAGAAGAAGGAAGTTTCTTTGTCAGGGCCCACCCAATAGCATTTGCGTTTGTCAGGGCTGAACCTTGGGAGCAGAACCACTGAGTATTATGGACTAAGGTATTTATTATAAAAATGAGATCTTACAAAACATGGGGAGGGGGCAGGAAGTAGGGAAGTGAAGATCTGAAAAGGGAAGGTGAAGAATCACAGGAGAGTCACTGCTTGGCCTGGCATGGGTGAACAAGGTGCAGCTTGCAGAAAGCAAGACAAGTCTGGCTGCTGGCAAGGGCCAGGTGACAAGAGGACATAGAGCCTCAAATTTGGGGTAAAAATTTTTTTTTAAGTATAGCTGAGAGGAAAACTGTTGGAGTGTTTCTGTTCATCAAGACTGAGTTGCAAGTGGTAGAAATTCTAAAACAAACGGGCCTAAGTGAGAAAAAAAAGAGAAAGTGACTTTTTGGGAAAACCCTGGGGTAGCTTAAGGAATTAAAAGAATAATTGCCAGATGACACCAGGAGAGTCAGACCTGGAACTCGACACCACAGACCCTTTCCTTGTTTCCATCTCTGTCTCTTGCTGCCTCATTTCTTCTTCCCTCTGGCTGGTGGCCTTGTCCTCCCAGCCTTCTCATGTGGCACACAGGGTCACAATGATAAAGCTCCTTGACCAGAAAGGAAAGATACTTTTCCCTATAAGCTTAATTTAGAAAAATTCCTGGTTTCCTTCCTTCCTTCTTTCCTTCCTTCCTTCCTTCCTTCTCTTTCTCTGTTTTCTTTCCCTTTCTTTTCTCTCTCTCCCTCTCCCTCTCTCTCTCTCTCTTTGGGTTGATCCTTGGATGAATTCCCAGATCAATCATTGTGGCCAGGTGAGTAGGTTGTTATTATGATTAAGTCAAAGTCACATGCCCACCCCTGTGGCCCAAGAGGAGGAGGCCAAGGTCCTTTAATCAGCAGTCACCCACAACCACATGGAAGAAGAAAGGAGCTGTTCCCCCATGAAAGGAAGTTCTGTCCACTGAAGAGTGGAAGAGGTGCTGAGCAGACAAAACAGCTGTAACAGCTGTTCACTCTGATGTCCCATAGACTGAATGAAATGTACCTTAAATTCATTGTTCTCATTCTTACCCATTTTCTTTATGTTATGCCCACTGAAGCAACTTTCTGAGAACACTCAACTGGCATTTTAAGGAGAGCCGCCACAAAGAAGGAAATACTTTGTAATGGGTGATGCTCAGTGATCATAATCATCTTAGAGACCTAGAGAGATTAAGCAGCTTGCTCAAGGCTACTCAATTATTAACAAGGAGAACTAGAACTCTCACAGAATATCCCCACGGAATAAATTAATAGTCTGGTTTATACAGTACTCTGGAGATTTGGGCTGCTATGAATTCATCATCCAAGGCCTGATCAGATTGTTTTCCTGGATAATAAAGAGCAGACCAGGGCCAGAGTGATTACTCAGAGGTTAAAGAATAAAAGACATTACTCAGAATCTGACTTCAGCATGCAAGCAGGCAGAGATAATTCATGAAGAGTGTGTGTGTGTGTGTGTGTGTGTGTGTGTGTGTGTGTGTGTGTGAAATCTTCAGTGTGTGTTTAGATTGTTAGGTAAGAAAAGTAATGTAATTGAAGTCACGTACATCTTTTCCAGGAAGAAAAAAGGGACTTGACATTAGGGTTTTGGGTACCTTGAAAAAGATAGGCGATTTAATTATTCTCTAAGTTTGCCCTTAGTTATTCACTCTAAAGAGAGCTTAAAATGTGCCTGTGTCTTTAGCTCACAGAGTAATTTATTTCTCTTCTCCTGTTTGTCTTTTGTACTTTGTCAATGGTTTCCACATTTGAATGTGCATCAAAATCACTGGTGAAACTTAAACCAAAGCATACAGTCATCAGCCCACCCCCAACCCCTACACTCACATTTCAGGCTCCATGGAGGATTTCAGTACACAGCCAGGGCAGAAAACATCTCCTCATGCTGTAAAATGCTCTCCATCATACAGAGAGACTCTGTGTGCTTTATCTTGCCTGATACCCCACAACTGTAACAGGCAAGATAAAGTACAGAGTATAATGGAGTATCCTAAATGGATGAAACATGGATGTTGGCTCTTGCCCATGCTGGCTGCAAGAGCTGGAAGGAGGAACCTGGAAGCTAAGAAAGGAATAGAAAGGCACAAACTCCTAAGAATGGTGCCAGGAAGGTTAAAATCACTACAGAGAGGGGCCTTTCAAATTGTGACCAGGGCAATAAAGTTCAGAGCAAGATGAACTAGTCCCACAGCTTGGGAAACAGCGAAGTGCTAACAAATCACAAAGAGAAAGAGGAGCCATTCAGCTCCTAAGTGCTTGTTCTTTTCCACTACTGGAGACACAGGCAAGTCTCTGAATATTCAGCTAAGCTCAGGGCCTGGCACATAGTAGGAGTATAATACATTTGCTCAATGAATGAAGAATGAATGGGAGGAGACTGAAGAGAAGAAGGCTCTTCAAGCTCAACAATGAGCCCAAGATGGTTGAAAGGGTCCTAAGAGGCATCTTTGCTGTCAGTTCAGTCCAAGTCAGAAGCAAAAGGTCACTGTGTCAACAGTCATTGTGACAGTGCATTTCCCAGAAAGCTACTGAGATGGAGGTTGTGTGCAGGAAGCTTATTGTGGAGTGCCCTTGGGACCCACACCTATGAGGGAGTGAAGGGAGTGGAAAGGCAGAGGGATGGATTGAACTGTGGTGCAGATGCAACAGAGGTCTCAGGCCAACTCCATGGGACGACTCTTCAGAGCTGGCCCAATGGACACAGGCTTTACCCCTAGAGGAAACCTGAGAACTGTCAGTAGCCAACCAACACTCCAACAGTTGAGGAAATGAGTGACTGGATCTTGAAGAAGGGATGTGTGAGCTCACCACAGCACCATGCTATCCACCCATCCACTGCGATAATTAATCCAACCTACTCATTTTATAGATAAAAAAATGTCCAGAGATAAAATCATATAGCTGGTGAAGGGCAGAGCCAGGACATTTCTCAAATGGTCACCAGAGGATTCCCTTAGTGCACTTTGAATTTGGCACAGGATTTGATAAAGCCATTGATATGGATAAGAAGGAGAAACGGAGATTAGATCAGTGGTTCCCAAACCCAGCTATCATCAGAATCACATGGAGGGAGGTTAGAATACAGATTCCGGGGATCCATTTTCAGCAATGCTATCACTGGGGGATCTGGGACAAGGCCTGTGAGTCTGTACTTTTTAAAATAAGTACCAGGTTATTCTTATGTGACCTGTCTCTCACCCTGCACTTGGGAACAAATGGCTAAGGTCACAAAACACTGGTCAGATACTAGATTTTTAAACAATCGGTATTTAAGGAGTATCACTGAATGATGTTGCTCTCAGTAATCTCAGATGGGTGCACAGGAGCTTATTCCTGAGTTCTGTCTTATTCAAAAACTTTAACCCACCAAAAAAAGGCTAGGTATGGTGGCTCACTCCTGTATTCCCAGCACTTTGGGAGGCCGAGGCAGGTGCATCACCTGAAATCAGGAGTCCGAGACCACCCTGACCAACATGGCGAAACCCCGTCTCTACTAAAAATACAAAATTAGCTGGGCATGGTGGTACATGCCTATAATCCCAGCTACTTGGGAGGCTGAGGCAAGAGAATCACTTGAAACCAGGAAGTGGAGGCTGTGGTGAGCCGAGATTGCACCACTTCACTCCAGCCAGGGCAACAAGAGTGAAATTTCATCTCAAAAAAAAAAAAAAAAAGATTACCAACACTTAAAGATATGAACAGGCTGTAATCCACTGAATATAATCCCCAAACTAGAAGAAATTGCTAGTACTTTGGATGCTCAAATTAAGATTTCAACATGTACCATGAAGTATCATGTTGTAGGTTAATATTTATTGACATTAAAGTTGTTCATGTTATTTTAAATGAGAGGAAGCAGCAGAGAGGCAGCGGGATATGATAGTTTTGAGCACAGATGGTTTGGAGCATACGAAGAAGAACATGCTATATTGTAAAAGAACAGGCCAGGCACGGTGGCTCATGCCTACAATCCCAGCACTATGGGAGGCCAAGATGGGTGGATCACCTGAGGTCAGGAGTTTGAGACTAGCCTGGGCAACATGGTGAAGCCCTGTCTCTACTAAAAATACAAAAATTTGCCGGGCGTGGTGGTGCATGCCTGTAATCCCAGCTACTTGGGAGGCTGAGGCAGGAGAATCACTTGAACCCGGGAGGCAGAGGTTGTAGTGAGCTGAGATTGCACCATTGCACTCCAGCCAGGGTGGCAAGAGTGAAACTCTGTCTCAAAACAAAAAAAAAGAACAAAGATGGAATGGATTTCCCAGGAAGGCCACAACTCCCTGTTCTTCTGCAGACCAGATGCCCATGTTGTAGGGGGTGTGGATAGCAGAATCCCACTCTGGGAGGTACCTGGCCCAGAAGACCTTCCAAGTCCCTTTCAGATCTCAGATTGTATGACCATAGGCTTATGAGGGAGTACAAATAAAATGCACGGTCATTTACTTAGGAAGCTGAAATCTTATCCTGGCTAAAGGAAGTGACCCGAAATAAATAAGTTTCCAAGATTCCTTTAATGAGGCTATAAATGGAAATTGCCCTTCCTGTGAAAACATGATGAATCAACAAATATGACCAGGTAAACCTGAGATGTGTGGCAATGTCCCGGGTGTTCAGAAAGGTCTCTCAGTTCACAGTCTTAGACTTGGAGAGGAAAGACATCTAATTACCATATAATAATATTCCTAAATATAGTCATTACAGATGAGTACCTATGGGGGTAGCAAGGGCTGAAAGAGTACATGATTGATTTGTAATAGCAAAGAAAGCTTGGGGCATGAGAAGGCAGGAGTTTTAAGTTGTAACCAAGAGATGAGAGGGGTGGGGACTGACAGGAAGAGAGGCCCTGCCCCGCATCTCTGTGTTAATGTGAACAGCTTTCGTGGGGGATAGAAGGCACATGCCAGTCTCCTGAGTTGGGCTTTCCTAAACAGATCACAGATACCTTTATTGACTATTACAATAAGTACAATCATTTCCATTTACTGAGGGCCCACTGGGTAACAGTTGTTTTACATACATTATCTCATCGAATCAGTTCAATAGCCAGGTAAAGCAGTAACCATTATCTACAGGGACCAGGGGCCAAAAATATGAAGAACTATGGCTGATGGCTTTTGGGGTGTTTGCCTAACTCACAAGAGCCCTCTTCACTGCCCCTTGCTCACAGTGGTTGCTCCTAGCACCCTCCATTCAGTGTGAACCTTGCTGTCTGTCCTTGGCTGAGTCAGAGCTCCTCCCCCGAGAGGGCACACATCTGGAATTGTGTCCAAAGAGAGATCTAGGCTTTCCATGGGATGGGAGCTATAATTTGAAGCAAGGGTACTGGATGGTCATATTCTGCTATGCTGAGACAGAGGAAGATGGGAGGAGAGAGAAAGAGGGAGAGAGAGAGAGGGAGAGAGAGAGAGGAAGCAGATGCACAGAGAGATACAGAGACAGAGAGAGGCACCACTTGCCGCCCTGTGGGTGGCTGCCCATTCCTGTTTCTGGTTCTTCCTCGGATCTGGGGCCTTCCTGCTCTCCAGTGAAGAGACAGCCCTATATCTTTATAATAAACTGATTCTCTTTTTTTTTTTTTTTCTCTCAGATATCAAGTTTGAGCTGTTTATTTACCTTAAATGCTCCAACTAGGAAACAGAGTTGGTTGTGTACCTACTGAGCCTTTTCCCTGCACTCTTTTTTCCTAAATGAAAGCATGAAATACCCTTCTCTGTGGTGTAAACCTGCCATTTCCCCTACCCCTCCTTTCGGAGGGTGTTGAAGTGGCGCTTTTCAGGGCTACCTGTTTGATTTTTTTTAATTGCATTTTAGGTTTTGAGGTACATGTGAAGAACATGTAAGATTGTTGCATAGGTACACATATGGCAGTGTGGTTTTCTGCCTTCCTCCCCAGCACCTATATCTGGCATTTCTCCCCATGTTATCCCTCCCTAACTCCCCACCCCATGCTGTCCCTCCCTAAATTGATTCTTATTACTTCTGCCAGCTTGAGTGTCTGACTTGCAACCAATAAGCTCTTATTAATACAAGTCCTTTGTCCATCTGTTAAATAAGGAGCCAGTATTCCAACACAAGTTTGTACCTGCGCAGAGTCCATGAGGAGCTCCTGCCTCTTTTCTGACTGCTCCAGAGTGGGAGTTTTAAAGTCACATTTCCTAGAAGGAGGTCTGGTGGGACGGCGCTCTCTCTGCTTTGTCAAGGTGGCCCCTATGCCGATTAGGTGTTGCCAGCTCAAGAACCAGCTGCTCTGATGAGCACAGGGGCTAACTAGCAGGAATGAAACTAGTTCCAGAGTTGACTGATGACACACCTATCTATCTCCAACATCACGTTCTCCCTAGAACAGCAGGCATCTTTCCTGCAATACTGTTGCTTCCCGCATTTTAATGGCATGCAACAGGTGCAATTCCTTTAGGAGCTTGGCTTCCTAAGCCTCTGGCAGCTCCCAGCACTAGCTCCCCCACCTTCACCTCCCATCACCCCAGACCTGCACCTGCTTGCCACACATCTCCCTGTCAGAACTGCCACCACTGCCACTTCTTCTCACAAGCCTCCTCCTGGCCTCTGCCCACAGACTCCTGTCTGGTTGGCTTCACCCTGAACCTTGTCCCCACATCTATGATAGCCCCAATGACACATTCCTGCTTCTACTTGTTCAGCTGCCCGTCTCTCACTTCTGCTCGGGGGCCCCTGAAGGGCAAGGTCTGTGCCCAGTTGGTGACATGTCTCTAGACCCTATCAGAGTGGATGGCACACACTTGGTACTTAATAAATCTCTGTAGAGTGAATGATTGAAAGAATAAATGAATGATTAAACAAACTCATTTTTTCCCAGATTCATTTCATTCACTGTCTCTTCCCTCTGACATATGGAACATGTTATGCTTTACTTCACTAACATTTCTTTTAGGATAACTTTGTCTTCCCTGTTTCTTGGTGCAACTGAAGGACTGTAGAACAAGGGCTTCCTCTATTTGCCTTTTCATACCTAGCATGAGGCTTCACATACAACTGGTGTCAACCTGTGTGTGTGTGTGTTTTCTGCATGTTTTGTTTTACAGTTCAACATAATAATCTTCATGCTTATTCTTTCCCAGGGAGCTTCCCAAATAGCAATGTCCTTTACTTTCTCTCCTTATGGCTGCTCGCATCTTGACAGTGGACATAGTTCAACATGAGGCTTTAGACTCAACAGGAGTGACCCTTTGGCTTAGGCAACCCAGGCAGGAATTTAC
This sequence comes from Sapajus apella, assembly GCF_009761245.1. NCBI lineage: Eukaryota > Metazoa > Chordata > Mammalia > Primates > Cebidae > Sapajus > Sapajus apella. The sequence goes on along the minus strand of NW_022436962.1, from coordinate 15,036,649 downwards.
TCAAACATCCATAAATAGAGACATCTATTTAATCATCCTGATTGAGTTTAGGAAAATCTATCACATCACATTCCTCCACTTTCTGACCTGCCTGACCGGAGCAAACAAGAGGTGAAGTGCCTCCTGGGAGATCACCCCTGTCCCCACCAGTCAGGCAGCAGGTGCACACATGCCATGGGTGAGCTCCTGGGGTGGGGGCTACATAACATCTGCCCTCCCTGCTGCTGTAGCCCTTATAGGCTGTTACCTTCCCACAACAAGCCAGTGATAGCGGCCTTGAGGCTATATGATGAGGCTATTAGAGGAGAGAGGGGTGAGAAGAGGAGAGCCAGCTGGGAGATGCCTTTATGAGTGAGGAGAAGGCTGTGCATGGGTTATGCAGGTCGTCACCTCCTCTTGGTGTTCAGTGTGCTGCTCCCCAGTAGTGGCACTTGCCATTTTACCAGGCAACTCTTGACATTACATTGCTGCCACCAACTTTGCTCTGGGCTCTCTGGGCAGCAGCGGCTCCCTCTGCCATCCTGGATTACATCACCCGCTCTTAGGTGAGCCAGATCAGCCCCAGGAGAGGAATAAACATGCTGAAAGGGAATTCACAGGGAGGGGAACTGACATTTAAGTGCCTACTTTATGCCAGGCACTGTGCTGGGCTTTCCTTTCTCCTTCTCCTTCTTCTTCTGTGGAGCCTCGCTTGCCCAGGCTGGAGTGCAGTGGCATGATTTCGGCTCACTGCAACTTCCACCTCCCAGGTTCAAGCAATTCTTCTGCCTCAGCCTCCCAAGTAGCTGGGATTACAGGTACGCACCACCACGCCCAACTAATTTTTGTATTTTTAGTAGAGACAGAGTTTCACCATATTGGCCAGGCTGGTCTCAAACTCCTGACCTTGTGATCCACCTGCCTTGGCCTCCCAAAGTGCTGGGATTATAGATGTGAGCCACTGCACCCGACCTCTTCTTTTTATTAAAGAGCATAAACATGAAATTTTATAAACCTTAAATTAGTTATTAGAGGCCCCACACAATTAATTCCTTTTCCCCATGTCTGGTTTGCTAAAAATTGTTTAAGATCTCAATTACCCACTGTTTCAGCAAGATAAAATATTTTTTTAGACTTTAAAGAGAAGGAAATCCTACCATTTGCAAAAACATGTATGAAACTTGAGGATATTATGCTAAATGAAATAAGCCAGACACAGGAAGACCAATACTGCATGGTCGCACTTACATGTGAAATCTAAAAAATGTTGAACTCATATGAACAGAGAGTGGAGGGGTGGTTACAGAAGTTGGGGTGTGAAAGAAATGGGGAAGTGTTAAAGGGAACTAATTTGTAGTTGTAAGACGAGTAAGTTCTGGAGACCTAATGTACAACATGGTGACTATAGTTAATAATACATTGTATACCTGAAATGTGTTAGGAAAGTAGTTTCTTTCTTTAGACAGAGTCTTGCTCTGTCGCCCAGGCTGAATGCAGTGGCATGATCTTGGCTTACTGCAGCCTCCACCTCCCAGGTTCAAATAATTCTCATGCCTCAGCCTCCCGAGTAGCTGGACTTGCAGTGTGCACCACCATGCCCAGCTAATTTTTGTATTTTTAGTAGAGACGGGGTTTCACCATGATGGCTTGGATGGTCTTGAACTCCTGACCTCAAGTGATCTGCCTGACTTGACTTCCCAAAGTGCTAGGATTACAGGCGTGAGTCACCACCTGAAAGTAGGTCTTAAGTATCACCACATATACAGACATGCACAAAGGTAACTATGTGAGGTGATGGATACCGTACTTAGCCTAGATGTGGTAATCATTTTACAATATATACATATGTCAAAACATCATGTCATACAACTTGAATATATGCAATTCCTATTTGTCAATTCTACCTCAATAATGCTGAAAAAAAACAAAAACGAAGTTAAAATCAAAATACCCCTTTTCATATTGAATCAATGGATAATGAACACATAGCCAACATGGGAAATTTTAAAAGAAAAGTAAATATATTACTTTAGTCATTAAAAAAGATGTGATAGCCAGGCATGGTGGCTCACACCTGTAATCCCAGCACTTTGGGAAGCCAAGGCAGATGGGTTACAAGGTCAGGAGTTGGAGACCAGCTTGGCTAATATGGTGAAACACCATCCCTAGTAAAAATACAAAAATTAGCCGGGCGTGGTGGTGGGCACTTGTAGTCCCAGCTACTCGGGAGGCTAAGGCAGGAGAATCACTTGAACTGGGAGGCAGAGTTTGCAGTGAGCTGAGATTATGGCTCTGCAATCCTGTCTAGGCAACAGAGCAAGGCTCTGTCTCAAAAAAAAAAAAAAAAAGATGTGAAATTGCTTGACTTTTTGTAGATAATATACATGACAGGAGAACTGTCTCTTATATTTCTGGTCTTCTATGTAGCTCTGACTTTATGGTCAACATTCTGAGTCTCATTCTATTCTCAAAGCAGCAAAGTAACTTAAAGGCTTGAGATTGAACATTTTGGGGTAATATAGCTCTAATTGCTCACCAAAACCTGTTCTCCTCTTCATCCCAGTCACATGTCCTAGCTTTCCTTATAGTTAGATATGGCAAAGTGCATAAATGTCTTCCAAAGGAATGTGAGCACAAGTGCCATGTGCCACTTCCAGGACTATGCCTGAATGTGTTTCCTCCTCAGTCTCTTCCCCATTTCCACACACTGAGACTGAGACACAGCAATGATTCAACCAGGACTATGTAGACAACAGCAAGGCCTAGGGAATAGAGGAGCAACAAGATGGAAAAACTTAGATCCCTGAATGATTAGGTGGAACAGAGCCACCCACTGCTTGGAATGCTCACCTTGAACTGTTATGTGAGAAACAACTAAACTTTTATCTTTTTTTTTTTTTTGAGACAGGGTCTCACTTTGTCACCCAGGCTGGACTGCAGTGGCGCCATTTCGGCTCACTGTAGCCTTGACTTAGTAGGTTCAAGCCAACCTCCTATGTCAGCCCCCCAAATAGCTGGGACTATAGGAGCACACCACCACACCCAGTTAATTTTTGTATTTTTAGTAGAGACAAGGTTTTGCCATGTTGCCCAGGCTGCTCTTGAACTCCTGGCCTCAAGTGATCTGCCAGCCTCAGCCTCCCAAAGTGCAGGGATTACAGGTATGAGCCACTGTGCCCAGCCTCTTTTATTTCTTTAAGGTATGAAATGATTGATGGGTCTCTTTGTTAGAGAAACTGAACATTATGCTAATATAGAAATTAATATAGAAAATATAGCATTGCTATTACCAAAATCTGAAATATGTAGAATTGTCTCAGCAGTTGAGAGATAAGAAAATTGATATTGTGTACTGGAAAGCCAGTGTCCTTTTTATGTTGAGGCAAAAAAAGTTTGGCAATAAATTGAAGGGAAAGACAGAGCACTTGTCTACTAAGCCTTTATCTTTAGAGTAAGCAGTTGCATAAAACCACATGGTTGGTATGTGCAACTTAGGGCCTCCTTCCTGCTTTTTAGCAAGGTGTTACACCAAAGAATGCAGGCAAATTGGTCAGATAGCAGAAATTGTCCAAAAATAGGGTCATGTGGATCTTTACAGAGTTTAAAAAGTCAATTGCTTATGTACCCCAAACAAGAAGACATTAACTATAGTTGCTCAACGCATTTTTCAAAGGCCCATTAAAACATCTCAGTCAAACTAAGAGCACCACGTGGGGCAAAGATGAGACTAAGCTAAGGATTTGCACTGAAGCCAATTATTTCAGACGGACTCAAGGTAGCCACCATTAAAATGAGAGAGAGAATCAATCACTGGTTTACCAAGAAAACAAAGAAATAAAGCAGCTATGAGACCTATAACCAGGCCCTTGAGTCCAGGAGTTCGAGGCTGCCATGAGCTGTGTATGATTGCACAACTGCACACTAGCCTGGATGACAGAATGAGACCCCATCTCTGACAATAATGATGAAGAAGAGGAAGAGGAAGAAGAAGAAGAAGAAGAACAACAACAACAACTATACCCAGGAAAGAGCTTGGGGAGTGGTGACTGGTCCATGAAACTGACTGAAACTTTCTCAGTTTTTGAGGGAACTGATTGCCAAATAAATTGCAAGCCTCATCAATGAAAAAGTCTTTAAGTATTTAAGCCTTAAAAAGCACTTGGGCCGCTGGGCGCGGTGGCTCACGCCTGTAATCACAGCACTTTGGGAGGCTGAGGCAGGCGGATCATGAGGTCAAGAGATCGAGACCATCCTGGCCAACATAGTGAAACCCCGTCTCTACTAAGATACAAAAATTAGCTGGGCATGGTGGCGCGCACCTGTAGTCTCAGCTATTCAGGAGGCTGAGGCAGGAGAATTGCTTGAAGCCGGGAGGCAGAGGTTGCAGTGAGCTGAGATCGCGCCATTGCCCTCCTGCCTGGCGCCTGGCAAAAGAGCGAGACTCTGTCTCAAAAAAAAAAAGCACTTGGCCCACCATGTCTGCATTAGCAAGACCAAGTTGTGAAATCTGCATAGCTCCTAAGAGGGCTTAATCCAATACTCAATTTGTATGTTCCAAGACGGGATAATAAATGAAGAACCTCTCAGAAGCGAAGCCATCAGTCATGAGGGACCATGGACATACCTATTCCATACTCTTACCACTTCCTGCACACTGAGATTAACCATGTTGTTGCATGTAGCTACTGCTCATTTATTTTCATAGTATTCCATTGTAAGAGTATATTGTAGTTATTTATCTATTCTTCATTGACAGATGTTTAGGTTGTTTCTAGGTTTTCTCTGGCCAAAATGTATGTGAACATTCTTGTACGTACTTCTAGTTGCACCTGTGCACAGATTTCTCTAGGATATATTCTCAGGAGTACAATTGATGAGTTGTAGAGAGTACTTTACTAGAAATGCCAAACTCAAAGTTTGTCATTTGTAAACTTTTAGAGAGAACTTCAAAACTTTAAAACTTTTGGAGAGAGCTCTTGGGTTATCTAACCTTTTAATGTTAATTTGTAGGAATTCTTTTATGTAATAATTGATCTTTTACATAATGTTGCAAATATGTTCTCTTACTTTGTGGCTTGTCTTTTTACTCTCTATCTGGTGTTTTGATTAACAGAGTGGTTAAATTTAATATGGCTGAACTTACAATCTTTTTATCCCTCAATCTGTATCTCTTCCTATCTATGGCTCACATTCAGAATCTTTGAAAACTTGTCTAATTGGTTGACCAGGCATAGTACAGGGAAATGTGATGTGGCTGATACTCTCATACCAGACCATTTCCTAGGACTTGGAGCACCTATGAATGTCTATCTTGTGGTCAATGCCAATCTCTGGCTCTAGTAGCTGGGGTCTAAGATGGAGAGTACCACTTAATTTTTATTTATTTATTTGGTGTTTTTGAGACAGGGCTTGCTCTGTTGGGGCTGGAGTGCAGTGGCCTAACCTTGGCTCACTGCAACATCCCACTCCTGGGTTCAAGAGATTCTCCTGCCTCAGCCTCCCAAATTGCTAGGATTATAGATGCCCACCACCATGCCTGGCTAATTTTTGTATTTTTAGTAGATGGGGTTTTAACCATGTAGGCCAGGCTGGTCATGAACTCCTGGCCTCCTGTGATCTGCCCACCTCGGCCTCCCCAAATGCTGGGATTACAGGTGTGAGTCACCACACCTGGCCTAGTATACCATTTAAAGCAATAAATAGGCCAGGCATGGTGGTTCATTCCTGTAATCTCAATACTTTGGGAGGCTGAGGCAGGTGGATCACATGAGGCCAGGAGATCATGACCAGCCTGGCCCACATGGTGAAACCCATCTCTTCTAAAATATAGAAATTAGCCAGGTGTGGTGGGGAGGGGCTGTAATCCCAGCTACTTGGGAGGCTGAGGCAGGAGCATGGCTTGAAACCAGGAGGTGGAGGTTGCAGTGAGCCGAGATCACCCCATGGCACTCTAGCCTGGGCAACAGAGCGAGACTCCATCACAAAATAATAATAATAATAAAATTAAAATAAATGAATGAACAAATGAATAATGGGGCAGGAGGAAATCAGACAAAGAATAAGACAGCCAAGTCTAGAAATATTACTCTTGGATCAAGAAAATGTCATCTATATACATAGTAGAATATTATTCAGCCTTTAAAAAGAAGGAAATATTGTCATTCGCAACATCATAGATGAACCCAGAGGAAATTATGTTAAGTGAAATAAACCAGGCACAGAAAGATAAATACCACATGATTTCACTTATACATGAAGTGTGGAAAAGTCAGACTCATGGAAACAGAGTTAAATGGTGGTTACTGGAGGCCAGGGGTAGGGGGATTGGGGAAATGTTGGCCAAAGGACACAGATTTCAGTTAGACAGGAGGAATAAGTCTAAGAGATCTACTGTATACCATGGGACTACAATTAATAACAATGTATTATATACTTGAAAATTGAAAGAAGAAAGAAAAAGAAATATTATTTACTGACAATAAACCTCTTAATCCACATCCAGAGATAAAGAAAATAATTAGCAGGAGACTTTTTAGAAGTTATGTAATTTCGTAGTATGGAACTTCAAAACAAAAGTATTTGGTAATTGAATACCTAATAACAATAACCCATCTAAAATGTGATTAGTACACAGCTTATTGATCAAATTAGGGTGATTCCAAAGTTATCACCAGGAAGTTATAAGTTGAAAACTTCATGAGAGTCTGTTGAAATGATAACTACAATTTCAATCTAACAGGTGGCAGTTCAAAGTCTAGAGGGAGCAGAGCCAGTGAGTTAAGATTTGCCAGGGTCCATCAAGGAATTTCCGAGAGCTGGATTGGATAGACAACATTCCTGTTATTTCAGGAAGCTCTGTTTCAGTTTTTTAAAATAAGAACATCCTCTTACCAGATGCCACAAGCTCAAATGAGGAGGGGAACTTCTGGGAACTTCCACAGGGCAGACTGCTAACAGGAAAACTCTGCAGGGAAGATCCAGAGAACCAGGAAAAAACTATATCAGAATCACTGGCTCATGCAACCCTATAAGCATTTATCAAATGCCTGCCATGTGACAGATACTGTGGTGGATACAAAGTTGAAGATAAGCTTCCTATATCCATTAAAACTCTTCATGTTGCAAGCTAGAAAGAACTTGGCTCCAACTTGATAGCAATTCTTTTGGCTCATGTAAAAGGAAGTTCAGGGGTAGGACAGGCTTCAGGATTAGAGTCATACAGTAGCTTTTGGGTTATCTCCCATGTACTGATCTCATCTTCAGACTGGCTTCCCTCATTGTGCCACCATTGGTTCTTTTAAACCCCAAGATTTATGAAAGAGAGGAAAAGTTTATATGGAGGTTAGAACTTTCCCAGAAACACCTTTTCCAGAAACACCTAGCAAAGATTGCCTTGTTCTTCATTGGTTCACACTGGATCACATGATCCTTCCAAAATTAATTCCTGTATCCAGAGAAATGCCATGTATTGTATGGTTTAGAAACCCAAACACATACCAATTGGCTTGGCAAACAGCATGGGATTGATTACCTCATCTCTGGAGCTAGGGGCTGGAACCATCTTCCCTCTAAAACCAATAGGCCAAAGAGTGAATACTGAGTGAAATTTGGGATACTACCAGAGAGTGGCAGAAAGCATGCTGTGTCATCTTCCAATAAATATCCATTACAGTTTCAATTTGCAAGAAGTTTACAACTTAGAGGGGAAGACAGGGCTGTAATTTACTCATAATGAAAAAGTGATGTGAGATACACAAAGTACTTTAAGAAACTAGAGGAGAAGGCTGTTTATAGCATCTGAGGGATCAAGGAGCTGTGCTGTGACAGATACATTTTTGAAAGATACAAAAATAGAAATACATTTGTTACAGGATCCTTGGGGTGTTGCTTTTTTTTTTTGCCAGAAACCTCTGTGGCTGTTGGTGCTTTTGCTCAAGTTTTGCTCAGGTCTGCTGGGCTTGTTCCATCCACTCAGCCTGGCAGGCTGCACTCAGTTCATACTACTGGCCTGGATCCCACATTTGCCAAGGGCAAGCCAGGCATGCAGTAGTGAGGGGTGTGTGGGCAAGTGTGTGTGGGGTCTGGACACTGTGCACAGTCCGGCCCAGTGGCTGCTGCAGTGGAGTGGGCAGCTCCAGGTGCCAGCATGGACACCAGCTCTCTACAAGGCTGTGGCTGAACCAGGTGCATTGCAAACAGCTTCCACAACTGCCACTGGGGAACACAGTGGCACCTGGAAGCTTGGAGACTGCAGGAACCACAGGGCACCAAAGAAGGAGTTACAGCCCTGGCACAGGGAGCTCCCAAGTCTGGGCTCCCCAAAGGACTACAGCTCTTCTCTCCTTCTCTTCACCTGTAACATGGCAAGCAAGGGGTATGTTTCAGCCCTGTTTGTGTTATAGTTCTTTCAGCCCTGCCATTTAGCAGGTTCCAAGTTCTTGTCCTACATCCAAGAGATATGAGATATGTGGACAAATGGAGGGTGAGTATGGAGAAGAGAAGCTTTATTGAGTGACAGCTCAGAGGAGGCCCTGGAGTGGGTAGCTCCTCTCTGCAGGCAGGTCATCATGTTGAATGTTCAGCTCTCAGCAGAGAGAAGGCCCTAGAGTAGGTAGCTCCTCTCTGCAGCTGGTTGTCCTGATGTCTGCAGCTCTCAGACAAGAGAGTGGTTAGCTTCTCTCTGCAGCTTGTCATCCTGATGTCTACTGCTCTCAGCAGAGAGAAGGCCCTGGAGTGGGTAGGGTAGCTCCTTTCTGCAGCTGGTTGTCCCAACATCAGCAACTCCCAGCAGAGAGGAGGCCCTGGTATGGGTAGCTCTGCTCTGCAGCTGGTCATCCTGACGTCTGCTGCTCTCAGTAGAGAGGAGGCCCTGGGGCTCTGGCTGAACTGGGAGCTTTTATGAGCTTCAGATGGGAGGACATGAGCATCAGTTGGTCCATGGGTGGCCATGGATGGGCTCAGAAAATGCACCACAAGTTCCCACTCCAGTTTGTGGGGACTGGCAGCCCGGCCCCCAGCCTTTAGGCCCTCCCTTGGTGGAGCTTCACCAGGGACCCACCCTCTTCCACCCAGGAGCCTGTTTGCCTCTTACTGCCATTCACGATGCCCAGGCTGTTCCTGCCAAGGGGCACCTGTAGGCCAATGCTGAGCTGCCCTCAGCCCTGCCTAGCCTTCCCTCCCATACTTGTCAGTGCCCAAAGTCCAGAGGGGGCCAAGCTGGTGGGGGGTCATCATGTCAGCACTGCTCTAAGTGTGTGCACACCCAGCTAGGCATGACAGCACCTGGGCTCGGTCCCAACCTTGCTCCAAAATCAGAGTAGGTGCCAGGAGTGGGAGAGGCCAGGTAGCAGGAGCAGACACCTCTGAGCCTGAAGGGGTGGGGTCCTTCCTAGGCCCCCAAGAGTACAGAGTTACAGCTTGGGTGGCTGTAGCTGCACCCAGGAGAGCAGGGTTCCCGCCTGCTCTGTGGAATGGGAGACATGGGTCCACAGCTGTGATTTGGGTGACTGTAGCTATGCCCAGAGGGCAGGGATTCTGCCTGCTCCCAGCACCCCTAAGAGCACAGGGAGGCCCAGGTCTGCAGCCATGACTTGGGTGGCTGAAGCTGTGCCTTGCAGGGTGGGGCTCCTGCTTGCTCCCAGCCCACCCAAGAACACAGGGAGGCAAAGGTCTGCAGCCTCTACTTAGGCAGCTGTAGCTGCACCTGGGGAGCTCCCACCCCAGGTCTGTGAAGTGTGCAGCCCCAGCATCCCTCCCCACTGCAGCTGGCATGATGGCAGCAGCTACTCCAAATGGGTCGCCACTGCCATCACACTGTAGGCTAAGGGAACAACATGAACCTTCACTGGGATCCAGAGCACAGGATGAGGGAAGTGGTAATCTAGGGGAAGTAGGGAATTACTTAAATTTGTAGTAATATTGAAATATCCAAGTGAAAATATCTGGAGAAAATTTGGGAGCAGACAGATCTTGAGTGGTAGTGTTGGAAGCCTTTAACATAAGAGAAATAAATTATCATATACTAAATACTACATAGATGTCAGACTTGTTCTAAGCATTTTATTTGTATTATTTCTTAAACTCTCAAAATGAAGTACAGAGACTCCTGTCTTAATTTTACTTTAAAGGAATCTAGCACTTGAAAAGGTAACTTACCAAGGCCATTCAGCTGGACAAGGGGTGAGTAGGATTCAAACCCAGATATTCCAGAGTCTGGGTGCTGAAGGTATGAATATGGCCAAGGTTACTTAGGAATAGAAGAAAGAAAACATTTTCCAGTCTTTATCTCCAAAATGCAGCAATCCCCAACTCAAATGAATGCTTAGACTTTTTATTAATATATTTGTTGAAAATTCTTTTGTTGTCCATAGCTGTTTCTTCCCCGTAATAGATGGGATCTTTTTGGCTACAAGTAACTGAAAACACTGATTCAGCAAGCCAAAGCAATAAGGAAAAATTATTGCTTCATATAATAAGAAGTCCCAGCTGAGCTTAGAGTGACTCACACCTATAATCCCAGCACTTTGGGAGGCTAAAGCAGGTGGATCACTTGAGGCCAGGAGTTCATGACCAGCCTGGCCAACATGGTGAAACCCCATTTCTACTAAAAATACAAAACTTAGCTGAGCATGGTGGCAGGTGCCTGTGATCCCAGCTACTCAGGAGGCTGTGGCAGGAGAATTGCTTGAACCCGAGAGGTGGAGGTTGCAGTGAGCCAAGATCAGGCCCCTGCATTCCAGCCTGGGTGACAGAGTGAGACTTCATCTCAAAAAAAACAAAAACAAACAAAACAGAACAAAAAAACAAGAAGCCCCAATGTGGGCAGTTCCAGGGTTGATTAATTCAGTGAGTCAGTGACTCAGCATCATTAAGAACTCTGATTATTTCCCATTTTGCATCTTCAGCATGTCAGGCCCTTAAGCAAACTCTCTTGATAGACAAAAGATAGCAACCAGAGCTCAAGTCAACACATCAAGACCTGACAACATCCGTGGGGAAAAGGTAGGCCACCTCTTCAAGTTTGACTTTTTTTTTTTTTTTTTGAGATGGGGTCTTACTCTTGGCTCACTGCAGCCTCGACCTCCCTGGCTCAAGGGATCCTCCCACCTCAGCTTTCCAAATAGCTGGGACTATAGGTGGGCACCATCATCCCCAGTTTATTTATTTAATTTTTAAATTGTTTATAGAGACAAGGTTTTGCCATGCTGCACAGGCTAGTCTTGACCTCCTAAGCTCAAACGATTCCCCCACCTCAGCCTCCCAAAGTGCTGGGATCACAGTTGTGAGCTACCGAGTCTACCCCCCACCAACCCCACCTTTTTTTCATACAAAAAATGGCTAATCTGCCCTCATATTCTGTTGCCTAGAATTGTGTTATATACCTATTCTTAATCAATCATTAGCAAAGAAAATGGGATATTGTTTAATTGACTTAGCAAAGTGCATGACCATGTGGAAGACAATAGATTCACAACACAATAAATTAGGGGCCAGTGCGGTGGCTCATGTCTGTAATTCCAGCACTTTGGGAGGCTGAGGTGGGTGAATCGCCTGAGGTCAGGGGTTAGAAACCAGCCTAGCCAACATGGTGAAACCCCATCTCTACTGAAAATACAAAAATTAGCTGATTGTGGCGGTGAGTGCCTGTAATCCCTGTTACTTGGGAAGCTGAGGCAGCTTGAGATTGGGTGGCAGAGGCTGCAGTGAGCTGAGATCAAGCCACTGCACTCCAGCCTGGGCAACAGAGTGAGACTTTGCCTCAAAAACAAAACAAAACAAAACAATAAATTAGGGTTCTCTTGAAAGGAGAAAGCAGAGGACTGGGGGTGGGGCTGGGGTAGGGTAGGAGGTGGGAGATGAGAGGTTTGAGGAGGCAATCAACATGTCTACTAAATTTCCATCTACATCATATAGTCTCAATGGCAGTGATATTCCCCCAGGAGGGCAAATAAATGGTTCAATGAGGATTTTACTCTTTTTATGTGTAAAACAGAAACATAGAGTACATTAACAGATATATCATATGTCTATAATATCAAAATTTCATAAGAAAGATGATTAGGGGAAAAATGCCTAAAACAGCTTCCTAGAGAGGGGTGATCATGAAGAAAAGGTTAAGAAACACTGGTCAACATCAATATGTCTTTATCCAGAAATGGAAATTCCTAGAGAAAATGAGCTGTGCTGAACAGAGTACTGTGTGGTACTCAAGGCAACACTTGAAGGACACCTGCAAAGGGGAGTAGCTATGAGGTAGCTGCTGGTGGCAGTGGTGATGATTATAACAACACCAGCACTCTCTGACCACTATCGCCATCTGGTTCAGATCTGTACATATTATAGCAGCCAACATTCATTACATGTTTTAGTTATACCTCTCAGTCTGGTGAGTACTTGGCAAGAATTAACTTGTTAAATCTTCACAACCAACTGAAAAGGGTATAATTATTATCTTCATTTGACAGATGAGGAAATGGAGGCATAGAAGGTTAAATGACTCTCATAAGAAAGTGGTTGAATGGGGATTTGAAAAAAAAATTTAGTATTGAAATTTCAAATATTGGTAGTCCTCACTTTCCACAGTAGTGCAAGACTGTGAAAACAGCCATGCAAACAATCTGTAATAATCAATGGGGAAAATTACAATTGTTTCATGACCTTTAAAAACATTTGTCAAAGCATTAAAAATCCTCTTTCAGTTGTAAATGTATAGGGAAATGAAAAAGTATTTTAAAAACCCAATATTTATTTAGTACACTGTAATTTTTAAAACTAGAAACATTGAAAATATGTGTTTTATTTCTTTGTAAAAAAAATGTATCCAGAGTAATTTGAACAGTGCTTGCCTTCTCATTATTTAATGTACAATACGGAGTGAGCATTTTTTATGTCTTAGCTTATTGTCACACTCCTGAGTTTGGATTAGCTTCCAACATTTTATCTTTTGTACTTAACAATGATGTAAAACATCTCCACGTGTGCCCATTTATGCCTGGTGTTCCATTATTGGAATGCTAAGCATGTGGGAGTTACTTTATATTTCCTGCTGCTTAAGGTCGTCTCCAAGGTCTGATTTTCAAAATTCAAAAAATTGCATCCTCAGGCATAAATGGGTTAATGAGAAGTTTTATTCCCTCAGTGTCACTTCCTCTGGAACATCTTCATCCTCTTCACTTTCCCCATTTATGTTGATGTCACTAGTTCCCCTGGAGTCATACACAGAGTCTTGAATGGTAGCAGTGTTGACATTCCCACAGTTCAGAATTTTCTCCTATAATTCTATTTGTGCTGTCTCAAATTTCACTGCTATTGTTATCACTTTTCATTTGTTTGGTGCATTTTCTTCTTTCTTTTCTTTCTTTTCTTTTCTTTCTTTTCTTTTCTCTTTTCTTTTCTTTCTTTTCTCTTCTTTCTTTCTTTCTTTCTTTCTTTCTTTCTTTCTATTTCCCTCCCTCCTTCCTTCCTTCCTCTTTCTCTTTCTTTTTTTCTTTCTTTCTTTCATCTTTTTGGCCAGTTTCCTCTTTTAATTATCCATTTTTTGGGAAAATGTCATATGGGTTTATCACTAGTAGACAAAGAAGCAACACAAAACATGCTCCTGCCTGTGTGTGAACTGAACCACAGATGGGCAATGACCAATCATCAACAGACAGACTTTGAAAGAAATAATGTGACTGACCACTGATCACGATGTGCATCTGTTATTTATGTAGTAATTTGGGGACTGAAGCACTAGCAGCCAAGTTTGTACTTTATGCAATTACTCACATTAATATACTGTGGAAACTGAAATCTGAACTGTGCTGCGTGGTGACTGATGTTATTTAACTAAACCATGGCAACTGAAATCCATGCAGATTGGAGCCATGCAAATTGAGGACTGCCTGCATGGTCATCCCTCAGTATCCTTGGAGGATTGGTTCCAGGACCCCAGCAGAGAACAAAATCCACAGATGATCAAGTCTCTGATATAAAATGGCTAGTATTTGCATACAATATATGCACATCCTCTTTAAATCATCTCTAGATTACTTGTAATACTTGATACCATGTAAATTCTATGTAAATAGTTGTTACAATATATATATACACACACATATATGTGTATATATATTCACATATGTGTATATATAGTATATGTATGTATACATATGTGTATATATGTATATACATATGTGTGTGTATATACATGTATATTTTGAGCCAGAGTCTCGCTCTGTCACCCTGGATGGGGTGCAGTGGTGTGATCTAGGCTCACTGCAACCTCTGCCTTCCGGGTTCAAGTGATTCTTCTGCCTCAGCCTCCTGAGTAGCTGGGACTACGGGCATGCACAACCACACCAGCTAATTTTTGTATTTTTAGTAGAGACGGGGTTTCACCATGTTGGCCAGGATGGTCTCAATCTCTGGCCTTGTGATCCGCCCTCCTCAGCCTCCCAAAGTGTTGGGATAACAGGTGTGGGCCACTGTGCCTGGCCTTAATGTAATTGTTTAGGGAATAATGATAAGGAAAACAGTCTGCAAGCCATGGGCCTGTAGTTCCAGCTATGTGGGAGGCTGAGGTGGGAGGATTATTTAAGCCCATGAGTTTGAGTCCAGCCTGGGCAGCACAGAGAGACTTCCATCTTCAAAAACAATAAATAAAATAAAATAAGTCTGTACATGTTCAGCAGAGATGCAATTTTTTTCCAATATTTTTGATTCTCAGTTGAATCCACAGAGACAGAATCCAAGGATGTGGAACCCACAGATTTGAAGAGCCCACTGTATATACAAAGAGGCAGATTAATATAACAAATCTTAATGTATCCAACACCTAGCTTCAACCATTATCAACTAATGCCCAATCTTGTTTCTGCAATACCCCCATTCATTTTGAAGCAAATCCCTGACATCTCATCATTTCATTCATAAATAGTTCTATATGCAACTAAAACTGGGGGTTTGGATCTAACTCTATTGCATTCCAAGACATGAGCTTGTAAAAATGACACTGGGGAGGGCAGTAGACCCAGAGAAATGGAATGGCATACTAACAGGTATTTGCTCTTTCATCCTGACTGCAACCCCGTGAAGTCTTATTGTCCTCATTTTTTCAGATGAGGAAACTGAGGCATGGAGGGGCTAAGTGACTTGTCCAAGGTCATACAATGAGTGAGTAGTTGAATCAGGCATTACATTCAGATCTGATTCCACATCTCATTCTCTTCCTATACATCACAACTACACAGAGGGGGTCCCTAACCATCGCTGACTTTCTCCTGTATCCAATCTCCTATCCCAGTTAGCCCCCAGCTATGGCTAAGAACTTAGGAACCATATATTCTTTCCTTCTCTGTACCCCTGGTCTTCTTGGAATATACTCTCAATGAGGGGGGAGGGGGGAACAAAAAGACTCAGCACTGAGGTGTTGACTTCTCCCAGTCCTGGGGGAGATGGCTTCTCCTGGTACTGAATCCATTGTCAGGGCCACACTTGTGGCATGCTGAGGAGGGCGCAGAATAATCCTAGTCTTATCAAGAACCCTCTTCCCCAAAGGTGTACTCTGCCACTGACTCACAGAAAAACCGAATGGAACACGTTACTAGATCGAAACCTGCAATGTCCCCAGCTGTGCGTTATCTGGGCCTGAGTTCAATGACTCTTCCAACACCGCAGCCCTGAACTGTGGCCTTTCAGGGCTGACGCTCTGGCAGGGGAAGGAACTTTCCTGGAGGGATCTGATACTGTGAAAACAGCAGAGGAGAGAAAGGGGAGGGGAGAGATGAAGAGAAGGAGGAACTAGGGAGAGGGAGAGGAAGGGGAAGAGAAGAAGGAACCGGAAGGGGAAAGAGAAAGGAAAGAAATCCTGCCTGTCATTCTGTTGGCACCACTCTGAACACTGCCACAGACTCTAATTGGACTTGCTGTGCCCCAGCCCATAATCCCTCAAGTGCTAAGAGAATAAGCCTCATGGTGGCTTCTCAGGCTCTTTTTTTTTCTTTTCACCTATAGCTTTCTGATTTCCATGTGAAGCTTCCTTCCAGAACTAAGGCACATTTTTCCCTTGCTCTTAGAGGGTGTGCAGAGGGACAGGGTCTTTTCGGTCCCCTTTGGCTGGAGTTTCCCAACAGTCTCAGAAATGACTTTGGGTGTGGCTGGGATGAAGATATTTAAGGAAGGAGGTAGGAGGCACTAAGAACAGAGGGACTGGGGGCTGATGAAAGAAGAAGGAAGAAACAAGTGGCCCAGTTTATGTCTATTTAGATCCCAGGCACTATAGCCTTACATATGGCATCCCATCAATTGAAATAGGATGTGGCTATTTTGTCTGCCCAAATCTACTCCCGCTTCCCAATCCTTATTTTTTGGTAACATTTACACATACCCTATCCTCTGGGAAATTTCCTTTCCCCATTCTCAATGATTCTGATGGGACTACCAATCACAAAACCCTTTTTGCCTCACAGAGGTAGGCATGCAACCCAGATCTGGCCAATCAGATCCCTCCTTGGGCTTATATATATGGATATTGGGAAAGGGAAGCCCTCCTTCCCTCTGGGGTTGCTAAGAAGAAATTAAATAAAACTAGAGCGACATAAACCTGTAGTCCCAGCTACTCCAAAAACTGAGGCAGGAGGATTGCTTGAGTTTAGGAGTTCAAGGCAGCAGTGAGTTGTGATTGCGCCACTACACTCCAGTCTGGGCCACAGATTGAGATCTTATCCCTATTTTTAAAAACACTGAAACTAGGGTGGGTGCAGTGGCTCATTCCTGTAACCCCAGCACTTTGGGAGGCCGAGATGGGAGGATTGCTTGAGGCTGGGAGTTTGAGATCAGCCTGATCCACATAGTGAGACCCCATCTCAAAATTTAAAAAAAACAAACAAAAAACTGAAACTATTTGCAACCATTGCCATCCTTTGTATGGAGGAAGCTCATTTGTAGTAGGAGAAAATAAGGGCAACACACAGAAAGAAGTGTGTGTGTGTCTGTGTGTGTGTGGAGAAAGAGAAATCGAGATTCATGTTTCTATCTGTCTATTTATGTATCTATCTATCCAACCATCCCTAACAACTCTATTTTAGTCTCTAAATTATGTTGTAATGTAAACTAGGAATACCTCTGTGAATCAATGTGTATGTTGTGTGTAAGCTGGTTTGAGTTGGATTTTTAATACTTAAACACAGACAGTCCTAATAGATTCCTTTCATGCTTCCAGCAATCCTATGAAGTAGTCAAGGCTCAGAGAAGTACATTGTCCAAAAGTCACGTAGGCAGCACCAGAGAGTCAAGATTCATACCTGTTCTCTCTGAACCCCCAGCTCCGAAGCTGGTACTTGCTAGCTCCCAAAAATGGGTTAAACCTGATCCTGGCCCAAAGTAACAAAACCTGTAGGGAGAGTTAGACCTTTATACAACTATAAAGCAGGACAGAACATAATGCTATAATATAATAAAGATACAAATATAATTCACTAGGATACACAGGGGAGAAAGCATGTAAGACCAAATTGTGCCTAAGGCATCCCAGGCCCAGTTTGGGGTTGGGGGAGATTCCTGCATACTTGGATACCCAAAGAAACTTCAACATGACCAGTCTTCCAAAGCTGTTTCAGGCTTTTGTGGACCCTGACATTTACGGATGTATGACCAGCAGCTTGTACAACCCTGAACAGAAACTTATTGTTGCGAGCCGTTGCCACTGTTTGCAGAGCATGGTGCTGTTTGTGCAGTTGCCCTAAAACCTTTGTCCCAAGAAGTCCCACCTCCCCCTGCCATTCCCCATCACAGCTCTGCTGCCTGAACAGCTGGCCTCCATTACTTCTGCTACAATCACTGTGAGCCTGCGGCTGGTAGGGGCTGGCAAAAGGTTCAACATGGATATTTATTTCCCATGCATCTACCAAGGGAAATGAATTTGCACATGCCATTTACGAGCTATTTGCAAAGTGTGCAGTACATTCTGTTTTTTCACAGAGTCTAAAAAAATGGTTTTCAATCTTTTCTTTTTCCTATTCTAGACCACTTTAAGCTGGGCAGAATAACCCATAGTCAATTTACTCCATCCTTTCTCACATACAAGTGGAAAAATAATGCAAGCATATTATTGAGGCGTCAATGTCAAGTATCTTGGGGGGTGTATATGTGCTTTCGCAACCAAGGCATAAATGATTCATATTCAAATTGCAATGCATAATTGTCTTTAGGTACCAGAAAATTAAAGGCCGAAAATACAATTAAAACAAACATGTATCACCGGTCACCTTAAGGTTCAAACACATCCCAACTAACTTGATAATGATGAAGCTAAATTAACAGTAAATTATAATTGGAAGCAAGAATGGCAGCAAATGGAGACCTTGACCCACACACGACCAATAGCACTGATGGGAGACTGATGATAAAGCGCCTATCCACACAATGCAGGATGGGCCAGGCTCCAGCAGTGCCAGGCCACACTTTCTCTAGAGGCCAAACTTCTCAGGGGAATACAAAATCAGAAACCTCAACAAAATTTAGTAGCACACTGATTTTTGTTTATAAATTCCAATCTGGGTTAACCTGTTGTCATTCACTTAGCAAGCTTTTAGTAAGTAGGTCTTAAATGTACATAAAAATGAGTGTGGATGAATTTATAAATAGCGCTTCCCAAAGTTAATTATTTACAGTAGTTCATCCTAAAGGGATGACTTGCTTTCTTAGGTCAGTTTGAGGCCCATCAGGTGGGTCTTGGGTAGCATTTAAGAATCACTGGTTGGAGCTGGGCACGGTGGCTCATGCCTGTAATCCCTGCACTTTGGGAGGCAGAGGCAGGGGGATTTCCTGAGCCCAGGAATTCATGACCAGCCTGGCTAACATGGCAAAACCCTGTCTCCACAAAAAAAATATGAAAAAAGTAGCTGGGTGTGGTGGTTTGCACACTAGCTACTTGGGATGCCAAGGCGGGAGGATCTCTTGAGTCTAGGAGGTCAAGGCTGCAGTGATCCATGATCATACCACACTCCAGCCTGGGCAACACAGCAAGACCCTGTCTCAAAAAAAAAAAAAAAATCACTGGTTAAAAGGCATTGGTATGCAACTAAATTGTTTGTTATATGCAGGGGTCTTGGACTAGGAGACATGAGATGTGAGAATCAGAAACATTCGTTCCAACTCTCTTGCTTTCTACTGTAAGAGTTATGCTAGGACCTCAAGCTAAAGCTAAGCATTCCAGCCTGATACCACCAGTTAGGTTAGCACGGAGGTTAATGTGAGTTAGAAGATCTCATACTTGCTAATTTAAAAGAAGCAACTTCTTCAAAGCAACAGAGGTGAATGTCAACAATTCAAGGAAGTGTTAAGATATTTTACTTGTGGCTTAAAAATTAGGCAAAAGAAAGACTCGAAAGCAGTCTGCCAGAAAACCTAGCAGCGCCCATCTCCAAAGGGTGCAATACCCAGGTAACTCTATCTTAGAAAATAACACTTTATGGCTGGGCGCGGTGGCTCACGCCTGTAATCCCAGCACTTTGGGAGGCCGAGGCGGGTGGATCACGAGGTCAAGAGATCGAGACCATCCTGGTCAACATGGTGAAACCCCGTCTCTACTAAAAATACAAAAAATCAGCTGGGCATAGTGGCGCATGCCTGTAATCCCAGCTACTCAGGAGGCTGAGGCAGGAGAATTGCCTGAACCCAGGAGGCGGAGGTTGCGGTGAGCTGAGATCGCGCCATTGCACTCCAGCCTGGGTAACAAGAGCAAAACTCCGTCTCAAAAAAAAAAAAAAAGAAAATAACACTTTACAACTGTGTAACACTTTAACCTCTCCAAACACATTTGCATGTATTACCATCATCTCCAAAAAGAAGAGTGAGTTTCTCAGGTGTCCTGGCTCCCTGACCTCCTTTTTCTTTCCTCAGCTCTCTCCTTCCTTCTCTTTGGGTCCAAATGCCTCTGGATTTGTTCCTTTCTTTCTTGTTCTTTCAGTTTTTCAGTTCTTGCCTCAGTAGCTTGGTCAGGCCTTGTTTATCCTTAAGATGCTACAGGACTTTTCAGAGTTACTCAGAGTTCAAAAGGAATCAAACTCTAATTCAACCTAGATTTGTTGAGTCCTTTTTAAAGAATAAAACTTTTTGGCTTTTGGCTGGGCATGGTAGCTCACACCTGTAATCCTAGCACTTTAGGAGGCTAAGGCAGGAGGATGGTTTGAGGCCAGGAGTTAGAGACTGATTTGGGCAACACAGCAAAATCCCTTCTCTACAAAAAATACAAAAATTAGCCAAGTATCATGGCACATGCCTATAGTCCTGTCCTTGCCACTCTGGAGGTGAACATGGGAGGATCACTTGAGTCCAGGAGTTTGAGAGTAAGCTATGATTGCACCACGGCACTCTAGGCTGAGTGACTGAATGCAGCCCTGTCTCTAAGAATTAAAATGTTCAAAAAAAAAGATGTGGCTTTCCAAAGAGAGTAAGGTAGGGCCCTTTATGTAAAGCCCTCATTCCTGGATAAATAATTGAAGGGAAGCAGGTTTGGGAATTGTCAGTCCCTCATGTGTAGCATACACTACCACAGTCCTCTAGCCTCACTGAGTCAGCCAGCAAGCACTGTGAACCCTAAAGTTCAAAGTCATTTGGGAAGTATTATGGGTTGAGTGTCTCTCCTTCCCCTCAAGTTCATATGTTGAAATCCTCCTAACCCCCTGTACCTTAGACTGTGACCTTATTTGAACACGGAGTCTTTATAGAGGTATCAAGTTAAAATGAGGTCACTGGAGTAGCCCTTAATCCAATGAGATACCAGCATGACTCGTATCTTACGAGAAGGGAAAATTTGGATGCAGAAACAGACAGCGGACGATAATGTAAAGACACAGGAAGAGACAGCCAGCTACAAGCCAAGGTGAGAGGCCTGGAACAGATCTTTCCTTTATGGCCCGCAGAAGGAACTCTGTCCACATTTTTTTTTTTTTTTTTTGAGATGGAGTTTTGCTCATTGCCCAGGCTGGAGGGCAGTGGTGCGATCTTGGCTCACTGCAACCTCTGTCTCCCAAGTTCAAGCAATTCTTGTGCCTCAGTCTCCCAGGTAGCTGGGATTACAGGTACTGCCACCATGCCCAGCTAATTTTTGTATTTTTAGTAGAGACGGGGTTTACTGTGTTGGCCAGGCTGGTCTCAAACTCCTGACTTCAGGTGATCCACCGGCTTCAGCCTCCCAAAGTGCTGGGATTACAGGCATGAGTCACTGCACCTGCCCTCCCCGCCCCCACATTTTGATCTTGGACTTCTGGCCTCCATAACTGAGAAAACAGATTTCTGTTGATTAAGCCATCTAGTTTGTGGTACTTTGTTACAGCAGTCCTAAAAGGCTCATCTAGAGAGCAACAGAACCCAGGAGACTAATTTTTCCCACCTCCTCACAAGATGGTTTTAATAACAAAATGAGCTAATAGAACTAAAGCATCTTGTAAACAGTTAAAGCTACAATGAAGATGAAAGGAATTCCTATTAATATGACAGCAGTCCCTGGCTACTATATTTAAAGCTACTGGATTTTAAAAATTAACCCACTTCTATGCATACAACCGAATCCTTTTCCTGCATACACTTTTCTCTAGAGAACACATATCACCTTTAACATACTATGTTTTCCTTATTTATTTTGCTTATTCTCTATCTCTTCCCACTAGTAGTAAAGTTCCATGAAGGCAGGGACTTTCTGTTTTGTTCACTGCTAACTATCCAGCACTTAGCACTTTTCCTGGCTCATGGCGAGTCCTCAGCATGCACTTATCATTCATGCATGTTAGATGAATGATAAATGCTCATTTGCATCCTCATCTTCATCAGGCTATTGCCTACTGATCCTTTAAGGCCTAACTCAGGCATCCTCTTTCTTAGGAAGCCACCCCACACCACTTTCTTCTTTCCTGCTTTGGAGCTCCCTCTCTATTCTCTTACATGGATGTTTCCAACACTGCAGTGACCACACTGTGTTTGTTTCCATGACTCCCTCACTGCGGGCTTTGAAAGTGGGGAACACAGGTCTACATACCCTGTAGTTGAAGGAGACGACTCTGTGCCTGGCCCTTGGTGAGCACTCTGTGCTTCTCTGTTGCGTAAGGCAGTAGCTGGAGAGCAAGGGAAGGGCATGGGCAGATGGTGGATCAGAGGTAGCCCACAAAGGGGTACTAACCTTGTAGCCTAGGCTGTGCCCTTGAGCTAGAATAGTCAACAACACTGAACACTGAAAAGGAAGCCCACAACCACAGGCTGCTGAAACCACAGAGCAAACCAAAGTGGAGAAGAGTGAGGCCAGCTGGGAAGGTGACCTCAGGGTTTGGAATAGAAGTAAAATAAAAATTGATATATCAGAGCAGAGATATGCAAAGCACTTTAAAGAGAAAAAACTGAAAGTTGCCTGGAACTGCAAAATAGGAGTTTCACCTGATTAATATGTTAACATAACTGAACATAGAATGAGTCACCTGGGGCTGAGATGGGGCATGGGGTTGTCAAGAAATTTTGGTCAGAGGTTGGGCACAGTGGCTCATGCCTTTAATCCCAACACTCTGGGAGGCTGAGGCGGGTGGATCACTTGAGGCCAGGAATTCAAGAACAGCCTGGCCAACATGGCAAAACCCCATCTCTACTAAAAATACAAATATTATCTGGGTGTGGTGGTAGGCACCTGAAATCCCAGTCACTCAGGTGGCTGAGGCACAAGACTCACTTGAACCTGGGAGGTGGAGTTTGTAGTGAGCTGAGATTGAGCCACTGCACTCCAGCCTGGGTGACAGAGAAGACTCTGTCTCAAAAAAAAAAAAAAAAAACTTTTTTGTTTTGTTTTGTTATAAAAGGGAGAACTGGCCAGGCACCATGCTCATGATGTAATTACAGCAATTTGGGAAGCCAATGTGGTAGGATTGCTTGAGCCCAGGAGTTCGAGATCAACCTGGGCAAGATGGTGAGACCCCCCACCTCGATTAAAAAAGAGAGAGCGTGAGAAAAGTAAGAACTAAGAGACCTTTGTCAGCTGAGCTGCTGGGTAGAGAATGCCTAGACTGAGGATGAAGATATCAGATCTAGCTGGGAAGTCCTTGATGGAAACTAAATTTCAGAGGTGGAGCAGGGTCAGTCTGGGAAAGGGAAGGCAGTGTGAATAGCAAGTAGTTGGAGGTGGGGCTCAAATATAATAGAATAATTCATGGTAAGAATTCTCTGCCCCATGTAGAACATGGTGGTGGTATCTGCATTTACAAATGAAAAAGTATAAGCCAGGGCAATGGCTCATGGCCATAAACCCAGCACTTTAAGAGACCAAGGCAGAAAGACCACTTAAGCCCAGGAGTTCAAGACTAGCCTGGACAATGTATCAAGACACTTTCTCTACAAAAATAGTGCATACCTGTAGTCCAAGCAACTCAGGAGACTGAGGCAGGAGGGTCGCTTGAACATAGGAGTTTGGAGATACAGTGAACTAGGATCATACCACTGCACTCCATCCTGGGCAACAGAGTGAGACCCTATCTCCAAAACAAAAATAAAGAAAGGAGAAATAAAAAGTACAGGAAAAACCATCTGTAAAGGTCTCTGTGCTCTGAGGGAAGAACTAAGGATCTCAGCTCATGTTTCTTGTCTAAAAAGAATGAGGAAAATTATCACTGGCTTGCTAGGCTGAACTGCCTTTGGGGTTTCACAGTCTTGAGGGGAAGATTGTCATACTTTTGACTGTTCATTCACTCACTCATCAAGCATTTTTGAGCCAGATACTGTGCTAAATCCTGGGGATACAAGAATAAATGTTAACAACCAGTTCAGCTAAGAACCTTGACTTCTTGGATTTGGTAATCTATAATCCAGTTCAAACAAGCATCCTCTAACATCCCCGTGTTGTGGGGAGGAAGGTGGTTAGGAAGGACAGCTCAAGCACCAGGGGCAGCAAGGCTAATCAAGCAGAACAGAAGGTCAAAGTCCCTGAAGAGGAGTAAAATGCCAATACACCAGGGGAGTGTGGAACCAAGGCATTGCAACCTCTCCCTGGGAATGCTGACTGGGACCCATGAAAGCAGAAACACAGAGCCAATTAGGTTACAGGCACTGTCACTAAAATTCATTGAGCTAAAATTATCATTGAACTGAACAAGGAAAGAATTTAGTTAAGCAGATCTTTTGAGAATGCCTGCAGAGTCACTGGAATGAGTTGTTGACATTCTTCATCAACAGAGAAAATGTTGCCAGGGTGTCTGCAACAAAACAGATTTATATGATGCTACTTCTGACTCTCCAGAGACCTGCCCACCTGAAGCAGAAAGATTAAAGTCAGCCTGGGACACACTTCCTGATTTTAAAAATAAACATTCTCCAGGTTTTGAAAGGTGAATTTCTCCAGGAAACACTTTACACAAGTCATACCCTAGAGTGTCCATATTGTATTTTCTATACTTTGTGAATATTTCGCATATTACGGATAGGAAGATATTCAGTGTTGACTTCGGATATAAAGGGAGTACATCCTTGAGAAGGAGAATAGAAAGTCCTTGTCTAATCTTTTTGCCCAAGTCATCAACTGTTTTCTGTTCATTTGACATTAGTAGAGGGTCTCCTCTGTTCAGCACTGTGCTGGGTACCAGGGTGATGCAGCAGGAGGGCAAGAAGAGGTAGATAATAAAGGGCATGACAGGTATCCTTTTATACGCTTCCAGCCTAGTGGGAGTGGTGTAGGTTTGGTTCCCTGGTCAGTTCCCTGAGATAGAGAACTGGGAGCAAGAAGTTTATTGGGGCTTGGCCGGGTGTGGTGACTCACGTCTGTAATCCCAGCACTTTGGGAGGCTGACGTGGGTGAATCACAAGGTCAAGAGATCGAAACCATCCTGACCAACATGCTGAAACCCTGTCTCTACTAAAAACACAAAAATTAGCTGGACATAGTGATGCACATCTGTAACCTCAGCTACTCAGGAGGCTGAAACAGGAGAATTGCTTGAACCTGTGAGGAGGAGTTTGTAGTGAGCTAAGATTGCACCACTGCACTCCAGCCTGGTGACAGAGCGAGACTCTGTCTCAAAAAAAAAAAAAAAAAGAAGTTTATTGGGGCATATACCCCAAAACAACATCTGTATGTGACTGAAGGAAGCACGCAGAGGTAGGAAGTTGAACTATAATGCAACATAAGCCTGAGCAGGCTCCATGGGACACTCGGAAGCTGAGATGCCCTTCAGAGATGTCTCAAGTTGAGGCTAGGGAGAGGTGTCTGTGCCCTTTACTGAATGTCATACGGTGTGGGCCTCCCCCAGAGAGGGGGAGCAGCCTTACAAAAGACAGCTCCCTTCTGCATAGGGACATTTCTGAGAAGGAACTAAGCCTGGAGCTTTCAGCAAAGCAACACTCCTAGAAGTTGGGGAAAGGCGAACCTTAGGCTTGAACGTGGGGATCTTGGCAGCACACCACAGCATCCACTACAAGGGAGCATAACACAGTAGCACAAAGGGTGGTGTGACATTATGGTGCTGTTTAGAAGGTACAGATGGAGTAGAAAGAGCATTCAGAAGGTGGAAGGACTGCATCTGATAGGGAGCAAGAAAAGCCTCCTGTGGAGGTTGAGGACCCTGAATATGCACAAGCCTTTCACCCCCATCCCCAGGAGAAGAGCTAAGGTAATTAAATCACACATTCCCAGCTGATAGGCAAGGAGGATGGAGCAGATGGGAGGAAATGAGATATCTGCAATTATCTCCTTCCCCAGCACTTCCAGAGTCACAGCCCCAGCTGGGAATCACTTCTGACTGCCACAGTTAAAGGTCTTCTTACGTCAGGAACCCTTTATACTATGGGTAGAGCAATGGCCACAATGGGCCTTCAGATGTGTCCACTGACTGCCCAGCTAACTGACTGGCTTACCTGATGGAACAAGCCCTGTTTGGTCCAGGAACAAACCACCCAAGGTCATCCCAGAATCTACAATGCCTCCCATTTTCAAAATTATTTCTTCCTATCAAGCCAAGTTATTCACCCCTTTTTCAAGTATGGCTGTTGAGACTTGTGAAACTACAGTCACCTTTCTGGGATCAGGGTGGATGGAAGCTCAGGATGTGAGGAAGTGCACGAGGCTCTACTCTCTAGCAAAGCAAAAAGAATTTTTACAATGTTTTAAGATTTATCCTTCTGTTTGGGATGCCTCCGGGCTAAAGGAAACAAATATTCCATGGATTTACTCCAAAAGAGCAACATGTCCCCTGTCCTAGTTTATATTTCTGCTCAAAAAGCTGCTGTTTAACAGCTGAATACTGGTTTCCCTTCTCAGTGCTCTGTATACACTTGCATGCTGCAACATACAGGTTTCTATGCCAAGGTTCAAAAGCATTGCTTTAAGTAAATGAAATTAAACAAAGCAAAGCACTTTGGCCCTATTCAGATAAAGCCTCATTTTCCTACATGTGAAATAGAGACTGGTCCTACTCAACCATCTTTGATAGCCAGGCCCTTCTATGCTAAGAGTTACTGAATTACATTGATCTGAAATAACTAAATTGAGACCCACTAGAAGGTATAATAGTTACATATTGCTGCATAACAAATTATTCCTACATTTAGTAGCTTAAAACAACCAACATGTGGCCAGGTGCAGTGGCTCATGCCTATAATCCCAGCACTTTGGGAGGCGGTGGTTGATGCATCACTTGAGGCCAGGAGTTCAAGATCAGCCTGGTCAATATGGCAAAACCCCGTCTCCACTAAAAATGCAAAAAATTAAGGGTGTGTTGGTGCATGTCTATAATCTCAGCTGCTCAGGTGGCTGAGGCACGAAAATCCCCTGAATCCAAGAGGTGGAGACTGTAGTGAGCCGAGATCACACCACTGTACTCCAGCCTGGCTGATAGAGCGAGGTTCAAAAAAACCCAAAGCAAACACAACAACCAACATGCATATGTCACAGTTTCTTTAAGTTAGAAGTGGGAGCAGCTCTACTGGGTGGCTCTACTTGAAGTCTCTCAAGAAGTTGCAGTCAGGATGTTGACCGGGGCTGCAAACATTTTAAGGCTTGGCTGGGGTTTGCAGATCCACTTCTTAGATGCTTCAACTTGCACGGCTGTTGGAAGGATGCCTCAGTTCTATGCCACGTGGACCTTTCTTTGTGATATGGCAGGTGGCTACCAATGGATCAAGTGGCTCAAGAAAGAGTGGCCACAATAGAAGCCACAACACCTTTTATGGCTTAGTCTCAGAAGTAACACAGAATAAGTCTCTGTCATATTCTGTCTATTAGAAGCAAGTCACCAAGTCCAGCCCATAATAAAGGGGAGGCAGATCACAGAATTAGACATATTTCCAAACCACCGTAGAAGGGAAGGTGACGGAGTGTTACATAGAGCTACAGAGTGATCCCTAAGCAAAGATGTGCTTTGCAGTTTTATCTTGGTGCCAGTGCTACCCCAGTACCCTCTCATATCCCCACCCCACTTCATTGGCTCAGCTTCTTAGATGTGTTCTCACCTCTCATCAATCCATCCAAGGCTTTTTATCCCTCCCAAAGTTCTCTGTGCCCCCAAGATGATCAAAACAGCTGATGTACTAATCCCCTCCCAGGTAACCAGCATTTCATTAGAGAAACCTGCCTCTGTTGGTGAAAATGAGAGTTCTCTTGGAGGAAGAATTAATGTAGAGGGAAGTTCCTTGGAGAATATTGTGGGGTGGTTGCTCAGTGTACTCACAATATAGTGCCTCTTCCAAGGAGCTTACATGCATCAAAGGAACAAAAGTCAATGTCCTGACCAGACACTTCTCAAAAGAAGACAGACAAATGCCAACAAACTTATGTAAAAATGCAAATGGTCAACATCAGTAATCATCAGTGAAATGAAAATCAAAATCACAATGAGTTACCATCTCACACCAATTAGAATGGCTTTTGTTAAAAAGTCAAGAAATAACAGATGCTGGTGAGGCTATGGAGAAAAGAAGACATCAATACTGTTATGGTAAAGTAAATTAGTCCAGCCACTCTGGAGAGCAGTTTGGAGATTTCTCAAAGAACTACAAGTTGAATTATCATTTAATCATGCAATCCCATTACTGGGTATATACTCAACAGAAATTAAATCATTCTCCTGAAAAGACACATGCACTCATATGTTCATCATAGTGCTATTCAAAATAGCAAAAACATGGACTCAACCCAGGTGACTAACAATGGTGGATTGGATTTTTTAAAATGTGGTACATATATACCACATATAGAATACTATGCAGCCATAAAAAAGAACAAAATTATGTCCTTTGTAGCACCATAAATGCAGTTGGAGGAGGCCATTGTCCTAAGCTAACTAACAGAGATAGGAAACCAATACTGCATATGCTCACATATAAGTGGTTGCTAAACATAGGAACACATGGGCATAACGACGGAAACAACAGACATTGGGGACCACTAGAGTGGGGAGAGAGGGATGGGGGCAAGAGCTAAAAAACTATTTATATCTCAGATACTATGCTCACTACCAGTGTGACAGGTTCCATCATACCCTGAACCTCAGCATCATGCAATATACCTCTGTAACAATTCTGCAAGTGTACCCCCAATTGAAAATAAAAGTTGAAAAAGAATTGGAAGTCCTAACCAGAGCAATCTGGCATGAGAAAGAAAAGGCATCCAAATAGTAAGAGAGAAAGTCAAACTATCTCTGTTTGCAGATGATAACATTCTATACCTAGAAAACCTACATCTGATAAACAATTTCAGCAGAGTTTCAGGATGCAAAATCAAGGTACAAAAATCAGTAGCATTTCTTTACACCAACAGCGTCCAAGCTGACAGCCAAATCAAGAATGCAGTCTCATTCACAATAGGCACAAAATGAATAAAACACCTAGGAATATAGCTAACCAGGGAGGTGAAAGAGCCCTACAAGGAGAATTACAAAACACTGCTCAAAGAAATCAGAGATGACACAAACAAAAGGAAAAACATTTCATGCTCATGGATAGGAAGTATGAATATTGTTAAAATGGCCATACTGCCAAAAGCAATATGGCACAGTCAATGCTATTCCTATCAAACTACCAATGACATTCTTCACAGAACTAGAAAAAAAGTATTTTAAACCTCATATGGAACCAAAAAAGAGCCCGGATAGCCAAGACAATTCAAAGCAAAAGGAACAAAGCTGAAGGCACCACCTTACCCAACTTCAAACTATACTACGAGGCTACAGTAACCAAAACAGCATGATACTGGTACAAAAACAGACACATAGACCAACAGAATAGAATAGAGAGCCTAGAAATAAATCTACACACTTACAACCACCTGATCTTTCACAAAGTTGACAAAAACAAGCAGTGGGGAAAGGGCTTTCTAGTTAATAAATGGTGCCGGGATAATTGGTAGCTATATCCAGAACACTGAAGCTGGCCTCTTCCTTTCACCATATACAAAAATCAACTCAAGATGTATTAAATACTTAAGTGTACAACCTAAAACTATAAAATCTGGATGACAGCCTGGCAAAGATTTCATGATGAAGACACCAAAAACAATAGCAACAAAAGCAAAAGTTGACAGATGGGACCTAATTAAATTAAAGAACTCTGCACAAGCACAGCAAAAGAAACTATCAAGAGAATAAACAGACAACCTACAGAATAGGAGAAAATATGTGCAAACTATGCCTCCAACAAAGGTCTAATGTCCAGAATCTATAAGTAACTTAAATTTATAAGCAAAAACCAAACAACCTCATTAAAGAGTGGGTAAAGGACATGAACAGAAACTTTTCAAAAGAAGACATACACGTGGCCAACAAGCATATGAAAAAATGGTCAACATCACTAGCCATTGGAGAAATACAAATCAAAACCACAATGAGATACCATCTCACACCAGTCAGATTGGCTATTATTTAAAAGTCTAAAAAACAGATGCTGATGAGGTTGAGGAGAAAAGAGAATGCTTATACATGGCTGGTAGGAATGTGAATTAGTTCAGCCATTGTGGAAGGCAGTGTGGTAATTTCTCAAGGAACTTAAAAGAGAAGTACCATTCAACCCAGTAATTCATTATTGGGTATATACCCCAAGTAATATAAATTGTTCTATCATAAAGACACATGCACACATATGTTTAACTGCAGTACTATTCACAGTAGCAAAGACATGGAATCAACCTAAATGCCCATCAACAGTAGACTGGATAAAGGAAATGTGCATATACACCATGGAATACTATATAGCCATAAAAAGAATGAGATCATGTCCTTTGCAGCAACATGGATGTAGCTGGAGGGCATTATCCTAAATGAACTAATATAGGAACAGAAAAACAAATACTGCATATTTTCACTTATAAGTAGGAACTAAACACTGAGTACACATAAACATAAAGAAGGGAACAACAGACATCGGGGCCTACTTGAAGGTGGAGGGTGTGAGAAGAGAGAAGATCAAAAACTACCCATCAGGTATTATACCTATTATCCAGGTGAAAAAGTAATCTGTACAACAAGCCTTTGTTACATACAATTTACACATATAATAAACCTGCACATGCACACCTGAGCCTAAAATAAAAGTTGAAAAAAAACCCAAAATTCAAAACCAAAATCAATACAAAAAGATAAAAAAAGAAAAAGCATTTAAGGCTATAAAAAATAAAATAAAATATATATCCAAAATGCTGCATTTCTCTAAGGCTGTTCTCCTCCCTACTAACTTCTGTGATCGGATAAGTACGAAGCCTAGTGATGGCTCACCCCAGAGAAGTCCTTCCTATCTGCCTCTGCATTGGGACCACAAACCCAAAAGAGATTGAGTTCCTACTGAGTGAGCACAGTTTTGCTCCCTGAGCTCCTGTCTCTTCTCCCATGTTTCATCTTTTGAGCTGAGCCACCTCCCACCCCAGAGTGGAAAGCAAACTCAAACCCATTTCTTGGAGTCCTTCTGGGCTGGGTTTTAAAGGCTGCTCCTCCTAGGCCACCATTAATAACTGTATTCTCTGGAGACCTACCCAACCAGGCCTGAATCCAGCAGGAACATGGACAGTTGGACCTGTAGCTGATCAGCAGTTTGTAGATTGAGCATCAGTGGTTGGTTCCAAATACCAGACGATAGGAAAAGCCCTGCTGATGTTTTTAGGTACCCAAAGAGTTCTCTCTCTTCAACTTCACTCTTCCAATCAACCTTCTTATTTGTGTTAAGGCCCAGCTGAGAGCTTCTCTCCGCTTGCCCTCTCACTTTCAGGGCCAATCTAGCATCCAGGCTTAGTAACATGGGGGCTAAGGGCTAGATCTCTTTCTCCATATTTTACTTCCCTGCCTGGCCCTTACCATACACATATTTGGGCTCTAATGTTCTCTAATTAGACAATTGCAAGGGCCTTTCTACCACCTTCCATGTTCTGCTTGGTGCACTTCCAACTATACATTGCTGCTGGCATACCCCCTCGAGTCATGTGCCCCAATGACTTTCAGTGGCTCTTTAATGTGTCTCTCAAATGAAGTATGCATTCTACTCCCTAAGTCTTCCAGCCTCATTCCTACCACTTGAATTCCTCCCTAGATGGGGTTCTCCAGAAAAATTAAACTACAGGTGGGTTTCCAAACAGATTCTGACATTTTCCCACCTTTGCTCATGTTGTTCTCTCACCTGTAATATTTCCTTTCTTACTCTACTTCCATTTCTTTTTTTGAAACAGAGTCTCACTGTCAACTCAGGCTGGAGTGCAATGGCATCATCTTGGCTCACTGTAACCTCTACCTCCGAGGCTGAAGAAATTCTCCTGCCCTAGCCTCCCAAGTAGCTGGGATTATAAGCATGCACTACTACACACAGCTATTTTTTTGTATTTTTAGTAGAGATGGGGTTTCACCATGTTGGCCTGACCTCAAATGATCTGCCCACCTTGGCCTCCCAAAGTGCTGGGATTCCAGGCATGAGCCACCATGCCCAGTCTCTACTTCCATTTCTTTGTCCTTCAAATTTCTCATCGCTTTCACTTTGAGCCATGTCCCTCATGTGCACATATTAATAATTCTGTCCAAAATTTTAACAAATCAAAATTTGCTAAAAAGACAACGTACCATAGTCAAACAAACAGGGTTTATCCCAGAATGTAAGGTTGGTTTACCATTAAGAAATCAATCAATGTAATTCATTTTATTCATTTTTGGTTTTTTTTGAGATGGAGTCTCACTCTGTCACCCAGGCTGGAGTGCAGTGGCACAGTCTCGGCTCACTGCAACCTTCACCTCGTTCAAGCAGTTCTCCTGCCTCAGCCTCCCAAGTAGCTGGGATTACAGGTAAGCACCACCACGCCCGATTTCACCATGTTGACTAGGCTGGTCTTGAACTCCTGACCTCAAGTGATCCACCTGCCTCAGCCTCCCAAAGTGCTGGGATTCCAGAAGTGAGCCACTGCGCCGGCCCATTGTGTTCATTTTCTATTGCTGTGTAAGAAATTGCCATGAATTTAGCAGTTCAGAACAACTCAAATTTGTTTTAAGTTTCTGTAGATCAGAAGTCAAGGCCAAATTCTCTGCTCAGCATCTTAACAGGCTGAAATCAGAGTTGGCCATAGCTGTGGTTCTCATGTGGGGCTCAAGTTTCCTGCTCAAGTTTGGAATTTCCATAGCCTTTTATTAAACCTCTTTCTATAGCCTGTTTCATTTCATAAATGCTTGTGTCACCACGTCCTCTACGCTGAAGGCTGAAACTGTCCTCTTTATTCTCAGTTTTGTGGACCTGAACTAAGAAGTTCAAGTGCACTGGTGCTTTCCTTTTTTGCTTGAGCATTTTATAACAGTGAATAAAGAGTCATCTTCAATTATATATTTCTACCATTTTGCCACAGTCCTTGTCTGCATTCTTCTTATTTGGCAGCACTTTCCTCAGTCTGATAGTCAGCATTTCTGACAGCTGTTTGGTATGGCTTTCAATTAGAGACAGCCATCTATAAAGGGTACATTGCCATACAGCCCATTATGGTTCTGGAGCAACAATTACAATTATTTATAATCCAGTGGGCCAAAGTATTTTTTTTTTTTAGAGCTCTTACCTGAACATGGCTCTGCCATTTCTGGATAGAACTTTCATTTTAAGAAATTGCATCCAGTAAATTGCACTAGACAATGACATATCTGAGAAACTGGAACAAATACCCACATTCTCAACTAGGGGGTTATACTCTGGCACACAGGTACAAGTAGTGCTTTACTTCTCTCCCCATTTCAGCTCTACCTACTTCTTTTTACTTTCCGGTAATGGGTTCAGGCAGAGAATTGCACTCTGGGAGTAGGCAGAGATTCTACCTAACTGGGAGATCCATCCCCTGAATGGATCTCAGGTGGGTTTACCCAGCTGAGATCCACTGACCTAGATCAATTAAATCATCATCTCTGGAGATGGGGGCTTGGGCATGGGTCTTCCCAAGGGGAGATCCAGGTTTTGTGGGGCTTAATGCTTATAAAATTTGGGGATCTTTCTGTAAGAAAAATAACACAGATTATAAATACAAATTTACATATGGAAGTGAATAGAATATTAGAATATTTAGAATGAGTAAAAAAAGACAACAATTATTATTTATATGGAGATTCACATCCATTTTATTTGAGATCACTGTGGGCAAATTACCAGCAGAAATTCTTCTTGATCACAACCTGGCTTTCTCTCCCCACCTAGGATACTGTATCAGTTTCAGCACTCACAGGGGCCTGTGTAATTGAGGTACCCTGAAGTCTAAATGTTCTGAGCAAGCTTCATGGTGAATTTACCTCTGGGCCTTCTGCTGCAGTGCACTAGCTCTGGATGGAATCCCAGCCCAGCAGAACAGGCACAAGGCCCACAAGGCCCTAGCCATCTTAATCACAATTTCAGAAAACTTGGCATTGGAAGGTAGGTTGGAGGTGGGCAGCGGGCACAGCAAGAGGGAATTGAGATTGCAGCCAAAAGGAGTTTGGTCGCCCCAGACTAGAAAAAAGCCGCTCCAGCCACTCTGCTGAGCTTTGATTTTCAGCATCAGCCCTGACATCCTCGGCAGGGTAAGTGGGAGAAATTTAGGACTGGGGTGGTAAAAGCCAGGCAACAAGGAGAGGTATACCTCGTAAGTCAACACGATCACCCTCCATATTCCTCAGGAACATTAAGTCCTAGGTTGGCCCAAGAAACCAAATGAACCAAGTAACCAAGAGACAAGCCACACAGGCATCCAACAGGCGTAACTAGGGAGTCAGACTTCAGGTCTTAGAGAGTAGACTTACTTCTTTGCTCCATGAGATGAGGTTGTCGGGGAGACTAATCCTGTGATATACTCAACTAGTCAGAATGGGATCAAGAATTGTGAGAGGAGAAGTGGCTAAGACTATGTGTAGAGGTCTACAGTGAATGCAACTGGGAATTACAGAGGATGAGAGAATGAGGCCAGAGCTGACTCAGGGTAATAACCACTAGACAGAGGCTCTCTTGACCCTGTGGATGGAGCATGGAGCTTGGTAGTCCCTCCAAGCTCTTCATAACACCAGGGGTTGCCCAAGGAAGCATATGGAATTTGCTAAGATAAAGGGTTGAGGGATTTTTAGACCCTTGAAATCAAGAGTTGGGCCCTACCACCACTAATCCAGTCACCCCACCACCATCTGGATTGGCCAGATACTCATTTATCAGAACTGGAGATGAGAACCATTTGACTGTGAGCTTTGCTCCTTAAGGTTAGATGGGCACACCAAGGATTATGTAGGCTATTTCTGTTAATTCCCATCTTCAGCACAGTTAATAGAGTGCCTATGTTATCAACATTGTTACTGCTGTTGTGTCAGGAACCTGACAAGTACTGCGTCTTCATTCTAACAAGAACAGACTCCTTTTCTTCTGGAATTCCCCAGAGAGTAGACTGTTGTGTAAGGTTTTTGGGGAGATTGATTATAGGACATGGAATGGAATCCAGCACAAGGTAAAGAGAGAGTTTTCTGATCTCCTTCCCTGGGTAACTGTACTCCTCCCCTCATCCCACCTGTGTTGCTGTTATCCCTGGGTATGATTGCATGTGCTCTAATCTTTATATTATAAACCTTTAGGGAGGAGGCAAACTGCAAGTTAAGAAGGTATGTGTAGTTGATACCCTAGTCAAGCAAGTCATGCCAGCGAACCAACAGAATGCCCACGGTGGCTCCAAGTATTCTTCCAATCACGGGTATTTGAATCACTCGGCTAACTAGAAAATTAATTTTAACCAGTTATTTCATCTACTTTGCCATCCTTTTATCAAATATTTCTTCAAAAATTTTTTTAGGGGGCCAGGCGTGGTGGCTCACACCTGTAATCCCAGCACTTTGGGAGACCGAGGTGGGTGGATCACCTGAGGTCAGCCATATGAGACCATGGTGCCTGGCCAACATGGTGAAACCCCGTCTCCACTAAAAATACAAAAATTAGCTGGGTGTGGTGGTGCATGCCTGTAATTCTAGCTATTAGGGAGGCTGAGGAGGAGAATTGCTTGAATCTGGGAGGCTGAGGTTGCCGTGAGAGATCGCACCACTGCACTTCAGCCTGGGTGACAGAGTGAGATTCTCTCTCTCAAAAAAAAAAATTTCTTTATGGACATGAGTTCATCTTCTTTTTCCTTTCCTTGCCCACCCACTGGTAATCCTGAAAATAGTTAATAAAGTGGTCCAAAGAAGGCAATGGTAGGAAGAAAAGCAACAAGTTTGAATAGGTTTCAAACTAGAACTTCAAACCACACCGTAAGCAATGAGGACAAGTTGCATAACATTAGAAGAAAGTTTTTCCTCCCCAAAAAACCAAAGTTTTCCCTGTCATATTCCTAATTATAGAGACTCATGTTTCCTATAGAGTTGCTGTCTTATCCTTCCAGGTTTTCAGGTTCGTTATTTGCAAAGCATAGCATTCAGAGGCCGGGTGCAGTGGCTCATGCCTGTAATCCCAGTACTTTGCCAGGCGAGGTGGGTGGATCTCCTGAGGTCAGGAGTTCGAGACCAGCCTGGCCAACATGGTCAAACCGCATCTGTACTAAAAATACAAAAATTAGCCGGATTTGGTGATGCATACCTGTAATCCCAGCTACTCGGGAGGCCGAGGCAGAAGAATTGCTTGAACCCTGGAGGCAGAGGTTGCAGTGAGGCAGTATTGCACCACTGCCCTCCAGCCTGGGTGACAGGGCAAGCCTCCATCTCAAAAAAGAATAGTATTCAGATCTTTCTTTGAATTATGTTTATTCTCTAACACTATCTCTTTCTATGATTTTGCTTTTAACCTTTCCAATACATTTTAGAGATCTGAGGTTTCACCCTACTCCTCAACAAACAAGCTGCCATATCCACAGCATACTAAATGAAAGTTACAAAGGAGTTAGAGAATTGTGCCCCTCATAGGATCTTTTTCATTACTATTTTCCCAACTGTATTGGAGTTGGATCCCAAGTCTGTCAGAGCTAGGCCTGTCTGGCTTTGACATCTACACTCTATCCACTCTCTCCCACTGCCCATTTTCAAAGAAGGAGCAAGAGGAGAAACAGATGCTAATGATGATTTGCTTTTGAGGAAATTCAGTATTGGCTTTTCATACTTTTGAATGTAACTCTATATCAAGATATTATTAATAGTTAATAAAGTAATGTCCTATAAATGTCTGTAATAGCTACCTCTCCAGGTTGCTATTACAGACATTTATAGGACATTACTTTATTAATGTCCTATAAATAGCTACCTCCCCAGGTTGCTATTACAGACATTAAATATCACTGATGTGTCAGGCACTTTATGTATAATATGGTGATAAATAACCATAATGTATATAAAGTAACTGACACATCAGTGATATTTATTAAACAGTAATTACTATTGATACTATAAATTTGCTCCAACTCTGGAGATAGACTGGATTTAAGTCCTAGCTCTGGTTGTGTGATATTGGGCAACTTATTGAAAGTCACAACGCCTCAGTTTCCTCATCTATAGATGGCAGAAAATAGTGCCAACTTCACAGCATTGTTGTGAAGATTAAAAATGATAATGCTATTATAAGGCAATTAACATTGTACCTATCACACAGTAAATTATAAATAAACATTAGTTATATTAATGTTATTATGAGGTACTTTTCATTTTGTTTTTTCTGGTTTGTCCTTGATGTTATCACACATACTACTTCCTTGTAAATGACTCCACCTGCCTTTTTTTTTCCAATTGACATATCTATCCTTTTGAAATTCTGAAAATTTCAAATTCTGAAATCTGATTGGAAGATTTTCAATCTTCCTTCCTTCTGATCTTTATTGTTATAAGGAAGGCATAGTACTTGTCAGGAATGTTGGTTACTGAAACAACAGCAGCAATAATGTTGACAATATAGACACTGTCTATTAAGCATGCTAAAGATGGTAATTAGCAGAAAGCGCCTACGTGATCTTTGGTGCACCATCTAAACTTGAGGAGCAAAATTCATAGTCAAGAAGTCCTCATCTCCAGTTCTGATAAAATGAAGGTCTGCCCAACCCAAATTGTGGTAAGGTGACTGTAGAATCCAATTCTTTATTTCATGGGCCTAGACAACCCCTCATTTCAAACCTTTATCTTGTATAACTAAGACCAAATGAGAATTAAAAGAGACTATAATATGTAATATCTATCTGCTAAAATATGAGAGAATTTCAAAACTTGGATCAGGCAGGAATAGTGAGCAAAAAAAAAAAAAGACCAAAAAACAACAAAAAAAACTATTTTAGTAGCACTTTTGTAAAAAAAAAATATTTAAAAACTTGTTCTCACTAATCGTAATTGCAGCATTAGCATTAGTATTAGTATTCTGATACTGTGTATTCAATGTAGAATAAAGTAAATAAATAATTATGAAGTTTTACAATTTTCTTTTTTTTTTTTTCTTTTAGACAGAGTCTTGCTCTGTCACCCAGGCTTGGGTGCAGTGGCATGATCTCAGCTCACTGCAACCTCCACCTCCATCAAGCCCAGCTAATTTTTGTATTTTTAGTAGAGACAGGGTCTTAAAAAAAATATATTTTATTGCACTTTAGGTTCTGGGGTACATGTGAAGAACATGCAGGATTGTTGCATAGGTACATACATGGCAATGTGGTTTGCTGCCTCCATCCCCATCACCTATATCTGGTATTTCTCCCCATGTTATCCCTCCCCAACTCCCTACCCCCTGCTGTCCCTCCCCTAGTACCCCCCACAGACCCCAGTGTGTGATGCTCCCCTTCCTGTTGGCTGGGATGGTCTCGAACTCCTGACCTCAAATGCTCTGCCCATCTTGGCCTCCCAAAGTGCTGGGATTACAGGTGTGAGCCACCGTGCCCAGCCAAAGTTTTCTAATCCTATCATCCCTTGTGCCCTTAGGAACTAAGATTCTTGGTATGGAATAAAGAAAATATAAATGTAATAAAGATGTAATGTAAAAAATGTTATATTAAAAAAAAAGAGAAACAAACTAAACAACAACAACCCCATATCCCTGAATTTGAATGAAAGTATCATAAGGCCTAGAACCCTAGAAACAATTACCAACCCAGTAATAATGAGCACTTCTAGCACCCAGAATACAGTCTTAAAATACAATTTCACTAAAAGAAACACGGCTTTTTGAGGGAAATGACTGATTCTAGGTGTAAGGCAGGAGAGTTACGAAGTGAGCCTAGATAGCCAGAAGCTATGAAATATTATTAGAGTCATGTCAAAAGGACCTGTGAGCTGACTTGAAGAGGTTCTCTCTCAGTGGCTAAAGACAGCATGATTGGAGCTTCAAAAAAGATCATATGGTAACTTCTGATTTTCAGTCTGGTATGTAAGGAGCTAAAAAGTCGCTACCTTGTCCTAACAACTAGTCAAAAGCTTAAAAAACTGAAAAATCAGCTACTCTTCTTAGATCCATCAGAGAAGTGAGCTTAGAGGGCAAACCACTGCCCCAAAGAGTGGAGAGAAAGACAGGCAGATACAAAAAGTCACAACTGGCCAGAGACTCATGAGCTGAAAATGTTATGGGAACCAGTGGTTGGGTAGGAAAATCTGAACTATAATTGATAAATTGCTGGAAACTCAGTATAGATAAGCCTGAGAGATAAAAATCCCAAGGGGACCCAATAATGCAGAGGTTGGGAGTTGGGGGTAGAAACAATATTGTGAGATTTACCTCCTGCAGTTCTAATAAATTCTCACAGTGAATATCTCAGAAAAATTTCCTTGGGCTTCTGGCGGGGAGAGGGGAGAAGGAACCACTATAAAATATGCCAGAAGATTCTGTTTCTCTTAACAAAGTCTGCCCTCAGGAGAAACTATTTTACCAGAGTCTAACCTGCTGGAGTTTTACCAGTGCTGAACCAATCTGGAGGAAAGGAAATAGCCACTTCCAGCTCTCTCTAGCCTTCCCAATGGTGGAAGAGAAATACCCAACTCCCATCCCCTCTAGCAATCCAGTCCCATCTAAGGAGGGAAAGAGCAAAACAAAACTGAGGAGCCCGGGGCACAGATCACCAAAGACTGAGACCTAATCATAGGAATGCAGGACACTTTCCCTCCTCCCACACCTTACTATTACCTTACTAAAGGCCTATATATCACAGTTCCTTTTACTCAGTACCCTTCAACAACAACAAAAAAACACAAGCATACTAAACAGCAAAAAACACAGT
This sequence comes from Sapajus apella, assembly GCF_009761245.1. Lineage (NCBI taxonomy): Eukaryota > Metazoa > Chordata > Mammalia > Primates > Cebidae > Sapajus > Sapajus apella. The sequence continues at coordinate 14,997,060 of NW_022436962.1, read as the reverse complement.
TTGAAGAGACTGAACAAGTATCAGTCAGATGTGGCAGAATGTTGGAATTACCAGACTAGGATTTATTTTACAACTGTTGTTTAATATGCTAAGGGCTCATGCCTGTAATCCCAGCACTTTGGGAGGCTGAGGCAGGTAGATCACAAGGTCAGGAGTTTGACACCAGCCTGGCCAAGATGGTGAAACCCCATCTCTACTGAAAATACAAAAATTAGCTGGGCATGGTGGTGGGCGCCAACTACTTGGGAGGCTGAGGCAGGAGAATCACTTGAACCTGGGAGGTGGAGGTTGCAATGAGCTGAGATCAAACCACTGCACTCTAGCCTGGGTGACAGTGCAATATTCCATCTCAAAAAAAAAGAAAAAAAATAGACAAAATGATAAAGAAAGATGGATAATGTAAGCAGAGAGATTGAAAGTCTAAGGAAAAAAAAGAAAGTCTAAGAAAAAATAACAAATTATAGAGATAAAAAACACTGCAACATAAATGAAGAATGTCTTTGATGGGCTGATTAGTAGATTGGACACAGCCAAGGAAAGAATCACTGAGCTTAAATGTATTACAATAGAAACTTCTAAAACTGAAAAGCAAAGAGAAAAAAGGACTAAAAAACCCAAAAAGACAGACTATCTAAAAACCATGGTACAGGTACACAGGGTATGACATACATGTAATGGGAATGTCAGAAGGAGTAAGAAAAGACAGAAAGGAACAGAAGCAATATTTGAGGCATTAATAACAGAATTTTCCCCAAATTAATGTCACATAACAAACCAAAGATTTAGGAAATTCAGAGAACACCAAGCAGAATAAATGTTAAAAAAAAAAACCCCACTATATCTAGGCATATCATAGTCAAACTTCAGAAATCCAAAAATAAAGAAAAAAATAAAGACCTTCTCAGACACAAAAAAAATTGAGTGAATTTGTTGCTAGTAGACCTGCCTTGCAAGAAATGTTACAAGAAGTTCTTCAGACAGAAGGAAAATGATACAGGTCAGAAACAGATTTACATAAAGAAAGGAAGAATGTCAGAGAATAAATAAAAAGTAAATTAAAAATCTTTATTTTTTTTATTTTTAACTGATCTGACAGATAAGATTATTCAAAATAATAATAGCAACAATTTTGGGGGGTTTTTGGTATTTGAATATATAGACACATCCTTACATATAAGTGAAATGAATGACAGCAATGATGCAAAGGTGGACAGGAGGAATTAGGATTATTTTGTTATTACTTATACTACCCACAAAGTGGTATATTGTTATTTGAAAGTGAACTTGGGCGAGGTATGGTGGTTCGTGCCTGCAATTCCAGCACTTTGGGAGACCAAGGTGGGAGGATTACTTGAGGCCAGGAGTTTGAGACCAGCCTGGGCAACATAGTGAGACTCCCATCTCTACAAAAACACTAAAAACCTAGGCCAGGTTTGGTGATGTGCACCTGTGGTCCTAGCTACTCAGAAAGCTGAGGTGGGAAGATCATGGGGCTCAGTAGGTCAAGACTACAGTTTGCAGTGAGCCATAATTATGCCACTACAATCCAGAGTCAGAGAATGATATACAATGTTAACACCAACTAATAGAAAGTAGGAGTAGCTATACTAATTTCAGGCAGAGTAGATGTCAGAGCAGAAATAAAATAAAATGCAGTATTACAAAATAAGAAGGGGTCAATACTCCAAGATGACATAATAATCCTTAATGAGGATGCACCTAACAACTGAGTGTCAAAATATGTGAGGCAAAAACTAATAGAACTGCTTTGAAAAATAGACAAATCTACTATTATAGGTGAAAACTTTAACATCTCTATTAGAAGTAGATAGATCTAGAAAGCAGAAGTCAGTAAGGACAAAGTTGGACTCAACAGCATCATCAGTCAACTGCATATAACTGACATCTCTGAACTACTTCTTCCAAAAACAGCAATTACACATTCTTCTTAAGCTAACATAGAACGTTTACTACGACAGACCACATTCTGGGCCACAAATGCATTTTAACAAATTTACAAGAATAGAAATCATACAATGTTAGATCTCAAACTACAATGGAATTAAACCAGGCATCAGTAACAGAAAAATCAGGGAAAAATCCAAAAATAATTGGAGATTAAACAACAGACTTCCAAATAACACATGGTTCAAGGAAGAAATATCAAAAAATGTAAAAAATATTTAAATCAATTGAAAATAAAAATACAACTTATCAACATTTGTGACATACAGGTAAAGCAGTGCTTATAGCGCTGAATACATATATTAGGAAAAAAGATTAAAAATCAATAATCTAAGCTAAAAGATTATTTCCAGAAGTAAACTAGAAAAAGAAGAGCAAATTATTTCCAAATAAACAGCAAAGAAATAATAAAAATTGCCTGGGCACAGCTGCTCATGCCTGTAATCCCAGCTACTTGAAAGGCTGAGGTGGGAGAATTGCTTGAGGCCAGGAGTTTGAAACCAGCCTGGGTGACATAGCAAGGTCCCATCTTTAAAAAAGAAAAAGAAAAGAAATAATAAAAATTAAAACAGAAATCAATGAAATTGAAAACAAAATTAATAGAGAAAAATCAACAAAACCAGGGGCTGTTTGTTTGGAAAGATCAATAAAATCAATAAGCCTCTAGCCAAGAGAAAAAGGGAGAAGACACAAATTACTTACGTCAGAAGTGAAATGAAGGACATTACTAAAGATCCCATGGACATTCAAAGGTTAATAAAGGAATACTGTGAATGACTCTGCCCCATAAATTTGATAACCTAAATGAAATGGACCAGTTCCTTGAAAGTTATAATCTGCTAAAACTCACACAAGAAAAAATAGACAATCTGAATTGCCTGTGTCTATTACATAAATTAAACCAAAAATTAATAACTTTTCAACACAAAGTACCAGGCCCAGATGAGTTCATTAGCGAATTCTACCAAACATTTAAGGAAAAAAAATTATATAAATTGTTTACAATCTCTTTCAAAAAAATAAAAGTGGGAATACTTCCTAACATACACTATGAGGTCAGCATTACATTAACACCAAAATCAAACAAAGACAATGCAAGAAAAGAAAACTACAGACCAATATCTGTCATTAATATATATGTAAAAATCCTCAACAAAATATTAGCAAATCAAATTGAACAATGTGTAAAATGAACCATAAACCAAGACCAAATGGGAAGTATCACAAGTGTGCAAACTTAATTCAACTTTTGGAAAGCATTTAAAGAAAATCACATGGCTGTGTATGGTGGCTCATGCCTATAATCCCAATACTTTGGGAGGTAAAGGTGGGCAGATCACCTGAGTTCAGGAGTTCAAGACCAGACTGGCCAACATGATAAAATCCCGTCTCTACTAAGAATACAAAAAAATTAGTTGGGTTTGATAGTGCACACCTGTAATCCCAGCTACTTGGGAGGCTGAGATGAGAGAATCACTTGAACCCAAGAGGCAGAGGTTGCAATGAGCTGAGATCATGAAACTGCACTCCAGCCTAGGTTATGGAGCAAGACTCTGTCTCAAAAAAAAAAAAAAAGAAAGAAAGAAAGAAAAAGAAAATCACATGACCATATCAATAGATGCAGAAAAAGCATTTAATAAAATCCAACACCCACTCATGCTAAAAACTCATAAAACTAAGGATAGAAGAAAACTTCCTCAATTTGATAAAGAACATCTACAAAAATATACAGCTTACATCATGCTTAATGGCAAGAAACTCAAAGCTTTCCTGCTAAGATCAGGAATAAGGTAAGGATAAGAATGTCCCCTCTCACAACTGCTTTTCTTTTCCTTTTTTCCTCTTCTCTTCTATTCTTTTTTCTTCTTTTCTTCTTTTTTTTTTTTTTTTTTTTTTTGTGATGCAGTCTCACCCTGTTGCCCAGTCTGGAGTGCAATGGCTTGATCTTGGCTATTTGCAACCTCTGCCTCCCATGTTCAAGTGATTCTCCTGCTTCAGCCTCCCAAATAGCTGGGGCTACTCGAACTCCTGACCTCAAGTGATCCACCTGCCTCGGCCTCCCAAAGTGTTGGGATTATAGGTGTGAGCCACTGCACCCAGCACAACTGATTTTCAACACCATACTGGAAGTCCTAGCTAATGTAATAAGAAAAGGAAATAAAAGGCATATGGATAGAGAAGAAAGAAGTAAAACTGCCTTTGTTTGCAAATGACATGATCATCTATGTAGAAAATCAAAATAATTGACCAAAAAAAAAAAACCCTCTTGGATCTAATAAATAATTATAGCAAGGTTGCAGGATACAAGGCAAATACACAAAAGTGAATCCGTTTTTTGTTTTATTTGTTGTTTTGTTTTTTGTTTTTTTGAGATGGAGTCTTGCTATGTTGCCCAGGCTGGATTGCAATGGCATGATCTTGGCTCACTGCAATCTCCGCCTTCTGGGTTCAAGCAATTCTCCTGCCTCAGCCTCCCAAGTAGCTGGGATTACAGGTGCATGCCACCATGCCTGGCTAATTTTTATATTTTTAGTAGAGATGGGGTTTCGCCATGTTGGCCAGGCTGGTCTTGAGCTCCTGACCTCAGCTAATCCACCTGCCTTGGCCTCCCAAAGTGCTGGGATTACAGGCTGGAGCTAGTGCGCTCAGCCTCAGTTTTCTATATGCCATCAATAAACAGTGGAATTTGAAATTAAAAACATATAATTATATTAGCACCCCCGAAAATGAAATAGTTAGGTATAAATCCAGCAAAATATGTACAAAATCCATATGAGGAAAACTACAAAACTCTTACTAAAGAGGTCAAAAAAGAACTAAATAAATGGCGACATATTCCATATTCCTGGTTGGAAAGACCCAATATTGTTAAAATGTCAGTTCTTCCCAATTTCATCTATAGATTCAGAACAATCCCAAGCAAAATCCCAGAAGTTATCTTGTGGGTATCTCTTATAGAAAGAGACAAAAGACTCAGAATAGTCAACACAATATTGAAGGAGAAGAACAAAGTTGGAGGACTGACACTACCCAACTTCAGGACTTACTGTAAAGCTATAGTAATCAAGACAGTGTGGTATTGGCAAAGGAATAGATAAATAAATCAATAGAACAGAATACAGAGCCTAGAAATATACCCACTTAACAACAGTCAAAGACAAAGCTGCAAAGTCAACATAATGGAGCAAAGACCGTATTTTCTACAAATGCTTCTGGAAAAACTAGACAACCACATGCCAAAAAAGAAAAAGAAAAAACCTAGACATAGACTTACATCTTTCACAAAAATTAACTCAAAATTGACCAGAAATCTACATGCAAAACTATAAAACTCCTAGAAGATAATATAGGAGAAAATCTAGGTGACCTTGGGTTTGGCAATGACTTTTTAGATACAATACCAAAGGTACAATACTTAAAAGGAATAATTGATAAGCTGGGCCTCATTAAAACTAAAAGATTCTGTTTTGCTAAAGATATATCCAAAGGAACAAGAAAACAAGCGACAGACTGGGAGAATTTGCAAGAGACACATCTGATAAAAGTATTCTTTGTATATTTTAAGTAAATACTTAAATATTTTTTATCTTACTCAAATATTTTTATCTTACTTAAATTTTTAAATAATTTTAAATACTTACTTAAATATTTACTTAAAATAGGCAGGGTACAGTGGCTCATGCCTGTAATCCCAGCACTTTGGGAGGCCAAGGCGGGTGGATCTCTTGAGGTCAGGAGTTCGAGACCAGCCTGGCTAACATGGTAAAACCTAATTTCTACTAAAAATACAAAAATTAGCCAGGTGTGGTGGTGTGCACCTGTAGTACCAGCTACTTGGGAGGCTGAAACAGGAGAATTGCTTGAACCTGGGAGGTGGAGGTTGCAGTGACCTGAGATTGCACCACTGCACTCCAGCCTGGGTGACAGACCAAGATTTCATCTCAAAAAAGAAAAAAAAAACAAAAACAAACACAAACATTTACTATTTACTTAAAATATACAAAGAACTCTTAAAATTTAACAATAAGAAAACAACCTCATTTAAAAAATGGGTGAAAGACCTGAACTGACACCTTATTAAAGAAGATATACAGATGGTAAGTAATCATATGAAAAGGTGTTCAACATCATATGTCATTAGGGAACTGCAAATTAAAACAACACATCATTAAAATGGCCAAAATCCCAAACACTTACAATACCAAATGCTGGTAAGAATGAGGAACAGGAACTCTCATTCATTGCTGGTAGGAATGAAAAGTGGTACAGTCACTTCAAAAGACAGTTTGTCAATTTCTTACAAAATGAAACATACTCTTACCATATATTCAATTGATCATCCTCCTTAGTATTTATCCAAATGAACTGAAAACTTATGCCTATGCAAAAACTTGCATACAGATGTTAATAGCAGGTTTATTTATAATTTCCAAAGCTCAAAAGCAACCAAGATGTCTTTTGGTAGGTGAATGGATAAGCTATGGTACATACTCAGTACTAAAAAGACATGAGCTATCAAATCCAGAAAAGACAGCGAGGAAACATAAATGCATATTAGTACATTTAAAAAGCCAGTGTGAAAAGTTTACATACTGTACCAACTACTATCATGCATTAATGACAGGGCCACATTCTGAGAAATGCTTTATTAGGAGATTTCATTATTGTGCAAACATCATAGGTTGTACTTATACAAACCTATGTACTGGTATAAGTATCGGCATAGCCAATTGTTCTAGGCTACCAACCTGTACATCATGTTACTGTACTGAATACTACAGACAATTGTAACACAATGGGAAGTATGTGTGACTAGAATGTCATTAATGCAGCCCATGACTGTATATGACATTCCTGAAAAGCCAAAACCATGGAGACAGTGAAAAGATGAGTGGTTACCAAGTGATAAGGGAAAGGGAGGGATCAACAGGTGGAGCGTGGAGGATTTTGAAGGCAGTGAAATTACTCTATATTATACTATAATGGTGGATACATGTCACTATACATTTGTTCAAAGCCATAGAATACATACGAAGAATGAACCTTCATGTAAACTATAGATTTTGAGTGATGATAATGTGTCTATGCAGATTCATTGTAACAAATGTACCGCTTTGGTGTGAGATGTTTATAGTGGGGGAATTTGTGAATATTTGGAGACAGGGGATATATGCGAACTCTCTGTACCTCCTGCTCAATTTGATGTGCCCTAAAACTGCTCTAAAAACTAAAATTTATTAAATAAATAAGGGTGTTATGTACATATGAGAGTACATATAACGTTTTTTCATTCTTTCTCCCCATTTGCTTCCTCACTTTTCTCTCCTGGCCTTGCCTCTCTTCCCCTGGTCCCATTCCTCACTTCTCACTGCCTTCCCATCCTTTCTCCTGTTTTTCTATTTCTCCTCCCACCTGCTCCCTCCCTTCATCCTCCTGGTCCCTACCACCTGCTTCTCCCCCACCTCCATCCTCTCTTTTGCTACCTCCCCTTCCACTTGCCCCCTTGCTTCTCCCCTCTTGCTCCTACCCACCTGTTTCTCACCCCCTCCATTCTCTTTAGTCTCCCCTTCACCCCTCAACAAAAGCCTCCTTTCTTCTTCCCTTGGCCCTAACCCTCACTTTCGCAAGCCCTGCCATCATTTCTACCTAGCCTTGCCCCGTCGCTGCTGTTTGGCAAGGTCTCCACCCTTTATTTCCCTCAAATTCTTCAATCCTATCTTGTTAAAAAAAGAGAGAGAGAGAGAGAGAATACATATAACATGAATTAGTCTTTAATATACCATCTGTTTTGAAATTGTCTCTTCTTCCTAATATAAAGTTAGTGTTGAAATATTAGAACATTAAAAAATAGAGAAGTAGAATCTAATTTTGAGGCCCCTTTTGAGATCTTAAGGCTCAAACCAAAGGGTCTTGAAACTGACCCAATAGTCTCATAGACAGTTTTCTAAAAAATATAAACATGGAAATTGACCCTTCTGGTCTTAAAGCTGAAACTTTGCATTCTTTTATCTGAGTTCCTTCCTCAGGAACAGACCCTCCAGGCCTCTCAAAATGTATTGAAGAACTGAAACTCACCAGATCATCTCATCCAGACAATGAGATGCCAGGTCCCTCATATATCTTGAATGCTTCCTTACCCTCCCGTTTTCCTACACATAGTTACATTTCTTCCCTGCTATATAAACCCCTAATTTTAGTTGGTTGGGGAGATAGATTTGAGACTGATTTCCCATCTGCTCAGCTGCAGCACCGATTAAAGCCTTATTCGTTGGCAATAATTGTTTGACAATAATTATTGTCTCGGTGACTGGCTTTCTGTGTGGTGCACAGCAGGACATAGACAGAACCCCTGGTGTTTTGGTAACAGTCTTCTGACCATGAAATGCAAACTCCAAGCCTCCTTTACCCCGTTTGGCTACTGGGAGTTTATTAATAATGCTAATTACAAAAGTTGAAAGTGTTTTCCAATCAATTCTAGCTTTTCTAAGAACACATTATAAATCTAAATATTTTTCATTCTGGGAAAAGATAAATAAAGTGACGGAATTTATACTACTTGGTATATTCTTACTAAATAGTCAGGAAAATGAAAATAAATATATTAGAAATGTATATTTAGACACTGTGTATTAGATAAGTGTATTGAAATGCTAGATCTTGAAAACATAAGGGTTAGTGACAATACCAAGCTGTCCAGTATTATGTATACCATATTATTTTTGCATTTATTGGTATTTTTAATATCATTATTTATGCAAAGTATAAAAACACAACAGGAACTTATGGGGAAGGAAGAGGGAGAGTAGGTGAGATGCAAGAGAAAACATAAGGATTTCAACCTTATTTTCAAGGTTTCTAAAAGAATCTGCTATGAAATTTCTTCTGATTTTCTCAAAGGGCCCTAATGGGTAGAAGTTCCTTACCACTTCCAGACCATTTAGTAAGGTAATATTTTCATCTGACTTTAGGTTTTGTTTCTATTTCATCTGACTTTAAATTGCATGCCCTAATTCTGGAATTCCAAAATTTGCGAATTTAATTTTTTCACTCTAACCTTACCATTGTGATTTTATAGGAGGTAGCCAGAAAGAGTTTAATCAGAGCTCATCAGACCTAGGGTTAAATCCTAGTTGTATCACTTGTTAGTAGTTTGGTGTTAAGCAAATTATTTAATTCTGTTCCTTTGTCTGCAAAATGGTGGTAGCAAAAACATTCCTCTCTGGTTGGGGTGAGGTAATATGTAACAGAGATATGGAAGTGCTGGGAAGGGAAGAGCAAGGGGACCAGGGGAAAACCATCTCCCTTCTGGCTGCCCCATCAGCTGAGAGCTACCTCCATTCAATAAAACCTTGCACTCATTCTCCAAGCCCAGATATGATCTGATTCTTCCAGTACACCAAGGCAAGAACCCAGGATACAGAAAGCACTCTGTCCTTGAGACAAGTCAGAGGGTCTAATTGAGCTGGTTAACACAGCCGTCTAGAGGCGGCAAAACTAAAAGAGCACCCTATAACGCATGCTCACTGGGGCTTCAGCTGTAAACATTCACCCCTAGACAATGCTGTGGGGTTGGAGCCCCACAGCCTGCCCCTGTGTATGCTCCTCTAGAGGTTTGAGCAGCAGCCGGGCACTGAAGAAGCAAAACACACTCCCATCGCACACCCTGCAAGGGGGATAAGGGAACCTTTCCCATTTCAACAGCAGCTGGCATAAAGCTAGTACTCAGTAAATGCTAGCTTTTTTAAGACTTAAATCACATTGTTCTTCAGTCTTTGAGTTTCTTTTCTTCAGTCTTTTAGTCTGCAGAAAAATGAATGAACTCCAAGAGAAATATCTAGTCTGCAATGTAGTAGGTACGTTGAGGCAGATGGCTAAAAATTTTACAGGGAAATATAAGTGATACAATTAAACATAAATTACAGCTCATGGATAAGTATATTTTAGGGATTAAACAAAAAATAAGTGAATATTTTCAAACACACCATTGAAGAGGAAGCTTATACATTGTAAAATGTGTGATGTAAGGAATTAAGTGATTTCTACTAGCTTCAAAATACCATCAACAGCATTAACTGATTTAGTTATGTTATATGACACATCACAGAGATTACCTGTATTAACTACAAAATAAATGTTATGATCCAGAGTTACTAAGAATGAAATGGGTAGTGGGTAAACTGCATAAGTGATTAATAAATATGAAGGTGTGTTGTCGTTTTGAATGTAATAGCAGCTGTGGTTAATATGTGATCATATTCTAAAGCAATTAGACAATAGTTAATAAACCCTTTAACAAATCACAATCAGTCAGAACATTCAGAATAGAAGTCTTGTGTTTTTTTGATTACTTTAGATTCTGAGGCCTCCTTAAACAAAAAGTGGCTAGTCAAATATCTTTCAAAGTAGTCAAATATTTAAGTGTGGTTGATCTCTCCAAGAAGCAGCAAGTGGATATCATGTGTCTACAGAGACAACACTCTGAAAAGAATATATCATTTACATTCAATTCCAGTCAAAAATGCATAACCTGAATCTAATCCAACAGACAACATCAGCCAAACCCACAATAAGGGATGGTGTATAAAAGAACTGGCTTTTATTCTTTAAAATATGTCAATGTCACAAAGAAAAAAGATAGGCTGAGGCCCTGTTCCAGACTGAAGGAGAAAAAAGGAATGTTATTCTAATATAAGATGTGATCCTGGATTGAATCCTGTAGGGGGGAAAGGTATTATTGAGACAATCGATAAAATTGGAATATGTGTTACATATTAGATAAAAGTATTTTATCAATGTTAAATTCACTGAATTTAATAACTGAACAGTGGTTATGTAAAGAGAATATCCTTAGTCTTAGAAAATATACACTTAAGTTTTTAAGGCTATAGAGACATGATATGCAACCTACTCTCAAATAATTTAGGAAAAATTTTATAGAGACAGACAAAAAAGACTGATAAAGTAAGTTTGCAAAATATTTAAAATTGATGAATCTTGGTAAAGCATGTGAAAAATTTGAGGTTGTTTTTCCAACTATTCTGTAAATTTAAGATTATATCAAAATTAAAAGTTAATTTTAACAAGTATCCATGAATCACCTGAATCAGAATACTGGAGTATTTACTACAGATGCAGATTCATGAGACCTGCCACTGACTACTGAATTAGAAATTCAGGCAGTGTGGACAGGAGAGGTTACAGCCTGGCAATTTTCATTTACAAAACATTCTTGGTGACTGTTATTTACACTAAAGTTTGAAACCATTGGGGGTGTACTTCAACTAAAAATCAGTTATGGCCAGGTACACTGGCTCACACCTGTAATCTCAGCACTTTGGGAGGCTGAGGCGGGCAGATCACCTGAGGTCAGGAGTTCAAGACCAGCCTAGCCAACATGGTGAAACCCCATTTCTACTAAAAATACAGAAATTAGCTGGGTGTGGTGATGCACACCTATACTGCCAGCTACTCGGGAAGCTAAGACAGGAGAATTGCTTGAACCCGGGAGGCAGAGGCTTCAGTGAGCTGAGATAGCACCACTGCACTTCAGCTTGGGTGACAGGGTGAGATCCTGTCTCAAAAAAAAATCAGTTATAATGTGGCTGGGTACAGTGGTTCACGCCTGTAAAACCAGCACTTTGGGAAGGCAAGGCAGGAGGATCCCTTGAGCCCAGTAGTTCAAGACCAGCCTGGGCAACAAAAAGAGACCCTGTCTCAAAAACAAACAAAAAATATCGTAATTATAATGCTTTCATTGGCCAATGTATTTTATTTTCTTTTTTTTAAAAAAAACTTTAAAACTCGAAACCTTTTTGACTTTCTTACATTTCTTACTTTTTAATTTTTTTACCTTAAAAAGAAAAAAATTAAATTTTCTAATTGTCCAGCTACGCTCCTTCAAGCCAGTGCATTTTTTAGCTTAACTAAATGCCTTAAATAATACTACTGCTAGCTAAAATGGTTCATGTGTTTATCATGAGGTAAGCACGATACATATTTTATTCAATTCTCACAATAATTTCTATGAATTGCTATAATTATACTCCTTGTAGATAAGGAAATGGGGGCATAGAGAGGTTACACAAATTGCCAAGATCTATAGCTACTAAGGGATAAAGCCAGGATTGGAACCAAGGATAATCTGACTCTAGGGCCATACTTTTGCCACTCTGCTTTTGAGCCTTGCTAGGAAACCACATGGTAAAGTTATTGGCTTTGGCTGTCATAAAATTGACATGTTATTTATCTCTTATAAAGTCAGCCTTTAATTGTATATTAAGGAAGGAAGCAGTGGTGCAGCTAATACAATGAACATTATGATAAGGCATGGAATTTCCCCGCTAATCTTCCATCCTGGTGACAAAGCCTTGGCTCTGTGCCTAAAATAAGGCTACAGCTTGTTGTTTCTTTCTGAGCACTACTGTGATTTTTCCCATCACAGATCCTTAGATGCTCTTCAGCCTTCAGGTACCAGGCTGGGTGAGATCTGGGTATACCTTCTTCAGAAATCCACCCTTAGCATTGGTGGATTTCTTCAATGAGGTGGAATGTCATCACAGTTTTAAACTAGGAAAGGAATTGTTCCTGATGAAACCCAGGAAGTGACTTGATTAAAACAAAAAGTAAGCACTACCCCAGGGTACAGCTCAGCCTCTTCTGGTATCTCCATTCTTCTGAGGCCCAGTTCTTTGCAGAAACAGTCATTCCACAGAGAAGAGCCTCAGAGGTAGCTTCCTGGACTCTCAACAATAAGCCTGTGAACTGAGTTAGGTGCCCATTAGTCTCACTGATAGTATGGATAGAGCTGGACTGAAAACCAGCCTTCCAATTCCAGAGGCCAAGCTCTTCCATAAACCACACTGCCTCCTGAATAAAAGAGATCAATACTGAAAGTTTGTTGGAATCATGGCCTCATGTGTTTGTGCAGATTGATAAGTGCAACCCTTGTGTTAAAAAGTAAAAATGTGTTTTTTCAGCTGTGGCCAGCTGAAATGTAATATGTAAAGAGTTAGTAATAATTTTTATTGACAGATTCATCTTTTCTAATGAGAAAAAGCTTTCAGCAAAAAACATCACTATTCTGAAAAGATTGATGAAGCACCCTCAGCTCAGCCTGACCACAGTGCAGTTGTAATCCTCCATAAGAACCTTCAGGTTGCAGATGACATAATCTTATCCAAAAAATCCTAAGAAATCCACTTAAAAACCATAAGAACTAATATATGAGTTCAGCAAAGTTGAAGGATACAAGATTAATATACAGAAGTCAATTATATTTCTATATGCTTGCTATGAAAACTGTGAAAATTAAATTAGGAAACCAATTTTATATACAACAGCACCAAGAAGAATAAAATACTTAGGAATAAATTTAATAAAAGATGTATAAAATCTCTACTCTGAAAACTACAAAATATTGTTAAAAAGACATTAAAGAAGACTAAAAAAAAAATGAATAGACTTAATATTGTTAAGATGGCAATACTCCCCAGGGCATTATAGATACAACACAATCCTTATCATAATTCCATCTGGCTTCTTTACAGAAATCAACAAGTTGATCCTAAAATTCATATGGTAATTCAAGAGACCCAGAATAGCCAAACAATCTTGAAGAAGAACAAAGTTGGAGGACTCACACATCCTGATTTAAAAACTTACTACAAAGCTACAGTAATCAAAACAGTATGGTACTGGCATAAGGAGAGACAGTCATACAGATTGACAGAATTGAGAGACCAGAAATAAACCCTCACATTTATGGTCAATGAATTCTGACAAGGGTTTTAAAACCCTCCAATGGAGAAAGGATGGTCTTTTTAACAAGTGGTACTGGGAAAACTAAGTAGCCATATGCAAATAATAAAGTTGGATCCCACCTTACCTTGTACTACATATACAAATCTATTCAAAATGTAGGACTAAAACTTAAGTCTTAAGTCTTAGAAAACGTAGGTGTAAAATTTTGTGATCTTAAGCAATGGTTTCCTAGCTATGACATCAAAAGCACAAACAACAACAAAATATAAATTGGACATTATTAAAATGAGAAGTTTTGTGCTTTACCCTTAAAAAAGTAAAAAGAAGCCAGGAGTGGTGGCTCATGCCTGTAATCCCAGCACTTTGGGAGGCCAAAGTGAGAGGATCACTTGAGTCCAGAAGTTCAAAACCAGCCTGAGTAACATAGTAAGACTTCATCTCTCAAAAAAAAAAGAAAGAAAGAAAAAGAAAAAGTAGCCAGGTGTGGTGGTGTGCACTTGTGGTCCTAGCTACTCAGGAATCTAAGGTGGGAGGATAGCTTGAACCCAGGAGGTTGAGATTGCAGGAGCCATGATTGTGCCACTGCACGCCAGCCTGGGTGACAGAGGAAGACCCTGTTTCAAAAAAAGAAAAAGAAAGAAATAATGAAAGAAAGAAAAGAATAATTGAAAAGAAAATCTGCAGAATGGAAGAAAATATTTGCCATATATACCTGATAAAGAAGTTGCATTTAGAATATACATTACAACTTAACAATAAAAAGACAATCCAATTAAAACAAAGCATCTCAATAGAGCTTTCTCCAAATATATACAAGGCAGGGTGCAGTGGCTCATGCCTGTAATCCCAGCAGTTTAGGAGGCCAAGATGGGCAGATCACCAGAGGTCAGGAGATCAAGATCAGCCTGGCCAATATGGCGAAACCCTGTCTCTACCAAAAATATAAAAATTAGCTGGGCATGGTGGTGAGCACCTGCTATCCCAGCTGCTTGTGAAGCTGAGGCAGGGGAATTGGTTGAGCCCAGGAGGTGGAGGTTGCAGTGAGTCCAGATTGCACCATTGCACTGCAGCCTGGGTGACAGAGCAAGACTCTGTCTAAAAACAAAAACAAATACATATATATACATACACAATAACCAATAGGCACACGAAAAGATACTTTACATCATTAGTCATCAAATCAAAGCCACAATGAACTACCACTTCACATCCACTAGAATGGCTATAATCAAAAAGAGGGAAAATAAGTGTTGTCAAGAATGTGGGAAAATTGGAACCCTCCTACATTGCTGGTGG
Organism: Sapajus apella; assembly: GCF_009761245.1. NCBI lineage: Eukaryota > Metazoa > Chordata > Mammalia > Primates > Cebidae > Sapajus > Sapajus apella. The sequence continues at coordinate 14,982,039 of NW_022436962.1, read as the reverse complement.
GAATGTAAAATGTATCACTGTTTTGGAAAAGTCAAGCAGTTCCTTGAAAGGTTAAATGTAGAGTTAATATGACCCAGCAATTCCAATTCTGGGTACACATCCAAGAGAACTGAAAACCTATGTCCACACAAGAACTTGCACCTGAATGTTTACAGCAGCATTATTCATAATAGCCAAAAAGTGGAAACAATCCAAATGTCCATCAACTGATGAACTAATAAATAAAATGTGTTATATTCAGATAACGGAATATGATTTGGCAGTGAAAAAAAGTGAAGTCCCAATATCTTCTATAACTTGGATGAATCTTGAAAACGTCATGCTAAGTGAAAGAAGCCAAACACAAAATGCTACATATTGTGTTATTTCATTGATAAGAAATGTCTGCAACAGGTAAATCCACAGAAACGAAAGACAGAATGCCGTTTCCCAGGGCTATTGGTACTGAGAAATTTGGGGGAAAAGAAATGACTGCTAGTGAGATATGAGGTTTTTGAAAATGTTCTAAAAATGATTTTGGTGATAGTTGCACAACTCTGTGAATACACTAAAAACCATTACGTTGCATACTTTAAATGGGTGAATTGTGTAGGAAATGTGAATTATATCTCAATATATCTGATATATCTATATATGGTTCTTCACATATATGACCATATATATTTTAATATTTGTCCATATGTTTATGTGTATCACCATATATGTATTCATTTATATATCTATATACATAGATATATATGTCTATATTTATATATTTATGATGATATACAAATGAATAAACATATAGTGGTATAAATATATATCTTTAAATATTTAAAGAACCCTCAAGTTGCTCAATAGGTTCTTTACTGCTCAGAAGTTTGATGGATTTTAAATAGTAACGGCCAGGCACAGTGGCTCACGCCTGTAATCTCAGAACTTTGGGAGGCTGAGGTGGGTGGGTCATAAGGTCAGGAGTTTGAGACCAGCCTGGCCAAAATAGTGAAACCCCATCTCTATTAAAAATACAAAACTTAGCCAGGCATGGTGGTGCACGCCTGTAGTCCCAGCTACTCAGGAGGCTGAAGCAGGAGAATCTCATGAACCCAGGAGGTGGCGGCTGTGAAAATTGATACAGATGGTCTGCCACTGTGGGCTTTATCTTTAACATCGTCTCAATCCTTCTTATTAACATGAATTATCCATTTGTAAACTGCTGATTTCTTTGGGGCATTGTCACCATAAACTTTTGATAAGGCATCAATGATTTCAACATTCTTCCACCCATCTATATCAATTTTCAAGGAAAAAATAAATGTTGTTCATGCTGTAATTGAAAAGGACCGATGATTAACAGCACAAACAATAGCCAGCACCACAGACACCACAATTGGTTTGGCTTACATAATTCTGACTGAAAAATTAAAGTTGAGCAAACTTTCCACTTGATGAGTGCCAAAACTGTTGTGCTCAGATCAGCTGCAAGCAAGAGCAGCGCTTTCGATGGAAATTTTAAACAAGTGGGATCAATATCCTGAAGGATTTCTTTGAAGAATTGTGACTGGAGATGAAACACGGCTTTACTAGTATGACCTTGAAGACAAAGCACAATCAAAGCAATGGCTGCTAAGAGGTCGAAGTGGTCTAGTCAAGGCAAGAGCAGACTGGTCAACAGTAAAGGTCATGGTAGCAGTTTCCTGCTCAAGGGATTTTGCTTGTTGACTTCCAGCGGGGGATGGAGGGAGCAAAAGAATAACAACATTTATTTATTATGAGAATGTTTAGAGCTAACTAAAGCTTTCGTAGAAAAATGCCCGGGAAAGCTTCACCAGAGAGTACTTCTACACAACAGTGCTTCCACTCATTCCTCTCATCAAAGACATGGGCAATTTTGCGAAAGTTTTGATGGGAAATCTTTAGGCATCCATCTTATAGTCCTGATTTGGCTCCTTCTGACTTGTTTTTGTTTCCTAATATTTAAAAATCTTAGGGCACCCATTTTCTTCAGTTAATAATGTAAAAAGACCCCATTGACTTGGTTAAGTTCCCAGGACCCTAAGTTCCTTAGAGACTGAAGCTGGTATCATCACTGATAAAAGTGTCTTGAATGTGATGGAGTTTATGTTGAGAAATAAAGTTTATAATTTTTATTTTTATCTTTTAATTCCATTTTTCTAGGAACTTTTTGCAGTCCTCTCATACACAGTTTGTTATACCTATTAAAAAGGTGAAACATCTTCAAAGAATGTTAAAGTTATTACAAAGCCACAATGACAACCATAATTTCCCTCACTATGTTTAGTGCATGAGTTTAGAAATCTGAAAGAAGCAAATTAATATTTGCAAGTATGGCCAGAAGCACAGTTCTTATGCCAATAAAACCAAGATAAGTAGCTCATGGAAATGACTGAAACACTTACTAGCAGGAGGAAAAAACATTTTAGAGCATATCCAGGTGTAAGTTCTTTTGGCTTCATTTATAGCCAATCTGTGTGGGGTTAGGTGTGGTTGTTAGGCTATAAAGATCATTTTCCTTGAGGAACATGTTGATCTGAGGTGGTTGAAATGCCTAAAGGCAGCAAGTTAAGAGCCATAACTTTTCTTTATGGCCTTTGATTTCTGAAACTAAGGCTCAGACCAGATAGTTTATTTGAGCATACCTCGTTTTATTGCACTTCACTTTATTGTGCTTTGCAGATATTGTGCTTTTTACAAATTGAAGGTTTGTGGCAACGCCGTATTGAGCAAGTCTAACAGTGCCATTTTTCCAATAGCATGTTCTCACTTCTTGTCTCTGTGTCGCAATATTTTCAACTTTTATTATTATTATTATTATATCTGTAATGGTAATCTGTAATCAGTGATCTTTGATGTTACTACTTTAATTGTTTTGGGGTTCCAAGAGCCTTGCCCATAGAAGACGGTGAGCTTAATTGATAAATGTGTGTGTTCTGTTTATTCCACCAACTGGCCATTCCCATCTTTCTCCCTCCCTTTGAACCTCCCTATTCCCTGAGGCACAACAATATTGGAATTCGGCAAATTAACAACCCTACAATGGCCTCTAAGTGTTCAAGTGAAAGGAAGAGTTGCATTTTTCACTTTAAATCAAAAGCTAGAAATGATGAAGCTTAGAAATGAAGAAGGCATTTTGAAAGCCAAGACAGGCCAAAAACTAGGTCTTTTGCGCACTAGTTACCCAGGTTGTGACTGCGAAGAAAACATTATTGAAAGAAATTAAAAGTGCTACTGTAGTGAATACATGAATAAGAAAGCAAAACAGCCTTACTGCAGATAGGGAGCAAGTTGTAGTGGTCTAGACAGATCAAATCAGCCACAACATTTACTTAAGCTAAAGTCTAATCCAGAGCAAGGGCCTAACTCTAATTCGATGAAGGCTGAGACAGGTGAGGAAGCTGCAAAAGAAAAGTTGGAAGCTAGCAGAGGTTGGTTCATGAGGTTTAAGGAAAGAAGCCATTTCCATAAAAATAAAGTGCAAAGCAAAGCAGCAAGTGCTAGTGTAGAAACTGCAGCAAGTTATCCAAAAGATCTAGCTAAGATGATTGATGAAAGGGGCTATCCTACACCCTAGATTTTCAATGTAGACAGAAGAGCTTTATATTGGGAGGAGATGCATCTAGGACTTTCATAGGTAGTAGGAAGTGAATGCCTGACTTTAAAGCTTCAAAGGATGGCTAAGGCTCTTGTTAGTGACTGAATGGAAGCCAATGCTTATTTACCATTCTGAAAATTCTAGCCCTTAATAATTATGCTAAATTGACATTTTCTGTGATCTATCAATGGGACAACAAAGCGTGGATGACAGTGTATTTATTTATAACATGGCTTACTAAATATTTTAAGCCCACTGTTGAGACTTACTGCTCAGAACAAAAATTAATTTCAAAATATTGTTGTTCATTGACAATGTACCTTGTCATCTGAGAACTCCGATGGAGGGAGGTCCAAGAAGATTAATGTTGTTTTCTTGCCTGCTAACAAAGTATCCATTCTGCAGCCCATGGATCAAGGAGTAATTTTGACTTTCAGATCCCATTATTGAAGAGAAATATATTTCATAAGGCTATATTTACCATGGATAGTGATTCCTCTGATGGATTAGGGCAAAGTAAATTGAAAATCTAGGAAGGATTCTACATGCCATTAAGAATGTGATTCATGGGAGGAGGTCAAAATATTCACAATAGCAGGACTTTGGAAGAAGTTGATTCCAACCCTCACGGATGACTTTGAGGGATTTAAGTCTTCAGTGAAGGAAGTCACTGCAGATATGGTAGAAATAGCAAGAGAACCAGAATGAAAAGTGGAGCTGGAAGATGTGAATAAATTGCTACAATCTCATGATCAAATTTGAATGGATGAGGAGTTGCTTCTAAGGATGAGCAAAGAAAGTAATTGCTTGAGATGAAATCTTCTCCTCCTGGTGAAGATGCTGTAAACATTGTCAAGATGACAACAAAGGATTTAGAATGTTACATAAACTCAGTTGATAAAGCAGTGTCAGGGTTTGAGAGGTTTTAAAGAAGTTCCACTGTGAATAAAATGCTATCTAACAGCATAGCATACTACAGGGAAATCTTTCATGAAAGGAAGAGTCAACCAATGCTGCAAAATTCATAGTTGACTTATTTTAAGAAATTGCCACAGCACCTCAACCTCCAGCAACTATCACTGTGATTAACCAGCAGCCATCCACAGAGGCAAGACCCTTCACCAGCAAAAAATTAGTTTGCTGAAGACTCATAATTGTTAGCATTTTTCAATAATAAAGTATTTTAAAATTAAGGTTTATACTTTTTTTTAGACATAATGCTACTTCACACTTAATAGACTGTAGCATAATGTAAACATAACATTTATATGCATTGGAAACAAAAAAATTTTATCATTTGCTTTATTGCAGTGGTTTGGAACCAAAATTGCAGTATCTCAGAGGTATGTGTGTACTTTGGATAAGGCAAAATCCTTTTGTATAGACCCTACTGTTTTAGTGCTCAAGAGTATATAATTAGAGTAGTCCTATATAGGATTTGAATCCAGATTTCACTCTTATACTTGAGTTACTCTATGCAGTCTTAGAAGTGGCATTTCCATGCTCGCTTCGGCAGCACATATACTAAAATTGGAATGATACAGAGAAGATTAGCATGGCCCCTGCGCAGGATGACATGCAAATTTGTGAAGCGTTCCATATTTAAAAAAAAAAAAAAAAAGAAGTAGCATTTCCATCTCTCACCATGTCCTGCCAATTTTACCCCTAAATTTCTCTCACTCATCCTCTTTTCCTCAACTCTACTGTCATCACCCTAGCCCAAGCTACCATCCTCTCTTGTCTGAATACTGCAATAACAACCTCTTAACTGTCTTGTCAATTGCACTTCTTCCTTCCTACAGTTAGTTTTCTATAAAACAGCCAAAATGTAAACTTTAGGAAAAAATCAGACCACATAACTATGACGGTGACCAACCTTTTGGTTTGTCTGGGGCTGTTCCAATTTTTTTTTTTTTTTTTTTTTTGAGATGTAGTCTTGTTCTTGTCACCCAGGCTGGAGTGCAATGGCACGATCTTGGCTCACTGCAACCTCCGCCTCCTGAGTTCAAGTGATTCTCCTGCCTCAGCCTCCCAAGTAGCTGGGATTACAGGTGCCCACTACCATGCCTAGCTAATTTTTGTATTTTTAGTAGAGATGGTGGTTTGGCATGTTGGCTAGGCGGGTCTCAAATTCCTGGCCTCGTGATTCACCCACCTCGGCCTCCCAAAGTGCTGAGATTACAGGCATGAACCACTGCACCCCGCCAACTGCTCCAATTTTAGCACTGAAAGTCTCACATCCCTCAATCCTAGGCAAATTGGGATGGTTGGGCACCCTTGGATTCTGCTCAAAACCTGCCAGCACTTTCCAATCATCCTTGTAATAAAATGCTTTATGATGGTCTGCAAGACCCCATAGGGTGTATCTCTTGCCTATCTGTCCAGCTCATCTTAGACTAGGCTCCCCTTGGACTCACCACTGTGGGTGCACTAGTTTTATCTTTATTTAGAGAACTCATTGTGACCTTTTTCACCACATGGCCTTTCCCCTTCATTTCCCTTCAGAGGATGTACTTTCTGCCTCTCTTAGTTAACCCAGGTTCGTTCTTCATATCCCAGCTTAATTGCGCTTTACTACATTCAGTTCCTCTAATACAAGCTATTGGAACATTCTGTTCCTTTCCCTCAGGTCACGTACCTCAGTTTGTCATTATATAATTATCCATTAGTAGTTTTATGTCTGACTCCCATACTAGCCTGTAAACTCTTTAAGTGTAAAAACACACATGGTTTTTACCACTGTGGATTTGACTCCTAGAATACGCCTAGGACATATAAAAAGGGGTTCAATAAATATCCACTTCAGTTCCACTGCTAATACTACAGGCCAGACTTGAGATCTCTGAAGCCTTTCCCTGCTTTTAATCTATTCATCTTCCAAATCATAATGCCAACTAGTGTCATGCTAATCTTCCAGATGTGGATATCCTGTAAATTTCCACAGACATTACTGTGTCCTGTATTGGTTTGCTGATCTGCCCATGTATATAATTAGAAAAGGTACACTTATTAAGAGTATACTATGCACCAGCACTGTGCTAAATACTTTATATATTTAATATAATTTGCTCCTCACAATCACCCTTGAGGAATGTTCTTCCTATTTTACATGTGAGGAGACAAAGGCTTAGCGAGATTAGGTTACTAATCTATTACTGCATAGAGTTTGTAAGAGATGCAACCAGAATGGTACCTGATGCATAAACCCTTGCATTTCTGTCTTTCAATTGCATGTTTTATTAGTTACAATTAGGCTTGGCTGTACATGACAAGAAAATCCAAAGCACAACAATAGTGGCTTAAACAAGATAGAAATTTACGTCTCTCTCATGGTTCTCCTCTGGTCTCTCCTGTTAAAGAGGCCAGAGGAAAGCAGTCCAGGGTTAGGATGACCTAATTATCAGGGATCCACGTGTTGTTTGCTCTCCCTAGCTTGTGGCTTCCACCTTCAGGTACAAAATGGCTACCTGAGCTCCAGTTTCCTCATCCCTATTTAGTTAACAGGAAAAAGGAAGATGTGTCTTTTATCCTTTAAGGATACCTTAGAGAAGTCACAGCTGATACTTCTGTTTATATTTCATTGGCCAGATTATAGACCTTACTGCAAAGGGTGCTAGGAAATGTAGTCCATGCTTTTGTTGTCCATAGGCTGAACTTAAAAAAAAAAAAAAAGAAATCCTCCCCTAATAAGGAAGAAAGAATGAATGGATATTGGGGGAAATAACAGCATCTGCAAAACACACAATAGAGCAAGTTCTACTTATGACTTTCAAAATTATCTACAATTTAGTTTCATCCTACATAATGTTCTAGTTTTCCACCTCTCACTTTAAACCATTGCCACAATGGGCCACTCACCTCTCGGTTTCCCAGACATATGAAACTCATTTTCAATTTTACTCTCCTTGCTTTTTCTCCTACTTAGGAGGGCTTCCTGTCAACCTACATAAATTCTACCCACACTTTACTGATTAGCTCATCTTCCTCCTTCACCATGGGTGTTCCTCTGACTATTCTAGACATTCATTACCCCTTCACTCAAGCTCCAATTGCAAACACCTAGTACCCACATAGCACAGGGATATTTCATTATCCTCTAAAAGTTTCCTCTATATTAGCTTTCTCTCCCCCAAATAGAATGGAAGAAGCAAAGTTCTAGGTACATAGCAAACACCAAATAAAATAACCTTACTTAACTCCTTTAACTCTTATGTGGACTTCTGCTTTATTCAGGATTTTTCGGTGTTAGTTTACACCAGGGGACTTCTATAGTCCCTCTCACCATCTCTTGTGAAAATAAATCCACCTAATGAATATTTATTAAGTACATGTTTGGTTTTATTTTATTTTTTTTGGAGACAGGGTCTCTCTCTGTCTCCACTCCCAGGCTGGAGTGTAGTGGTGCAAGCATGGCTCACTGCAATCTCGAACTCTTAGGCTCAAACAATCCTCCTGCTTTATCCTCCCCAGTACCTGGGCCTACAGGTGTATGTCACCATGCCCAGCTAATATTTTTGTAGAGACAGGACTTCGCTATATTACTCAGGCTGTTCTCAAACTCCTGGCCTTAAGCAATCTTCCTGTCTTGACTTCCCAAAGTGCTAGGATTACATATGTGAGCCACCACACTGGCCATTAAGTACATGTTGAAAGTGCCCATTGCTGCACTTTATCCATTCAGAGCTCTCACTTGGTTTCAATTTCTGGATTGGTGTGGTGGTATTCACTGTATTGTAGGGCACTGCTTCTTACACTTTATATGCATACAGATTACCTAGGAATCTTATTAAAATGCAGATTCTGATTCAGGAGATCCAGGGTGGGGCCTGAGATTCTGTATTTCTAAAATATCCAATCCCAGCACTTTGGGAGGCCAAGGCAGGAAGATGGCTTGAGGCCAGGAGTTCGAGATCAGCTTGGGCAACATAGCAAAACCCTGCCTCTACAAAAATACAAAAAGCCAGGCATAGTGGTATGTGTGTCTGTCTGTTGTCCCAGATACTTGGGAGGCTGAAGTAGGAGGATCACCTGAGCCCAGGAGGCAGCTGAGATCAAACAGCTGTACTTCAGCCTGGGCAACAGAGTGAAACCCTGTCTCAATAAATAAATAAACATAAATAAGTCAAAAATAAATAAAATATCCAAGGTGATGCCAATGTTGGCAGATGTAAATAGCAAGGCTGTAGAGATCCTCAGATCATCTGCCTCAGATCACATGAAAATGCTTTTTAAAGCCAAAGATTCCTGGGTCCCACTCCAGGCCTATGGGATCAGAATCTCTGGGATAGGACCCCAGAATCTGCATTTTAACAAGCTCTCTAGCAGATCTGCATATATACTAATATCCGAGTTTAAAAAGAACCCTAAGTGATTCTTATGACTAGGCCTGTTTATGAGTAAGCAGCTTTTTGAAATAATGTCATTCAGTTCAGCATAACACGGAGTAACTGAAGCTACCAAAACTTTAGAAATTAAACAATATATTAATATAACTTAAATGGTTCTAAATTTTAAAAATCCCACGTATAAAGCCGCAGCATTTTAGTATCACTCTTCTGCCCATGGCTTTGTTTGATTCATAGCACTCAGAACAGAAGAACATCCCCCAGCCCCACTTTGGGATTTCTCATGGCTGTAGGCTTGCCAGCAGCTGATTTCAAATAATTCAGATCTCTACTTCAGTATATGATTTGAAGATAAAATCTAAGATAAACAAAATATTTTAAATTGTGTTTCATAAAATATTTCTTGAAGACATTTCAAGCGAAAATCTTTCCTTAACTTTATTCTTATTTCTTTCAACCAGTAAGTACCCGCCTACTTAAGGGGGTTATTGAAAGCATCTAACAAGATTGTGTGTGTGTGTGTGTGTGTGTGTGTGTGTGTGTGTGTGTGCGCGCGCGCGCGCGCGCATGCATGCAAACGCGTGTGTCAAAGAACTCTGTCAACTGAAAAGCGTTGGAGAAATGCAAGGTGGCATGACTTTCATTACAACAGAGTATTAGTCAATAGGCTCAGCTCCAAAATGATAAATTAATCTTAAACATACAGTTGGAGTAGGAACACAGTGAAAAGTTCTTCTCACATCCCTTATGATTTAAGCCGATGTGATGCAAAGCATGGAAAGAGCCAAGCTACACTACAGAAGACTTGGGCAAGAGAGGGAAATTTAACCCAGGTAAGGGCAACTAATATGTTTTAGAGGAAACATTAAACACCACTATCAACCCTGAATGTCTTGTTAACTTCTGATGTATCAGATCATTAGGGAGTAAGTATAGCAGATCGAAAAGTGGGGAGGGAGGGGAGCAGGGAGGCTGGATCTCCGTAACCTAAGGGACTGTATGGGGACCCAGGAATCAGGAGACCACATATAGAGCTACCAACCATTTGCCAGGACCGAGGAATTTCCTAGGACACAGGACTTTCAATACGAAATTATAGAAGTAGTCCTGGGTAAGCCAGTCTGATCTGGTCACCTTGATACCACACCAACTAGATTTCTGATCTACTCTATGATGAACAAGTTGCATAATTTTTCCACACTTTATTTTCCTCATTCATAAGTGGAATTATTCTGTGTTCCTTCCTTCCTTCCTTTCTCTCTTTCTCTTTCCTTCATTCCTTTTTTACTTCCTTCCTTCCATCCATCCATCCATCCGTCAGTCCATCTTTCATTTTTGACAGAGTCTTGCTTTATCACCCAGGCTGGAGCACAATGGCACAATCTTGGCTCACTGGAACCGTCGCCTCCCAGGTTCAAGCAATTCTCATGCCTCAGCCTTCTGAGTAGCTGGGATTACAGGCATGTGCGACCACATCTGGCTAATTTTTTAATTTTTAGTAGAGACAGGGTTCACCATGTTGCCCAAGCTGGTCTTGAACTCCTGGTCTCAAGTGATCTGCCCACCTCAGCCTTTCAAAGTGCTGGGATTATAGGCATGAGCCACCACATCCCATCCCTGTCTTCCTTTTCTACAGAAAAATTCCTTTCTCTTGTCAAATATCACTAAATTACACCATCTCAACACTAGAACAAAGATGTTCCAATTATTTTTTTTTAAATTTGTTGGGGGAACCCAGAAACTTAGGTATTTAGGAGATAAAAGGTTCCAGAAGAGGTTAGGAGCTTGCTGTCAATGATAGGTCTTAAAGTTATAACATGAAAGAAAGCTTGAGATGTGAGATTCAGTGGCCTCCTGGAGATGGAGGTGAGGACAGAGGAAAAAGGGTAGAAATCAGGGCAAATCACTTAACCTCCCCATTTATACAATGTGGGTAACAATACGGTCCTTTAAAGGTTGTTGTGGGCTAGGCGCAGTGGCTCATGCCTGTAATCCCAGAACTTTGGGAGAAAAAGGCAGGTGGATCGCCTGAGTTAGGTGTTCAAGACCAGTCTGGGCAACATGGCAAAACCAACCTGTTTCTACAAAAAATAATAAAAAAAATTAGCTGGCTGTGGTGACATGCGTCTGTAGTCCCAGCTACTTGGGAGGCTGAGGTGGAAGGAATGCTTGAGTATGGGAGGTGGAGGTTGCAGTGAGGCAGAGACCAGGCCAGGACACTCCAGTATGGGAGACAGAGTGAGACCCTGTCTCAAAAAAAAAAAAAAAGTCATTGTGAAGATTAAATGAATTAATGTATGTAAAGCACCAAGAACATGGCCTGGATTGTTGAAAGTGATCAATAATTGCCAGTGATTATTATTATTTTAACATAATCAGCAATAACATGTCATTATTTTGAATCTTATGTTACAAAAATACAAGTTTAAATCTGAACTTGTCTTATTCATAGGTGTACTATGTGATTTTGTAGGTTCTGTGAATAAAGGAACTTGCCAAAATATCCTTCTCCAAAACATCTTACAAATATATTCATCCATTACAATACCTGAGAATCTGCCAGCAGAAATATTTAAGGCTTTGGGGATTTTAGGAGTTTCTTTATAAAACACTAATGCTTTAGGAAGAGAATTCTCTCTTCCATTTTTTACCCATAAGCACCTTGTCATGGATTAGTTGACCACACCAGGCATGGGAGATAAGGACTGAGCCAAGAAAACACAACATTGGACAGGTGAGAAAGAAGGTTCTAGCTTAGAGTATTATCTGTTTGGGGAGCAGAGGGAGGTCTTCAGGACCCTTTGGAAACTAGGGATGATTTTAGTCTTAAGAAGGGAAAAGAGAAGCTAGCTGAACAGGAGAGAAGCCTGGAGGAGACACAGTTGTTTACTTCACAGTATTGTTTAGGGCCAATTGTGTTAATAAAGAGAGTTGCAGTCAAGTCTGGATGATTTGTTTCTTTGTTTTCTTTGAAACAGAGTCACACTCTGTCACCCAGGCTGAAATGCAGTGGCACGATCTAGGCTCACTGCAACCTCCACCTCCCAGGATCAAGTGATTCTCCTGCCTCAACCTCTCAAGTGGCTGAGACTACAGGTGGGTGCCACCACACCCATCTAATTTTTGTATTTTTAGTAGAGACGGGGTTTCACCATGTTGGCCAGGTTGGTCTTGAACTCCAGACCTCAAGTGATCTGCCTGTCTCAGTCCCCCAAAGTGCTGGGATTACAGGCGTGAGTCACCACGCCTGCCAAGTCTGGATGATTTGGCTCACCCTGTCTAAAAAATTTTAAGGTTATAAGCCCTAGAACATTTTACATAAAATAATTACTGACATGAATATAGAAGAGAACACCCATATATAGTTCCATTTTTTGTTTGAAGTTAAAGCTGACAGCAGTCAGAATGCATGACTCTCTCGGGCTGTTGATTTCAAGCTTGCAACTGTTTCCTACTAATGTGTGTGTGGCGGGGGCAGGGGGTGCTGTGCCAAGTCATTGAAGGCTATTGCTGGTAGGGTTTCTCCCTAGAGAGGAAATAGTTCATTGGAGCTTTAGTTCAGAAACCAACACAGGTAGGCAAAATGTTTTTATAATTGCTGCTAGGAAAAAGAGAGGGCCCAGGGAGTATTCTTCTGCTCAAGGGAACCTCTCCCTGGTTATAACCTAATTTGTTCTGTGTATGTGGACCAGATGGGTGGAATTAATCCTTTCAAGGTTATATGGTTAGATTGTTTTCAAATGAGTGGAGATTCCAAGCAATGTAAGAAATCCTCTTTCTCTTTCAAAGGACCATTCTCTTGTGGTTCAAAGGTGGGTTTTTAAAACAGAAACAATAATGTATGGGTGGACTCTGTTTGTTTCCCTCTTTTCTCTGTAGGGGTGTTGAAATTGTTGGCTTCATGTTTGTGTTTTGATAAAGATGGCTCTAAGGTAGCAGGATAGGGGACTAGAAACTAACTAGTCATTGAAGAAGTTCCTTGTTTTCTACAGACCGGTCTACCCTGGATAACTGGCTGTTCCAACCTTCCTGCTAAAGTCATTCAGAGAATTCATACATCTCTCTGTCCGTGGTGCAGTAAATTAAGCTATGGAAAAATCTGAGGAGGCTTCCTAAGTGGTTAAAAGGAAGCAGGGCAAAAAATTTGTAGTATAGACAAGAGGAAGGTACAACTAACTAAAATGAACTTTGAAATGCAAGAAATAAATGTGTCATCTGAAATTGTTCCCTGAAGAAGTCAGCCAAAACAGTTTCTCATCTATTATAGGAGCTGAATTATCTTGAAACTGAATGTGATATTTTGGTCAGAAGGTTAAGAAGATTACCACTCTCCTACACCCTTGGCACAAAACCAGGGGTATCTATACCTGGAACATAATGTGTTGTACTGTTTGTTGAGCTTCAAGAAAAGTCTAATGAGGTTGTAGGCAATTAATAGGAAGACATCTGAAAGACTGAGATTAGGTTCTCCCTTACTCCTTCCTTGAGGAGATACTGAAATGGCAGAACTTTGCAGTGAACACCAAATGGGAGGTGGTGATCAGCAAGCCAACGAGATAGGCCTCAGAAGAAACCAGACCTGCCCACAATTTGCTCTCTGACTTTGGCCTTCAGAACTTTGAGAAAATAAGTTTCTGTTGTTTAAGCCACCCAGTTTACAAGTACTTTGTTATGGCAGCCCTGGCTAACACACATGAGAACAGATATGATCAAATAATTTAAAATTATGAAGGGACTAGAAAAGAATGTGATCATCTCAGAATACCTCCAGGTCAAGTTTTCTTAAAGCAAGGTCTGCATACTACCTGCATCAGAACCACCTATGATACTTTTTAAAAAGCAGGTTCCCAGGTCCACTGGACCTAGAGTATTAAAATGTATGATGCCTAAGAATCTGTTTCTTTGGTAGACCCTGCAAGTGCTGTTTTTGTATACTAAAGAGCCAGAGGTCCTGCCTAACCTCTGGCTCTTTTCTGAGCCTGAAAATGAATTCTGGGCCTGGTACTAAATTTCATTTCACCAGGTGCTGCTGTGTCTAGTCCTCTGGCAGATCGTCTCTGATCGAGGAATCATGTGTAAATCCAATTGTAGGTTATCTCTCTCCAGGTGTCAGCCAACGTTTACTGAGCAGGTGAGAAAGCTGAATGGGATGGACCAAATGGAATCCTTAGAGTTTATTCTTGATTCTGGAAATAAGTATGTGCCTCACCTATCTTATTTAAGAAAATAATTACATATTTTGAACAATATTCTAAAGTACATATATTATCACTCTCATGAGATTTATTTAAAGATCTTACTACCCTTGTCAACTAAGAGAGAATGCAAGGAATAGAATGGGGCATATCTTTCCTTCACCTGTGGACCTAAGAGGAACTGAAATTAGAGAAAGCTGAGAGTTCAGAGCAAACTCTGTGATGAATATTTTCAAAGTAGGCAGAATAGGTGGCATTCTGATTCAAATATGCCAGTTCCCTAGGGAGTGTAAAATCTGCCGTACCCCTATCCCCTCCATTTACAAATGAGATTAAGTGACATAAGGTTTTATATACAGGGTTTTTAAAAACTAAAATTTAGGTAGATCATTTAAGAACGTTCAAGTCGGTAGGTCAATGGACTATTTCCCTATTTTCCTTCAGGTGGTCCAGCCTTTGAGTCAGAATGCAGTGACAGGTACCTGTCTAGGAGTTCTCATGGCCACCGTTTTTGTTTTGTTTTCATTTTTTTTGGGGGGGGGAGTGAATATTTACTTAATGCCAGGCACTTGGCTATTTTTTCCTTCTTGACTAACCAGATTTCAGTTTCTCTGTGTAGACCATTCATTCCCACTGAATTTCTTGGACGGGTGGTGGGGGGAGGGGCGATAAACGGGAAAGTGGAATTGCCATTAATGTTCCAACTGCTTTCCTGAAACAAGTCTTTTGACACTAAAAAGAATGAATTTAAAACACTAGACAATAATACTCTCCAGAGGTTAAGAAGAAAAGCCATTAGTGCAACTGTGTTTCATTAAGAATGAAAAGAGGACATTTAGTCTTCCAGGAGACAGGTTCCTAGTTTGGGCAGAGAGCCCTAACAATGAGAGGCGGCCGTGTTGGCTGAAAAGGGGCTCTCAACTGCACCAAAGCACTCCTGGGGTGTGAGGGTGGGTTCAATTCTAGGCCTTTCCGCGCCGCCCTTTCCCTCGGTATGTTCTGTACTCACCGAGGTCCTGGCCCAGCGTCCAGTTAGCGCCGAGGGTCCCGACTCGCAGGCGAAGGGGTCTGAGGCCAGGGCCAGGCGGGGCGCGCGGGCCAGGCGGCAGCGACCGCGCTTTCCTTAGAGGGCGCTGTGGGGGCGGCTCCGCCGTAGTCCCGACTCCCGCCGCTTCCTCCCGCCGCCCCTCCCCGCCAGCCTGGGCGAACGCGGCCGGGCCCTTGGGGACCGAGTGTCGGCGCCGCTGGGGACCAGGCGCGAGCCGTGCCACAGCCGGAGCCGGGCTAGGGCCCCGCCGCCACCTTATTCCGCGGCCTCGCCGCCGGCCATGCATTCTTCCGGCTCCTCAGGCTTCCAAAGCCCAGGCCGGGGCCCGGCCAGCCCGAGGTAACCCCCAGCTCAGCGGTCGCAGGCCCGCGAGCGGCAGCGGAACCGGGCCTGGGGAGGCGCTGGGGGTGGGGACGGGGTGTCGTCGTCGCGTGGCCCGAGGAGGCGGCGGCGGTCTGAGGGACGAGGGCGCGGTAGGCCCCGGGGAGGAGGTGGGGGCGCGGGGCATCCGCCCGCCTACCCGGGACCCGCCCCGGTGACAGGTCCGGCCTTTGAGTCTCCCCGTCCCTCTGTCCGCAGGGAGCCGCGAGGGGAGTAGGGCGCCCGCGCGCCCGCTCACGCCGCGCCTCGGGCCGCCTGGGCCGCCTCCGCGTCCATGACCGCGACCCCTCGGCGGGGGACACCCGCCCCGGCGCTCCGCAGCAGCCCGCCGTCCGCGCCCGCCGAGGTGAGCCCGGCGCGCGGGCCGTGCCCGCCGCCACGACCCCACCACATCCGCGGAAACCGCTGCCGGCTCTACCGGTCCCCCGCGCTACGGTAGCCTCCTCTTCTCTGCTGCTTTCATCATCCCCCGCTTCCCTGCCCTCTGGTCGGAGATCTCATTCTCTTCATCCCCGGTTCCTTGGCTTTTACCTCTTTTTGCCTTTTGCTCCCCTCCCCCTTCTCCTATCCTTCCTCTTTTTCGCTTTATAACTCCTACTTTCTTCCTCTCACCTTTTAAGCTTTTTTTTTCTGGGCCCCCTTTTTTTTTTTTTTTCTTAAAAAAAAGGGAAAACAAAAACCCTATTGCTGCAAATGAAAATTTTGAGGGTAACTCTTCGCTGGCACCAGAGACCTTTTAAAGGAATGCATCAGTTTGCAGGAATGGTGGTGGTGAGGGGACCGAGGTCCTCAGTATCTGGGAAATCTGATCGAGAGGACCCTGTTTCGGTTGTGTCACTCGTGTCTTCAGTTTGGAGATCCTGAGGGTGTATGAAGCGCGTGGATCTATTTTTCTGAGTCCACATAGACGACTGCAGTGAGACGCGGTGCGGGGACGGCTGCCGGTTACTGAATGGGAATTGTGTTATCATTTGCTAAATATATTGTGACATACCCAGTGCCTTGGTTAACAGCTCCCTTGACCTTGTGCGGCTCCTCCTCCCTCGCTCTCTGTCCCCCCTCTGGAATTTCCCCCGAGAGATCACCGAGGTACTACAACACCCAGAAGCTTCGACCCTCGCTTTGTATTTTGTGCTAGGGGCGATTTCCATGTTGGTGACTGTTTAGATGTGTTTAATCCATTTTCCTTTTTAAGTTAATTTTTCTTTTACCCCAGAAAGACAAGACGGACTCCAATGTGAGAATGGCTATGACTTTGGAAGAAGCTCCATGGCTGGGCTGGCTCTTGGTGAAAGCACTGATGAGGTTTGCCTTCATGGTCGCCAACAACCTGGTTGCTATTCCATCCTATATCTGCTATGTAATTATACTTCAGCCCCTTCGCGTGCTGGACAGTAAGCGGTTCTGGTATATCGAAGGAATCATGTATAAATGGCTTTTAGGAATGGTGGCTTCCTGGGGATGGTATGCTGGATATACAGGTAAGAGTGAGAACACTTTTGTTTAATGCATAAGACAAAATTTGTCAGGAGCCGTGATTAAATATACATTACACTTTGGGTTGAGGATGCTTTCATGTCTTCACTATTAAAAAAAATTAAAAGAAAACAGTTTTATTGGGTTTCTCTTCAGAATCTCAGAAAGACTGATGTTTACAGAAGTATAATATATATTGATAAATTTCTTAGATAATGTTTTTATTGTGGATTGAGATACATTTATTAAAACTGGTCTGCAAAAGCTCTGGTAGAGGAAAAGGAGAGCGTTGTATAGGACTCGAGAGCTTATAAAGTGAAAATGTAAGATATTTCATCTATTTCATGGAAGATGCCCGTAAACACTGGAAATTTAGAAAAATGATGCAGCCATATTTGTGCTAAGATAGTTTAATAAGTTTCTTCATTTGATGTGCTATTGCACTGTTAGCAATTTGAAAAGAAAGCAAAAATGGCTTTATTTTATGTATGTTTCTTTTGTTTGCTAGAATCTATATTTTATCTCATAAATCTGAGAGTATTAAATACAAAAAATTAAGTTAACTTTGTTAAGCTAATTGATCTTCTGAGTGTCTTTAAATAGATTGTGATTTCCACCTTTAAATTGCATTTTGGGAAGCAAGAGTAACACTATTCTGTAGTGGACTTTTATAGAACTAAATGACAAGTGGTGTTTATTTTCTGAGCTAGACCTTATATGCTTTGAGAACTTAGGCCCTTGCTGTGAAAATTATGAATCACTTATTGTATTTATTTGATTTTCCCCCCTAAGAATTAAGATAATTAAAAAAATCATGGAGGTTTTTAGCACTTGTCAGATGTGGAGGCTTTTGGCACAGAAATTTCTACCTGATAGGCAGACTCCTTAGAGATAATGCAGATGCTGTGGTCAGTAGAGGTGTAGTTCATAGCTTCGCAGAATGAGGAGGGGTACTGTCAGGGTCACGCAGTATGGCAGTTCTCCATTTGAAATTCTGTCTCCCTCTTTCCCGCCCAGGCTGCGTCTGCAGATTTTATCCACACACACAAAAGAAGGACTGACAGTATACAGCTTTTATGGAGTCTGACAGACTCTTGCTATGTCTGAGTGCTCTCAGTTGCGCCAGATGAAGCCTTTTCTCCTTTCAGGCAGTGCCATTTAATTGTCGTCTGTCTTGTTGAGATTCCAATGCTCTTTGGATATAGTAGGTGAGCTTCTGGCCCTTTTTTAGGACTAGGTGATAGCCAAAGCACTGGTAGAGAAAAAAATGAAGTTCCAGCCTATGGTGCTGAATTCTTACCTGAATTGCACTGCTGTCTTAGAATTGCTTGGCTTGGTATAGTTTGAGTATTCTCAAATATATGCTATATGGTACTAGTGGCTTTATTCTTGTACAGTATACTTAAGTTTGCTTGTTTTAAATTAGCTTATAGTATTTTCAGAAACCCGTTCTAGAAGTTCATTCTGCTTAACAATGAAATTACTGAAATGTTTGTGCTTGTGTATGGTATATTTAAGCATTAGCATGCTGGGAAGGTAAAATTAATTTGGTATTGACCTTGAGATTAGAAGGAGTGCAGTGGTGTTGCTTGATGTCAACATTAGTTATCCTGGGGCCATAGCATAACTGCAGTGTATTTTTAAGCATATTTTCTTGGGGTGTCTCTTCCTTGCTGACTATAAAACTGTAATTTCTTTTGCCACCTGCTTGGAATGTGGTCTTGGCATGATCTGCATATTTTAGTCTCTCTGAAGCATCTGCTTTTCTTTAGGCTACTGCATTTTGACAATTTGATCAGTTTGTCTCATTTAAATATAGAGTATTTTAATGTATATATTTTAAAAGGTTTTCCTAGATGTAGAATACTTGATTTCAGAGGGCTTGGTCATAGTCTGGTCATAACAGAAAATAGTCAAGAAGTCAAACAAATATAGGAGTGAATTTGGTTGAAAGCCTCAGCTGAGTTTAAAGAAGTACATCTAAGCAGAGGTTGATGAACAGGTATACCCATAAAATAATCTCAGTAGTTATATTAGCTTTTCTTTAGATTATATTTCACTTCTTCCCTTTACATCAATAGGAGGGTGGGCTTGTGAAGAATTTTTTTTTTCCCTATGCCCAAGTTTCACAGATGGAAAATTGAATATTGCCAAAGGAATTTTGCTCAGCAGATTAAGTATGTTCATGTTTTAGAATAAAAATTGCCAAAATTTGTTGAAAAACCACTTACGAGGGAATCTTAAATACTAATTAGGAAGCTAAAAATCGAATATGGGTATATTGGTATAATATGTATATATATTCAAAATTATGACATTCATTGTAATATGAGTGAATTATTCAGCTCTGCTGATGGGGACTTATGTTGATTATCCTACATGGCCCCATGTAGTAGCCACTAGGCACGTGTCACTATTTAATTAAAATGAAATAAAATTTAGCTCCTCAGTCACACCAACCACATTTCAAGTGCTCAGTACTAGGTGGCTAGTGGCTACTGTATGGACAATGCAGATACAGAACACTTCTGTCATCACAGCAAGTGCTATTGGACAAAGCTGATGTAGTAAGCATGGTTTTCTTTTCTTAGGAAAACTAAATTTTATCTTTATTAAAAAAAATCTTTCTTTAGTTCTAAACAGATTTCTTTTGTGAAAGACAGGAAGATTTATTAAAGTTTTATTAAACTGTCTCTTAACTTGAGACAAACATCACAAAAATGAGCCCTTTAAATTCACACATGCTTCTTGGATGGGGAATGGTGAGGCCGGTAATCCAATAACTTAAATGAACATTCTTGTACTTTAGTTTGCATTCTCAGAGCTGGGGAACTGGCTGTAGACATAGAAGATGAAAAAGGGATTTTCTGGTCTATTTCTGACTTTAAGTTACACATTTTAAAAAGTACTCTGAAGACATTGGGGTTTGTACACCCACAGCTTGCTACTAAAGTAGTAATGATTGTTGCTTTCACATTTTCTTATTTCTTTCTTTTTTTTTTTTTTTTGAGATGGAGTCTCAGTCCGTTGTCCAGGCTGGAGTGCAGTGGCGCAGTCTCTGCTCACTGCAACCTACGCCTCTGGGATTCAAGTGATTCTCCTGCCTCAGCCTCTCAAGTAGCTGTGACTACAGGCTCATGCCACCACACCCAGCTAATTTTTGTATTTTTAGTAGAGATGGGGGTTTCACTATGTTGGCCAGGCTGGTCTCGAACTCCTGACCTTGTGGTCCACCCACCTCGGCCTTTCAAAGGGTTGGGATTACAGGCATGAACCACTGCACCGAGTCTGTTTTTACATTTTCTTTAATGGGAAGTGCTGTACAGATATGTTGAGGAACCATTTTATATTGCCTTTGTCTTCACATTTCAAGGGGAAACCAAAAGAGAAAAGAGATACCAGCTTAACTAATCATCCACTTCTGCATGCTTTATTTGGATCTAGGGTAAATCAGTATCCCCCACCTCCACAGTTTAAGTGACGATTGGCAAATTTTAGAGAGAGGTTTCATATCAAACAAAATGTATTCTATTTATTTAAAACAGATTATTTTAATTTACTTATTTTAATAAAGTAATTGTTATCCAAACACATTTAATTAAAGTCTCGGCCAGGCACAGTGGCTTATGCTTGTAATCTCTTGGGAAGCTGAGGTGGGAGAATCACATAAGCTCAGGAGTTCGAGGTTACAGTGAGCTGTGATCATGCCACTGTACTCCAGTCTGGGTGACAGAGACCCTGTCTGTTAAAAAAAAAAGACTGTGCATGAATACTTTAAAAATATTTATTGTTAATAGAAACTCCAGAAATTTTATTTTTATATAGGATGAGAGTCACAGGTCAAAGTCTGACTGGAAGGGAGCTGGATGCCAGGGGACTTGCTGCCAAGCTGTTTTTGTATAGCAAATACTATTTTCCTTAAATTGGGCATGATTTGGGGAGGCTTTAGGGAGAGCTGATGGAGATGAGGTGTAGTTACCTCCTACTCTCCAACTGACAGCTGCCATGTCTTTCTGGGTTATTTGATTATTTGATAGCATTCTGCTTTTGGGGAAGGATACAAATTCATTGTGTGAAAGAAATTAATTTTTAGGAATTACTTCTGACTTTGAATTTCTACAGAAAGTTTCAAAAATGTATTTCAAGAGCAATATCTTTTAACCTTTGAGTGACAAAACCAATTTAGTATGTGAAGATGAACATTTTAAGAATGTGAAATAAAATAAAATTAAATAGAATATGTCAGAAATGCATGGGTTTATACTGAATGGTGCTGCACAGTTTATTTTTTACCATGAGTGCAGCCAACATTTGAAAGGCATTGTTCTAGTGGAAAGAGCACTGGGATTTTGGAAATTTCTGGGAGTCAGTGGTCTAGCTTTAACTTTAAATCTGTTCTCACTGGTAGGGTGAGATCCTTTCCTACTCTGTGCCCGCTGGATGGATCTTTATAACCCTAGGGCCTAATTTGTTATCTGATGCTCACAGAGTATTCAATAAGTGTCTAGTTCTTTAATGATCCTTTTTTATTTTTATTTTCTTGAGATAGTCTCACTCTATCGCCCAGCCTGGAGTGCTCCTTCAAAGGACTTTGAATTCTTCAGTAATTATAATACATTTAAAAGATGCAGTTTGTGGCCAGGCAAGGTGGCTCACACCTGTAATCCCAGCCACTCAGGAGGCTGAGGCAGAAGAATTGCTTGAGCCTGGGGGGCTGAGGTTGCAGTGAGCCAAGATTGTGCCACTGCACTCCAGCCTGATGACAGAGTGAGACTCTGTCTCAAAAGAAGAAAAAAAAAATGCAATTTGTATCTTCGTGGTGATGATATTAGCTAAGATTTATTGAAAAATAAACCAGGCGGTGACCAAAGTGCTTCAGTCACTTTATGCTCACAATAATTTTACCAGGGTAGTACTGTTATCCCTTCTCCTTTTGTTTTTGATGTTGAAAGAGGTTTCACAGTTACTTTCCCAGAAGCATTAATGGGATTGATGTTGCCACAAGTTTATTTTTGTATTTAAAGAGCTAATATTGACCTTTAGATAATGTTCCTAGATATATGGATATTAAAAGGGCACTTTACTACCCATATGTCCGTTTGCTTTTGAGGCATAAAATCTCTTTCTGAAGATACAACTCTTTAACATCTGAAAGCAATATCATAGCTATAGATTTCTTCAAGAGGTTAAAAACTTGGTGCTTCGGTGGAAATATAGTATAATGGAAATTTCATAAAATCCAACTTCCTTAAGGCTCTCTACTCATAATGGAGAGTAAGAACTCCACTGGAATTTTTGGTTTTGGGTGCTTGAAAGCAGATTGTCATCGGAGTGAGGAGTTACTGCATGATGTTAGGTTGGCAACTGATTTTTTTTTTTTTTTTTTTGAGAGACAAAGTCTCACTCTGTCGCCTAGGCTGGAGTGCAATGGCACGATCTCGGCTCACTGTGATCTCTGCCTCCTGGGTTCAAGCGATTCTCTTGTAGAATCCTCCCAAGTAGCTGGGATTACAGGCGTGCACCACCACACCCGGCTAATTTTTTGTGTTTTCAGTAGAGACGGGGTTTCACCATGTTGGCCAACCTGGTCTCAAACTCCTGATAAGTGATCCACCCACCTTGGCCTCCCAAAGTGCTGGGATTATAGGCATGAGCCACTGCGCCCAGCTGACAACTGATCTTGACATAAATCCAGGAGAAGAGTTTTCAGTGCAGTGTTTTGATTTTTATATGGAAAATATATCATGAAAGGAAAATTTTTTTTTTCTTCTCCATCCCTGTGGCAGTAATTAAAGGTAAATATTAGTAAATGCTTTAAACTCAGCAATCTGGTGGTACTACAGATTTGATATCTGGTCTTATTTCAAAGATAGTTTCTAATTGAATAATTTATTTTAGATACTTATTTTAAAATATATGTAATCATGCATGCACACGCCCCTGCATATTACAGAAGCTCAGGGGACAGTATTTGTAGTGTTTGTAGTAAAACTTCAGGTTCTGGAGTCAGAAAGAGCTGGGTAAAATAATTTTTGGTTTATTTTTGTTTATATTTGCCCTGCATATCTTTGCCAATCCTTTTGTTTTAAAGCTCAAACTTTTATAATTTACTTTGATTTAGATGTGTCTCTGGTACATAGCATGGAGTTAGGTTTTGCTTTATGAGTGAATTTGAAAATCTCTTCTGTTAATATGAGTTGAATTCATATTTATATTCATATGTCAAAAATTTGTTGTGGTTCTGCCATTGTATTTTATGTTTTCTGTTTTTATATACATAAATGTTAAGTCTTTCACTGTGTAGTATCTTTTCTTTGCTTTTCAGTTGTTCTGATTTTTAGGAAGATTTGTATTTCAGTCTTATTACTTTAATATTCTTAGTTCTCTATTGATAGTAACCATTCATTCTCTTCTATGACCAAAGGTCAAACTCTTTTTAATCCTTCTCTCTTCCCTTTTCTCTTCTCCTTCACCCAATCTTAGTAATATTTATTTAAAATAGCATATACATTTTTGCTATTATGTATGCTTATACTTCTACTACTTGAGCTTTGAGACTATGCACTGACTCTCAGCTGTTACATCAAGGTAATCAGTAAGCTTATTATACTTCTCCCTGCTTTCTCCCTTCTTTCAATTTATGTTATTTGAATTTATACAGTGTTATAGCCTATAATATTTATATTCTATTTACCTCATTTCCATTTGTTTTTGTCTTAATTCTTCAGTTAAATGTATATAATGTTGACCCAGGTACTTTTGCAGCGTCATTCTTTGGTTGACTGAAGTTTATCATCTAGCAGTGTCTCAATAAGGCTCATGGGAACAAGATGGGGATATTATTCTTACAGCATTTTCAGAATTTGCTTTTTGTTGCTTTATACTTTTTTTTTTTTTTGAGGCGGAGTCTCACTCTGTTGCCCAGGCTGGAGTGCAGTGGTGCGTTCTCAGCTCACTGCAGCCTTGGCCTCCTTGGTTCAAGCAGTTCTCCTGCCCCAGCCTCCCGAGTAGCTAAGATCACAGGTATGGACCACCATGCCCGGCTAATTTTTGTATTTTTGGTAAGATGGGGTTTTGCTATGTTGGCCAGGCTTGTCTTGAACCCCTGGCCTCAGGTGATCCTCCTGCCCCAGCCTCCCAAAGTGCTAGGATTATAGACATGAGCCACTGTGCCTGGCCTGTTGCTTTATCCTGAAGGATAACTTAGCAGGTTACAAAATCCTTCGCTCACACTTTCTTTTTTTGAGTATCTTGCAGGTATTATACAAATATCTTCTGGCATTAAATATTATATGAAGCCAGATTTAATTTTTTCCCGTTATTACTGACTTGGTCTTTTTGCCTGTCTGCCCAAAGGGATTCTTCCTTTATCTCTCATATCTAGTAACTTTATTAGGATATAGTGTATAGTGGTATTGACTGTTTAGCTCAATTTTTACTGGTACGTATGTGACTTTTTAATATTTAGATTCAAATGTATTTTAATTTCAGGAAAGTTTTCTTTAATCATATCTTTAAATATTTACTTTGTCTTGTTTTGGTTTTTGTTTTTGGAGACCTTAGTTATATATATGCTGAATCTCCCTTTGTATGTCTTTTATATCTGTTATTTTACCTTTAATCCTTTTTAATACTTTTTCACTTAAACATTTGTTTCTTTCCTGTCTCTTAACTGTGTTTTCTGCAGTATCTCTTTGTTCTATCAATTTCTTCTTCATTTCTGTGATGGCTTTTTTTATTCTTCCATTTTTTTTGTTTAATTCTGCCAATTCATGCTTCTCTATTCCTGTTATCTAGACATTTCTCCTTTGAGTTCTTGTATTCCTTATTTGTGGTCTTGCTCATAGTAATGATGGCTTCCCTATAGTTTTTGTCTTCTCCACTGTAATAGTTTTCTGGGTGATTGTACTTTGACAGTTGGTACATTATCTGTCATTTTTCTTATAGTATCTCACAGTCAGTACCATGCCAGTTACCTTTTTTCCTTGTGATTTACTCTGTTATTTGTAGGAGGTTTGGATGGGGCCAGGGTAGTTTTCCAGATTTCTGCCTCAGAGGTAGTCATTTTCACATATGACACCTGGGTGTGTTTCTCTTCTGCCTCTCAAACCAGAACAAGTCTAGAAGACCTTTTTCCATTAATTCTGGACTTCCCATTCCTTCCTTTGTAGCTGTGATTGGAGGGACATGGCTCCAGCATGCCAATGTAAACCACCCCCGCCAACTTTTTTTTTTTTTTTTTTTTTTTTTTTTTGAGTGGGGCTCGCTCTTTTGCCCAGGCTGGAATGCGGTGGCATGATCTTGGCTGACTGCAACCTCTGCCTCCCGGGTTCAAGCGATTCTCCTGCATCAGCCTCCCAGGTAGCTGAGAATACAGGCATCTGCCACCATGCCTGGCTGATTTTTGTATTTTTAGAAGAGTCGGGGTTTCACCATATTGGCCAGGCTGGTCTCCATGAACTCCTGACCTTAGGCGATCTGCCTGCCTCCGCCTCCCAAAGTGCTGGGATTATAGGTATGAGCCACCGTGCCTGGTAACCCTTTTTTTTTTTAAAGAAGTGTATTGTTGCTGTTGCTGTCTGAGATCTGCCACTGTCAGGCCGTCCTTATCACATGCCATTCTGTCTGTCCCTATAGCTGCTCTCCACCCCAGCATAGATTGCCCTGCTCTCACTTTGGTGGTTTTATTTTTTAGATTTTTTTTTTTTTTTTTTTTTTTGGAGACAGGGTCTTGGGGTCTTTTTCTGTCACCCAGGCCAGAATACCATGGTGCATTCCAACTCACTGTAGCTGGAAACTTCTGGGCTCAAGTGATCCTTCTTATCTCAGTACAAGTAGCTGATCTGCCTTGAGAATTTTAAAGATCACTAGTGCCACCCAAAGTTTGACTAGCAGCTAGAACTACAGGCATGTGCCACTATGCCTGGGTAATTATTTTTATTTATTTATTTTTTTTAGAGATGGGATCTTGCTAAGTTGCCCAGGTTGGTCTCAAACTCCTGGCCTCAGGCAGTCCATCCACCTGGCCTCCCAAAGTGCTGTGATTACAAGCATGAGTCATCGCACCTGGCCTGGGATTTTTAAAAATATTTTTGTTTTCCTCCTTGGTTTTCTGAAAAAGGAGTTTTGTGCAGTTTTTTCTCCTTGTTGCTATTTGTATTTTCCCAGAAGATTCATGCCTATAACATTATTATGTCCATACCAAAAGGTACAACACAAGATTTTTGTTTAACAATGTAATTATAGTTCAAATAGCACGGTCACCATCCTATTGTACATTGGTTGATTATTATAAAATGGAGAGCAATTTTACCATCTAATTAATTTTCTTTGAGGTCTGTTCAAAAGCTTAAAGTAGCCTCCAAAATGTATTTCTTTTGTATCCCAGTGGTTTCCAAAATGTTTTGATTCTTAGATTGCTTACCAGTGGTATATAGTTAAGACATCTACTCTATTTTCCATTTGGCTACAGTAAGAAACTCATCAGAATGAATGGAAAGAGTGAGTTACCTTTGGTACTTTAGTAAGGAATATGAAATAAGTGTGACATTAATACAATAAAGCTCTAGGGTCTGGTCTGCCTTGAGAACTTTAAAGATCACTAGTGCCACCCAAAGTTTGGCAAATATTGTTACCAAAGAGTTTACCATTCCTAATCTAAAATTAGGCTTTACTTTATAGGCTTTGTTTTAGGAGTTAATTTTCAGAGTTTGTAAATTAGTGGCTATATTCAGAAGCTGATGTATTTTATTTGTCTTTAGCACTATTTAAACTTGAAATTAGTTGTCAACATTTCAAATTAGGGAGATTTCACAAAACATGAAAACAAATTCCACATTTCCAGCTACTCTTGAGAAACTAGAGATCTGGTCATGCCGATCCCTCATTCCTGCCTAGTAATGATTTGCTGGAGCTGCATGATGACCACCCCTTTACTGTCCAGTTTATCCAAGAAGCTGTTTCTTCTTGTCTTATTTTGGGCCTACTTCACTAATTAAGAATACTTGCTTGGATCCCAGAGACTTGAGTGATGTTCATATTAAAACATTTAAATTATAATTACTAGGCTATTTCTGTTAAGCATAGTTTTGCATTTATATGCCCTAGTAGTGCCTAAGATTAGTGAACTCTACCATTAAAAACTGAAAGTTGGCCAGGTACAGTGGCTCATGCCTGCAATCCCAGCACTTTGGGAGGCTGAGGCTGGTGGATCACTTGTGGTCAGGAGTTTGAGAACAGCCTAGCCAACATGGTGAAACCCCATCTCTACTAAAAATATAAAAATTAGCCTGACGTGGTGGCGTACACCTGTAGTCCCAGCTGCTTGGGAGGCTGAGGCAGGAGAATTGCTTGAACCTGGGAGGCAGAAGTTGCAGTGAGCTGAGATTGCGCCACTGCACTCCAGCCTGTCTCAAAACAAACAAACACACAAAAAACTGAAAGTTTGGTAGTAACCTCAACTACTGAGTTCATGAAGCAGAGGGATGTAATAGGAAAATGAAGTGCCATTACCAAAAGCTGTGATCACAAGGTTTTCATGTATCCTATTACTGACATGGTAAAATGTTGCCCGCTGTTTATATACTTGTTAGTAGAATGTCTTATTTCTTCGTAAGAATATAGTTATCTAAAATCTAGATTACTAAAAAAAATTTTTTTCTGTTTTTTGAGATGGAGCCTCACTCTGTCTTCCAGGCTGGAGTGTAGTAGCATGATCTCAGATCACTGCAACCTCGCCCTCCTGGGTTCAAGCGGTTCTCCTGTCTCAGCCTCCCAAGTAGCTGGGACTACAGGTGCCCACCACCACACCCAGCTAATTTTTGTATTTGTAGTAGAGACGGGGTTTCGCCATGTTGGCCAGGCTGGTCTCGAACTCCTGACCTCAGGTGAGGAGTTCAAAAATTAGCCTGGTGTGGTGGCATACGCCTGTAATCCTGGCTACTCAGGAAGCTGAGGCAGGAGAATCCCTTGAACCCAGGAGGTGGAGGTTGCAGTGAGCTGAGATCACGCCACTGCACTCCAGCCTTGACGACAGAGTGAGACTCTGTCTCAGGGAAAAAAAAAAAAAAGATTTGATCAAATTTTACTAGGAAGAAACTTTCCCCAAACTTATTTTCTTCATTAAACATTAAGAAAACATATGAGGCTGGGTACAGTGGCTCACACCTATAATCCCAATACTTTGCGAGGCCAAATCAGAAGGATGGCTTGCGGCCAGGAGTTCCAGACCAGCCTGAGCAAAATAGCAAGATCCCATCTCTACAAAAAATTTAAAAATTAGGTGGGCATAGTGGTACATCCCTATAGTCTTAGCTACTTG
This sequence comes from Sapajus apella, assembly GCF_009761245.1. Lineage (NCBI taxonomy): Eukaryota > Metazoa > Chordata > Mammalia > Primates > Cebidae > Sapajus > Sapajus apella. The sequence continues at coordinate 14,953,682 of NW_022436962.1, read as the reverse complement.
GGAGGCTAAGGCAGAAGGATTGCCTGAGCCCAGGAGTTTAAGGTTGCAGCGAGCTGTGGTCACGCCACTGCACTCCAGCCTGGAGGACAGAGTGATGTCATATCTCTAAAAAACAAGATAGAAAAGAAGCCATTTGAATCATATATCTAATGTACATTTTGCATGTGCTTTTAATTAGAAATTTGTATTATTTGACACTAAAGGAAAAAAATTATAAATTTAAATACATCAAGATGTTTCTGAATCATCAAGACAAAACTATGTTCAGTATAGCTTTAGTGTTAAGTGCATATATATATATATATATGTGTTTTTTTAATTGTGATATAATTCACCTACCCTAAATTAATCATTTTGAAATATATAATTCAGTGGCTTTGTGTATATCCATACAAGTATGCATCCATCACCACTATCTAATGCCACGACATTTCATCACCCTCAAAAGAAACCTCAAATGCATTAGTTGTCACTCCACATTCTATCCTGCCTTTAGTTCTTGGCCACCACTAATCTATGTTCTGTCTCTATGCTTTTGCCTATTCTGGACATTTCATATAAAGAGAATTATATACAATATATGTCTTTTGTGTCTGGCTTTTTAAACTTAGCATGATTATTATTATTATTATTTTGTTTGTTTGTTTGTTTGAGATGGAGTCTTGCTCTGTCACCCAGGCTGGAGTGCAATGACACGATCTTGGCTCACTACAACCTCCGCCTCCTGGGTTCAAGCCATCCTCGTGCTTCAGCCTCCCTAGTAGCTGGGACTATAGGCACCCACCACTATGCCTGGCTAATTTTTTGTATTTTTAGTAGAGACGGGGTTTCACCGTGTTAGCCTGGATGGTCTTAATCTCCTGACCTCGTGATCCACCTGCCTTGGACTCCCAGAGTGCTGGGATTACAGATGTGAGCTGCTGTGGCCGGCCCAGCGTTATGTTTTTAACATTCATCTATGTTATATCATGTATCAGCACTTTATTCCTTTGTGTGGCTGAGTAATATTCCATTGTGTGGATAGACCCACATTTTATTTATATATTCATCAGTTGAACATTTGGGTTGTTTCCACTTTTTGGTTACTATGAATAATGTGGTTATGAGCATTATGTAGAAGTTTTTGTGTGAATATATGTTTTTAGTTTTCTTGGACTAGGAGTTAAATTGCTGGGTCACATGAAAATTCTGTGTTTAACTTTTGAGGAACTGCTAGACTGTTTTCCATAGCAGCTACACTATCGTACATTCCCACCAGCAATGTAGGAGAGTTGTGATTTCTTGACATCCTCACTAATACTTATTATTATTATTTTTTTAATACTAGCCATCCTAAGTGGGTGTAAAGTGGTAGTTCATTGTGGTTTAGATTTGCATTTCTTTAATGACTGTAATAGTCTTTTTGGAGACAGAGTGTTGCTCTGTTACCCAGGCTGGAGTGCAGTGGCACGATCTCAGCTCACTGCAGTCTCTGTGTCCCAGGTTCAAGCAATTCTCCTGTCTCAACCTCCTGAGTAGCTGGGATTACAGGCACATGCCACCACGTCCAGCTAATTTTTGTACTTTTAGCAGAGACTGGGTCTCACCATGTTGTTCAGGCTGGTCTCAAACTCCCGACCTCCTGATCCGCCCACCTCAGCCTCTCAAAGTGCTGGGATTACAGGCGTGAACCACGGAGCCTGGCCGGACTATAATAATTGTTTCATGTGTTTGTTGGCTATTTGTATAACTTCACTGGAAAAATGTCTATCAAGTCCTTTGCACATTTTTAAATTGGATTTTTTTAAATTGTTGAATTATAAGAATTCTTTCTGTATTCTGTATGCTAGACCCTATTTATTTATTTATTTTTTGAGACGGAGTCTCACTCTGTTGCCCAGGCTGGAGTGCAGTGGCGCGATCTTGGCTCACTGCAACTGCCGCCTTCTGGGTTCAAGCAATTCTCCTGCCTCAGCCTCCTGAGTAGCCGGGATTACGGGCATGTGCTACCACATCCAGATGATTTTTTATTTTTAGTAGAGATGGGGTTTCGCCATGTTGGCCAGGTTGGCCTTGAACTCCTGACCTCAGGTGATTGACCTACCTCGGCCTCCCTAAGTGCTGGGATTACAGGTATGAGCCACTGCTGGCCCCTATTTATATTTTCATTGGTTACTTATGCTTTTAGTGTCCTCTCTAAGAAACCATTGCTTAATCCAAGGTAACAAAGATTTATATCTATGCTTTCTGTTGAGAGTTTAGTGGTTTTTTTTTTTTTTATTGTTTTTTGTTTTTGTTTTTTTCTTTTGAGACAGAGTCTCGCTCTGTTGCCCAGGCTGAAGTGATTCTCTTGCCTCAGCCTCCCAAGTAGCTGGGATTATAGGCGCCCACCAGCACCACACCTGGCTAATTTTTGTATTTTTAGTAGAGACAAGGTTTCACTATGTTGGCCAGGCTGATCTTGAACTCCTGGTCTCAAGTAATCCACCCACCATGGCCTCCCAAAGTTCTGGGATTACAGGCATGTGCCACATCACTCAGTCGAGTTTGGCTTTTAGATTTAAATCTTTGATCCATTTTGAGATAAATTTTCATGTAGTATGAGCTAAGGGTTCAAACTTCATTCTTTTACATGTGCATATCCAGTTGTCCTAGAATCATTTGTTGAAAATGATTTTCCACATGGAGTAATCTTGGTACCCTTGTTACAGATCAATTTACCATAGAGTTATGGCTTCACTTCTTGACTCAATTCTGTTCCATTGCTCTGTATGTCTATCCTTGTACCGGTACCACACTATCTTAATTAGTTAGTGTAGCTTTGTAGTAAGTTTTGAGTGTTAAATAATTTTGTTCTATTTTAATTTTTTAAAAAATTCATGATTCTGGCTGGGCACAGTGGCTCAAACCTGTAATCCCAGCACTTTGGGAAGCTGAGGCTAGGAGTTTGAGACCAGTGTAGGCAAATAGTAAGTCCTTGTCTCTACAAAAATTTAAAAATTGGCCAGGTGTGGTAGCCTGCACCAGTAGTCCTAGCTACTTGGGAAGCTGAGGTAGAAGGATTGCTTGAACCCAGGAGTTCGAGGTCATAGTGAACTGTGATTGTACCAGTGCACACTCTAGCCTGGGTAGGAGAATGAGACCCTGTCTCTAAAAAAAAAAAAACCCGATCCTTTTTATTATGTATTATGACTTTAATAATGAGGCTAGTTCACAACACAGAAATACTAATTTAAAACCGTTTTGGATTTAAAAGTGTTTACTGAGTTAGAACAATGTTTTTCAAGAATTAATATACTGTATGTAATTTGGGTTAAATGATCTTTATCTCCATGTTGAGGAAAATGTTTACTAAATATGTATTTCATTATTAGGAATAACAATAGTTCCTGTTTACTCTCTTAAAAAAGCTGGATTTCCATTGTAGAACTGTGTTTATTGTGAGATTGATCAATCAAATTTTTATTGACTGCCTACTACCAGTTAGCCAAGTTATTGATTTATAAATACTGGGCTAGAGTATTCCTACCAAAAGAACTTTGGGCATAGTTTTTATTCTAGTTGGTTTTGATGGATTTTTTTTTTTTTTTTTTTTTTAGATGGAGTTTCACTCTTTTTGCCCAGGCTAGCGTGCAATGGTGTGATCTTGGCTCACTGCAACTGCTGCCTCCTGGGTTCAAGTGATTCTCGTGCCTCAGCTTCCCAAGTAGCTGGGATTACAAGCATGTGCCATCATGCCTGGCTAATTTTGTATTTTTAGTAGAAAGGGGGTTTCACCATGTTGATCAGGCTGGTCTCAAACTCCTGACCTTAGTTGCTCTGCCCACTTCTGCCACCCAAAGTGCTAGGATTACAGGCAGGAGCCACTGTGCCCAGTGTTGGATGATTTTAAGAATAATTGAGTTTGTTATGAACTGTATATTCAAAATGCATTTGTGACAAGTTTTCTGAAAAGCAGAGATCAATATTTACATTTCCCCCTAATATGGTGTCACATTTGTTAAAGTTAACAGGTTCTTGAAGAGAATAAAATTAATTGGAGGCTAAATTTATTTTGTGAAATAAAGTATAGGTAACATAGATAAGGAACAACGGTGTCATTTAGAATAATTGATGCAGGCTGTTTTATATGGTTGGGATAGAATTTGTTTTTGTATATGAGAGACTGAATTGGGCCGCCAATTATTTAAAGCATAAATAATCATTTTAAGCTGCATTAAGCCTCAGATACCTGTATATAGATGTATTTTCAACAAATAATAGATACTGCAAAATGGGTATGATGTTAGAGATAGCGTGATGTATTGGGAAAAAACACTGACTTTTGAGTTAATATGAGGTTGGATCCTGTTTCTCCCACTTGCTAGTTATATGTTTGAACTAACTGCTTAATTTCTCTGAGCTTCAGTTTCATCATCAGTAAAAATGGAAATTATGAAGCTTGAAGGTAAAGTGAAGCATGGTATTTCGCACTCTATAAATGATTATTTCATCATTACTGTTATGATCATTATTATATTATTGCCTAGGAAAAGAATTATGTTAACCTTTTGGGAAAAGACATATGTAAATGAATAAAAGCTAACTTATGAGGTAGTTTTATAACTATATCTGAGGCTACTCAGGCTTAGCTAATAATGTAGCTCAATAGAGTTCTTGCTTTAATAAATCAATTAAAATAATTTAGGTCATAGTCCAAATAAAATATTAACTAATTAGATTTTATGTTTGTAAATTTTGCAATGCTTCAAAGCAATTTATTAATTCAGTCACCTATTTTAATGCAAAAATTTGAGTGCCTTCTCTGTGTCAGATACTGTGTTGGTGGCTGGGAGTATAGTGGCAAACAAAACAACATAGTTCCTGTTGTTCTTTTTTTTTTTTTGAGACAGAATTTCGCTCTTGTGGCCCAGGCTGAAGTGCAATGGCAGGTTCTCGGCCCACTGCAACCTCGGCCTCCTGGGTTCAAGTGATTCTCCTGCCTCAGCCTCCTGAGTAGCTGGGATTACAGGCATGCACCACCACACCCGGATAATTTTGTATTTTTAGTAGAGACGGGTTTCTCCATGTTGGTCAGGCTGGTCTCTAACTCCTGACCTCAGGTAATCCACCCACCTTGGCCTCCCAAAGTTCTGGGATTACAAGTGTGAACCACTGTGCTTGGCCTACTTCCTGTTCTTAAGGAGTTTACATGTTAGTGTGGGAGACATAAAACAGAAATCACATCGTAACCATGGAATCAAATCTTTGAAAAGGGCTATGAAAGGATGAGACAGAGGACTTGATCTTGAGACTAGTGGTGTCAGGGTGGGATGGCCCCCTTGAGAAAGGGACACTGAAACTGAGACCTGAGGAATCAGTAGGAGTTGGGCAGGTGAAGCTAGGAGGAGGGACAGCATGCACAAAAGCAGACAAGGGTTTGTCATGTTTGAGGAACAAAGGGAAGGCCAGTGGCTACAGCAGGGAGGGAGTGAGGGGGAGAGGAGCTGGGTGGCTGAGGGAAGCTGGTAAGGCCAAATCTTTTAATGCCTTGTAGTGCATATTAAGGATTTTGAAATTTGTTTTAAGAGGAAACCATTGAAGGTTTTAATTAAAGGAATGATGAAATCAGATTCTTACTTGTAATTCTATTCTGCATGCTTTGTAGAAGTGGACTCAAGATAAGCAAGTGTGTGTGGCGGGTCAACCATGTGAAATAGTCTCACCTTATCAGGTGAGGGTGATAGTTGATTGGTCAACTGATGATGGCAATGGAGATGGAAAGTGAACTAATTGGAGAGTTTTATAGCAGGGAAAATTGTCAGGACTTGCTGAGAGATTAGACTTGGAGGATGAGGTAGAGGGAGAGGTGACAGGGATGCCCCTAAGGTTTATGGTGTGAGCTGCTGGGTGGATGGGGAAGCTCAGAGAGGAGGCAACATTGAGAGGAAAGATTTTAAAAATTTAAAAATTTAGCATAGGGTAGATGAAAAACATCCAAGTGGAGCTATGAAATAGACATGGATGTGCAGTCTAGAACTGGTAAGGGAAACTTGAGCTAGAAAGAGAAATTGGGAAATTATCCATTGTATTTAAAACTGCAATCACCTAGTGATATCTGAGTATGAAATGATGAGAGGCCAGGGATTCACTTGGGAGGGAATGCCACCATTTGGAGGTTAAGAGAGTAAGATAGTGCAGACTTAGGAGGAGCAACTAGAGAAGTAGAGGGAATGCCAGCCTTAAGAGTGTGGGGTCACAGAAGTCGACAGTGTTTCAAGGCAGGTGCCTGCTGAATGCAGCTGAGCATTTATTTACATTTTCCAAGATGAGAGCTGACATATCTTTTATTGTATATAGCAAGACCAGCTTTGTTGAGGTGGTAGAAGTGGAACTAGATTGGAGTAGGTTGGAGATGAATGATGAATGGGAGGGGACAAAATGGAAATAAGAACGTATGACTTTCCAGAAGTTGGGCTGTGAAGGAATAGAGGGTGATCATTGGAGGGAGTGATATAGGTTCAAGGGAAGACTTTTTACATTTTTTTATTTTTTAATGTGGAAAAGTAGATCCTGACCCACTTAGGGTTGTACCTCATGAAATCAGGTTCATTTACTTACACATCTAGTGTATTAGGAAACTGTTCTTGGTGAGGATTGAATGAAAGAATGCATATCAGCACTCCATACATGGAAAACACTTAAATGTTGGCTCTGTTGGCAGAATCAGGCTGAGAGGTCCAGAGCCCCCATGGATCTGGTCCTGTTCCAAGCTCTTTATTTAGTAAGGCTGCTCTCCTGCCTGCTCTCCTGCAGCCCCTCTGCATTTTCTCAGTTTCATTCTTCCTCTCCCAAAAATCTGTTCTTTCGTTTCTCTGAAAATTTCTACCTGCCTATCTAACCCCGTGACACCCTTCCACGGTGGTCCAGTTTCCACTCTTTTCCTCCTTCTGAACCTCTTTGGCATCAGCTCTGTAATTGTGGTTCCTAACTATTGGGCTGAGATTTCCTGCAGTGCTTCAGAGTTATCTCAGGGGGTCAGGAATCCATAGGCATATTAAGTACCATCTGTGGATGAATAAATAATGTGTTTTGTAAATATGTGCTAATGTTTTTCAAATATATGTGACTGCTATTTTGATTAATAAAACCTTTAAAAGCATTTAACTTTGTTGTTACTTTTGTCATGGGTATTTTCACTCAATTCTAAAAGAACTGATCTATTAAGGCTGGCCACATTTTTTGACCTTAAAAAAGAATGTTCATGCTTGACAAGGTTAGGAATCATTGCTCTACAACATTCAGAATTCTGCTTCATGTTCTTGACTATTATCTTTTCTTTTCCTGTCTCTTTAACAGATTTGTAAATTGCTTAAGGGCAGGGGTTGTGGTTCTTCGTTCTTCCTTGTACCTTACTGTAGAGGTTGGCAAGCTACATCCCTTGGGCAAAATCCAGCTCACTGCCTGTTTCATAACTCCCTTCCAGCTAAGAAGCTTTTACAGATGAACATTTGCAATCAACCTGATGCTAAGAGAATACTAAATTTGAACTCCAATTAAGCAAAATGTTCTCTCCCAAGAAATAATTCCATTCTTATCATTAGTAGACCTGTATTACATAAATTGCATTATTATTACTTTTTTATTTTGAATTTTGTCAATAAAATTCTCATAGAAATTTGTTAGAAAACAAATTTGTTATATAAGCACATGCATAATATCCTCATTTGCCTCTTGGCCTGTGTATCTGAAAATTTTGCTGTCTGATCCTTTATAGAAAGTTTGAGGACCCCTGCTTTATAGTCATAGTTCCTAACCTTGTCTATATATGCGAATTATTTGAGAAGCTTTACGTAAGAAAGTGTATATATTTATAAGCATAAATATATGTATTCCTCTACCTGGAGATTCTGAATCAGTACATCAGGGGTGGAGCCTGGGAACTTATATTTTTAACAAATTATTGAATTTTTTGAGAATCACTTCCTTTTAATGCATTCACAGAGTTGAACCCCAAGAGATAATGAAATGAATATTAAGTTATATGTCAGAGGATGAATTCTTACTTTAGCATTTAGTAGCTATGAGACCTTATCCGAGTAACTACTTGTTTTGCTGGTTTAAAAATTTTTTAGTCCTTTTATTTATAGACAGCTTTGTTTACTTTCTTCAGTGGTACTTCTTTTACCTTTGGAGGTTTATTAGAACCTCTTTCAGTATCTGATGAAAGTAAATAACCCCTCCCTCTAGAAGGGTGCACCTGTGTTAGTTTCCTGTGGCTACCAAAACAAATTACTACAGAAGTGCTTAAAGCAACATACGTTTGTTCTGTCACTGTTCTGGAGGCCCGACATTCAAATCAAGGTGTCAGCAGGGCCGAGATCGTTCCAGAGGCTCTAGGGAAGATCCTTCACCTCTTCCAGGTGAAGATCTGAGCTGTGTTCCTGGGCTTGTGGCTGCATCACTCACCCTCAGCCTCCAGGGTCACGTTGCTGCCCCTTCTTCTCCATGTATGTCTTATACAAGGACTCTTGTCATTGGATTTAAGGTCCATCTGGATAATCCAGGATAAGCACTTCCTCTAAAGATTCTTAATCACACTTTTTATCATATAAAGTAACATTCACAGGTTCCAGGGATTTGACATAGATTCTTTGGGGTTGTGAGGGGCAGGGGTGCATTTTTCAGCTTTCCATAGAACCTTTGCACGTGGTCACAATTTTATAGTTCAAGGAGTCACAACTCTGAAGTCCATTTACGGATCCTATGGACTTTAGGTTTGGGCTCCTTGCTCAGTGAGAACCTTATACCTGTAATGTGTTCTAGTTAATCTTTTTATTCTTTCCTGTCTCTGTGTCATATTCTTACATTCATCATCCTATTAATATCATTCTTGAAACCTTAGAGTTTTCCATGTGTAGTTTGCTGTTTGGGTTAATTTCTCTGATTCTCTTAAGAACTGTTTATCCTTCGATAAGACTTCTTGTTAAAAAGAAAGCTCGCCCAAGCCTTTTTACTTCATTCTGCAGTAGGGAGACTAACTTCTGTGCCAACACAGATAACCAGTACTGCTTCTAGTGGGAAGAAACACCTTGATTGAGTATCTGCTGTGCCAGGCCTTTTAACAAGTACTTGCACGTGACTTCTTATTTAATGTTGAAAACAATCCTGTCGAGGGAAGGTAGTATCAGTGACCAAATGAAGGCCTGTGGTAACGTGCACGATGTGAGTGATAGAGCTGGCAAGAGCTGAGCTGATCTTTGAAGATCTCCTCTAAAGCCTGAAAACACAGCACACTTCACTTTTAGTTAAATGATTAGTAATCTCATTAGACAGAGGCTACCTATGTTTTGGTTTCACTGGATTCTAGTCAGATTTACAGTGCTTACTTACAGTATTACCTTGCACAAGTATCTTCTCTGATCCTTAGCTTTAAATAAGTTTAATACCTAGCTGGTATATCTTTCAGGGTTTTGTAGAAATTGTGAAAATATAGATTGAAAGCCCTTTCAAATAGGAAAATTTTGCTAACATGTAGTATAAATGCAATTAATTGGTTCTCTTTCAGTATATTCTTAATACTTTATTCTTTTCCTTTTCTAGATTTCAAGATTTGGAAATGTGGCCAAGCCTCAAGCCAGAGGATATATTAACCCCAACTATGAATTTCTTTGCTTAAAACTTTGATATTTGGCTGGTGTGAATGCTTACATTCTACTTTCTGCTCTTTTATTTTAAGGGGAATCCCCAACTTTGTGTAGCCCAGTTTCACTTAGGATATCTACATTTGCAGTAACCTTCTGAGCAGTTCTCTTTCCTAGGTCAGTTTTTAACTCCTCTCATTACCTCTTTGCCATGGGTTTACCTGGTAGCTTGGAACTGTGCTCTGGACACTTCCTCTTTTTTCTTGTCTCCCTCCCCTAATTTATTCACGCCTTATTTATCTATAGATAGACTCTTCTGCAGGGTTAATATCCCACCTTGCTTGCTTCATCTCACTAATACTATCTCCTTTTATCTTTACTCATATCTTCCAGGATATAAAGATACTCTCATCTTTTTTGTTCTTTAGGCAAGTCTCACTCTGTCACCCAGGCTGGAGTACAGTGGTGGGATCTCGGCTCACTGCAACCACCGCCTCCCAGGTTCAAGTGATTCTCGTGCCTCAGCCTCCTGAGCAGCTGGGACTACAGGTGTGCACAACCACCATGCCTGGCTAATTTTTGTATTTTTTTGTAGTTACAGGGTTTCAACATGTTGGCCAGGCTTGTCTCAAACTCCTGGCTTCAAATGATTCACCCACCTTGGCCTCCCAAAGTATTGGATTACAGGCATGAGCCACCATGCCCAGCCAAGATCCTCCTATCTTTCAAAAAAATCCCCATTTAGCAAACTGGCCTCTCTCATTCCCAACAGCTCATCATTCCTTCCTTCTGACCCACATGTTATCAGTTCCTTTTACCTACTGGCTTTCTGTTGTTTATAACATGATGTTAAGGATTCTGATGCTGTAATAACCTGGCCCAAGCCTGCTTTATCTTTTGGGTGCTCCCTCCCTTTATTCTTTCTGCTGCAGTGTAGAATGTCCCTCCTATCAAGACCCAGTTCTTTTGTTTGAATTTCATTTCTCCCTGCTTGCTCAGACACCTTCCTTCATTGTTAATGTCCTCTTTCTTTAACTTTCATAAAAACTCTTGATTTCCAATTACTTTTAAAGAATTGGAGGATATGGTAGCCTGGGTCCATGTTTCTAAATATTAGCAAGAGACTAGAACTAAATAGTGGCTCCCCAATTTGGGTGGTGAATGTTGTCTTTATTTAAACACAGTCCCACTGTTCCCTGTTGTCATACAGGAAGTCTACTTCCCTCTGATTCAGTCACCTGTGTGGTGATAAAACAGGAATTTTGTATTCCCTGGCCTAAAGTCTAGTATCTGACTTTTAAAAGTAATCCTATAATCTGAATTTGTATTTAAAGATATAATCTTATTTCCTCTTATTCTCAGTACCAGCTATCTCCCCAAGAAGGTTTCTACCTGGGTATGTTCCCTCCGTCTTTGGTATCTCTTCCTTTCATATTTCAGCTGACAATGACTTTTTTTCCTAGATTCTGTGGTACATATTTTCATGTGTATTGTGTTATTTCACAGTTTGTTTTTTATTCCCAATAAGTGAGCAAACTTCTTTAAGACAGGGATTGTATTACCTCAGTTTAAAAGTTGACTTAAGTTTTATATGGAAGAAAACATATGTTAAAAAAACAAAAGGCACACAGCTAAGTGAGATGCTGGCCTGATGATGGGCATGAGAGCTGAAAATGACAGGGAACAGCATATTCAAGATTCCAGTCTCATGTGTACTCCAGGATCTACATCTGTTGACTAGAAATGCAGGCAAATTGCATATACTATTTAAAATGTTTATCTGTTTTTATCTTTTCTTTTTTTTTTGCCTCCCTCTATCTTCCCTCATGGTCTACTTTCTCTTGAATTATATTAGTTAATCGCTTCTTGATAGAATTCTAGTATACTTTTATATCTTCTGCAGTGGTGGAAACCTGTGTCTCTGAAGAAAATAAAACTAGTTGAATTAATGAATACATCAATAAGTGCTTTGAGGGATAGTGAACAGGAGGTGGTATAAATTAATTATATTTACCATCTGTGTTTTTCTTTGCAACTAATTCAGTCAGGCAGGGAGGAACCATAGAGTTATGTTTCTTCTACTTGATTTAAAATCTCAGAATTCCTTTCTGGCTCTAAATTTCTTTAAGATCAAAACCTTTATATAATAGTTCAATTCTAAAGCTTTTTAGAGCTCTGTGAGCAAAGCAGAGAGGTATCCATGTTGTACACTTATTCCTGGCAATTTGGTGTAATCCTTTACCCTTAGGAAAGGTTAGAATATCCTTTTTTCCATTTACTCATTTTAGGAATTGTATTAGTACATACCCAAGACTGGGTAATCTATAAAGGAAAGAGGTTTGATTGACTCACAGTTCCATGTGGCTGGGGGGGGCCTCACAATCATGGTAGAAAGCAAATGAGGAGCAAAGTCATGTCTTACATGGCAGCAGGCAAGAGAGAGCTTGTGTAAGGGAACTCTTCTTTATAAAACCATCAGATCTTGTGAGACTTATTCACTATCATGAGAGCAGCATGGGAAAGACCCACCCCTCATGACTCGATTACCTCCCACCCAGTCCCTCCCACCACACATGGGAATTATGGGAGCTACAATTCAAGATGAGATTTGGGCAGGGTGACAGCCAAACCATATGAGGAGTCTAAAGCAGATACTACTAAATTCCATTACTTTTAAAGTTTTCCCAATGTTATAAAATTAAAGGACCTTTGATTTACATTTGAATCTCTGAATTCAGTGTAGTGTTCTGTTGCTCAACTTATACATAAATGAAAGGAGCTATTTAAAAGGATGGGACAAGAAACCTTTGAGCATGTTGGGGATTTTGTACAGGTGGAAGTACTGTTATTGAGGACATACTGTAGAAAGAAACTTAAGATGTAAAATCTTAGCTACCTCAACTCTCGGTGGCTTAACACAATTATTTGAACCAGGCTACTTTAGGGGAGAAGTTGTTAGACAGTAAAAGGAATAAAAGAAACACTTAAGAAACAAAAAGAGTGCAGTCCATTTAGTAATGTCCCCCATCATTACTTTGATCTGGAGGAAAAAGATATTTACAATTTGGCCCATTACAGAAAAAGTTTTCTGAGTCCTACTCCAGGGTAAATACCCAGAAGTGGGCTGAGTCAGCTTGTGAATGTATGTTTAATTTCATGAGAAACTGCCAAACTATTTTCTAGAATGGCTATATCATCTTGTATTCCATCAGCAATGTTCTAGTTGTTCTGCACCCTCACTAGCTCTTGGTATTGCCAATATTTTAAAATTTTACTCGTTTTAGTAAATGTATAAAGGTAGCTTGTCATAGTTTTAATTTTTATTTCCCTAGTGGCTAAAAAGTTTGCTGAGTCTTGCTGCAGGATAAATACCAGTGTTTTCTTACACCTGGATAGTGAGATTTGGGGTAATTTTCTGCCTTGCATTTTTTAGTGTTCTGATTTACTACAATAAATATATGTTATTTTAATATTCAGAAGGCCATATCTTTTTTGAAACCTATTTAACATAACGTTTTTAAAATAAATTTTTGTTGGACATGGTGGCTCACCCATGTAATCCCAACACTTTGGGAGCCCAAGGTGGGAGAATTGCTTGAGCCCTGGAGTCTGAGACCAGCATGGGCAAAAAAGCAAGACCTTGTCTCTACAAAAAGTAAAAAAAAAAATAGCAGGGCATGGTTACATACACCTGTAAGGTAATTCCAGCTACACAGGAGTCTGAGACAGGAGGATCACTTGAGCCTGGGAGGTTGAGACTGCAGTGAGCTATAATTGCGTCACTATACTCCAATTTGGGTAGCAGAGGAAGACCCTATCTCAAAAAATAAAAATAAAAATAGGCCAATTTTGAGGGTGGGTACGGTGGTTCATGCCTGTAATCCCAGCCTTTTGGGAGGCTGAGGTGGGCAGATCACCTGAGGTCAGGAGTTTGAGACCAACGTGGCCAATATAGTAAAACCCTGTCTCTATAAAAAGTACAAAAATTAGCTGTATGTGGTGGTGCATGCCAGTAGTCCCAGCTACTTGAGACTGGGGTAGAAGAATTGTTTGAACCTGGGAGATGGAGGTCACAGTGAGTCAAGATTGCATCACTGCATTCCAGTCTGGGCGACACAGCAAGACTGTCTGAGGAAAAAAAAAAAAAAGACTGAAAAATAAGCACATTTTCTAGTTTATATTTGAATTTTATTGTAATTTTGGTGATATCAGTATTTGGAGTTTTTCTTTATTATGAATATGTAAATCTACTTAGAGCTGAGCTATGTATGAAACTGTTTACTTTTACTTTCCTGCACAGAGTTTTCCCTAGATTTAATAATTTTTGTTTCTTCTTTTGCTTACTTTGCTATGAAATGATCACTAATTCACCCCCAACTCCTTTTCAGTTTTTGATCTTAAGTCATTCAGATGCTGCTCTGCCAATTTCATCTTTTTTGGAAAGTCTGTCTGGGAAATGCCTAACTTGCACCAATTTGGACTGGTTATCCACTAAGCCTGGTATACAGCCGACATCTTGATTATCTTCCTTCCCTATAATCCTGGAAATCCTTATTGCATTCCCAGTTTCTTTTGTCACATGTCTTTCTCTTTCTTGGTTTATTTCTCATTTTGGTGAAGCACATCATCCAATAGCTTCATGAGAGCAAGTGGTTAATACATTTGAAAATATTTTTCTGTGCTTGCACCTGATTATTCTAGGTTGAAAGTAGTTTTCCTTTGGGATTTATTTTTATCTTTTTTTTTCCCAAGTCAAGTGCAATAGTGAGAAGGAGTGAAGCATTAAAACAAGTTTAGTCTTTGTGAACAATCAGTTGGAATAACTCACTACCTTTGGACCAGCCTTTCTTCAGGATTTTGACGATCATCATTATTTTAATAATAATCTCCACAATATTTTTTGCTTTCAGTAGCTATTGAGAAATTCAAAGTTATCTGAATCCTTATCCTTACATGTGTTTTTTTTTTCCTTTCTTTACAGTTTGTTGGATCTTCTCTGATTTATTGTTTTGAAATTTCATGGGGATGTATGTCTTGCTATAGGTCTGTTTTTATCCACTGTGCTAGCTGTTTGATGTCCCATGTCAGTCTGGAAATCTACATACTCAAATGCTCTTTAACTATATCTTTGATTTCTTTTTCTCTGTTCTTTTTTCTGGAACTCGAGGGCTGGATTTTGTAGAATTGCCTTCTAATGTTCAAGTCTATTCTTTCTTGTTTTTCATCTTGTTTTTAAATCTCCTGTTTGGAAGATTATCTCAACTTTATCACTCAGTTTTTGTATTGATACTTTTATTTTTACAATTATGTTAATTTCCAACAGGTCCTTTTTTTTCTTGTTCTAGTCTCATGGTTATTATCATCTCTTCTCTTACCTCATTATAGATATTAATGCTGGTCTCTTTTGAAGTTTTCTCTTTTGTGTAATGCCTCTGTTTTCTCAGATTCTTTATTTTTCTGTTTGCTTTGCTCTGTCTTCCACATTAAGAGCCTTTTTTAGGTCTCTGGCAATATGTGACTATGTAGGGGAGGAAAAGCTTTTCCTCTGCCCTCAGGTTTCGTAGGTATGGCCCGTGAATTGGCAGGAGAAAAGCATATACATCTTATTTGATGTTAGCATTTTTTATGTGGCATAGGGGGCTTCATAGAAAAGAAGTGAAAACACCAAAGAAGCATTTAGATTCAGGATTTTATATACCTTTTTCTTTTCTGTTTTTGAGACAGAGTTTCACTCTGCTACTCAGGCTGGAGTGCAGTGGTGCAATCTCAGCTCACCGCAGCAGCCTCCACCTCAGGTTCAAGCAATCCTTCTGCCTTAGCCTCCCAAGTAGCTGGAACTACAGTTGTGTGCCACCATGCCCGGCCAATTTTTTTGTATTTTTTTTTTTTTTTTAGTAGAGATGAGGTTTTACCATGTTGGTTAGACTGATCTTGAACTCCTGACCTCAAGTGATCTGCCCTCCTCTGCCTCCCAAAGTCCTGGGATTACAGGTGTGGCCACTGTGCCTGACCTTTCTTTTCTTTTTAAGAGACAAGGTCTCACTCTGTCTGCCAGGCTGGAGTGCAGTTGTGTGATCATAGCTCACTGTAGCCTCAAACTCCTGGGCATAAGTGATCCTCCCATCTTAGCCTCCCAAGTAGCTAGGACTAAAGGCATGCATTAGCATGCCCAGTTAATTTGTTTATTTTTAATCTTTTTGTAGAGATGAGGTCTTGCTTTGTTGCCTATGCTGATCTTGAACTCCTAGGCTCAAGCAATCCTCCCATCTCAGTATTAGTGCTGGGATTACAGGTGTGAGTCACCAAGCCTGGCTTTACATACCATTTTAATGAAGGATAATAAATTGAAGAGAAGTGACTAGATGAAGGAATGGGGTTTGAGCTTTTAAGGGTGGCAAATTGTAGGAAAGCGACTGGGAACTACATGGGAGAAATTAATGGAAGGAAAGGATTATTTTAGTATGGTTTGTTGTGCAGACTCATCTCCGTGTTGACTCCCCATTCCTGGTGATAAGAATGTTTTCTTCCTAATATCTTGGGATTAACTTATTCATGGGGAGTTTATGCCTCGTTTCAAGCCAGAAGTGGGGACAACAGAGAGCCCTTCACACATCTGCTTTTCTCATCCCCTTCAGCTGTCTGTTCTTGTTTTAAGAGTAAGGGATTAAAATAAAACCTCTACAAGCAAGTGGTTGTGTCTTATCAACATTGAGCCTCATTGTAGGTTGATCTTACTGGAATATTTCACTGGGGAACCCCATATCTCAATATTTTTAGGTCTTTCCTCTTGAGGTAGTCAGATTTCCTAGAGGAGATGGTTCCAAACTCTTGGCTGTCATATCCTGGGAGCTTAGTGGTTGAAGGGGAGGGAATCATAGAGATGGATCTTTGTTTGCAATATGTGTTTATTTAGTCCTAATATTGTTAGGATGATTCTCACTTATTATTTAATCTCACCTTGATTTTGCCGCAGGCATAAATTCATTTTGACGCTTTAACTTAGTGGTTCTCAAAGGAGATTGGGGTGGAGTCAGGATGTTTAGAATTACCTTTTGGGTTGTTACAGGCTGTTGGGCAGGCAAGCTAAAAGTTTTGCAATACTAATGAGCTGTAGGAGAAAGAATTGCTTCACCCAAAATGCCACTAGTCCCCCTTTGAAAACAATACAAGTTTAATTCAAAGCAAATCTTAATGCCAGTTAACATTAATTTCCAGTTATTATCTTTGACTTTCCTGCTCTTTCCTAATTCATGCTTGCCAGGGGTGTTTCTGATTTTAATGATATTTGAAATTGGAATTTTAAAGATTTTTTTTACGTAGGTAGGTGGAGTTAGGAAGTCATTGCAGAAGTCCAGGCAAGAGTTATTGGTGGCTTGGATTAGAATGGTAGTAGTAGAGAAGGCCGGGTGTGGTGGCTTATGCCTGTAATCCTGGAACTTTGGAGGCAAAGGTGGGCAGATCACCTGAATTCAGGAGTTCAAGACCAGCCTGGCCAACATGGTGAAACCTCATCTCTACTAAAATAAAATCTAAAAAAATTAGCCAGGTGTGGTGGAACATGCCTATAGTTCCAGCTACTCAGGAGGCTGAGGCAGGAGAATCATTTAAACCAGAGAGGGGAGGTTGCAGTGAGCTGAGATGGCACCACTGCACTCCAGCCTGGACAACAGAGTGAGACTCTTATCTCATTAAGAAAAAAGAATGCTAGTAGTAGAGAAGAAGAAAAATAGAGGATGCTGAATATGTTTTGAAGGTAGTCCACTGGACTTAGAGATGGATTGAATGTGGAAGATTAAGGAAAGGGAGTAGTGATAAATAGGTTTCGTCTTCAGATGACTGGGTGAACAGCAGTGTTCTTTGCTAAGATGGGGAAGACTAGAGAAAAGAGCCATTCTGTATTGAGCATATTATATTTAAGATGTCCCATCTGGACCCAAAGAGTATGTCGACTTTTTTTCATGGACACCCATTGCCCCTTTAGACTTGGTTATTATTCAACTGCCATTGAAAAAAATACTTGATTATTTGACTATATGCCTCTCTACCCCTCCTTATTGCTGCCATCCAGCATCCTTATTTGTTGAAGACTTTGAGACTTGGCTTGTCCACCCTATTCCCTGGCATAATCATGGGCAACTTTAGGGACTGCAAGGGCAGTTTATCCAAGTTCCTGTCCTTAAGGTTCTTTGACCTGAAGCATGACAGCAGTGACAATATGATATTGTGCTTTTGAATCCAAGTTCCCCTCCTTCCTAACTATGTAAGTTTGAAAACAGTGCTTAACCTTTTATGTCTCATTTTTATCATTTGCATATTGGGGATGATAGTATCTGTATGGTTGGAATTTTATGAAGATTAAATCAGAAAATAATGTAAATTATTTTCTATTACTAATTACTAGTACATGGCATATAATAAACATTCCATAAATGTTAGCTATTAATATTATTACTTAAATGTTTATTTAATAATATCTGCTACTATTATTTTAGTTATGTAACCCCTCCGAAAGCTACCTCTTGAGCCTTACCCTCTCAAATTTTAGCCTCTTAAAATTTAAGTGCCAAAGGGACACTAACCATGATTTGCTAGTGTGTACAATGTACTCGCTTTAAAATAAATAAAATTAAACTTATCAGCACTTCAATTCCAGTGGTTCTTATTTAGAAGTAAGTATCAGGAGGGTTTTCAAAAGTCTGGGTCTTCCCTTGGGAAGTTTTACTAGAATGTTGTGGAGATGGGAGTGGCATCAGCATCTCTATGTATGATTGCCCTCCGTCCCTTTCTTTTCTAGGTAGTCTGCCATTTGTTGCAAGGCTTCTTTTCCTCACCAGTCTCCCCTCCATTAATCAGTACCTTGAGCCACTTTCACATGGCTTAACACCTTAACTCTTTATAAAACCCTCCCTCAGATGAATCCAATCCTGTCTGCCTCAAACCTAGACTGCTTAAAACCATAGTTCTTCAGCTATGTGAAATTCACTTATGGATTATTTTGGCTCCCTAATTTTTTTTTTGAGAGAGTATCTATATGTGTCACCCAGACTGGAGTATAGTGGCATGATCACAGTTCACAACAGCCTTGAGCTTCTGAGCACAAGAGATCCTCTGCCTCCGTCTCTAGAGTAGCTAGGACTACAGGTATGTGCCACCACACCCTGCTAATTTTAAAAAGTTTTATAGAGACAGATTCTCAGCTTTGTTGCCCAGACTGGTCTTGAGCTCCTGGCCTCAAGGGGTCTCCCTGCCTCAGCCTCCCAGAGTGCTGGGATTATAGGTGTGAGGCACCGTGCCTAGCTGGCTCTTTACTTTTTACTATTAGACTGATTTTCATGACACAGAAGGCATAGGGCTCTTTTAGTTACTAGTGATTCCCAAAGTGACTTTACTATCATATAATCCCATTACCCAGGATCTCTATGATACTATCAATTATATCTCCTTCATTTTTGCAACATGTTTAAGTGGCATTAATTTTATTATTGTTTTATAAATGAGCAAATGAAGGCACAGAATGATAAAATAATTTGTTGCATCGGCTTGCAGGCGTAATAAGCAACCTTTCTTCTCTACATTAATTCTGTTTCGTAGGTCAGTATAATGGCTTTAGTGTCACTGTCTTTAAGGAGTTTTTGATGGGTTGTTGTTTCTATTTTCTTTTTGAGATGTGAACTGTCCAAATTAATTCTAATCTATAACTTTTGGGGAAAGTGTATTGATATACATGTTAGAGAGAGAGAGAGAGAGAGAGAGAGAGAGAGAGAGAGTGTGTGTGTGTGTGTGTGTGTGTGTGTGTGTGTGTGTGTTATGTGTATGTAGTAGATGATAACCTTTAGCTTTGGTTTTTCAATAAGAATTTTAAAACATATTAAAATTGGAAAATTTTTCTTCCAGTTTTTATTCAGTTGTCCTTTCTTCCTTTGGAAATAGTGGACCTGACCCAATTCTTTTTTGAGAATTCACTTCATAGAGCAATGTGTTAGAATATTTTTGTTCTTCTAATCAAGTGCAGTGTAAGAACTGGCAGGCGTCCATAGCTTCTTTTCTATCCCTTGGTTAGGATATTAGCTTTATTACTGTATTTACAGGTCCTAGGATTGTAGGGCATAATCTGAGGAGCATAGCTACTTCATCTGTGTAATAAATTGCCTTTTTGCTGCAAACATTTTAATCTTGCTTTTGTTAGTCATTTAATTTTCTAACAGTGGTCCTTAAATTATATTCTAAAAGAAGAATACCATATATATTAGAAATATTTGTTGTTGAATAAAATTAGGATTATTATAAAATTCAACATGACCTTATTGCTACCTCAGGATAATTTCTTGGTAAAAAGTTGATCCAAACTGAGTATGGTGGCTCATGCCTATCATCCCAGCACTTTAGGAGGCCGAGACAGGAGGATCGCTTGAGCCCAGGTGTCCAAGACCAGATTGGGCAACATAGTGAGACCCTGACTCAAAAAAAGAAAAGAAAAGACAAGTTGATCCAGGTAGCTTCCCTTTTTTTCTTTTCTTTCTTTTTTTTTTTTTTTTTGAGACAGTGTCTCGCTCTGTTGCCCAGGCTGGAGTGCAGTAGCACAATCTCGGCTCACTGCAACCTTTGCTTCCTAGGTTCAAGTGATTTTTGTGCCTTAGCCTCTCATGTAGCTGAGATTACAGATGTATGCCACCACACCTGCTAATTTTTGTATTTTTAGTAGAGATGGGGTTTCACCACGTTGGCCACGCTGGTCAACATGTGATCTGCCTGCCTCGGCCTCCCAAAGTTCTGAGATTACAGGTGTGAGCCACCATACCCAACCGTCTTCACTTTTTGATTTAACATGATATGTGAGTCTTCGTAAATTGACATTTAGTCTGAAAATAAATTTTGGCTAAGTTCTGGTTGACAGATAAAACATGTAGTGGATTAACTCTTAATAATTATACTTTAAAGTATGATTTCTGAAAGTATTTAGAAGTGAACATTAAAAACCATTTATAATATATAATATTAGATTATGTATAATCTGAATATTAAAAGTGTAATGCAATTCTTTTTCTATACTTGATAAGAAAAGAAAGACTATAATTTTGGGGGAAATAGAATGGAAAGGGGAGAGAGAGGATGGGGAAAATTGAGGGAGGGATTATATTAATTCCTTAGGGCTGCTATAACAAGTTACCACAAACTGGGTGGTTTACAGCAGCTATTTATTGTTTCACAGTTCTAGATGTTAGAAGTCTTGAAATCAAGGTGTCAGCAGGGCCTTGCTCCCTCAAAAGACTCTCGGGGGACTCTTCCTTTGCCTCTTCAGCTTCTGGTGGCTGTCCACCATCCTTGGTGTCCCTTGGCTTGTCACTTCAGTCTCTGCCTCTGTCATCACATGATGATCTCTCTGTGTGTCTCTCTGACCATATTTTCCTCATCTTATAAGGACTCCAATCATATTGAATTTAGGTTTAGGGCCCGCCCTAATTCAGCATAACCTCATCTTGATTCACAGATTCTGGGTGGACATGAATTTTTGGAGTATACTGTTCAACACGTTACAGAGGGATCCAAATTCAGTTCATATTTTCATATTTAAACCAGTCATACTTACTAGATTTATCTGATTTATATAAAGCAAACAGGTAAGATACATTTTATGTAAAAAATTTATTTTTATTTGCAGTTATATTGACATATCTGCTTTCCCACTGCATGGGCCTAGGTATCTAGTTTTTTCCATTCATGTAGCACAGATTGCATTAAAGGACTATTTGGTTGTGAAACATCTATTAGTACAGATGGAGAGCCAGAAAACTTTCCACATTACCTCTTAATAGCCCACTATTTATAGAACCAAGCTAGACTTTTCTTGAGTTTTAACTGCTGTTCACCTCAGAATAATACTTGAAATGTTCTTATTTATTTTATATCCACAACATCTAACCGTGCCTGATGCTGATTTATTGAATGAAGAATGAATTAATGAAATATGTATATGTGTGTGTTTGTGTGTTTGTATGTCTGTGTGTCTCCATTGGAGGGTTGTCAACAGGGGCATATGGGGAGTTTTCATTTGGTTAGTATATTCTCTGTCCTTTTTAAAAACACAACTAGTGGCATCTCTCTTCTATTCTAAACTTTGCTTTTATTACTTAAAGTATATCATTCCATATTAGTACCTAAGTGCTATGTTTACATAATATTTCATTGCATACATATATCATAATTTATTTAGCTGGTGCCCCTTAAAATATTTTTAATTGTGGTAAAATACACTAACATAAAATTCACCATCTTAATTTTTTAAGTGTACAGTTCAGTTTTGTTAAGTATATGCACATTGTTGTGAAACCAATATCTAAAACTTTTCCATCTTGTAAAACTGAAACACTGTACTCATTAAACAATAATTTCCCCCTCCCCCAGCAACCACCATTCTACTGTTTCTATGAATTTGAGCTAGTCTCCCTTTCTAGTTGTTTTCACCTTTGCTTTTATAATCAAAGCTGTGATAAGTAGCCTTGTGTACATGTCATTTTGCACATAAATGAGTATATCTGTAGGGTAAATTTCTAGAAGTAGAATTGCTAGGTTAAAAAGTTTGTGCAAAATTAAATTTATTAATTTTGAAATATAATGCAAAATTGACTTCCAAATAGGTCTCCCCATCTCTATTTCATCCAGAGCTTTTTCATAGAGGTGGCTTGACTTCTTTCCTTGTAGCAGTGAGTAAGATAAGGATAGGGTAAAAGAGAATACTGACGTAGAATCAGCCTTTGGTAATTCATATCAAAAAATGCTAGAAGCTTCTTTGTGGAATGCTGATGTTTGAAAAGTGATGCTTGAAGTAAATTTAGTATAAAATGAGGTGGCCGAGTGCAGTGACTCATGCCAATAATCTCAATACCTTGAGACGCTGAGGCTAGTGGATTGCTTGAGCCCAGGAGTTTGAGACCAGCTTGGGCAACATGGCAAAACACTGTCTCTACAAAACAAAAAACAAAAAACAAAAATTATGGCCAGGTGCTGTGGGCACACCTGTAATCCCAGCACTTTGGGAAGCCAAAGAGGGCAGATCACCTGAGATCAAGAGTTTGAGACTAGCCTGGGCAACACGGTGAAACCCCATCTCTACTAAAAATACAAAATTGGTCGGGTGTGGTGGTGCACCCCTGTGATTCGAGTTACTGGGGAGGCCAAGGCAGGAAAATCACTTGAACCCGGGAGGTGGGAGGTTGTGGTGAGCTGAGATT
This sequence comes from Sapajus apella, assembly GCF_009761245.1. Taxonomy (NCBI): domain Eukaryota; kingdom Metazoa; phylum Chordata; class Mammalia; order Primates; family Cebidae; genus Sapajus; species Sapajus apella. The sequence goes on along the minus strand of NW_022436962.1, from coordinate 14,930,851 downwards.
GTGTCATTGCACTCCAGGCTGGGCAACCAGAGCAAAATTTTGTCTCAAAAAAAAAAAAAAAAGAAATTAGCTGGGCATGGTGACACATACCTGTAGTCCTGGCTGCTTGGGAGGCTGAGGTGGGAGGATCACTGAGCCCAGGGAGCTTGAAGCTGCAGTGAGCCATGATTGCACCATTGCACTCCAGCCAAGGTAATAGAGCAAGATCCTGTCTGAAAAAAAATTAAAAATAAATAAATGAAATTTGGCATAACTACATAGAAATAGCACTGTTTACCTTAGAGTATAGGTTTTGGTGCAGTGACTTTTCATCTGATAACTTCAAATAAATTGTCATTTTTATTAGTTTTCTTATTTTGAAATGAAAGTATATATTATTATGTCTGAATATTTTCTTATTAAAGTAGAATTTGGAGGGTTGGGAACCACCTCTCATCAATGATTAATATTAACAGTTTGAAATTTATTTTTCTAGACTTTTTTCAGTGCATTGAACAACACATAAATTGTATTCCTGCTTTAAAAAGATGGGATCATGCTATATTTACTGTTCTGTGATTTGCTTTGTTTAGTTCATAATATGTCTTTTTTGAGTTAGTCAATAGAGATTTCCTGTATTCTTTTAGTGGATTTATACTCTCCTATTACATCATAATTTTCTAGTCCATTCCCTTGTTGGTGAACATTTAAGTTGTGATAAACATTCTTTATACGTATATCTTTGCTTATTTGAACAAAAGTTCCTATAGGATAAATTCTAGGAAATAAAACTTGTAGATCAAAGGTAGGACCATGGCTGGGCATGGTGGCTCATGCCTGTAATCCTAGGACTTTGGAAGGCTGAGGCAGTTGGATCACTTGAGGTCAGGAGTTCAAGACCAGCCTGGCCAACACGGTGAAACCCCGTCTCTACCAAAAATACAAAAATTAGCTGGGTGTGGTGGTGTGCACCTGTAATCCCAGCTACTTGGAAGGCTGAGGCAGGAGAATTGCTTGAACCCGGGAGGTGGAGGTTACAGTGAGCTGAGATTGCACCACTACACTCCAGCCTGGGTGACAGAGTTAGACTCTGTCTCAAAATAAAAAGTATGACTATTTTATATTTTAATATCTATTCGGGGACTCTATAAAAATTGTATTAACATTCTGATTTAAGTGTATAGGAAATACACTTAGTTCTAAACTTTCAGACATTTTAGCTAGGTGATGTATCATCATTAATATGTATCATCATTAATGTACATCAGTTTTTTCTAATATAAGGTTTCTGATAATATAAAAATCTTTAAAATGACAGCTTTGAAACTTTTTATTCTTACAGTGATGGAATGGGGAGAAGATATTAAAGCAGTTTCAAAAGATGAAGCAGTGATGTTGGTGAATCATCAGGCAACAGGAGATGTGTGCACACTGATGATGTGCCTCCAGGACAAAGGACTGGTAAGCTACCCTGAAGGCAGTAGGTAGAAATCCAGAAAGGAAGGTAAAAAGTAATTCATTCAGCCGTGGTGGCTCACACCTGTAATCCCAGCACTTTGGGAGGCTAATCACAAGGTCAAGAGATAAAGACCCTCCTGGCCAACATGTTGAAACTCTGTCTCTACTAAAAATACAAAAATTAGCTGGGCATGGTGGCGTGCACCTGTAGTCGCAGCTACTCGGGAGGCTGAGGCAGGAGAATCACTTGAACCTGGAGGGGTGGAGGTTGCAATGAGCCAAGATTGGGCCACTGCATTCCAGTCTGGCAACAGAGCAAGACTCTGTCTCAAAAAAAAAAAAAAAAAAAAAAAAAAGGAATCTGTTCAAATATCTTACTATTCTTTGGAATATAGACATAGACTTTAATATGTATACTTTAAAAATTTAGAAAATATTAAAAGGAAAAATATATCATTCTAAGTCACCCAGAAGGGGGATTTAGAGACTTTAAAAAAAAACTGGGACAATGTGAATTATGTTTCAATAAGACTTTTTAAAAATAGTAACTGGGATGAAAGCAGGTTAATATAGTTCAAGTTGAGGGCTATCTGGAGGGGAAGAAGTGAATTAACAATTTGAAAACTACAAACACAAAAAGCAGCTTTGGCCTACAAAGTGGTGCCACTGGTCGTCTCAGCTACTTGGGAGGCTGAGGCGGGAGGATCGCTTGAGCCCAGGAGTTTGGGCTGTAGTTCTCTATAGTGATAGGGTGTCTGCACTAAGTTGAGGATAAATATGGTGACTTCCTGGGAACAGGGAACAACTAGCTTGCCCAAGGAGGGTGAACCAGCTCAGGCTGGAAATGAAGCAGGCCAAAACTCCTGTGCTGATCAGTAGTGGGATCATGCCTGTGATCCACTGCACTCCAGCCTGGGCAACACAGCAAGACCTGATCTCTAAAACAAAAGGTGGGGAGAATGCTTATGATGGAATAAATATTTATAAACCGAGTGGATTTAAAAAATAAATTCAGCTTTTAGCCTTAAGAGAATTTTCACCTTAGAAGTTAAAGAGGTTATGTTCATAGAAAACTAAATAAATGGAAAATATAGAAATTAATGGAGTTAATGTGTGACCTAATAGTAAATAATTAAATCGATGAAAGTTCATTAAGGGCTTAATTATTATGATCAGTGACTATAAAACATATAAACACCATCCTATAAGGTACCCTTCTTCTCATCAAGGTGCCAATACCTTAGTGGCAGGTGGAAAAGGGTATCACAAACAATGCTTTTTTTTGTTTGTTTTTTGGACACAGTCTTGCGCTGTTGCCCAGGCTAGAGTGCAGTGGTGCAATCTTGGCTTGCTGCAACCTCCGCCTCCCCGGTTCAAGCAATTCTCATGCCTAAGCCTCCCAAGCAGCTCGGACTAGGGGCATAGGTACCATGCCCGGATAATTTTTGTATTTTTAGTAGAGATGGGGTTTTGCCATGTTGGCCAGGCTGATTATCTCAAACTCCTGACCTCAGGTGATCTGCCCACCTCAGCCTCTCATAGTGCTGGGATTACAGGCATGAGCCATAAACAATACTTAATTGCAAAGTGAGATGGCTTCAGTGGAGGATAAGTTTACTGTGTACCTGATGGACACAGAAAACTTTATGAAGGAGAGAGAACATAAACTTGTCCTTTAAGGACAAGTAGAATTTAGTTAGGTAGAGTGGTAAAGCAAGGACTTCTTTGTTAATGAAACAATCTTGACAAAAACATTTAAGTGATAACAAACTCTGGTGTGTTTAGGTTCCAGAGATTTTGATTGACTAGGTAGGGTCACTTTGATTGACTGGGTAGGGTCAGAAAATGAGAGGAGATTTAAGAAAAATATGTTTGATTATTGTAGTATCTGTTTTTCTTATTTATCTGAAAAGCAGTGGCATAATCTTGCTGAAATGTGGAATAAATTAAGTCTTTTCTTATATTATGGATCTTGAATTGTTAAAAAAAATCACTGTATAGTTATATTTGCACTTATGAGATTTATTGCCTCTCATCTAAGTTCATAATGTTAAAATTTTGCACAACTAGTTGATTTGGCTTTGTATGAAAGAGAAGCTTCAATTAGTTAACATTATTATTCTTACAGATGGGATCATTACATTTATAGTGATTATCCTTAGGGCCTACAATGTCCTTAAGCATTTTTTTAATCTAAAAGGATGATTAAAATGGTCAATATAAATAGGTCTAACTGTATTCTAACACCAGTTTGGCATGGATGATAACTGTATTAACCAGAGTATTAGGTAATTTGAAACTCCCCAGTCATGTGGACAAAAGAAAGTTTGGTTGGTTTGTTTACTTTTATAAAAATATTTGAGTTAGTTTGCTAGGTTCATTTTTCTGTCCCAAGTAATTTTCCATTTTCAGATTAGTTAATACTGAGCATTCTAAATAATATTGAATATTATTTATATTTATAAATATATTTATAAATATTATTGCTCTGATAATATTGAATAATTTGAAATCTAGAAGGATTTTTAATTTTTTTCATAAAGGAGTAACTGAGAAATATAGGAGTGGAAGCATTATAATTTTTCCCTGCTGCCTAATAATTACAGAGCAATATTAATTTGTATTTACTAGTAGGAGTGTTTACTTGATTTATTTTATATGTTATGGATACATTCAAAGAAGGAAGGCTGTTGTGGGCCAGTTAAAAAATACTACTTTGATAGTAATGTAATTGTAACATAGCTTTTGAATTTGAGAGACTTCTTGAAGCCCCCATCAGTTTCTCAGTGGGAGTACTGTTGGCATTTTATTAGGACAACAAACACTGTTGTTCAGAACTGTCCCTGGGCATTGCCAGATATTTTGTGTACCCAACTGCTGCATACTAAATTCTAGTAGCACTCCTTGGTCATTGTGACAACCAAAATTATCCTGCAGTTTCCATACTCACCCAATGGAAAAGCATTGACCATATTATAATTTCAAAAGGACAAAGAGAGTGCAGTCATTTATTTACCTCTCTAGACGATGTTTTGATATGTAGAAAATCTGTGCATCCAGATAAAGAATAATTGATATAGATTGATTTTGTCTCTTAGAAATAATGGAAAAGCTCTGAGTGACAGACCTATCAAACATTGACAGAGTTGATTTAGGCAGCTTATGTTTACTGATCCTTTTTTTGAAAAATATGAAACAAAGCATTAATTGTATTTTCTGAAAGTGTTAGTACCTTTTTAATAAGTGTCTGTGAATTGTCTTGGCCCATGACAAAGCTAAGCATTTTTATTTCTGTCAAAAGAACTTTATTAAATGTTTTATAAACATTTATTAACTTATAACATTTTCCCTAAAATAAGTTGGAACAGAGCTATTCATACAAATCCAGAAGATAGCGTGGCTATCTTTACTGAATTTATGTGTTTTAAGTGACCCTTCTAACTGAAGAGATAAATCCACCATGAATGGAAGGTTAAATATAAAAGCTACTTATTTGGCATTTAAAACCCAGAAGTCGGTAAATTACAACTACATAATGTATCTAAAGCTAAAAGGCTTTATAGGTTGAATCCACTGCCTTTTGTTTGTTTGGGGACACTTTTCAACAAATTTTATTTAGTCCAAATCTCAGTTTATTTAAACGAAGTACTGTAATCATCATTGCAAAGCAAAACAAGATGGGATGCTGGTGATTATCTTACTCTGTATTAGTTGCCTGAGGAATCAGTTCTTTCTTTACTAGGCACATACCTTCATTTTTTAAAAAAGTGATTTAATATAGTAAAGCTGATGGAGTAGGAGTTGTGTAGCTGGAAAACTAAGGCAGAAGCTGTAATATTATATCATCTGTGGGCTTTTACAATGCTTTTATAAAAGCAGCATATGGATATCAGTGTTTTAGTTTTTTCCATACGTGCAAGTTCACATAATTTGGTTCTTAGGGATGATGTTTACATCTATTGTTCCCATGGGAAACCAAAGTAGAACTCGTTGCATACTTGATTGAGTTTATAGCTTTCACTTTAGTTAAGGCTTATAACAAGAAATGCTATTTCCTCAACAAGAAAGAACAATTCTCCTGCCTCAGCCTACTGAGTAGCTGAGATTACAGACATGCACCACCATGCCTGGCTAATTTTTGCATTTTAGTAGAGATGGGGTTTCACATGTTGACCAAGCTAGTCTCAAACTCCTGACCTCAAATGATCCACCTGCCTTGGCCTCCCAAAGTGTGGGGATTACAGGTGTGAGCCACTGTGCCCGGCCTGTACTTTTAATTTTTAAATTTGCGTGAAAGTCTTCTGCTGTCGATATAGGTATTAAATCTTATCAGTAGTGGATAATATTTTTGGGTTTAAGGACTGAGGCACTACAGATATTTTAATCCTGGCAAAGAGCATGACTTTGCATAAACCAACAAATATTCTTCATAATAGAATATGTAAATCATTCTATATTTTAGAATTTTTATTAATTAAATGATTTATTAATTAAAAATTAATATATTAATTTTTAAATGTTTTATTTTGTACACTTAAGTTTTTATATTTTAGCTATGAAGCTACACTCAGATTTTAAAAAGCCACAAGTGAATGTTCATTACATGTATAGTCTTGTTAACCACTTTTGTATTGTTTCAAAATAATTTTATAAGTTATGTAAGAATTACCAGAGACTTTGTTTAGAGTAGAACACATTTGAAATCATTATGTCCAAATTTAAGAAGTTGATTCAGTTTCATTTTTTATACAGTGATTTATGTACCTGTGACTTAGGATTTGAAGACTTGGAATCAAGACCTGTAATTTTTCATGTAGATTCTATTAGTAACTGTGCTTTGTTTGTAGAAATAGAGTTAGATTTAAGATATTTTGGTTAATTAAAAGTATGCTTGGATGATTATACTTAAAGCTTGGAGACTTGGCTAGACTATAAGTCAGGTTTCTTCTATCCAATATTATTTCTTGCTTTTAAATATTTTAGGTTGTCGCTCAAATGATGTGGTTGATGGATCATATTTTTAAGTACACAAACTTTGGAATTGTTTCTCTAGTTCATGGAGACTTCTTTATAAGACAGGTAAGCAATGAGCATTTTTTCCCCACAGTGATAGCCTGGTCAGTTTGATTCTTTATTATAAAAAGGGGTATAACAAAATCAATTATAATAGGTAGGGCTAGTTCTAACTGATCTCAGGGAGCTCTTTTTGAGACCGAGTGTCACTCTGTTGCCCAGGCTAGAGTGCAGTAGCACCATCTTGACTCACTGTAACCTCCACTTCCTGGGTTCAAGTGGTTCTCATGCCACAGCCTTTGGAGTAACTGGGACTATAGGTATGCCACTGCGCCCAACTAATTTTTGTATTTTTAGTAGAGATGAGGTTTCACCATGTTGGCTAGGCTGGTCTCGAACTCCTGGCCTCAAGTGATCCACCTGCCATGGCCTCCCAAAGTGCTCGGATTACAAGTGTGAGCCACTGTGCCCACCTCAGGGAGCTCTTTCTCTGAATCTTTGTTCCCTAACCACTTTTTTAAATCTAAATTTAAGCATGCATAAGTATTAAAATGCTTAACATGCAAATATTCCAATCTCTTCTCCCATTTAGAAGGTATAATTTAGTTGAGTAAGCATTCCCCACTATTCAGTTTCTTAGCTATGTGAATTGGGCAAATTATTTAAACACTCAAGTTTCTTCATTTTCCAAATTTGAATAATATGTAGTATCCCCCTCAATGGTTGTTGTGGGGATTAAGTGAAGTAATACCTATAAAGTACTCAAAATAGCGTCGGCTACCTTCATCATCATTTTTATATTGATTACTGCTGTTGTATCACTATTATTTTTATTTACAAGGCACTGTTGTATAATGTAGAAGATATCTAAATTACTGGTAGGCATATTATTAAATAAATTAACAAATAATATAATAATAATAGGAGATGTTTTGGGAGTTCATAGTGGGAAAAGTAAGTATATCAGATTTATGTGAATCCAGAAAAACTTTAGAGAAGATGATATTTGGCACAAGTTTTAACAAATAGGTACGAATTTGATGGAGGAAAGTGAATTGGGAAGTCCCAAGCATTAAAACTAGTGTAGAAAGAAGAATCATAGTCTTTTATCAGCACTACATTATTTTCTTGATTTGTTACTAGTATTACATGCTTTATTTTCACCAAAATGGATAACTGAAACATGGTATGTAAGAGCTTTTGTGTATGATAATACCACACTCATTTGGTGTTTACATATTTAACAACCTGGATTGTATGGTGCTTTGCACATAATGATTACTTCTGAATAACTGGTGAATCTAATTAAGCCTTTTCCAAGAACCACAAATTCAGAAATAAACTGGAAGTGAGCAGAAAAACTTCTAAGTTCAATGAAAATAGGTGTCACAGAACACATATACTTGACTCCAGACAGTTTTATGTACTGGACATTATATCATTTCTTATTGGAAACACCCTTTATTCTTCTGAGCAGAGAAACAAATACAAGCATAGCCTGGAACCACAAGAAGTGGCAATGGGGATGAGACACAAGGTCAAGACAAAATAAACTGATCAGGACAACCTAACAAAGATCCTCCTAGCCTAATATTTCAGAGAAGGCAGCAAAGCCAACAATTAGAAAGCTTAGCAGTCTCAGGGATCCAGTGGAAAAGCTAGTTCAGCACCTTACCTCATTTCCACCCTTAGGAAATGGTTGAATGTACAGTATAGCGTAACAGTTGACTCTAATGATGATCCTCAGGCATCAAGAAAAGAGGCTGGGCATGGTGGCTCATGTCTGTAATCTCAGCACATTGGGAGGCCGAGATGGGCAGATCACTTGAGGCCAGGAGTTCAAGACCAGTCTGGCCAACATGGTGAAACCCCATCTCTACTAAAAATACAAAAATTAGGCCGGGCGCGGTGGCTCAAGCCTGTAATCCCAGCACTTTGGGAGGCCGAGGCGGGTGGATCACGAGGTCAAAAGATCGAGACCATCCTGGTCAACGCGGTGAAACCCCGTCTCTACTAAAACTACAAAAAATTAGCTGGGCATGGTGGCGCATGCCTGTAATCCCAGCTACTCAGGAGGCTGAGGCAGGAGAATTGCCTGAACCCAGGAGGCGGAGGTTGCGGTGAGCCGAGATTGCGCCATTGCACTCCAGCCTGGGTAACAAGAGCGAAACTCTGTCTCAAAAAAAAAAAATTAGCAGGGCATGGTGGCACACACCTGTATTCCCACCTACTTGGGAAGCTGAGACAGGAGTATCACTTGAACCTGGGAGGTGGAGATTGCAGTGAGCCAAGATTGCGTCACTGCACTCCAGCCTGGGCGACACAGTGAGATTCCATCTCAAAAAAAAAAAAAAAAAAAAAAAGAAAGAAAGAAAAAAAGGCTAAATTATACTAAATTATCAGTGGGCTTTTAGATAAAAGTCGAAAATTAGGTACTCCAAAATATTTTCTTGTGATTACTATGTGAAGTTTTGTTTACATAAAGATTACATTTCAAAATATCTGGAAAGTTTGCAAATTTATGTTTAAAGAGCAACATTTTTTTCCCCTGATAGATTAGTAATAAAAATCTAAAACATGAGGGGAAGAAAGGGAAAAAGTATTAATATTTAAAAGAAAAATTATCAGCGGGGCGCGGTGGCTCAAGCCTGTAATCCCAGCACTTTGGGAGGCCGAGGCGGGTGGATCACGAGGTCAAGAGATCGAGACCATCCTGGTCAACATGGTGAAACCCCGTCTCTACCAAAAATACAAAAAATTAGCTGGGCATGGTGGTGCGTGCCTGTAATCCCAGCTACTCAGGAGGCTGAGGCAGGAGAATTGCCTGAACCCAGGAGGCGGAGGTTGCGGTGAGTCGAGATCGCGCCATTGCACTCCAGCCGGGGAAACAAGAGAAAAACTCCGTCTTAAAAAAAAAAAAAAAAAAGAAAAATTATCTTAAGACTTTGCTACTAGACCATTTTGACAAGCTTTTCCAAGAATAGCAAAAATATTTTACATATCATCTTGAGAACTTAATAACTATTTTAATCATAATCAATTCATCTCAGTAAACTGACTAAGAAAATGTCTTAGTTGTTTTCCATTTGGGATACATTTGGAATGTAAAGACTGAAAGCATACTAATTATTTTGAGGAGCTTCTGTAGTTTTATTGGCTGGAAGATTGTTGGCAAACTGATCACACTGAAAGAAAGAATCTTTGTAATATTTAGTTGTAATCTTTGGGCCTTCCTGCAAGTTTTTCTGGATTCTTCTTTTTAGACTTCAGATCATTTTCTTTTCTCTATTTTCCTCTCAACTAAGATACAGTCCGTTAGAATGTCTTTTTAGCCTTACTTTCACATTTTTTCCCAAATGTAACTACTTATCGTCAATATGATATAATTGAATCTCATCAAATTCCCTTGTGTGGAATACTGCAAGTCTTCTGACTTAGCTCCTGTAGTCTTTTGGTCACAGGAGCCAGCCAGCAGATTTTCTTTTTTCTTTTTTTTTGAGACAGGGTCTCACTCTGTCACCCAGGCTGGAGTGCAGTGGTGCCATCAGGGCTCACTGCAGCCTCATGTGGGCAAAGGTGATCCTCCCACCTCAGCCTCCTGAGTAGCTGGAACCACCGACATGTACCACTGTACCTGGCTAATTTTTGTATTTTTTCTATAGATGGGGTTTCACCATTTGCCCAGGCTGGTCAGATTTTTTAAACATGAATAAGATTATAACACTTTCTTGTGCAAAACTATCCAAAGATGTCTCTTCCAAAATGACTTACCATGCATAAAGCTCTTCTCATTTTGTCTCCACCTCGCTCTACAGTTTCATCTCTTACCACTGACTTTCTTGTTTATCACACTTCAGCCACTCTAGCCTTAGTGCTCTTCTTTGAACATGCCAAACTCGTTCCCACCAAATGACCTTTGTCCTTTTCATTCTTGTCACCTGAAATATTCTGCCTTGCATCTTCACATGACTTATTCCCTCACATTATCAACTCTGCTCAAATGTCACCTCATAGGAGCTTTCTCTGACCCTCTTGACCTTTTCTATCCGTTTACTCTTTTCTAACACATATTACTAGTTGAATTTGCATCCCACATTTACCAGCTTCCCAAACTAGAGTGTAAGCTCCATGAAGTTCTCTTATTTCCTCCTCTATGTCTAGTGCCTAGGACAGTGCATGGTACATATCAGGCACTCAGTAAGCAGTCAATGAATTGATGAATGACTGAACTTTCAAGAGCAATCAGAACAATTTGCTTTTCCTTCAGAAAGAATGGTTTATTTACGTAAGTGCTAATAACTTATTTTTACCACTGTGGTCAAAAAGGGAAGTAAGGGGGGTGAGAGTCACCATTCTATTACATGATTGGATGTTAATTTAGAAGCTGTAATTTCTATTTAATTCTATGGCATTTTAATTTTGGATGTACCTGTACTTATTATATGTGTGTGTACTTTCTAGGGAAGATCTTACCGTGACCAACAGCTGCTGCTTCTCAAGAAGCACTTAGAAAATAATTACAGGAGCAGAGATCGAAAATGGATTGTTTTGTTTCCAGAAGGGGGCTTCCTCAGGAAGAGGCGAGAAACAAGTCAGGCATTTGCCAAGAAAAATAACTTGCCATTTCTTACACACGTTACTCTGCCAAGGTCTGGGGCAACAAAAATTATTTTGAATGCACTTGTAGCACAACAGGAAAATGGAAGTCCAGCAGGAGGAGATGCTAAAGAATTAGGTATGATGGTTTTTAGCTTTTTTTTTTTACCTTGTTGGAATTAAAGGATTTTCTGGAGTTAGAGAAGATGGTCATTGTTTTTTTGTATTTGTAATTTTTGTTAAATAAAAATAATACTCAAGGAGAAGATGAAACTGTAATTTAAAAGTTTCTATTTACAAAAGTAGTCCATGCTTATAATAATCTTCTCAAATAATACAGAAATGCATAAAGTCAAAGATGTCTTTCTCCTGTCCTGCTTGTATGGAGCCATTCCCATGGCTGCAGTAAACATTCTTATAAATATCTTTACATATTGGTGAAACTATTTCTGTAGTACAGATTCCTAGAAGTGGAATTGCTAGGTTAAAAGATATAGCTATAAAAATGACATGTTTGAAAAACTAATCTTTTCATTTATTAAATAATACGTATTTTCATTTATTAAATTGAGAAAGCTTTTTGGTTTTCTGTTTTTTTGTTTGTTTGTTTGCTTTTTTTCTGGGATTTCTTGGGAAGCAGTCTTGCTATATTATCCAGGCTGGAGTGTAGTGGTATGATCATAGCTCCCTGTAGCCTTGAATTCCTGGGCTCAAGTGATCTTCCCACCTCAACCTCCTGAGTAGTTGGGGTTATAGGCACATGCCACCATGCCTGGCTAATATTTTAGTTTTTGTGTAGAGATAGGATCTCGCTATGTTGACCAGACTAGTGTCAAACCCCTAACCTGAAGTGATACTCCTGCCTCGGCCTCCCACAGTGCTGGGAGTACAGGTGTAAGCCACCATATCCAGCCTTGTTTGTTTTAAATACAGAGAACTAATTTAATGCAATTTGACAGTAGTAAGAGCATTAAGTGTTAATAAATGACTCTGTTATTACACTGCAAATAATATTTATCAAAAGGAAATAATCTGAAATGCAGGCAAAGAAGTTTATTACAGATAATAGCCAAAAAACTGGAATTAGCCAGAAGCAATAATGGATTAGTGATTATCAAATATCCATACAATGGAATACAACACAGCTGTTACAAATGATGTTTATGGAGTATATTTATATTGTCTTGGGAAAATGTTTATGTTCTAATGTTAATAGGGTGGGGAAACATACAACTCTGGTGAAAACAATTTGAATTCAAATACGGAAACAACAAGGCAGTAGGAAATGCGTGAAAGGAAAGACACCAAAATGTTAGCAGTGATTGCTTTTCTGAGTTGTAACATTATGGATTATTTTGCTCTATTTATTAATGCTTTTCTGAATTTTCTGTTTTTAAAAATAATGTGTATGTATTACCTTCTTACCAGGAAAAAGCAAATCATAGTCAAAGATGCAATTACCTTGGAGATAGCCTGGTAAATTACAAGTTTTGCAGAAGATATTTATGTCCATAGCATGAAGACTGTTTAGAACAAGTTTAAGATACTACCGTGAAAGTTTGGTTATAAACTAAAAAGCTGAAAGGCAATCATTAGGCCTGTTTCCTTTGTAGTGTTTTGCTGTTTCTTTTCAAATTCTTTAGATGAGAATTGAAATGATTGGCCTTCAGAAATAGTGTGTTTTTAAATGGCAATAAGGACCAGACGTAGAAATAATGCCTGTGAGATTTAACTGAGCTTTCCTTTTGTTTTTCCCAAGCAGCTGCTTGGCAGTCAGCTCTTTTAATCTTTCATCATCTATTAAAAAGACAAATTGAAAGAGTCTTTTAATAGAAAAGGAAAGTTGAGAATAGCTTCACTACTGTAGAGACACTGGCAATGGCAGCCAAGCCAAAGCTTGAAGGCAAATGCCTTCCAAACAGGATTAGTTGCACTAATAAAGACTTCTGTTTTAAAATAGTTTCCCCCAGTCAATACCCTGTGGTGTTCTAGATCTCAAAGGTAGGGGCAATTGTTATACTGATTGCATAATAATGAAAAAAAATGGTTTGTTCTTTTAGAGAGAACTAGTTTATGTTTGTAACTAAAGCAAAGTAATCTATTTTTTAATCCTACCTTAAAATTTTTCATTCTTCCTGTTTAGGAAAAAATCATAAGTATATCTGAAAACTAGTTTTACCTATATTTTATATTTTCTATATTTTGGTATTTTGCATTTTATTTTCTTTTGTGTACATATTCACTAGCATTTTATTCCATGTATACACAAACTATGCCTTTGTGTTTGTTTTTAATATGTGATCCATACATACATACCAAAATTAAGTTCTGTCTGATTAACTTTAAAAGGATTAGTATTTTTGTTATCACATAATTTAATAGATACTAAACTGAATTTTGGTGTTTCTTTCTTATCATTTCATGATAAAAATTTTCAAACATACATAAGAGTTGAAAGAATTTTACAGTGGATATCTGTGAGCTAACTAGATTCTATACTTAACATTTTAATATATTTGTCTGAAATACATATATATTTACTTATTTATATATATATATATTTCAAACAAATATATTAAAAATATCTTCATCCTTCTGTCCATCCATTAATCCATCTTGGTTGTTTCATTTTTTAATGCATCTCAAAATAAGCTTCAACAGTATACTTTACTCCTAAACATTTCAGCAGGTATATCATTGGTAGCTTGTTAAAATGTGATGTTTTACATAAACCCTGTTCATGTAGCAATATGTTATTTAAAAATTAATTTTTTTACTTGTTTTACAAGTATATTTTTCTCCTGCACAATGTTGTTCTAAAATCTTTACAGAATTTAAGGCCAGGTTTTAAATTATTTGACATACAAAAGTAGTATGTCATTGATTCCTTATGCACATTTGGACTTACACTTGAAAATGAGCTTTCTTTTTTTAGGGATCTCTTACATACATCAAATAAATAATGGACCATTATACTCTAACTCTGGCCATCAGTATCCTCTGTGAGGATTCCCTTTTCAGTTCTCGCTCACCTTTGTACCCCATGCTGGGATAAAAACAGTGTGCAAAGGATCAAACTTAGCAGAACTTACCATCCCCTCTTTACAACAGTAGTCATCAGTTGTACCTTCCAAAGGACAGGAAGCTTTATTGCTTTATATATAAATAACTCTTGCTAAAATTGGGGGAGATATTTTACTTTATTTACTTACTTACTTACTTACTTATTCATTTATTTATTATTATTTTTTGAGACAGACCCTCTCTCTGTCACCCAGACAGTGCAGTGGTGCAATCTTGGCTCACTGCAACCTTCACCTTCTGGGTTCAAGCGATTTTCCTGCCTCAGCCTCCCAAACAGCTGGGACTACAGGCACGCGCTACCGTATCTGGCTGATTTTTTGTATTTTTAGTAGAGATGGGGTTTCACCATGTTAGCCGGGCCAGTCTTGAATTCCTGACCTGAGGTAATCCGCCAACCTCGGCCTCCCAAAGTGCTGGGATTACAGGCATAAGCCACTGCACCCGGACTGCTTTGTTTTGAATAAGAGCAGCAACAGACAAACTGTATCCATAAAGAATGCTTAATTTTGTGGCCATGTTCCAATATTTATTAATGTCTGTCCTAGTATCACAAATCTTGGTGTTTGTATTATATTATATTATATTATATTATATTATATTATATTAAGTGAATGATTTTGTTTTATTTTAAAGTCTGGTTTTTGTTTTTATGATGTGAGTATAGTTTCTGACCTTTTCATAGGTCAGTTTTTTTATAGGAGTGTTAAATATAAATTAGACCTTCATAGTGCATAATTGTATCAGATACTTGAATGGTTCATGTTCAGTAGATAATAGTGTTCTTTGTTTTGAGGTTCATCCACTTTATAACATATTAGGCAATGCTTAGTTTCTTCTGAAGAGCATTATAGAACAACAGCACCAAAGTTCATCCTTAGAATTTTTCTTAAAGCAAAAGGTATATTGACATACCTTACATTGGTCAAGTACTATGTCATTTGCTGCAGATGATATTAAAGTTGATTTAATTTTAAGTCTTTTTTTCTTTGGTCTCAGACAGCAAATCAAAAGGCCTCCAGTGGATAATAGATACAACGATAGCTTATCCCAAAGCTGAACCTATAGATATTCAAACCTGGATCCTTGGATACAGGAAACCAACAGTCACACATGTACATTACAGGTAAGAATTCTATATTAGTACTCAGAATATATTCAACAATACTATTTTACGACAGTGGGAATATTTAGTTTTTAATCTTACCCAGTAGAAATAGTTGGCTCAAGTTCATTTTTATGCCGCATTTTTAATATTAAAATCTCATTTGAAGTAGCTATTTCACTCGGTGATAGAGACCTCTAAAAATTGTATTCTAAAGGCACTGTGATTACTTGGTTGCCTGACACTTTTCAGTAAAAGTTAACTTAAAGGGCAAACATCAAGAATAAATATATACTCACTTGGTTAAGAAGGTATGTATTAATAGAGATGCTACGGAAAAGGGCATCTGATCCAGACCCCACGAGAAGTTCTTGGATCTTGCGCAAGAAATAATTCAGGGTGAGTCCATAAAGTGGAAGCAAGTTTATTAGGAAAGTAAAGGAATAAAAGAATGGCCACTCCATAGATAGAGCAGCCCTCAGGGGTTGCCCATTTTTATGGTTATTTCTTGATGATATGCTAAATAAGGGGTGGATTATTCATGCCTTCCTTTTTAGACCATATAGGGTAACTTCCTGACATTGCCATGGCATTTGTAAACTGTGATGGCGCTGGTGGGAGCATAGCAGTGAGGATGACCAAAGGTCACTCTTGGTGGCCATCTTGGTTTTGGTGGGTTTTAGTGGCTTCTTTACTGCAACCTGTATTATTAGCAAGATCTTTATGACCTGTATTTTGTGCTGGCCTCCTGTCTCATGATGTGACTTAGAATGCCTTAACTGTCTGAGAATGCAGCCTAGTAGGTCTCAGCCTCATTTTACCCAGCTCCTATTCAAGATAAGAGTTGCAGCCGGGCGCGGTGGCTCAAGCCTGTAATCCCAGCACTTTGGGAGGCCGAGGCGGGTGGATCACGAGGTCAAGAGATCGAGACCATCCTGGTCAACGTGGTGAAACCCCATCTCTACCAAAAATACAAAAAATTAGCTGGGCATGGTGGTGTGTGCCTGTAATCCCAGCTACTCAGGAGGCTGAGGCAGGAGAATTGCCTGAACCCAGGAGGCGGAGGTTGCGGTGAGCTGAGATCGCGCCATTGCACTCCAGCCTGGGTAACATGAGTGAGACTCCGTCTCAAAAAAAAAAAAAAAAAAAAAAAGAGTTGCTCTGTTTCAGACACCTCTGACAGAAATTAAATTTGTTTTTAAATCGTTAATCCACATAAGATTTTCTGAATGATTAAATTGGTAATTTAGCTATGACTTACACTTTTAAATTGTTAATATTTTAATATGTCTGTCATTTGCATAAACAGTAGCAAAAACATTTATTGAAATCTGTGCTAGCTTTTTTCAAATGTAATTTTTTTAAGGAATTTATATAAATAAGATAGGTATTTATATGAAGCACAGGCTGATAAGGCCTGTTTGGTTTTGATGACTTTATAGGCCTTTTAGCCT
Source organism: Sapajus apella (assembly GCF_009761245.1). Lineage (NCBI taxonomy): Eukaryota > Metazoa > Chordata > Mammalia > Primates > Cebidae > Sapajus > Sapajus apella. Next base: position 14,914,165 of record NW_022436962.1, on the reverse strand, counting down.
TACTGTGTTTCCATGTGAAAGACCTCAACCCATGGCGACTACCTTACAAAGATGAGGAATTGGTCCTAAGCAAGATCACAATTGCTACAAAATCCCTCAATTCTAGAGGAAAACAACTCAAATTATATACCCATTGATAGTATATAGGTAGCATATTTTTATATGTGTAAACCATCAGAGTTTTGTTAATACAAATATAAGTACAGAGTTGGAAGAATTTGAATGAAACTTAAATTCTGATATTTAAAATTACATAGTCATAGTTGGGGTTTTTGATGTGTGAGGGATGACTATAAAATTACAGTTGATTCTGGTGTGTGGCTTACATTGAGTAAGGTAGGAGTGTAATTCTTCATGTCTGTTTTCTGACTCCTTTCCACAGGTTGTCCCTTTTACTTAAGTTATTGAGGACTTATTATGTATAAGGCAATGTGCTAGGCTCTGGAAGAAATTGCTCTAGGAACAGTTTTATTTCCACATGTGTGAAACATAGCAAACCTTCAGTAAGTTTTTAAATTATAATCTTTAAATAAAGGACAATGTTAATGCCCAAGCTAGGAATCTGGCTGTTGGATGTATGACTGACTGTATGTGCACTTGATACACGTGCATTGGATGTATGTAGATCTTCCTAGCAAATCATACCCAAAAAAGAACAGATGAGGAAGAAAACATTCTGTTGTATAGGCAGTCTAGTATAGGTAACCCTGCTTTTCTCTTTTAGTCAATAACTAGAGGAAATTTTAGTTTATAGATAATCAGGAAAAAATGAATCATAAAGGATCATGGAAATGGAAGAAATGGCCCACTTATAGCAAGATTACTTTAACAGCCTCTTAAATTCACTTGAGGTTGGGCGCGGTGGCTCACGCATATAATCCCAGCACTTTGGGAGTCCGAGGCAGGCAGATCACAAGGTCAGGAGTTCAAGACCAGCCTGGCCAACATAGTGAAACTCCGTCTCTACTAAAAATACAAATATTAGCCGGGTGTGGTGGCACACGCCCATAGTCCCAGCTACTTGGGAGGCTGAGACAGGAGAATCGCTTGAACCTGGGAGGTGGAGGTTGCTGTGAGCCATGACTGTGCCATTGTACTCCATCGTGGGTGACAGAGTGAGACTCTGTCTCAAAAAAAAAAAAAAAAAAATTTACTTGAAACAGAGGTTCTTATGCTGGGGCTCATGGATAGACCTCAGATAATTTTTTAACTGAATATGTGAAATTTTGAGAATGTTTATACTTTTCTACAGAGAAAGTTCATAGCTTTCACTCTATTCTCAAAATTATATATGACCTCATAAATTAAGGACCCCTGACTTAGAGATGAAAACCCCATAATAGATAGAAGATGAGGAATGGTCAGTTTGATACAGAAAAATACTTTCTAATAAAGAAAATCAATGTGTTAGACTACTACAGATTAAATCATACGATAATCATACTCCATGATAGTAAAGTACAAATTATGCCTGATTATTTATGAATATACACATACATACAAGCCCTACGAGTCTTGAGACAGGTGAGGAGAATACTTTTCTTCCCAGGAACTGATATTCTTGTCTAACCAATGTTAGGGGAGAGGAAGGACCTGTGTTCAGAAATGGAGAACAAATGAAAAGGGCAAGAAAGAACAGAGGTGTCTTGGTGTCAGGATAGTACTGTGGTTTTGCAAGAAGCTTGTGAGAGAGGATGTGGGCCATGTCTTTAGCAGCTTCCAGGAATAGTCTCTATCAACCATAGAGTGACTTCTCATGTACTGTTCTTGGCCATCAGGACACCATGGAGCATAGGGAAAGAAAGAGTGGTTTTAATTCAGACTCTTCATTCATTGGGTTATATTTTAAAATTTTTAAACAAGGAAAAGATGTTTCCAATTAGAATAAAAGTTTTTAAATACAGCATTAGAAATCACATTATATATAAAAATGTGAATAATATAAATGAGGTTAGATCCCTTCCTTTTTTAATGTGAGGAGATTGGCAAGAAAAACTGGATAGTATCAACTGCTTAAAGTGGGGAATGGGTACCCAAAACATAAGAAAAGGTTGTCTGGAAACTATAAAGCTCACTAAAAAACAGTAGTTTTGTTTAGTGTTGGCTTGCTTATCTTCACCTATAGGCAGATTTGAAAAACTATTAATGAAGGTTTTTTTTTTTTTTCCCTGCAGTTAAGCATAATTTCTCCAGAACTCTAGAACTATTAATCCATATGGTGCCAGCCAATTTTGTTTCCCGTGATGTAGAAAGGATTTGTTTTTGTCTTAGCAGACTTAAAAAGATAAATAAATAAAGCAGCCCTGTTTCTTGAGAATTAATTGAAGTGATCACTTAGTGAGTATGGTATATAGCTGGGCAAGTCAGTACTATTGCTAGTTTTTTTGTTTGTTTTTGTTTTTGTTTTTTATTGTTGGTTTTTTTTTTTTTTTTTTTTTTTTTTTTGAGACACAGTTTCATTCTGTTGCCCAGGCTAGAGTGTAGTAGCACAATCTCGGCTTACTGCATCCTCTACCTACTGGGTTCAAGCAGTTCTCCTGCCTCACCCTCCCAAGTATCTGGGATTACAGGTGCCTGCCACTGTGCCTGGCTAATTTTTGTATTATTAGTAGAGATGGGGTTTCACCATGTTGGCCAGGCTGGTGTCAAACTCCTGAGCTCCAGTGATCTGCCTGCCTCAGCCTTTCAAAGTGCTTGAGCCACCGAGCCTGGCCTGTTGCTAGTTTTTTAGTGTAATTTTGAGGAATATGACATATGACAGTCAGAAAGTAATTATCCCATCCTGCTCAGCATTTATTAGATCCCACTTAAGTTATTTCATGTATTTTAATTTCTCCATTTTAAAAGAAATAGTTTAGTTGGTAAAATGTTATCAATAGAGCTGACAAACAAGCATCAGAAGCCTAGAGAGTTCTGTAATTTAAAAAAAAGAGCTAACATAGATAAATCTTAGAACACTAGTACCACTTAAAAGGCAGTTATTATGGATCAAATCAAAACAAATTCATAGGTAGTACTAATTAAATGAAACACAATTCTAAGACAAACTCCAAGTTGAAAGTTCGGATTAAGAGAAAGTTTAATAATTCATAAATACTAAATCTATAATAAGTTTCTATATATTTGAGATACTTTTATCATATTTTAGGTAGATTTCATAGAGGGCAATAACTGTGCTCTCACATGCAGTACATCTTGGTGACTGCTGAGAGCCACAAAATGTGGCTCTGGGTGGCTGGGTTATTATATTGTTATGCAATAGCATTCCTTACCATCGGAATTCACTTGGGAAACAATATAGTTAGCATAATTTATTTAACATTAATCAGTAGTTTGTCTATTTTATATATTTATTTATTTTGAGACAATCTCGCTACAACACCGAGACTGGAATGCAGTGGTGCAATCTCAGCTCACTGCAACCTCTGCCTCCTGGGTTCAAGCGATTCTCCTGCCTCAGTCTCCCGAGTAGCTGGGTTTACAGGCACCTGCCACCACACCTGGCTAGATTACATATTTCCATAATACATTTATTTTCACTTCTTATAAATTATAGTCCAGTATGCCAAATAAATTCCACTACCTGTTCTGTACCTCATTGAAACATAATATGACAAGCAAGTGTATAGAGATCACTGAACAAAAATGGCATTTTCCCACAGAGTAACTCCCTTCGTACTGTGTTAATAAGTTCTTTAAAAAGAAAAGTTCTTTATTTAAATAGAAAAAGAATATCTAAATTGCCAGAACGTGCAGCAGAATGTTTTTCTTGATTTGAAATTTCTGTACTGACACTTAGGAAAAAGCATAAGAATGTAATAATTTATTTTAAATACTCTGAAATAAACTATTTATTTCTTCCAATAATAGCAGTTTTCCAGATTAATTTACTACTCAGGCTTATGTTGGTTTTTGGGATTTCTAGAAGAGATGACATGTTATATATAAAACACCATAAAATACACGTTATTTTTATATAAAATACTACTTAACTACTTAAAATACCACATACATAAGAAAGTGAACATTTGTGGCAGAGTTATATACTAAAGCCTATCTCACAAATAGGTAGTATTGCTGTGTTTCAGAAGTTGAGCTTTTAGGGCATGTGTTTAGAGCATATTTCTCAGAAAACTTCTGGCAAATGATGATTAAGTGCCCAGGCAACTTTGCTAATGCTGGGACTCTGATGGCCAGAAGTTGCCCTGTCTTCGGCAGATGCATTGTTATGAATTGCAAATAATATACAGGTAAAAGAGTCTTTTAGGCTGTGCATGGTGGCTCGTACTAGTAATCCCAGCGCTTTGGGAGGCCGAGGTGGGCAGATCACTTGAGGCTAGGAGTTCGAGATCAGCCTGGCCAACATGGTAAAACCCCGTCTCTACCAAAAATACAAAAATTAGCCAGGCATAGTAGCATGTGCCTGTAGTCCCAGCTACTCAGGAGGCTGAGGCAGGAGAGTCACTTGAACCTAGGAGATGGAGATTGCAGTGAGCTGAGATCGCACCACTGCACTCCAGCCTCAGCAACAGAGCAAGACTCTGACTCAAAAAAAAAAAAAAGACTTAAAAAAAAACCCAAAACACCTTGTAAATATAAAGCACCATTATTAAGATACAGAAAGAATGATAGATTATTGATAAAACCGGTATTTATAAACCACCATTCTCCATATATTGGATCTCAGCCAATATATGGAGAATATCATCTTTAAGAGAAAAGATGCTTTTTAAAAAATTCATTTCTTACCAATATTATTGATGGTTTAGAGAAATATTTTTTATTAGTATGCATGCAGCTACATTATTGAACTTTTTCAAAAGTAATGCTTGTTTTAAAGGAACTAAGACTTACCTAATGGAAATATCTGAAAGTAAAGAACTTTCTCCTCCTCCTCTCCTCTTTATATTTCTATCAAACTGGAAGACAACTTGTTCCTACTAAGCAAGTAGTAGGCACAGTGCACTGCCATTCAGTGGTTAATAGGAAAATTAAACATGATTTGATTTAATTACAGGGAGAGTATTTATAGGGATAAAGGCAAAAGTAACATCTGTCCTTTAATATAAATGTCTGTTTCACTTCAATTAGGACAATGAGTTGGAGAAAATGATCCTTGTGCAGAAGTAGCTTATCTTTTCATGTTCAAAATCTTGAGAAATGATATAACCATAAGTGTAGTGGCATAGATAGATTACTAAAAGCAGAGGTATTGTTTTCATGTCGAAATTGATTAGGACTTTGGTTACTTGGGAGAAGGTATTCAACCATGAACTTTGGGAAATAACTTATTTTCAATTTGGGGAGGGGGGAATTAATTTAGAAAAAATATTTAATAGTTTTTAAAGATACATATGCTCTCTAGCAAGAGTAGACAAACATTAACATTTTGACATATTTGCTTTAGGGTATTTGTAGTTGATAAAAGAAATGATACACCACTCAAGCCAGTCAGATATGGAAAAATCAAAGGTAGTGACTTTGACACTGATATGGGAAAAGGTGACCTCCTATATACTGCTAATGAGATTATAATGTACTGTGACCACTTTGAGAACTACTTGACTATACTTATTAAGATGAAAATACACATATTCTGTGATCTAACAATTTCTGTGGCTGGGCACATACATAGCCTACATTAGTTTGGAAAGTATTATTAATTACATCCGCACAGTGAGAATTATTGTCAAAGAGATAAGGGAAAGGTTATTTGTGAGAAAAATTACCAACACTTAAAAACAGAGAATAACATTTAGTAATTTTACGCCTAAACCTTTATGTATTTTTGATTACATATCATTTTGATCTTTCCTTCTGTTTTACCCTTACTCCCTAAGACAACAAAACAAAAACTTCATGAGTTTTCATAAGTTTTAGGGGCCATAATTTCAGAAATAGTTATTCCCTCAAAATATTTTTATTATGGAAACTTTCAGACCTGTAAATGAAATCTCATGTACCCATCATACTCCTTCAACAATTACCAACTTAGGGTCAATGTTATTTCCTCTACATTATTTTCAGATCCCAGTGGATTATTTTGAAGCAAGTCTCAGATATCACATAATATCATTTGTAAATATTTCATTTCATTATGTATCTCTAAAATGTAAAAACATGAAAGACCAGAGTATATAGAAAGAGAATACATGTGTTCATAGAGGGAAAGACTCAATACTCAATATTATAAAGATGACACTTCTTCCAAAGTAACCTATAAATTTAATATAATTCCAAACAGAATTCAGGATGGTTTTTCAAGACACTTGACAAAATATTGGCTCTAAAATTCATTTGAGAGAGTAAATATAAATGAATAGCTAAGATAGTTTTGAAGATGAACAAAACAAAAGCATTCTTCCTAACATATGTCAAGTTTAGTTAAACTAATGTAATTAAAACAGTGTAGTTATAGGAGGAAGTCTAGATCAACAGAGAGATTAAAAAGTTCGGGTCTAGATTTATTTGTGAACTCACGTATGATTAAGTAGCCCTCTCCTATCAATGGAGAAAGGACAAACTATCCAATAAATGGCTTTGGGACTGTTGATTCACAATATGGGAGAAAAAGTTAGAATTTTACTCCATGCTATATACCAAAATAAATTCCGGGCGGATTTTAATCTCAGCAACAGTAATGAGACCCTAAAGTATTTGGGTGGGTGCAAGGGCCTGTGCCTGTATTCCCAGCTACTCAGAAGGATCGCTTGAGCCCAGGTGTTTGAGGCCAGCCTCGGCAACATAGTGAAATAGGGTGTCTCTAAAAAAAATTAAAAAGTATTTGAAAAAAAAATAGGAGACTTTATGTCTTCAAGTGAGGTAGCCCTTCCTTACAAGACACAAAAATCGGAAGTCATAAATCATTAAGGAAAAAACAAATATGAGTACATCAAAATGAAAAACTAGGCTGGGCACGGTAGCTTATGCTTGTAATCCCAGCACTTTGGGAGGTCTGAGGCAGGTGGATCCCTTGAGGTCAAGAGTTTGAAACCAGCCTGGCCAATGTGGTGACCCCATCTGTACTGAAAATACAAACAATTAGCTGGTGTGGTGGTGGGCGCCTGTAATCCCAGCTATTCGAGAGGCTGAAGCATGAGAATCACTTGCAACCAGGCAGTGGAAGTTGCAGTGAGCTGAAATAGCGCCATTGCACTCCAGCCTGGGTGACAGAGTGAGACTCTGTCACAAAATAATAATAATAAAAATAAATAAGTAAATAAAAATAAAATGTCCAATTAAAACTAAAAACTAGAGTGTTCAAGAGGCACAATAAAGTTAGTGTTTGAAATGCACATAACAAAAATAAGTATTGCATATACAGTCGTGTCACTTAGCAACAGGGATGCTTTCTGAGAAATGCGAAATTAGGTGATTTCATCATTGTACAAACATCATAGAGTGTACTTAGACAAACCTAGATGGTGTAACCTATTACACACCTAGGCTATATGATAAAGCCTATTGCTCCTAGGCTGTAGACCTGTACAGCATATTACTGTAGTGAAGACTGTAGGCAATTGGAATACAATAGTAAGTATTTGTGTATCTAAACATAGAAAAGGTACAGTAAAAATAGAGTATACAAGTTTGTTTGTTTTTTTTTTTTTTTTGGGACAGTGTCTGTCTGTGTCACCCAGGCGGGGGTACAGTGGCACGATCTCAGGTCACTGCAACCTCCACCTCCCAGGCTCAAGCAATTCTCCCACCTCAGCCTCCTGAGGTGGCTGGAATTATAGGCATGCATTACCGTGCCCAGCTAATTTTTGTATTTTTTTGTAGAGATGGGGCTTCACCATGTTGTCCAGGCTGGTCTTGAACTCCTGGGCTCAAGTGGTCCACCCACCTTGGCTTCCCAAAGTGCTAGAGTTACAGATGTGAGCCACCATGCCTGGCTAGTATAAAGGATTTTAAAAATTATACACTTATCATATATGGAGTTAGCAGGACTGAAAGTTGCTCTGAGTTACTCAGTGAGTGATGAGTGAATGAGAAGGCCTAGGATATTACTGTATACTACTGTAGACTTTATAAACACTGTACACATAGGCTACACTAAATTTATTGTAAAAATAAAGTAATTGTGCTATGGTATTACAATGACTATGACATCACTAGGCAACAGGAATTTTTCAGCTCCATTATAACCTATGGAAACCATTGTCATATATGCAGACTATCATTGACTGAAATTTCATGTGGTGCGTGACTGTATATGTAAACAGTTTAACAATTTTTACAAATAATAATAATATTTAAAACCCAGAAGAAAAATGTACAAAAGAAACAAAGACGTTTCATTATTTATAGAAATAAACATATATGAAAACATCAGGAAAATGCAAAACAAGGGAAAATACTATTTTTACTCATCAATATCAAATATTGGTGAGCTTTTAGGGAAATGAACACACACAAATCGATGCAGTCAATCTGAAGAGCAGTTTAGCAATATTTTAAATTATCTATGAAAAATCAATTTTACTTGGGGCTGTGTATCCTAGAGAAGGACAGGGGTGTTACCGCAAGGTATTTTGTAAGAGTAACAAATTAAATAATCTAAATGTCCATTATTAGAGGGATGGCTAAATAAAATATTATGTATTATTTTTTGTTGGAAGTTGCTGAGTTTTGAGTGATGAGTGAATGTGAAAGCAGAGAGCATTAAAATATCATGTATTCTTCAAAGGAATATACTAAACAGATTTTTATTTCTGAGTGCTTGACTCTGCCACTAGTATGTCTAATAGTCCTCTTGTCAGAGGTGTTTGAACCAGAGCAACTCCATCTTGAGTAGGGGCTGTGTAAAATAAGGCTGAGACCTACTGGGCTGCATTCCCAAATGATTAAAGCATTCTAAGTCACAGATTGAGATACGAAGTCGGCACAAGATACAAGTTATAAAGACCTTCCTGATACAAACAGGTTGCAGTAAAGAAGATGGCTAAAACACACCGAAATCAAGATGGCAACAAGAGTGACCTCTTGTCCTCAACTGCTACACTTTCACCAGTGCCATGACAGTTTACAAATTTCATGGCAACGTCAGAAAGTTACCTTATATGGTCTAAAAGGGGAGACATGAATTATCGACCCCTTGTTTAGCATATAATCAAGAAATAAACATAAAAATGGGCAACCAGCAGCTGTCAAGGCTGCTCTGTCTATAGAGTAGCCATTATTTTATTCCTCTACTTTCTTTTTTATTTTTTTTGAGACTGAGTCTCACTCTATCACCAGGCTGGAATGCTGTGACATGATCTCAGCTCACTGCAACCTCCGACTCCCTGGTTCAAGCGATTCTCCTGCCTCAGCCTCCCGGGTAGGTGGGATTACAGGCATGAACCACCACACCCAGCTAATTTTTGTATTTTTAGTAGAGATGGGGTTTCACCACGTTGGGCAGAATCGTCTTGATCTCCTGACCTCGTGATCCACCCACCTTGGCCTCCCAAAGTGCTGGGATTACAGATGTGAGCCACCACGCCTGGCCTTATTCCTCTATTTTCTTTTCCTTTATTTTTTTATTTTTTGCTCTGCCGCCCAGGCTGGAGTGCAGTGGCATGATCTCAGCTCACTGCAACCTCTGCCTCCCGGGTTCAAGCCTCTTGAGTAGCTGGGATTACAGGCGCGCACCACCATGCCCAGCTAATTTTTGTATTTTTAGCAGAGATGGGGTTTCACTGTGTTGGTCAGGCTGGTCTTAAACCTCTGACCTTGTGATCCACCCGCCTCAGCCTCCCAAAGTGCTCGGATTACAGGCATGAGCCACCAAGCCCGGCCTTATTCCTCTACTTTCTTAATAGGTTTGCTTTCACTTTAGTCTATGGACTTACCCTGAAATCTTTCTTGGTGCGAGATCCAAAAACCCTCTCTTGGGGGCTGGATCGGGACCCCTTTTCTGTAACACTCTCAAACTGAACTGTGGATTTTCCTAAAAATAAATACTTCTTCATAGCCTTTACCATCTCATTATTGATAGCAGCCTCCATCCTTCCCATCACTCAGATCAGAAGCCTTGGGGTCGTCCGTGGCTCTTCTTTTTCTCTCATATTCCGCACCCACTCAGTCAGGAAATCTTTTGTGTCTAAATTTAAATACATATCCCCTGACTACTTCTTTTTACCCTGGTCCTAGCCACTATCACCTCAACCCTACTCCTGGGTTACTACATAACCTCCTAATGTGTCATCTATTTTTACCTTTGTCCCTTGGAGAATTCCAACATAGTATCCAGAGTGCTTCTTTTTTTTTTTTTTTTTTTTTCTTCAGACATAGACTCTGTAGCCCAGAATGGAGTGTAGTTGCATGATCTCGGCTCACTGCAACCTCCACCTCCTGGGTCCCAGTTCAAGTGCTTCTTCTGCCTCAGCCTCCAGAGTAGCTGGGATTACAGGCACACGCCTCTGTCCCCAGCTAATTTTTGTATTTTAAGTAGAGATGGGGTTTCACCATGTTGGTCAGGCTGGTCTTGAACTCCTGACTTTGTGATCCACCCACCTCGGCCTCCCACAGTGCTAGGTTTACAGGCATGAGCCACCACGCCCAGCTGGGTGCTCCTTTTAAAAGTCAAGTCGTGTCAGTGCTAGGCTCAGAATTCCATCATGGTTTCCCATCTAAAAGCCCCAGAAGTCTTACAATGGTATGTAAGGCCCTATTTGACCTCTTCCTTCTACTTCTTAGTCATTCCCCTGTGTCTATACTGGCTTTCCTGCTGTTACTGAACATCCCAAACGTATTTCTACCTCATGTTCCTACTGAATGTTTCCTCTTCCACGAAGAGTCTTCCCTTGAAAATCTGTGTGAGATCACCCTCACTCTCCCTTCAGGCCTGCTCAGATGTCTCCCTTCTACCCTGTTCCTCTCAGTCTAATATGCATAAGTGGATTTGGGATGATTTTCTAATGATATTTCTTGTAGTTGAGAGTTACAAAAATGGTATTCAAAGCCCATTCCACAGAGATAATGTCACACTGTAGATACCAGAATTAAGCTCTGAAAACCACATAGTAGAGCTGTGTATTTTGTTGCATATTAACATCTCTGAAATTGGGAGATATCTTAAAATCAGTGTAATAATGCATTGGTTATAATTTAAGTGGGCATTTGACAGGCAGCACTTCAAACAAACAAGTCTAAACAATGAATGCTGTTCCTTTCCCTGCCCCACAAAAAAAGCCAGGCAACGTAGTGGCTGCCATGTGGTTAGAGTTCAACTGTTGACAGTGGGTGCCTCTAGGGTGGGACTCGTACTTTGCATTGTACCATTTGAGTGTTTTTTTTACAATGTACATGTATTCTTCAATTAAAAATAATTAATTGAAAAAAGAAATTGCCCACAGAATTTAGGATTTTGGTTTAATGACTATTTGAATAATTGCAACAAAAGCATTTTCATCTGGTAGGTATAAAAATTTGATAAGCTCACATTTAAAATGCATACTATTTAATAAGATACTAAATAGATTTTTCCCTTTTAAATCAAGGATTTTGAAATACTCAAATTACATAGTCTAGATTTTCATATTCTAGTGTTTTATCCATAATTTAAAACTGAGCTTTAAGACATTTTAATTTACATAATTCTTTTTTGACATAAAAGTTAGAACAAAGTAAAATAAAATTAATATAGTAAAAATCAGTTAATCAGCATATTGGGAACCAAGTTTTAGGTCAACTTTTTGTAATAACTGTGAGTAACTCTAAGGTATACATCCTTGGGTACAATAATGATATACGTTCAGGGCTTTGTCACCCTTAGCCCAGCCCCAAAATTACTCATCTAATGATAATATTGCCTTTAGGGATTTTTGAGCTAATAGTTGCATTTTTTCCTCTAGCAGAAGGAAACAGAATCCTATCTTTAGTTTTTCTTATGCTAGGACTTTTCTTTCTCGTTTCTTATAATTATTAATAATTTCATCCTTCACTAATAATTTTTTTCTTCTTGTCTGCTTTTCTTACCATTGCTTGTCTTCTATTGCTTTGCATCCATATCCTGCTTTTCCATAGAAAAGTCTATGTTTTTTGCCATCAGTCACTGTTCAGAGCTTCCAGTTGGAAAAATGGAAAATTACATATTAAATTTAATCAACTTTTTAGTTCTGCTTTGCTGTTGTTATTAATGTTCACCACCTAAAAGTTTGTATTTTCTATACCAGCAGGTTTCCTCCCTTTCCTTTAAAAAAAAATTAATAAAACTTTTCAGGCTGGGTATGGTGACTCATGCCTGTAATCCCATCACCTTGGGAGGCCAAGGTGAGAGGATCACTTTAGGTCAGGGGTTCGAGATCAGTCTGGCCAACATGGTGAAACCCCATCTCTACTGAAAAAAAAAAATTAGCTAAACATGGTGGTGTGTGCCTCTAATCCCAGCTGCTTGGGAGGTCAGCAAGAGGATCGCTTGAACCCATGAGGCAGAGGTTGCAGAGTTTCAGTGAGCCAAGATCGTGCCACTGCACTCCAACCTGGGTGACAGAGTGATACTCTATCTCAAAAAAAAAAAAAGTTGGATGCCATTCAGGATGGAGACATAAAATATAAGTGGTCGTAATGAGGTTTGGCTATATTGTGAATCAAATTCTGTATCTCTGTAATGATGTTGAAGAATCAGGTGAATCATCATTATAAATAAGGTAAAAATTTCATTCTCTAATTAAAAGATATGGCTAATTTAAGATATTTATCAAAACTATACATGAAAGAAATTTGAATTTTTTATGTTACCATAAGAAGTCAGGATTCTCCAGATAAATCAAATTAATAGAATATATAGATGGTCCCTGACTTACAATCATTCAACTTTATGATTTTTTTTATTTTATGATGGTATGAAAGCAATAGACATTCAGTAGATACCACAATTTGAATCTTGAATTTTGATCTTTTCCCAGGCTAGTGATATGTGGTACAATGCTCTCTTGAGACACTGGGCAGTAGCAGTAAGCTGCAGCTCCCAGTCAGCCACATGTTCGTGAGGGTAAACAACCAATACTCCACAGTGTACCAGTGCTTTTTGGATATTGTGTTATGTGTTTTCACATCCCATCATCTCTACAAAATGCCCATCTGTGTGCAGTGTTAAACACTTTATTATAGAATAGGCTTTGTGTTAGATAATTGCTCAACTGTAGGCTAATGTAAATGGTCTCAGCACATTTAAGATATGCTAGGCTAAGCTTTGATGTTCAGTAGGTTAGGTGTATTAAATGCATTTTCAACTTATAATGGGTTTATCACACTGTAACCCCATTGTAAGTCAAGGATCATCTGTATAAAGATATATAGAAAGAGATTTATCATGAGAAATTGGGTCATGTGATTATGGATGCTGAGAAGTCCCACAGTCTGCTCTCTGTAAGCTGGAGGCCTGGAAAAGCCAGTGATGTCATTCTAGTCCAAGCCTTGAAGGTCTGAAAACCAAGGGAGCCAATGTTGTCAGTTCTAGTCTGAGTCTGAAAGCCCAAGAACTGGGGAGCTGATGGTGTAAGTCCTGGTCCAAGTCAAAAGGAGAATTGGGGTACTGTGTAAGTCCCAGTCTCAGTCTGAAAGCCCACCAACCAGGAGTGCTGATATTGAAGGCGAGGAGAAGATGGATGGCCCAGCTCAAGTAGAAAGAGTAAATTTGCCCTTCCTCCACCTTTTTGTTCTCTTTGGGCCCTCAATGGATTAAATGATGCCTTGCCACATGGGGGGTAGGCAGCATGCACTTTATTCAGTTCATCAGTTCAAATGCTAATCTTTTGCAGAAACACCCACACAGACACACTCAGAAATAACATTTTACCAGCTATGTGAGCATCGCTTAGCCCAGTCAAGACTTAACCCAGATGTCAAAAATTAACCTATACACACAGAACTAAAATAGTAACAGATAAAGCTAATTTACTGGGATATTATCAATAGATGAATGTGGACATAATATGATTTTGAAAATGTTATAATTTGGTAAGTAACTGGAAATAAGTATTGGAAATAAAGAATTCTCTCCCCACCTCCTTGACTCTTTGGGGGTTGACCATGTCTTTTTCACTTTCAGTTCTCCTTAAGACCTAGCAAAGTGCCATTGTTATTCCAAAAATACCTCTTACTTTCTAATTTAGTTTTGTTGGAAATATTATGCCCCCAAACACAAAAATTCCTAGGCATTTAATTTTAATTGAATAATGTTTAAACATAATTCTCACTGATAATTGCTGTTTATCTTTTACTTAGTCATTGAATCTGAGAAATGGAAGGACTACCTAGATCTTTTGGTTTAGCCTTTTCATTTAACTTATTCTCAAAATTTGAGGGAAAAAAAATGACAGAAAAAAATAGATATGGATAGAGAGAATGATAAAGCAAATGTGAGAAATATTTACATTTGGGGAATCTGGGTGAAGCATATGAGAATTTTTATACTATTTTTACAACTTTTGAGTCTGAAATTATTTCACAATAATAAGTTTACAAACGTCATTAGACACATAGAAAGTATAATAGTGATTCTCTTAAGCAGATAAACCAATGTCATATTTTGCTTACTGGAGAGTTCACTTCTGCTCACTCAGCAAGCATTTGTTAAGCATCTTACTGTGTATCTCAAAGGATATAAAATGAATAAAGATATAATAAATTCCATTTCTAAAAATGCCATCTCATTGTTTATATCTCCAAGTGGTATTTTGAATGCTTTTAATTGTTGCAAGGAATAAGGCTCAAGAGTAGGGCTCAGTTATCCTTGACTAAGAAGGGGAAGCAGTGGCCTAGGTGGTACTTGCCATCTTCCTATCTAAACAAACTTTGAAGTCACTCAAAAGTATCTGCTGGTATATCCCTAGGTTAGCTATACTGTAGAGTCTTTGGAAATATCTGCCTTGGTTTATCTCCTGTATTAAAGTAGGTAAAAGTTTATATCTGAATTTCTGAAATTGATTTTCAGATAACTGAGTGGATTCTTTTTTAAACTGTTCTAATAGTTCCAGGGGGAAGCTATAAATATTACATTTTAGTGTGTTGTTAGGCCTAAGAAGCTTAGTTCAGGATAATGGCTCAAAGTAAAACTTCTGGGAATTGAATGCTGGGAGATATTCTGATATGTTAAATTTGACAGTTTCTGTTCTTGTCTATAAATCTGTTTTTTGTAATAAGTAGTTTCTGGATTTCTGAGTTATTCTTGCCACACTAACCCTGGTAGTGTCAGTGAACATTTATGATTGTCTACAGATGATACCACATAAAGTTTTGTGCTCACAAATTACTGTAATGTAATTCTGTTCAGCAAACCTGAGTTCCTACTAAGGACTAGGCACTGATTTATTTTATTTTATTTTTTAATTGTTTTTGAGACACCGTCTCACTCCGTCACCCAGGCTGGAGTGCAGTAGTGTGATCCTGGCTCACTGCAACCTCCGCCTCCAGGGTTCAAGCAGTTCTGCCTCAGCTTCCCAAGTAGCTGGGACTACAGGCACGCGCCACCACACCAGGCCAATTGTTTTATATTTTTAGTAGAGGAGGGGTTTCACCATTTGGCCAGGCCGATCTCGAACTCCTGACCTCGTGGTCCACCCACCTCAGCCTCCTGAAGTGCTGGGATTACAGGCGTGAGCCACTGCACCTGGGCTTAGGCATTGATTTATACACTGGGTATGCAAAGCTGAAAATAGCACAGTCTGTTAGATGAAACAGGCACATAAGAAATAAAACACAAACTAATAGGTATAATCATAGACATAGTTACAAAGACAGAATTGACACTGAGAAGGAATTTTTTTTTTTTTTTTTTTTTTGGCGACAGAATCTATCTCTAGTTGCCTAGGCTGCAGTCCAGTGTCACAATCTCGGCTCACTGCAACCTCTGCCTCCTGGGTTCAAGCGATTCTCCTGCCTAGCCTGCAGAGTAGCTGGAATTACAGGCACATGCCACCTCACCCAGCTAATTTTTGTATTTTTAGTAGAGATGGGGTTTCACCATGTTGGTCAGGCTGGTCTCAAAACTTCTGACCTCAGGTGATCAGCCTGCCTTGGCCTCCCAAAGTGCTGGGATTACAGGCGTGAGCCAGGGCACCTGGCCTGAGAAGGAATTTTTAATTATCTAGGAGAGGAGAAGGAGGAAGCTGAAGGAGAAGAGGACAATGGTTTAAGATAGTCAAATCCTTACCTGCTATAATAAGAAGCCAACAAATAAATTTTATAGGATAATCTAGAAATGGTGCTATTAAAACATTTATAATCTATGTGGAAGTAAATAGCAAAAGAAACAGAAGGGGTTGTATCTGAGAAATAGGCGTCTGAGGAAGGAAAGTATAGGGCCATTATTTTTTGTTGTCTACCATGTGATATGCTTTGACTTTTAGAAATTATATGCATATGTTACTTAACAAAGTAAAAAAAAAAATCTTTAAGTTCATTTTCTGTTGCTGTAATAAGGTATCTGAGACTGTGTAATTTATAAAGAATATAAGTTTCTTTCTCATAGTTCTGGAGGCTGGGAAGTCCAAGATCAGATGACTGCATCTGGTTGGCTTCTGGTGAGACCCTTATGCTGCTTCATTACATGGCAGAAGGTATCACAGAGTGAGAGGAGTGCACTGAGCACCAAAGTGGCTTTTTTTTTTTTTTTTTTTTTTTTTGAGGTGGAGTTTTGCTCTTGTTACCCAGGCTGGAGTGCAATGGTGCGATCTCGGCTCACCACAACCTCTGCCTCCTGGGTTCAGGCAATTCTCCTGCCTCAGCCTCCTCAAAGTGGCTTTTAGAATAGACTCACTCTTGTGAGAACTAACCTACTCCTGTGACAATCCATTAATCCATGAATGGATTGATCTGTTCATGAAAGCAGAACCCTCATGACCAAATCACCTCTTAAAGGCCCCATGTTTTAATACTGACATTGGGGACTAAGTTCGAACATGAGTTTCAGAGACAAACACATTCAAACCATAGCATTCTTCGTACTCTTTTAGGCCACATCGAGTGATACCTCTTTTATATGTCCTGTGCCATAAGTAAATACACACATCGCCTCATTTAAACTCACACAGTAGTTCTCTAAAATCCTCACACAACATTTATCATATTCTGGTTGTTACTTTTCTTTCCCCCCTGCTAGATGATTAGCTGTTTGAAAGCAGGAACTATTTATTTCAGAATCTTCAGTGCTTAGTACCTTATACAATCTTGACATAATTGAATTGAGGGTTTAGCCATGTTGTTTGTTAGCTCACGTTTTGGAGTCTTGGCATAAAAATTCAAACGCTTCAATTCTAATATAGGGGTACCAGCTGCTAAGTATTATTTTACTTTTTTTTTGAAAGTGTAATTTCATCTAGTGCTTTTAAATCTGACTGTGGATTTTGGTAGTATATTCTCTATTTAAGAGTACATTCTGAATTGTTGATAATAAGAATGTTCATTTCTTGAAAATTAGGACCTGGTTTTTCATTTGGGTAGCTATTTGTATTATAAAGGTTTATTTCTGTTGTGTACATTTTTACTTATTTAAATCCCACAAGCACTCCTGTTATTTGATTTCAAGAGGACTGGTATTCAATGTATTTAATCCTTTGCCATATTAGGGGATTAGTCGTTTTAATATTTTAATCCTGTGGTGACCAATCAGAGTAATAGTAGATTGCTCTTGAGGGAGCATTTGGTCTGCCCTCTTGACTGTCTCCTAAGGGAAGAGAATATCCTAGCTATTCTGGGCAGATGGTAGAGTAGATTCTCTGTCAGCACATATCCCTGCTCCTATGTTCACCCCTGTTGAAGCAATGGATACTTCACCAGCATTCCTTCATGAATTCAATTAGTAAACCCAAACTTCCTCTATTTAATTCAGCCTTATTTTTAATGTTCCTTTGTTTAATTCAGCTTCTTTTTAATGTCAATTTTCTCCTTATAAATACATTTTAGGTATTATTTCAAGATCTCTTTTAGCCCTGTGGCCCTTGCTAAGTTATCCTTAAGTTGCTTAGATCTGATTTTATGTTAACAGAAGCTAAATTAATCTTATAAAGTAATTACATACTGCAAGTATTATCTGATGTGATTCAACAAGTTTTTATCTGTCTTACAAAGAGTACCTATTCTGTGCTAACCACTGAGCTTATGCCTTCTTAGACCAGAGAAAACTTTATGGAGGGTTTATTTATATTAGGCTTTGGAAGATGGTGGATAGAATCTAGGTTAGGTAGAGATGGGAAGGGTAGATGGGTGGGCATTTTGTGCAGTAGTAACTATGAACAAACACACAGAACTATGGAAGTATAGCACATGTGTAGGAAACAATAAGTAGTCTGTAATATGCATGCATAAATCAAAGTTGTAGGAAATACGATTGGAAAGTTGAGTTCAGATTTTGGTATACTTTAAAAGCCAAGCTAGCTATTTGTATCTCTACGTAGCTCCAATTCAAACAGACTTTAAAAATAATAGAATTTATTAGTTCACATAACTGGACATCGAAAATAGGACAGGATGATGTACTTAATCTTAATCTCAATGTGACTCAAGCTGTTTCTCCCAGTTCTGCTTTCCTCTCTGAGTTGGTTTCATCCTCAGCTAGTAGCTGTGAGGAAATGTAAGACCTCACACTTCCATGAAGATGAAGACAAGAGAAAAAATAGATTTTATTTTTCTTGCAATCTCTCTTAAACTTTTCCCTAAAGCCCCTACAGAACTTTCATTATCATCTCATTGGCCCTAATTGGTTATGAGCCCATTCCTAAACCCCAATACTTGTCATGAAGAGAATGATATATGATGACAAGTGTGACATGAGTTCTTAATGAGAAGGGTGCCAAGACTACCAGAATTGGCTGAGTGATAACAGATTGGCAGGCATTTGCTTTGGATAATTTATTTTGTTTTTTAATGAAGAGCCAGAGAATCCTTTCCCTTGATGTGAGGATTCCTGCAAGTGGTGGCATGCATAAGCCTTTTAAGCAATAAGTGTCAAGGCAGAAATAGAATAGTTTTAGGAGTCAAAAAGTAAGGCAAATATTTGGCTGCTACTCAGGATGGTAGAGGTGAGTAGTTAAAAAGTACAACATAGGCTGCAAAATGTGTTAAGACCATATTATCTAAAAGTGAAAACTCGGTAATTTATAATATCTTTCACTTTAAAAAAATCTGATTTTTAAATTTTAAGACATGTCTCTAATATCAAGGTGAAGTGAACTGACCTTCCTAAACATCCAGACATTTAAGGACATTTAAATTGGAGGAAAGAGAAAGAAACAATTAGATTTCCTGAATAGTTAACATTTCCTGCATAGCTCTGAGCACCCTTGTCTCTAGAACCGTAATGTGTTAGCTAAGAACTCTGGAGCTTTACTCTGCTCGGAGTCTGCCCCATGCATACATAGTTCAGAGGTCATCAATTTTAAGAGGCAAGAAAATAGAGTTTGCTTTTAAGTATGTACCTGTTTACTTTTCTGGAACTTACTTTTTAAAGTAGTACTGCTTTATACCAAAATTATTATAACTACGGGCACCAAAATCCCATGGTAGTACTTAATTACAGATACTTATCTTTATGATTCAGAATGTTTTTATTAATGAAGATTAATGTTGAAATTAAAACACAAGATATCTGTATTCTTAAAGCGACTTCATGGATGGATTTCCAAGAGTATGTCCCCAGTCAGGCATAGCCCAGTTGAGAAACACTACTAGCTATCCTCTATACCTAAGTGAGAGCCTTCTGACTTTGTAGTTCTCCAATTTAAAAATCTTTCCATAAGAGTCAGTCTCAGAAATTGATAATGGAAATATAAATTGGTGTAATGTTCATTAAGATAATGTAGCAATATCTTTCAAAATTACTACTGCATCTAACTTTTGACATAGCAATCTCAGTTCCGGAAATATATCCTATAAATTTACATATGAATGGACATTTGTATAATGCTGTTTGTTGCCACATTGTTTCTACTAACAAAAGATGAGAAACTCCTTATCAGTAGAGAATAAGAGGAATTTAATGTTTACTATATATTAAGAGATTACAATGAAGTTCAAAAATAGTGTTAACAGAATGACAATGAAAATATTATCTATCTAAAGTTGTGAGATACAGTAATCTATGTATAGGAAGGATTTATAGCCTTAGAAGCTAATATTATTATAGAAAGTAACTAAAAATCAGTAATCTAAATATTTATTACAATAAGTAAGAAAAAGAAAAGCAAATTAAATCCCATGACAGTAGAAAGCAGGAAAAACAAAGGATAATTTATTGAAATAGGAAACACGGTAGAAATAACAACGCCAAAAAATTGTCTCTTTGAAAACACTATAAACTACATTACCAATATCAATAATGAAAAGGGGGATATAGCTACAAATCTTATAGTTATTAAAAAGAGGAGCTGGGTATGGTTTGTGTGCACCTGTATTCCCAGCTATTCAGTAGGCCGTGGCAGAAGAATCCTTTGAAGCCGGCCTGGGCAACATAGCAAGACCCCATCTCTTAAAAAAAAAACAAAACAAAACAGTAAAAGGACATAAAACACAACTCTTTCAGAGCATAGAAGAAGAATGGTTAAGCTAAGCTTATTTTATTGGGCTAGCATAACATTGATACCAAAACCTGAACTAAAGATATTATAAGAAAGGAAAATTTACAGGCAAACCTCTTACATGGTTATAGATGCAAGATAAACCCACCAATATATATTAAAATAGGTAATGTTATATAGTGAGAGCACACATCCCAGGATTGAAAGTTTGGTTTAAAATTCAAATCAATCAAAGTAGTTCATGACATTAACAGAATATAGGGAAAAATTATATAAGCATTTCAATAGGTGAAAAAAATTTTGGTAAAATGCACCTCTCATTCATGATTTAAAAAAAAAAAAAAGAAAACATTCTTAGCAAATTGGAAATAGAATTTCTTTAAGGTTAATCTGATTAACAGTATCTATTTAAAAAAAATACAGCAAGTAATATACTTAATTGTGTTAAATATTTATCCCTGAAAGATTAAGAATGAAAGAGAAGGATGCTTATTATCACTACTTCTATTTCACATTGTGCTAGAGGCTCTAACCAGAGCAATATGACAAGGAAAACAAAAGTGTAAGCATAGGAAAGGTAAAAACAAAATTGTCATTATTTGCATTAATTTGTCTTTTACCTGCAAATTGAAATTGTAAGGTTCCTTGGTAGGTACAAACATTTAATCATTCACTGACTCAAATTGAGCCTAACCCTTATATGTAAATGGCTATTTAGTATATCCAGATATCTAGAAACTTCTTAGAGAAGAAGTTAGGAAAGGCACTTAATGAAAGTGACTATTTTTAATCATCTTTTCAAATCCACTTCAAATGGAGATGATGGCTTGAGACAGGAGTTTGGCCTTTTGCAACCAAGGAACCAAGATATAGCAGGGTGAGGAGATGTGAACCTAGCATGGTGAACACAGAACATTTTTCAATGGAAACATGTTTGCCTGGTGACTGAACTCTGTAGAATTTCATATACACTGCAAGCAAAGTAGCCTATTAAAGCAAACTTAAGATTTTGTGTATCCTATATAACTTCCCCCCCCATAGGAATTTTTAGTTCAAATGTAGGGGGGACAAAGAAGAGACAATAAAGTTCTTGGGACATCTTTTCTAACATGAGCATTTCTTACAATTCAAAAGATGGAAGTTACCCTTTGAAGAGATGGAAAGATAAACCTGCTTAATTAGGCAGAGACTCTTCATTTGAAATTTTATCTTCTGGTCGCTGTTACTCTGATTATATCAATATTGATATTAAAAGTGTCTTTAGAATCTCTGACATGAATTCATCTTTTAAATTATTGATATTGACTTTATTATCTGACTATATGAAAATAGTCATGGAATGGCAAACCCATGACACCTATGTAGTCACTACAGCTGTTGCTGAACCCAAAGAACCTGGAAGCACAGTAATGCTGGCCTTAAATGATCTGGCACTTAATCATCAGAACCAATACTAGCATTTGTATGAGTGCTTACCATATGCCAAGTATATGTATTTATGTGAGCACTTTACATATATACCAACTTTGTAAGGTAAGTAATATGATTAGCCCCATCTTATGACAAAGGAACTAAGTCATACAGAGGTTAAACAATTTTCCCAAAGCCACACAGGTGGCAAATGATGGAGTCAGGATTCAGCCCCAGGCAGTCTGCCCAATAGCTTGTATTCTTTTTTTTTTCCTGAAAATGGAGTTTTGCTCTTGTTGCTCAGACTGGAGTGCGGTGGCACAATCTGGCTCACTGCAACCTCCACCTTACAGTTTCAAGCGATTCTCCTGCCTCAGCCTCCCGAATAGTTGGGATTACAGGTGCCCACCACCACACTCGACTAACTTTTGTATTTTTAGTAGAGACGGGTTTCACTATGTTGGCCAGGCGGGTCTCGAACTCCTGACCTCGGGATCTGCCTGCCTCGGCCTCCCAAAGTATTGGGATTACAGGTGTGAGCCACGGTGCCTGGCCTGATAGTTTATATTCTCAATCACTAGCCCACACTGTCTTCTGGAATTATTTTAATTGTGCCTAAAAAGCAAAGACTCTCCATGTGTAAAAAAAAAAGACAAAAAAAAACCAAAGCAAACACTATTTGTAGAAGGGAATTTCAGCAAGGGAGTCCTACTCACTCACTCAGGCATATAAGAACCTGAGCTGGACAATGCAGAGGAAAAATGTTTCATTTGAAAGAGATCTTTCAGTTAGGAGTAAAGGTCTTAAAAGGGCTATAAATACTAACCTGTAGGATTATTTTATGTACTATAAACATTTTTAATATTTTTTTCTCTTTTTAAAAATTGACGGCACAGTGGCTTGTGCCTGTAATTTCACTTTGGGAGGCTGAAGAGGGTGATCTCAAGCCTAGGAGTTTGAAACCAGTCTGGGCAATATGGGGAAACCCTGTCTCTACAAAAAACACAGAAAAATTAGCTGGGCATGATGGTGCACACCTGTGGTCCCAGCTACTCATTGCTGAGATAGGAGAATCACCTGAGCCTAGGAAGTCAAGGCTGCAGTGAGCTGTGATCATGCCGCTATACTCCAGCCTGAGTGAAAAACACTCTTTAATTCATCTTTCTGTTAGCTTATTCAGCTCAATGGGAAATTCAAGTTGTGATAATAAGGGATGATAGGGGATTTTTTTTGTTTTGAGAGGGAGTTGCCCTCTATTGCCCAGGCCTAGAGTGCAGTGGCGCTATCTCGGCTCACTGCAACCTCTGACTCCCAGGTTCAAGCGATTCTCCTGCCTCAGCCTCCTGAGTAACTGGGACTACAGGCGCACACCACACCACCTGGCTAGTTTTTGTATTTTTAGTAGAGATAGGGTTTCACCATATTGGCCAAGCTGGTCTTGAACTCCTGACCCCATGATCTGCCTGCCTTGGCCTCCCAAAGTGCTGGGATTACAGGCTTGAGCCAGATGATAGGGGATTTTATAGCAGCAAGCTGAAAATTGAAGTTTCTGGACCTCAGGATCTCCTACTCCATTAAGATATTTCATCAACCAAAATGCTTTTATATTACTGCTGTAGAGTAAGATAGTCTTGTATTTGGGGAGACAGAAGATTATTAAGAATGGGAGAGTTATTTTCTGTGTAAATAAAACTATTTTGGTTATCTTTCATCCTTTCCAATTTTTGAAAGGAAAATTTTAATCAAAACTGTGAGTTCTTTTTTTTCTTTTTTGGCTTTCTTGAGATGGGGTCTTGCACCTTAGCCTCCCATAGTACTTGAGATTACAGGTATGAGCCACCACCCAGCCCTGTGTATGTTTTTGAAATTAATTTTTAATAGATTTTTCGTACCACATTCCTTTCTTCTTTCCTCTGTTCATTTTTCTTTCTACTCACACTTAAATTTGGGTTTTAAAATATCCTCCAATTTGATATTTAAATGTTTAAAATTAACGAGAGGAAGAGGTATTACGATGTAATTTATAAGTAACATTCTTTTCTGATTTTTTTTTTCAGTATTTTCTGGTCTAAATATTATGTTCTACTGACTATACTAAAGAATTTTTTAAATTTTTTTTCTTTTTTTGAGAAGGAATCTTGCTCTGTCGCCCAGGCTGGAGTGCAGTGGCACGATCTCGGCCCACTACAACCTCCACCTCCTGGGTTCAAGCAGTTCTCTGCCTCAGCCTCCCTGGGATTACAGGGACCCACCACCATGCCTGGCCAATTTTTGTATTTTTAGTAGAGATGGGGTTTCACTATCTTAGCCAGGCTGGTCTTGAAGTCCTGACCTTGTGATCCACCCGCCTCGGCCTCCCAAAGTGCTGGGATTACAGGCGTGAGCCACCGCGCCCGGCCCTAAAATATTTTTATAATGATACATATCATTCTAATTTTCAAATCCCTAGTAAGTAACCAACACTCACTTTGCTTAAACCCAAAATAGCAACAGCGGCCCCTTTAAGAATGACAAGTGATAGGCTGTGGCCAAAGATAGCAAATCGTCTTAGACCTTTCATAAATAACAGATGAACTTTTCAAAAGACATAGTAGATTGGACTAATGTCTACTTCCTGCTCTCCTAAAACCCTCATAAAATAACACTAAATGGGTTTTCAAAAGGTGTATACCCACAAGGATGAGGAGAACAGCCTGAAAGACAATGGCAATAAAAGTTGGGAAGTTGGAAAAAAGAAGGAGCGTAAATAACAGAACCCCAAGCCAGCTATGGGGAAGTCAGGAGCCAACTGTATACGACAGAACTTCCAAAAGTCTGGCAGCATCAGTACCTGTGGAAATGAGGTTGAAAGCATTACCAAACTTGGGAAGGCTGGTTGAAATCTGTTTAAGAAGAGCACAGATCCCCCAACACAGATTACCCTATATCCCACAGCTGGGTAATTGTTTTTTTCCATACCCTGGCAAACACTGGAGGCTTACTCTGGAGAGGAAAATAGGGGATCTGTGGGCTGAGGAACAACAGATACAACTGAGGCATAGGTCCCGTAATGAAAACAGCATGGTGAAGTGATGTCAGTTTGCTGAGTGCTAAGATTCCCAGCCCTCTTACATCACAGGCTACCAGAAAGCTAGCAATTGGGCATTCACTCTGTAAGCAGGAAATCAGAGTATCTTTCTCTGGGAAAGGCAGTGAGTTTAAGAGAAGAGACCAATTTAAATGACTGAGCCAAGATAATCCTCAGTGAGGGTAACAGGCAACAGACTCCACTCGTAAGCCGAGAGCTTTCAATCAGCCATTCGGTCCCACATCTGTAAATGTGATGGAACAACAAAGAGTGTCAGATAACTAAGTAATCTAATGGACCTGAACTCTGAAAGGTAAAGACTAAAGCAAACATAAGAAGGTGACATAGAGGACCAGACTATACAAGGCAAGCATTGCTTCTAGGATTCCTAATAGTACATGGAAGTTCATTAACTTTTTTCTCTCCTCATGTGAATGTTTAAAAACTTCCATTATAATTTTAAAAACTTATTATAAACATAAAATACTGTAGCAATAAACAATAGCATAACATAAAAAAGAAACAGAACAATCAGCTCTTCAAAATTAAAAATACCTGAGTATGAGCAATTTATTCATTTATAAAAAGAAAAAAATACAATAAAGGAAATAAAAACTCCATAAAATATTTAGAAGTAAGAAATCTCCCAGAAAGGAGGTCAGAAAGATAAGAGATGGAAGAAAATTGTTTTTAACTTTGAATCCTATATCTAGCCAAACTATCAACCAAGTTTGAGGACAGAAAAAAGACTTTGGCGGACATCCAAGATTTCAAGTACTCTTTCTCAAGAAACTGCTAAAGGATGTCCTCATCAAAAGTAATCAGTGAAGGAAAAAGATGTGAAGTATAGAGGTAACATTCTATTTGATTTAGGAGTACAGGGAGGGAATCACCAGGATAACGGTGAAGGGACCTGCTAATGTGAGACTACGGGCAGCATCTGGGTGAAAATAGGAAGGTGAAATTGGAAGAATGTCTGATACACAGCTATTGTGTATTATTCATACATTGTCTCTGGCTGCTTTTGTACTACAAAGGCAGAATTAAGTAGTTGTGACAGAGATCGTATAGCCTGTGTCAACTTTAAATAACAGGATTCGGGAAATATGTCAAATGTAGAGATTATTAAAGCACAAAACTGGAGGACAGCCACCCAGGAAGCACAGATTTCAAAGATTAGAAGTCAGTATTCCAAAGTATAGAAGCTTGGGGTCATTTATATAGACACAGTTTAGGGAAGGTTAACAAAATTTCAGTACCTTTCTACATAAGGCTTAATGCATAGTTACAATGATCTGATCGGGCAAGGTGGTCTTTTTCTTTCCAGAAAGTTATATTTAGCATTCCACACTGAAGATGTAATAGTTGTGGGTTCTTTTGCACCAACTGGTCTCAGTTAGGTACAGGACAATAAAGGAGGCAGTTAATCTCTAACAAAGGTTGGAGATTAGAAGGGGAGGAGGTCTGGTCTCTGGTGTCTCCTAGTCATTTACAGAACAAGAGCAATAAGGAGAATTAATCTATAAGAAGCAGAAGTTGCAACTACATGCTATGTGACTCAGATCAAAGTCACATCTCTCTCAAGATTTAAAGTGTTTTTGGGATTTCAATAGCTTTTAAATTTTATTTTCACACCTGCAAAGTGTAGAATATTTTCTGTCTGGCCCTTTAAGAAAAAGCTTGCAGACCTGATTTAGAGCATTGATTATAGACAATTGACTGAGAGCTTGTGGTTGAATTCATTACACGTACTACATGGAAATTTAAGCAAATGAAAAATGGTAACTAATTACTCAATCCCGGGAAAATAAAAATTGGGCAAGAAAGGAAAAGTAGCCATGATTTACTTCGTGACTTAGCAATGAATATATTTACATGATTATAGTAATATAAATATCTAATATTGAGCTAACCAAAATTACTATACAACTGTATTGGGAAGGTGGAAAGAATGTGCGTATGCTGTGGGACTAGGACAAGGAAAGAATTTCGTTCTCATCTTCCATTGTGGGAAGTCAGTAGAGAAGAACTAAAACTGAAAAAACATGATGATAAATACCAAGAAAATCAATTAAAAGGGTGAAAATCAATTCTTCTAGGGAGGGCAGAAATGAAGGGGAGAGGGACAGGACTCCCACTTTTCATACAAATACATTTTTGCTGACTTTTTAAATTATGTGCCTTTATATCGTTGATAAAGGGAACAAAATAAAATCCCCCACTAAATTGGAAAACAAAACAGAAAACTCTTTTTCAAGGTCAGCAAATACATAGTCCTCATGCCGCATGTCTCCTCTCAATTCACGGGTATCACTAATCACAGTCATATTTCCTGGTGAGTCAGGACATGGTCTCAGATCTTGAGAATAGTGTTCCAGTAGCCACTCCCAACCAGTAAAATTAACCCTTATTCATGAAAGAAATATCTCTGATACTACTGATATTACCAATTTGGGCAGATATTCTGTGGTTCTCAGACTTTACCACCAAAAGAACATTGCCTGACATTTAACTAATTAAACATCCTGATTTAGCTGCATTTTAAAACTTCACCTGTTCTAAATACCATTTCTACTTAAACCCACAAACATGGGAAGATACAGTTATTCTCTGTAGTTATTCATAGATATAAGGTAATTTAATAGTATGTTTTTAGCATCTAACACTGGACCTAACATGGTAGGCTGGTAAATGTTTGAATGAATCCATAAATGAACTCTGTTGTGTAATTAATAATTTTTAATAACCATGATAACTGAAAAGCTGAAGAAACCAACCCTTGTTAAAGCAGAAGGTAAAAACACAATTTTATTCAGCTTTTCATCATAAGTTGTGGTTCTGAATGATTTTGATTTCTGAATTAAAGTAGTTTTTGTCCTTTTCTTCTAACCCTTAATAGAATCTTTCCAATTAAAGATGTACCCCTGGAGACTGATGACCTTAACAATTGGCTCTATCAACGGTTTATTGAAAAAGAGGACCTCTTATCACATTTTTATGAAACAGGTACACAGTATCCTTTAAATAGTTGCTAAATTATAGCAGCAATAGTGGAAACCTCTTTTAAATAAAACTGTTTGCATATGAGATCTTGAAACTTGAAAATGCACTCTGTAAATTGCTTGTGAGAAGCAAATCCCCTTATGAATCAGCTTACCCAGGAGATTATCAGCAAGGACAAAGACTATTTGAAATGCTGAAGAGTGTTATCAAGATGACCTTAGGTAATATTGCTCTCTGAAGTGATCTAGCACTCCTTTCCAGAAATGAATGAATTTAAAGACATCTGTTGACTTTGTATTTATTTTTATTATTAAGATATATTTCATAAAGCATATTGCCTTTTGAAAATAATGTCAGTGTTATACAACTACTTATTTGATGAAAAACAATTTGTAAATCGAGGGAATTAGCATAAAGTATGCTATTTCAGAAATTATTTCATGTCAGTCTTACACATCCTGGGTCCTGACTACTGTGGGAATCTATAAAGATTCAGCAGAGACAAGGTAGCTAGAGTGCCTGCTCTCAGACAGATTATATTCCAGTGGGAGACATGGCAAACAAGTATGCAGAAAGAAAGAGAATCAGGATTATGACCAATTGGGAAAGGTTCCAGGAAGGAAATAAACAGAGATGGGAGGGGGAGTATTTTTTCTGATATGGAAAGGATGCACATGGGCCAGCTATTCACTAAGTAGAGGAGGAGAGCATTGCAGGCAGAGAAAAGGCAAAGGCAAAGAGGCAAGAAGGGGTTAAGTAGTATGGAAATTGTATTTCAAATGAAATCTCTCCTGGGGCACTGGAAAGTCACCGAAGATCCTTTAACATACACAGGTACAACTCTGGTTAAGCTAATATTCAACTTTTATTCCTGGACACTTACCACTACAGTAAAGCAAACTAATATTTCTATCTTGTCTTTTAGGAGCTTTTCCACCTTCCAAAGGCCATAAGGAAGCTGTTTCCAGGGAGATGACCCTCAGCAACATGTGGATATTTCTCATACAGTCTTTTGCATTTTTGTCAGGCTATATGTGGTACAACATCATTCAGTATTTTTACCATTGCCTATTTTAGGAATTGACTTGGACTTGTCAAGGTCACCATAGGAATTCAGACTTTCTTTCCTAAGTGTGCATTATTTTACATGTACAAATCAGAATATATTTAAAAAAAGCAAAAGAAATTCAATGGATGGATTAATATTTATCCCCCTTTGGGATATTTTAGAACTCTACTAAAATGAGGATTAGTAATATAATGACCTGCTAATATATTTTAAGAACATGTTTTAAGAAGATACACTCTATCACATATTTAAGCAAACATCACATTTGGAGAAGGTGAAATTATAAAATCATCCTAGAAGACTATCTGAAAGAAATTCTGTTGCCACCAGTTATACTTGACAATTTAGTTCAAGCTCAGAAAGTTATATTCATCCCTCTTAGCTTTAGTCTCTATTAGGGCAGCACTCTAGAACGCCCACATTTCCACCAACTCAGTAACCTTGAGGGGAGCTGGTTGGCACCTTGTGAAGAACTCTTTCCCTGTCGTTTGCAGTAACAAACTCTAGTCTTCAACAGCTAACTGAGGTACATTATTGGCATTCTCTGTGTGGGAAAAGCAGTGTCCACTGGACCCCTTCTGGTACTGGATGCGTTCTTTACAAAGGCTAGCTCAGTCCAACACTGTGTTTACATGCACTCGTGCTTTTCCTTATATCATTTCTCATTTTGTATTGAAGGCATATCATAAATTGATAATTTTATAAAATGCACTTTTATCAGATGCAAATATAGCAAAGGATTAATAATATAGCCTGAAAACAAATGGGAGCATAGCAGTGTGTGAGGTTCTCAAGAGCTGTCTTGTCTGTGTGTGTTTATTTGCCTGCCAGGGCTCTCCAGTGCCATCCTACATTAGGCACCACCCTGATGTGATGCCTCTATTGTAGCTCAGAGGCTTTATTTTTTCCATTTTGGCATTGGCACTAAATGCATTTGGGGATAGTTGAAACAAATTAATATAGGACATTTAAATGATTAATTTAAGGGGAAATAAGAAAAATAAAAGCTAGTGGCCTGTAATGGTAACAAGTTCTCATGTGGCATCCCTAGGACTTGTAGTGTGTTGAATCATCACATCACAGCTGCCCCTGTCAGGGTTAGTGGAATTAGGAAAGAGACCAGCACAAAAGGCTCCCCAATCTTTTCCAGTTGCTTTTTTTTTTTTTGAGACAGAGCCTTACTCTGTTGCCCAGGCTGGAGTGCAGTGCCATGATCTCGGCTCACTGCAGTCTCTGCTTCCTGGGTTCAAGCAATTCTCCTGCCTCAGCCTCCGAAGGAGCTGGGACTACAGGTGCCCACCACCATCCCCTGCTAATTTTTGTATTTCTAGTAGAGACGGGGTTTCACCATGTTGGCCAGGCTGGCCTCGAACTCCTGACCTCAGGTGATCCACCTGCCTCTCCCTCCCAAAGTGCAGGGATTACAGGCGTGGGCCACTGCGCCCATCCTCCAGTTGCTTTTGAAGAAGGTAAAGTCAAGTTTCTATTTCTAGAAAATATTTTTAAAGAAATGTGTCGCTATGTTTATGCAGTTTACCTCATAAGAGAACCATACCCTTCTCCAAAAGTGCTGGTACTATATCAGTGAGGTGAGTGGGTTTTTTGTTTGGGATTGTAAGACTATTAGGCTCCTAGTAAGTCAGTGGTAGTTTACTGTGATATGAGCATTGTAGATTCCCCTGTTGTCACTAATCACACAAATGACAATTTTGAGAAGTAGGCTATAAAACAAAAATAAAGGTTAATGTTTTCTATTTTTAAATAAACCAAAAAAAAAAAAAAAACAACAGAAAAGATGTGAATTTTCCCCAGGTATGTGGGAAAGGTAAAGCAACACCAAATAAAAGCCCACAGCAGCTTCATCTTTAGGATAACTCAGTGCATATGTGAAGGAGAAAGATGCATTAACTGAAATACCTCATTGAATATTATTATACTACTGGTAAAATGCAGAAGACAGTGTTAATGTGTTTGGTTTGGGGACTGGTTGTTATAACATGCAATGTTTTTGAAATCTAAGCATTTCATTGTGTGTTCTACAGTGACAGTGAATAAGTGAAACCAATCTCAGTTTAGAGGTAGGGATGATGACAGAAAGCCAAATAGAAGCATAATGATGCTTCTCTTTGAGGCCCAGCAAGCACCACTAAATTACTGGGTGAAATAAAATTGCTCACCTGAGAGATCAGTCAGCCATCGGGGGGAGAAGTTACTCACTGTCAAATACAGCATGCACAGTCCTAGCTGATAGACCTTTTCTTCATTGCTACAGCAAGCCACAGGGTAGAGTGACCAGTTCTCCTCTCCAAAAATAAATGCATACATGCATACATAAATGTGGCTGAGGGCCACTTTTGCCATCACTGTGCTCCAAAGGAACATGATATTGTTAAATATTCTGTACACATTAAACTATCCTGTAAGATGCTTTACTTTTCAAGTGCAGTGTCATTTTCACAGTCTCCAGGGTGACAAATACCAATAGATACGTGAGTTAATTTTTGAAATATTTCTGTGAGTTGTAAATAGATGTGTATTTGATCTGCCCTATCCCTCTTTGATTCTGTATTAACATGTTCTCTCTTCTGTTTGCAAAATCTGTTTATTTGAAAGCATTGGTAGTGGTTTCTTTATCAGTAACTGGAGTTCTCCTGCTTGCACTAGAGAAGGTAAAGAGAGAATCAGTGTTCTTATACGGCAATCTGAGGAAGCAGCAATATGCCACTGTACAAAACTGAAGAAAATTTATAATTTGTACTTTGTGAACGGAGATGAAATAACATTTAAACTATGCATATTTTGTCAAGAGGAAAGAAAATAAAACTGTGCCAGTTTTATACCAGTACCTTGTAGAAGCTCAGCTCTTCTTGGTCTTGGCTAGATTGCCTAGATTCCCACAGCAGACAAGGTTGAGAATCCATTGCTGAAATCCTGGTATTGATGAGTTACAGTGATGGAGCATCTGCTTGGCCACAGGCAGGTCCAGTCACTACAAAAGTGACCAAGCCAACAGGTCACCCTTGACTTCAGTAGCAATTATTGGTGTTGAACTATACATAAATTGCAGAGAAACCTATAAGCAATGGAAGGTAAAGAAATATCACAGAACAGAAAATAATGTTTTGGGTAAGCAAACAAATTCATTGAGAATTCCAAAAGTATATTTAAAAAGAAGATAGCTGTGAGTTCATATCTGTTATATTAGTTTTTAATATTACAAGCAATCCTTAACTCTCCACTGTAAAGGAAGTATTACTAGATTAATTAATTTCTGGATAGTTAATCTGGTAATAAATGATGGGTAAATCAAAAATTGCTTTTATTTAGGAGTTTGAATTCTTATTCTCATCAGACTTATTTTTCTTCTAGGGATGCTTACTAATTAAATGATTTCAGTTGTTTCTTAGGGGTTTTTTGCCTATATATTTATGACTGTGTTAATGAGTAGTGAAGTGATATGGAAAGACAGCTATCAGGAAGAGGAAATACAGAAGCCTGAATAATCTATGGGTTAGAAAAAGCATCCCTGAATAATCAAGAGTTGGCAGTATTGGCATTTTTCTCAAGCCTTTTTATGAAAATGAAATCTGAAATCACCAAATGTAAACCTGGAAACATTCTAGTGTTACTGTTTTGGATTCATGTTAAGAATTTCTCTTTATTTTTTGCTCATATTACCCACTTCTTGTGGATTTGTCTGAGTAATGTTTTTTTGACAATCACTTCCCTAAAGACTCTTCTGAACTAGTTGGACCTGGTTATGATCATAGAGAGTAGTCTTTAATCATAGGTAGTCTTCTTGGATTATTTTTATATTTGAAAAGAAAAATGTTTTATTTGCACTACTGAATACGAAGAGTTAATTGTTTTCTTTGTTCTTTTTTTGAAGTCATTATACAGGACTTCACTCCAGAGTTACCATTATAATTGTGTTCAGCTCTGGTCCACAGAGGATGGATAAAAAATGGTTTGTTATATTTTTTGCTCTGCAATGCTATGAGCTTTCTGTTAACATGAAGGACAAAGTCAAAAGCAGCAGTGGGCAGCAGGAGGGGCAGAGACTAATACGCTTGGGACCAAAACCATCTAAGTTAGAGATTTCCAGATCACAGAGGGGCTGGGTATTCTCTGGAGCAGTCATTGGTCGGTGCTATATTGTAATCATTTTGCACCAATCCCCAACAATTAGGAACTGGACCCTGGGAATAAGCTGAGGGTGCTGAACTGTTGGGGGAGGGTGACTGTAGCCATATGGAAGATAAAATATGGGTTTTTCTGCAAAATTTCCATCTGAGGGTTTTTACGTTTAATATATTTTTAAGACAGTTTAAAGAGCAAAAATTTTTTTAAATGTATTCTAGTTGCAAAGTATGCACACATATCTTGAATGGCTTTATTTTTATTGTGTAAAACTGTTGAACACTTGACTGTGATGCACAAATTCTTTACATGTAAGGAGTCTATGCATTTTACAGTAACTTATTTTATGATTGGGTATTGAGACAGTTATACATTCAACTGCCATTAGTTTTATTAAGTGCTTTCATTTTCTTTACAGTTATTACAAAATTATATTTATTTTATACAGATGGGTTTTCATTTTCCTGATGCTATAATGTTTACTTCAGCTTTTTGACCTTTGTGTTATCTGCATGTTGTAACACGTGATAAGAATGAATGTAAAGGCTGTGGCAACTATAATTTTTGTAAAGGGCTGGTCACATGTGGATCTGGTTTATGAATACATTTGGGATGATTTTAGTAACCAGATCACCTTTTCAGAAATTTAGATGTGAACACCAAAAGAAGCATTTTCTCAACAGAAATTAATAGCTGGTTCTATTTTTTTTAACATAGAAAAAATAAAGTTGATTTTTTTCAAGTAAAGTGCTTTTAATTATTAGTAGTGGGGATGGGACATGTGTGTTTTACCAGCGCTATTTGGGCATTAACATCTGCAGGCATGTACTTAAAGCACACTGTGGCAGTTGGATGCTGAAAGCAAACTGAAAAACCAAATGAAAAACCATCGGACTTCCTTCTTTGGTATAAAAATATTTCCCTCTTTCTCCCCATTCTCCCAATCCAGTGGTGTGCTGGTAAATGTTTAGCATTCCATTCTCCTGGGATAAAATAATGTATTCATGTATTCAACTATACATGTTTGTTATAAATTTTGCTGATAGCAAGAACATATAACACAATTAACAAATAAGATATAAATAGTTTATTATAAATCCCATATAGCTAGTGGATTCTCACAGGATACCTAGTTGCTCAGAAAAAAACTAAAATGCTTTTTTAAAAGGATGCTTAATTGCTTTTTGCTGAGCTCTTACAGTCAGCCTATGATTGTATTTCAATCATGATTTGAAAAAACGGCAGATCATCCTAATCTAAATCATTTCCCAATAAATTTATTGTCATTCAATCTGATATGTGATTTACTGTTAAAACTGTTTCTTACCATGGTACATATTAGACTCGTTAAGCTGAAATCACTTTTAGCTTTAACATTAATTGTAAATTTATATGATTCAATTTTAATAATGAATGCTTAACAACTGCAGGCAAACTTCTAAAATGTAACCATTGGCTCTTGGGAGCCAATAGGAGCTGTATCCAGCACACCACTGCCCCATCGTTTTTTTCTTAACTATTAGTATTAAATAAACTTCTCATAGTTAATCTACTCGCTGAACTCAGGAAATTCCTATCATTGAGCGTGGCAAGGGCTTTAAAGGGTTGGAAAAACATTAATGTCAGTCCTACACAGCGAGCTTTTGATTTTGAAGAATGTGACAGAAAGAAAACTTTTATTGAAATAAATGGGAAGCTTGCATATTTCTAAAGTTGGCTTTATACTTTCATTTCTCAAAGCTAAGTAAACTGTGGTATAGGCGTCTGTAAGATGTTAGCATTTAAAACATCTTAGCATTTAAAACATCAGTTAGGTATTTGTCCAACGTGTTGATCCCATTGAAACATTTAAAATATTTTGCACAGTCAGCCAAATGAGTTAAATTGTTACAGTTGTGTCTACCTCTTATTTTTCTATCTGTATTTAGGCTGCTGTTTTGGTGAGATTCTAATTTCTTTTTCCCCTGTAAGTACTTTCTGTGGAAGACAAGGAACAGACTGAGGACAGAGGCCTGAA
This sequence comes from Sapajus apella, assembly GCF_009761245.1. Classification (NCBI taxonomy): domain Eukaryota; kingdom Metazoa; phylum Chordata; class Mammalia; order Primates; family Cebidae; genus Sapajus; species Sapajus apella. The sequence continues at coordinate 14,878,958 of NW_022436962.1, read as the reverse complement.
AACAAATTGGAAGCACTCAGAGATCTATTGCTGACCAGCCCTATTCCTCATGAGTTGGTGGGGGGGAAAGCCATTGTTTTAAATTTTCACTTAATATGAAAATGCTTGTTTTTAAAATGTGTTTTCCTGCTGAACAAATGTATTTTTAAAAGGAAAAAAAAAATCCTCTTTTGGCTCTTAAGAAGTCAGCTGTATGAGCAGGCGTGACCATATCATAACATGCTGATATGTTAGAAATCAATAAATTTTTACCTCTCAGGATCCGGGTAACCTTGTTCTTAACTGTTAGAGGCTTGAGAAACATAAACCAAGTCTCAGCAGCTCAGATCACATAGAAACAGACACATAAATGGAACGTGGGAAGAGAGTTGGCTAACCACTGGAAATGAGATGGGCCCCTTTCATAATAAGAAAAGCACTCTCTAGTAAGTACAAAGGAAGAAACTGGAACAATGTTTTCTACTAGTGAGCAGGGAGCATATCACAGAGCTCATTTCTGAGTTTTCCTCTGGAAAGATTTTAGTGCCCCCCATTTGGAATACTTTGTGCCTTTTGGGTGTGGGAGCACTGGAGATGGATATGGTAAAGTTCTCACTGTTCACTTACCTGAGGTGAGAGAACAGTCAGCCATTCTTTGATTGCAGCAGCTGCCGTATGGTGTCACTGAAAAAAAACCTGTCGCTGGTATACTTCCCATAAAATATCGTTGGTTGCATCTTTATTCCTTTGTTTCATTTTTGATGGGAAAAACTCCCTGAAAGGGATCTTACCTTCAGTTTCTTACCAGTGGACACTGCATCAGGACAAGCTGATGGACAATTGAGGGAAAAGCAAATAGGTACCTAGAAGTGGAGAGATCAGAAGACCTTGGAGTGCTAGGAAGAGGAAGCCACGAGTGTTGGAAGGCAAAAGGAAGACCAGAGGCTGCTGTCCACAAACACGTACACACGTCCCTGATACACGAAGACTTCCAAGGAAGGAAATCAACTTCCATGAGAACTCTGACCTAAGAGTTCCTTCCCTGGGGCTCACCTGTAAAGGATCCCAACTCCCATTTCATATAACTGCCCACTTTACTGAGGAAAGGCATACCTCAGCCAGTAGGGATGCCCCTCCAGGGTGACAAACAAAGGGACAATTCAAAATATTGGTGACACAAGCTTCTTTCAATCAAGCCTCTTAGCCCACAATCAGGCTTTTTGTCTTTCTCTGATTTATGCACATTTCAGTAAGGAGAAAGGATGGCATTAGAAATGGCGCATTTGGGTCTGTATTGGCTATATTGAATTCTGATACATTTAGTGTGGGGACTGAGCAATGGCAGCTCAGGGCTCATGAAAGTAGAAGGTATCAAGACTTCTTATGGCATAGGTTCAAGACTGGCACAGAGTAACTTTTGCTGCTGCATTCCTTTAATTAGCATATTACAGAGCTGGTCCAGATTCAATGTGGAAAGGTCTGTAAATGGATACAATGTTGAATACTGAGAGGCATGCTTCATTGAGAGCTGTCTTTCAAGATCGCTACCACAGTTTAAAAAAAAATTCCTAAGCTATTTGAATAAAGAACACAAAATGGGTCTAAAAGAGTTCTTGCACTTTGGAAGACTTGCCCATAATTTCCATTAGTTAGAAATATTTCGAGTTCCCAAATACTTTAAGAGGATTAGATTTGTTGATCCATCCCTCATCTCATTCATATAAGTCACATTAGTCAAATGGACACCTAGCTAAAAGAATAGAGGTTTTATTTGGACATAATCTTCATATTAATTTTGGCGCCGATTGATGCATGACGCATTGGCCCTTAGAATTTCAGAGCAAGTAATCACCTTGTTTGGGGATGACAGATTTCATTCTGGTACAATTTTGGTGCATTGCTGGTAGCATCAAATGGCTGCTTGGTAGAATTGTGGGGACAAGAACCAGCTTTCTTTTATTTGCATTTATATAGTTTCCCCAAAACAGCAGATTGCTTTGGTTCAGATTTATGTATTTAGTAAATAAGAGTTAAATCTAAAGGAACAAGTATACTTATTTAAAGGGTGATGGATCTAGAAGCTAAAGCTTCCATAACATCCTTATCCTTGATTTTAATAATCCCAAAACCCCAGAAGATAATTTTTTGATTAATGTTCCTCTCAGCTGCTGCAGAGATAGAATTAAGTAGAAAAAGGGCCTGAAATTCATGATTTTTATTTTTTTGGATGTGGAAGTGAAGTGCACTTCCACATTTAAAAAATTTGCCCTACACAGTAGAAGATAAAGAGAGCATTTTTATGTTAGACTGAAGGGAATACAGATTTCAATCTCAATAGTTCCTTTCTTTTCTGAATTCTAGGTGTGAAACTAGAGGGGTAATAAATTCTAGGCCACGATTGCCACTAGTGCCCAAATATCCCTTTGTCATGCCGCCATCAAGTTTTAAGGACTTGTCAGGAGCCCAAGAGCAGCAGAACCAGGGACCTGAGTTCGACCTTGGCGTTTGGCAAGTTTCTTATCCTCTCAACCTCATGCTATTACATGTTAAAAGAGAAATGCTGAAAGACTTCTTTTCAGTATTAAGTGAGATTATATACAGGAAGCACATGAGATGTTGAATGGCACATATTACCAAATGCGCAGTAAGGAGGCTGTTTTTATCCCACCCCAACTGGGTCTAATAGAGGATGTACATTATTCTTGTATTGAGATGTACCTAAACTCTGAGTGATTGATGTGTTCCATGCATAAAAGTGGTATTACTGACCCAATACAGTGGCTCACGCCTATAACCCCAGCACTTTGGGAGGCCAAGGTGAGAGGATCAGTTGAGCCCAGGAGTTTGACACCAGACTGACAGGAGATCAGCCTGGCCAACGTGGTGAAACCCCGCCTCTACTTAAAAAAATAAAATTAGCCAGGCATGGTGGTACATACCTGTGGTCTCGGCTACTCAAGGAGTGAAGTAGGAGCATCACTTGAACCTGGGGGAATTGAGGCTGCAAGAGCTGTTATCATGCCCCAGGTTCCTTGGGCTTCTAAGTTAGAGAAATGCAATCAGCATAGCTAAATCCCTAACCCCACACAGTCAGACTAATATATCTAAGGCTCCAGTTAGCAGCGAGAAAAAGCTTTGAGGTTGGAGAGCCAAATAGGAAGGTGAGGAGACTGGGGCATAAAGAGGAAATCAGATCTGCTAGACAAGACATTACATAGGCTTAATAGGGACCTATTTTTGTTTCTGAGACATGATGTCACTTGTGGTGAAGACCTTGAACTAATTATCAAAAGGGAGGGAACTATAATTTCTAGTATTTGGAAGCTGTCCACCAGCCATGGTTCTCTGTATAATTCATATGATTCTAAATATAAAACTACATTGAAAGTAGCTTAATGCATCAGGAAATCGAAAGTAATTTTGAAAACCTTTTTCCTTTCTAGTTGCAGAAGTCTCAGAAGTTTTTATCTTGAGAGCTGTCACTTTACCTTCCAGTGGTAAGTTCTGGGTGCTCAGTTCTTAGTGGGTACCAGAAGGAAGTGTAGAGATTAGAATCAAGTATTGCTTGTGGCTATTGAGGTGATCATGGTAGAGCACAAAGAAACAAGGCAGAGCCGGGTCAGCAGATGTGTGTTTGAAGCCCTGCCTTGCTGCGGGTGGGGGTGAGGAGATGAGAAGCAGGAGTCAAAGCCTCATCTGGCCCTAAGAACCTTTGACTCTCCAGCCAAACATCCAACGGGCTTTCCACCCCACCATTCACAGAACTTCAGAGCAACATCATAAAGTGGGAATTCCAGGAGAGAGAGGCTGCAGGGAAGCTTGGCATAAACAACAACTCGTGGATATGGAGATGGCTGCTGAGGCACTACGATATTCAGAGTGGTCCTTGGCTGGCTTATTATAAAGAAGACTCATCCTTTTTTTCCCAAAGGATGGCTGAAAAAAGCAAGGGAATGAATGAGTTAATGAATGTCGAATTTAAAAAGCATTTTTTCCTGGAGGCAGAGAAATGGAATAGTTGACTGCTGAAAACCAGCCTTCAGAATCTGTGCCATGTCAGATCAGGAATAATAATTGAAATAGTCATTGGAGTGATGTCTGAGGGATGTGGAAACCTGGTGTCACGGGGAGCATTGCCTCAGACTCTGTCTTCCTCTTTATTAGGACTTGAAGAGGAAGGAGAGGAAGGACAGCAGGGTTACCTCACCAGCTCCCGCCCCCACCCACCAGGTACTTGTCTGACCGCAGGGGGAGATTCTAACACCGAGGGGGCCGGCAAGCAGGAGTGCCCAAAGGGTTTCTCATTTGAAAGGTATTTACTGTTACGGGAGAGTGGGAGGAGAGGAGAGGCAGGCACGGGTGAGCAGAGCATAGGTACTAGGAACCTGCAAACCACAGACAAGAAGGAAGTGAAAGACCTGAGGGTTTGCTGTAAGGTTCTTTAGCAGGAGGAGCACTGGGCCTGGGGGAGAAAACACACGTGTCTCCTTCCAGGGGCTCCTGCCACAGCCTCAGCCCCAGACATCTTGAGGTTCAGTGTGTCTGACTGTCTGCCAGTGCACCCCAGTGGGGGCGCATGGTGAGACTTCCTCCATCTGGGCTACTCCTGGAGTGGGTTCCAGCTTTTCCCCTCATCCCTGCACACCACTGGGAAAACACGAGCCAAAACTGGTGAGGACGTCCACTCTGGTTATCTTCCCTGCTCATCCCTTCTGGGAGCCATTTTCCTAACTGAGGGGTACTGGTGGAGTGCTCAGGATGTTCCTGGTGGGTGTATTTCCTCCAGGTGAGGGTGGCATAAAAGCCACAGACTTTGAGAAGCCTCTGTTTCTTTCCTTGACTAGCACTTTAAAAGGTGTGTGCTCTACCCTCATCAGTAGGGAAGGGAGGCTCTGTGACCCTCCTTTATTCTCCCATCTTTCTACAGGGCTCTAATACATTTAAAACAAGCCTATGAAAAGGCTGCCAATCTCATGCCATTTTCTGACTGTTTTTCAAAGTGAAGGACATCTGAAAAAATACATTACCTATAGCCCAGGGGGTGGGGAATAATAGTACAAGGAATTAGGAGGCATTTCTTCTCTTTTGACAGGCTGAAAGGCTTCCTAGGTGAGAAGAGATTTCCATTGCTGGTTGAAGGAAGGGAGAAGGCTGAGTGGGAGGTGCAAGGGCTGCTAATCTGAAAATTAATGCAATTTCCACTCTTTAGAAAATGCCTGCCTTGCAAGGAGAGGGTGGTGAGAATCCAGTGAGATAATCCTTGTGGAAGGGTTTGGAGAACCTTAGAACACTTCACCAGAGTGAGGGGCTATGACCATTTGAGTCCATGATGAAAAAGGCCCTTTCTTGTCACTAGAAGAATTCACAAAGAGGCTGGGTGAGCCTGTGCCAGGGTGCTGGGTGGGAGAACCCACTCTGGGTGGAGGGTGGACCAGCTGGCCCCTAAGGTCTCTCTCTTCCCAGCCCCCAACTTCCATGCGCCCTTGTCATAGAGACCCTGATAAAAGCTCCCACTGTGCCTGGGTTTTCTGTTGTGCTCAGAGGAGGGAAGAAACAATGAGCTCAGCTTGGCCAGAGGACAGGACTCATTTTGCCGTTGTCACTTGCAGAGGCCTCTCCCCAAGCAGCAAACCACCAGGCAGGACCAGCTACATCATCTGTGTGACCTGACCCAGTACAAAATGAAAATTCGACTCCCTGTTCAAAAAACATTATGAATTTCAAGTCAGCAACAGAAGAGCAGTAAAACACAGGCAGCTCATGAAGTCTGCCCTGTCATGAGGACCACAAAGGAGGAAATGAGGAATGGGAAGGAGCCAGGCCTCTGGGGGTCATCCATGTTCCCTCACTGTCCCACCTACCACGGCACTGCACAAGATGCTCTTAGGAGATGAGAGTAGCAAACTGTAGGCTGTGGAAGCTTAGCCCACCAAGGCCTCCCAGAACTGTGCCCTGAAGGCCAGGAGACCAGGCATCCACCGACCATCCCCCAGTGGTTAAGGGCTGCCTCTGCAGTGGGTGGAAAAGGCTTCCATGGCACCGGAGAAGCCTCAAGGCCAAAGTTGAAAGGCTTAATGTGAAAGATGCTGCCAGGGTGAGCATGTGTCCTATGGAGGAGGAGCCACCCACCACAGGGCAGCTAAACACTGAGCCAAGGGAACATGGCCAGGGGCACCTAAGACATCTGCACAGGGGCCACCAGACTTCTCTAGGAACCAGCTTCCCAGTGCAGAATGGGGTGGGGTCTGCAAGGTCTGTGGACAAAGTAACATTTACGTTGCTCTGTGAATTGATGTGCCCTTCCTCTCCTCACTGATCGCAGTTCTCCATTATTTGAGCTGCCTCTTTTCCTACCCACTGTGCAGTCACACCAAGAACCAACACCAGGTTGCACAGGAGAGTGGGACAACGGGGTGGGATCAGTCAGCTAGTGTTTACGGAGTGTGTCTACGAGTGGACTGGAAAGGAGGCTGGGGACAGTATACAAGCTCTGCCGCCATTACAGTCACATGTTGACATGCGCAGATGGCATCACAGAGATTAGCTGTGGCGGTGCTGAAGCCCTGCCTAGAGAGGGAGGTGCAAAGCGCAGGAAAGGGTTCAGAGCACATTTCGCTGCTGGCAGGAGGACACTGGAGACACGTGCTGCCTCCATCCTCAGTCGCCCAGGCAGCAGCTCACCTCCAGGCTCCCCCTGGCTGCATGCCTTACACTGCCCTGGGTCCAGCAGGCCAGCTTGGATCTCTTTGCCAAGTCCTTCCCTCCCCAAGGCCCTCTTTCTTGGCCACATTTCCTCAAAACCACTTTCTAGGCCCTTGTTGCCTCCCGCATTGTTCTGAGAAATGGGTTGGTAAATTGCCCAAGCCAGAAGCCCTGACCTTCAAGCAGAGAAGCAAGTTGATCATTGTTATTAGTCAATCTTTAAGATGGAAGGATCCAGGCATAGGAAACTGGAATCTTAGGGAATGACCCCAGCTTCGCTCCTTTCTTGCCAGATAGGTTACATTTCCACAGTTTCTACATCTTGAGACAATAATCAGCTGCCATGAGATCTAATGAAATTGCACCTGAGAATGGAGTTTTCTAACTAATGGAGTTTTATGTAAACATGGCCTTTAATAACTACTGTTTGCTGCTGTTGTGCCTTCTTCCTGTGCTCTCTCCCACAGCACACACAGTGGGCTTTGTTATGTGGAACTTGTTAGATTGGCAAACTCCCATTGGTTTGGAGTTTGGAGTTGGACACTCAAACAGGCTGATCATGGGTTGTCTCAGGCCTGCAGGGGCACTTGATCCTGGTTCCGAGCCAGGAATGCGCAGATCCAGCTCTTCAGAGTTCCGTGGCCTTGGGCAAACTCCTTGATTTTCTATCGCCTCTCATGACTCATCTCGTGACTCATCTGACAAAGGAGGTTATTATGCCTGCCCTGTCTGCCTCCCGGGTTCCCATGAGGGTCACACTAGATGTGAATGTTTCCTCACAGGGGCATGCTAGATGGTCAAGCGCTGCAGAGGTGCAGGAGGTGATAATTGGGGGGGGGAGAAGCTTTCTACCTTGATGCCACAGCATACATCCTCCCATCAGGCCTAATGTGGACGGGGAGGCAGAGACAAGATCCTAAAACATTTTCAGAAACATCTGAGAGTCAGTGCACAAAAACAAATACTCACCTTCTTCCTAGGCAGGGGTATGTTAGTCCTTACCATTATGGTGGTGGTGGTTGTATTAAGGTATTATGGGTCAGAACAAAGAAAAGGGAAGGGGATAGAGTGGAATTTGAGTCCCAGGAAAGGAAGAAGAAAATGACAAGAAGTCTTGGGAGACCTGGCAGGAACCCAAAGGGAGGAGCCAGACAGCAGGGGACCAGACAGCAGGGGAGTGGGGAGGTGGCCAGATGAAGGAGATGGCATGTATATACCTGTACCACCCAGGAAGCTCCTAGAGGGAAGGAGGGAAAGCTAAGAAAGCAGAAAGCTAAGGTGGGCAGTTTTTCCCAAGCATGGGGCCACTGACCCCTGGCACATGCAGGCACATGTGGATGGGCAGTAGAGAGACAAAGGAAGGAGGGAAGACATAGGTTTCCTGGAAGGAGCTAAAGAAGCATGGTGGTGGTTTGGAAGGGAATATAACTGCGTGAAGGGACAAGGAGGGCAGTGACCCTGTGGTCTCTCTGGGAGCAGGAGCTTCCTGCACAGGCATCGCCAACAATCGGCAGTCAAAGGAAGCCTGGACTTCATTCTTTTGTTCTTCCTTCCCTCCTTCCTCTCAGTCAATATGTACTAAGTGCTTATACTGGCACTGTGCCAGGCGCTGGGCATACGCCAGGGAGCAAAACAGACAAGGTCTCCTAGAGCATGTAGTCTACTCAGGAGAGATGGAAAACAACTGAATAAAATACAGTTGATCCCCCTTCTTCGCAGATTCCATATTTGCAAATATGCCTACCCAATGAAACTTACCTGGGACACAAAAATCAATAGTCACAGACCTTCAGATTCATTCGCAGAAGTGCAGAGCAGCGGCAGTTTTGAGTCGCCTGATGCGCCTGATCTCATAAGATAAGTTCAAACCTTCTTCTTGTTTCTGCTCTCATAAACAAGCATACTTTTCACAATCTGTTTAATGCTGCAGGTTTTTTTTTGCATTGTTGTGTTTTTATTTGGTGAGTGTGCTCTTTAAAAAGGCCCCCAAGCATAGTGCTGAAGTGTTGCCTCGTGTTTCTGAATGCAAGGAAGCAGTGACAGGCCTGATGGAGAAAATACGTACATTAGATAAGCTTTGTTCAGGTGTGAGTTAGTGCTGTTGGCTGTGAGTTCACTGCTAATGAATCAGTGGTATACACAGTTGGCTCTTGAACAACATGAGCTTGAACAGCATAGGCACATTTATATGCAAACTGTTTTCAATAAAAGTTACACCAAGTGTGCCTGCCTCGCCTGCCACCCCTTCCACCACCTCCACCTCTTCCACCTCCACCACCACTGAGGCAGCAAGACCAATCCCTCCTCTTCCTCCTCCTCCTCAGCCTACTCAAGGTGAAGACAAGGATGAAGGCTGTTATGATGATCACTTCTACTTTACAAATAGTAAATGTGTTTTATGATATTCTTAATATAGTATTTTCTTTCCTCTAACTTATTTTATTGTAATAAGAATACAGTATATATAATTCACATACAAAAACGTGTTAATCAACTGTTTATGTTATCAGTAAGGCTTCCAACTAACAGTGGGCTATTAGTAATTTAAGTTTTGGGGAGTCAAAAATTCTATATGGATTTTGAACTAAACAGCGGGGGTTAGTACCCAAAACTCCCTCATTATTCATGGGTCAACTGTATTAATTAAGGTGTCTTTAAGCAGAAACACACATAAAAAAGGGTTATATATTGAAGGATGGATGGAAATGTAGCCAAAGGCTTGCAAAAACCTAACCCTGCATTTCCTCAGTAGTTCAGTATTCACTAGCTCAGTGTTCATGGTGACTTTACAGAGCATATTGACCCCAAATAATGAGGAAGGACAGTAATTTTATTTATAAGTGTCATAAAGAAGACCAAATGGGGATAGATTAGAGTATGATTGGAAGGGGGCTAGTAATCCAGGAGGCTCTCAGGGAGGTGACAATTGAGCCAAGACTGGGATGACAAAAAGCAGGCAGCCACATGAGGACCTTTGCAGAAAATTCCAGGGGATGAGGACAGCAGGGGCATCAGCCCTAGGGTGGGAAAGCTGTGGTGGGCATTGCCAGGGCAGACTGAAAGCCTGGCTGGACAGTGGAGCAACCGGGAGAGGAAAGCATGACACAAGAGGAAGCAGAGAGCCTAGCACTTTGGAAGGCCGAGGTGGGTGGATCACCTGAGGTCAGGAGTTTGAGACCAACCTGGTCAACATGGTGAAACCCCCATCTCTACTAAAAAATAAAAATAAAAAATTAGCCAGACGTGGTGGTGCATGTCTATAATCCCAGCTACTTGGGAGGGAGGCAGGAGAATCACTTGAACCCAGGAGGTGGAGGTTGTAGTAAGCTGAGATTGCACCACTGGACTTCAGCCTGGGGAACAGAGTAAGAGTCCATCTCAAAAGAATAAAAAATAAATAAAAATAAAAGAGGAGGTAGAGAGAAGGCCCCTCAGGGCCCCACAAGGACTGTAGCTTTGATTCTTAGTCCCACGAAAGCCACTGGAAGGTTTTCAGTGGAACAATGGAACTGATCTGTGGTGTTCACAGATGTCCAGCTGCTGTGTGGGGAACAAGCCAAAGAGACCAGGCTGGAAGTGGGGGTCCGATTGGGAGGTGACTGCAGCATCCAGGCTTGAGATGGCATAGCCTCCATCAAGGTCGTGGCACTGGAGACAGATTCAGGTCTATTCTGGATGAAGAGTTAAGCTTGATTTACTGATGAATTAAATGTAGAAAGTGAAGAGAGAGGAGGAATGAAGATGACTGCTGGGTTTTAAGCTGAAACAACGATGGATTGTGTGGCCATTTGCTGAGATGGGGATGACTAGGGCAGGACAATTATGAACATGTTAAGTTTCAGACACTTGCTAAATATCTAAGGACATGTGAGTGATTGAATACATGAATCAAGCTCAGGGGTGTGTCAGAATTGGAGAGAGAAATTCAGAAGCAATGAAACTGGGTGAGGTCACTGAAGGTTGGTGGGCAGTTGGGAGCCCCTGCAGGACTCAGACAGAAGTGGGTTGTGGCAAGAGAGCTGGGTGTGCAGACAGGGTCCACAGAGGTGGGAGTACAGGCTGAGAGGCAGCTGATGTTTCTGGCTGTGGAGGTGGTAAAACGGGATCTGAGAAATGTGGAATCTCAGGGCTTAGAAACTGAGGAGGCACCCCCTGCGGCCCTGCTCTGCAGAGGCTGGCAGGAACACAGCCTTCCCGTGAGTAACAGGATCTACCACCGAGCCTGGGGCCCATCCACAGCTCCTCTAGGCCCTCATTCTGTCTCACCTGACACTAAGCACCTGAGCTGGATTATAGCTGGCTCGTATTTCTAACCAGCTCATTTCCCTATGTAAAAGGTTTTTTGCTACTGGGCTAGACATCCAGTGAGAGGAATGGAGTAATTACCCTTAGGTAATGGGGAAAGAGACAGAGGGAGGAGGAAGGACTAGCTGGCAGCCCAGGGCTCTGGCAGTAGCTGTGTTGTGCCCAATGAATTGGGAAGGAATGATTCACTGCCATGAGGCAGCATGGCAAGGTGGTCAGTGCACAAGTTCTGGAACCCGACCACTTAGATTCAACTCTTAGTTCAACCATTTACTAATTGTTGTGCCTGCAGAAGAGCGCCAAGCACATAGTGTGCTCATGGAGTGCCTAGAACAATGGCACATAGCAAACACTCAGTAAACATAATCTTGAGCTGGTACTGAGTCCATTTCACATCTGTCTCTGAGTTCAACAATGACTTCCAAGCTGCAGGTCACTCCTGCACAAATGAAAGGTGGCTGGTGACTGGATTAAGGTGTGGCAACAATGTGATAGGCACACACCTGAGTTCTGAATCAGGCACAACAACCGTGAGTTTCATAGAGCCTGTGTAATCACTATGCTTGCTATAATGACATCCTTGATCCCATGACACTGTGCATTTTTCACACTTTTCATTCTGTCTTATGTACTAAGCTCTCTCCTAGGTCTGCCATGATAAGGAGTGCAGGGTTTATGAATGACCACAAACCTGGTGGCTTCAAACAATAATATTTTTTTTTCCCCACAGGTCAGGAGACCCAAAGTCCAAAATCAAGGTAGCAGCAAGATTGGACTCTTCTGAGGGCTGCTGAGGAGAAAGCATCCAGCCTCTCCTGGCTTCTGGTGCCTGCCAACAATCCTTGGCTTTCCCCAGCTGGTGACACATCACTTCAATCTCTGCCTTTATCTGCCCATCGCCCTTTTCTCTGAGTCTTTCTGTGCCCTCTCTTTTTCTTCTAAGAACACCAGTCATTCGATTCTGGGCCCACCCTAAAACCAGGATGATTCCCTCTTAGGATCTGAAATTAATTATATCTGCGAATAATCCAAATAAGGTCACATTTTGAGGTGTAAGCATGAATTTTAGGGGGACACTATTCAACCCACTTTATGTTTGCCGTGGCCCACTGGAGCAAGAAAGACAAGTACTATTTCTGCCTATGTATAAGCTGGAAAGCCAGGGTCGAGAGATGAGAAGTTAACTGGCTTATGGTTATATAGTTAGTTGGTGGGAATAGATCCCAGATTTAAATTCCTCCTCCAGGAATGTTTCCCCACCCAAGTTTTTGTTTGTTTTTTGATTTTTTGTGAGATGAAGTTTCTCTCTGTCGCCTGGGCTGGAGTACAGTGGCACTATCACAGCCTACTGCAGCCTCGACCTCCTGGGCTCACGTGATCCTCCTGGGCTCAAGTGATCCTCCTGGGCTCAAGTGATCCTCCCGCCTCAGCCTCCCAAGTAGCTGTGACTATAGTTGTGAACCATGGTTCGCAGTCCCCACCCAAGTTTTACACACATACATACACCTTGTATGTATTTTATGTGCAAGGAAGACAGGCAGACAATGAGGCAGGAAAGAGCTGCTGGTCATGTCTGTCCAGCTCTCCTCTCTCGTCTTCTGGCAAATCAGCTTTGGCCTTTTCCAATCACGTGGTTCCATGGAGGCAACCAAGCTCTGGGAGGGCCTTCTTCCTGGCACAGGAGCTCCCTGGGGCCCAACACTTGACACCCTTGACTATATTCGACTGATCCTGAGATGGGTGTGTGATTCAAGCTGAGGAAAACAGAGCCAATTAGCTCTGTTTTAGACCTCAGGGCCTGACTGGGTAAGTCTCAGTCTTGTCCTAATGGCAAAGCTGGGAGATCAAGCTGCTCGTGGCCCTGAGGACACAGAGAGAAGGCCCGCAGAGAGAAGAGCAGACACAGGGCGTACAGAGGGAAGCCTGGTGGACCTGGAGATGTTAGTTGCAGCTGTCCCCAAGGCCTTTCCCATGCCTTGGTTACTTGAGCCAACATATTTCCCTTTTTCCCCCTTTTGCCTAAACAGGTTCTCATTTGTTTTCTGTCACTGACAACCATAGCAGTCTGAATTATCATCTCAGTGCAAAAATAAATGTTAGCTCATATTGGTAATAAAGAGGTCAGTAAAAAAAGAAAGAAAGAAATCAAGCTGGGCAATGTTAGAAATCAAACTGAGCATGGTGGCACACACCTGTAACCCCAGCTACTCAAGAGGCTGAGGCAGGAAGATTGCTTGAACCCAGTAGGTCAGGGTTGCAGTGAGCTACGGTTGCGCCACTGCACTCCAGCCTGGATGACAGAGCAAGAGACCTATCTCTAAAAAAATTAAAAACAAGGAAATCATGTTTGGTTTTCAATTTAATACTTGAGAATAAAATATTTAAGTAAATTAGTGTGTTTTAATCAGGGGGTTAACAAAAAAGTATTGTTTATTCAATATAAAAGAGCAAAGGTTACATGTTTAAATAGTCTCTCTCTCTTTTTTTTTTTTAGACGGAGTCTCGCTCTGTTGCCCAGGCTGGAGTGCAGTGGCCTGATCTCTACTCACTGCAACCTCCGCCTCTCAGGTTCAAGTGATTCTTCTGCCTCAGCCTCCTGAGTATCTGGGACCACAGGTGCTCATCATCATGGCTGGCTAATTTTTTGTATTTTTAGTAGAGATGGAGTTTCACCATGTTGGCCAGGCTGGTCTTGAACTCCAGACTCCGTGATCTGCCCACCTTGGCCTCCCAAAGTGCTGGGATTACCTGCGTGAGCCACTGCATTCGACCATAGTCTCATTTTTTAATGGCTTCATCTTGTAGTAGACAGACTTATAAAATGGTTCCCAGTGACCCGCATATCTCAATACTCTTATCCTGTGTAATTCCCTTTTCAGGATGAGGGGAGG
>NW_022436962.1:14781764-14864681 GCF_009761245.1 Sapajus apella | reverse complement strand
GGGGGGGGGAGGGGGTGAATTGAATCTGGTAACTTGCCTCTGAGAAGTAGAATGTAGCAAAGGTGATGGAATATCATGTCTGTGATTAGGTCACAAGAGATTGTGATGCAGGCTCTCTATCTTGCTGGTTTTGATGAAGTGAGCTGCCATGTTAGAGAGGCCCACATGGCCAGGAACTGAGGGTGGCCTCTGCCAACAGTCAGCCAGGAACTGAGGCCCTCGGTCCAGCAGCCTCTAAGAAACTGAATCCTGCCACCCACTGCTTAGAAGCAGATCATTGCCCAGTTGAACCTTGATTGCAGTTGGGTCAGACTCCCAGTGAAGCTATGCCCAGATTCCTGACACACAGAAACTGGGAGATAGTAACACATGTCTGGTTTCAAGCCACTAAATGTTGGGGTAATCTGTTACAAAGCAATATATAATGAATTCAACCGTAGTAATGAAAGTCCCATTATATAAAAAGCAGGCAGTTTTTTTTTTTTTTTTTTTGAGATGGAGTTTTGCTCTTGTTGCCCAGGCTGGAGTATAGTGACGCAATCTCGGCTCACTGCAACCTCTGCCTCCCAGTTTCAAGTGATTCACCTGCCTCAGCCTCCCGAGTAGCTGGGATTACAGGCATGCACCACCACGCCCAGCTAATTTTGTATTTTTAGTAGAGATGGAGTTTCTCCATGTTGATCACACTGGTCTCAAACTCCCGACCCCAGGTAATCTGCCTGCCTCAGCCTCCCAAAGTGCTGGGATTATAGGTATGAGCCACCACGCCCAAACAAGCAGACAGAATTCTTAAAAATATCAACAGAATAAACAAATAGAAGTGAAGTCAAGGAACTGCTCTGTGTACTCAAAGTACTTAAGTATGAAAATTCCTTACTTTAAAAAAACCGAAATATGTTCAACGTTATTCCTATCATTTATTTTCATATGGTTACTCTGAAAAAGAGCTGGAGTGTGTTAGATGCATTTGTGCTGAGCCCATGGATGTTTTCAGTCCCATGATCTGCAAAGAGATGAGTCTGAGAATATCTTTTCTGTGGCACAATATTCAGTTCAGAGGATTCAACTTAGAAAAGTTTTCTTAGAAAAATACTTAAAGGACTTCACATCAATACCTGTAACGTGTACAAGGATAGAGTGGTTGACTATGATTGTGTGTGTTGTGTGTGTGTGTGTGTGTGTGTGTGTGTGTACCTAGCTTAAGGAATGTTTTTCATACAGCTATGTTAGGAATACAGAACCTGTAGGGGTAAAACTCCACCAAGGGCTACTGTAATATGAAAATTAAAACTCAAACTCACAATTCAGAAAAATTATGTGACTATTCACATTTTCAAATTAAAACAGGTAACATAAAGCATTTCATGTACACACACACATGCATACACACACACTGCAGATTTCAGTTCTATATCATGCATAGTTGACCAAGGTAGAGAGTTACAGAAAGAGAGGAGATAGAAGGATAGACAGAAAGAACATGGGCCGGGCACAGTGGCTTACACCTGTAATCCCAGCACTTTGGGAGGCTGAGGCAGGGGATAGAAAGCAGCGTGGCCAACATGGTGAAACCCATTTCTACTAAAAATACAAAAATTAGCTGGGTATGGCGGCACATGCCTGTAATTCACAGTTACTTGGGAGGCTGAGGCAAGAGAATCGCTTGAACCTGGGAGGTGGAGGTTGCAGTGAGTCGAGATTATGCCACTGCACTCCAGCCTGGGCAACAGAGCAAGACTCCATCTCAAGAAAAAAAAAATGAGCATTGGGAGTTGATGAGGAAAAACTTTTGTTTCAGAGTGGTTCACTAAGGCCTTAGAACTTTTTTTTTTTTTTTTTTAGCTATAGGGTGCTTTTATTTGCCAATCTTATTGAAGGGCTGGGGTTGTTTTCATCATGTATCCAGTGTCTATAGTGCACTAGGTGCCATCCTTGCAGCTGGGCTAGGCAGTGAAAAGCAGAGCTCCTGCCCCTAAAGCATCCTTAGAGCATATGCACACACAGCACGCACAGCCAGACAGTAAACGGTTATGAGGCAGGGTGATGACTGCCAGGAGAGGGAGGTGGACTACCGTGTTAGTCTGTTTGCATTGCTAAACAGAAATACCTGACACTGGGTATTTTATAAAGTAAAGAGTTTATTTTGGCTCATAGGTCTGCAGCCTGTCCAGGAAGTGTGGCACCAGCATCTACTTCTGGTGAGACCTCTGGAAGCCTACAATCATGGCAGAAGGCGAAGGGGGAGAGGACAAGAGAGAGAAGGGAAGAGGTACCAGGCTCTTTAAACAACCAGCTCTCTTGTGAACTAACAGAATGAGAACTCATTACTGCAAGGTGGACACTAAGACATTCATGAGGGATCCACCCCCCGATCCTAACACCTCCCACCAGGCCCTACCTCCAACACTAGAGACTACATTTCAACACGAGATTTGGAAGGGACAAATGTCCAACCATATTAGCTACCAAAGCCAGGTCTGACCCAGGCTAGGCTGGGGAACAGGAAATTCCTTGAAAGAGCAGATGCCTTGATACAGGTTAGGAGGGTCCATGATAGTAGTCCTGGCAAGAATAGGCACAGGCCTGAACAGACACAGGCAATGCCACAGAATAAAATGGAATGGCTCCTTGAGAGGGACCCAAGATTCCCACAGTTTGCAGTTCATGATGTTGCAGGGATGGAGGATACCATTAACTGAAATAAGGAAAGAGAATAGATAAGGACAGAGAATAAGGAAAGAGAATAGATCTATAGGCAAAAGGATTTTTCCCCAAATAATATAATCTGATCATATAAATATCTGATATAACATTTTTGAAAAATTCTCTATAGCTTTCAGGATAACATTCAAACTGTATTGTTTAGCACATATGGCTCTCTACATTCATTCTTCTTTAGGTTTATTTCTTGTCACTCACCCAAGTTCATCCTTAGATCTAGCAACATAAAACTACCAGTAATTCTCAGCCACGTTCCCTGGCTGTTGAATGGTTTTGCATGTGATTCTGTCTGCCTAGAAAGCTCTCTGTTATGAACATCTGTTGCTTTAGTGTTCTCAGCATCCGCCCTTTGATTATCACCTGCCTCATTCCATGTGGTCCTAATGGAACTGCCAACCACAGTATCCTGTCCCCTGGCCCCAGTGCTGGGTAGCAGATCCAGGCCCCTTCAATCACATACCCTGACCACAGTGATTAACCTGGGATTGGCCCATGTCCCAAGGTGGGCCCATCAGAGCCCTTCCCTGGGATTTTATATATGGGTGCTGGGACAGTTCTCTTTTTCTGGAGCCGAAAAAACTGGGTAGCTATAAGCCTCGAACTGCCTGTGGTGAGGGCCCTCCTGCCCCTGCAACCTGGAGGAAGCTAATCTGATTAGGAGAGAATGAGTCCAATACAGAGGAAGCAGCAGCAGAGATGAGAGTGAGGCGCAGCAAACCTGAATGCCTGTGTGTCCGAGGCCAGCTTCAGACAGTCGTCCCAGTTATACAGTTCCCTGGTTTGCTTCATCTGGCCTGAGTAAGGTTTCTGTCATTTGAAATTGAAACCATTCCATAGCCAAAATCCCAGTTTCTTCTTCTCACTTTCTACACACTCTTCAAACCTCAGTTCCAGTCCTGTTCCTCCAGAAAGCCTTCTCTGAAGGACCAGTCGCTCTTCCCCTCCAAGTACAATGCTCTTCCCTGGGTCCCCATAACATCTGTGCATGTATCATTTGTATCCCTTAGCAACCAGACTGGTAATAGGCAGTTCACATCTCTGTTTCCCATCAAGTCATAAGTTTCTTGAACCTCATTGTATTGACTTCATAGTTAAATGTCTGGTGCAGAGGAGGTGTTCAATCAGCTTTTGATGAAAATCAAGTTTGTAGTTTTCTGTGGAACACTCAGGTGTCTGTGATGTATTTGGGTATTTAAATCACAGAGGGGGGCCTGGTACAGTGGCTCAGGCCTGTAATTCCACCACTTTGGGAGGCCAAGGTGGTCAGATCACCTGAGGTCAGGAGTTCGAGACCAGCATGGCCAACATAGTGAAACCCCATCTCTGTTAAAAATACAAAATTAGATTGGTGTGGTGGCGCACACTAGTAGTTCCAGCTCCTTGAAAGGCTGGGGCAGGAGAATCACTTGAACCCGGGAGGTAAAGTTTGCAGGGGTTGAGATTGCTCCACTGCACTCCAGCCTGGGCAACAGAGCAAGACTCCATCTCAAAAAAAAAAAGAAATAAAATAAATCACAGTGAGGCTCCACTTCTGTGGACCAGGAGGAGGAAACCAGGGGGCAGTGGGCAGTGGGAGGAGAGGAAGGGGGTACAACGCTCAGTCACTTCCCAGTGGCTTATTCAGGAAGGGAAGGACAGAGGTAGAGTAGCAACTGGAAGGACAAAAGGGACTTTAAGATTCCCAAGACTGTGCTCACTTCGGCAGCACATATACTAAAATTGGAACAATACAGAAAAGATTAGCATGGCCTCTGCATAAGGATGACAGCAAATTTGTGACCATTCCATATTAAAAAATAAAAATAAAAAGAAGAAGATTCCAAAGACCTGGAGTATTTATATGTTGATGGGATGGAGACAGTGGAGCGAAAAGAAGAGGAGGGAGTAGAAGCAAGACCACGGGACAAGGGGAGGGGATGGGCCCAGAGCACAGGTGGAAGGAAAAGGAACAAGAGTGACCAACAGACACTCCAGTTTAGACAATGCCGTGGATGGTGACAGTAACCTCACTCAGCCTCCGCCAGGCCACAAGGTAGGGAAAAACAGAGCCTCTGTATTTTTTCCTAAGTCTTCCAAAGCATTCGACTTTCTTTTTCTCAATTACCCTTTACCTCCCAGCAAGTGGAGGCCCATTACCGAGCTTAAGGGGCCCTTCTGGGTCACTGGCCTCCACTAGGTCCAAGTCTCCCCTGGTGCTGGCCAGAGTTCAAGGTAATCCTTTGGATTGTTCCCCTTGTTGTTGTCACTGAACCTGGGAGATTGGGTTACCCCAGGATAATGTTCACTGACTTTGTCCAGGGCCCTGTGATCCCATAAAGGGAGGAGCATGGATATAAATTATTAAGGAAATCTCAGGTTCTCAACACTTCCCTAGAGATTCAAATATGCCAAGAAACCTGAGAGAGCTCAGCCCTTGAGGTGCTGCAGCTGGGATTGAACTGGCATCACTTCCCAGGCCTGCAGACCTCCGAGCCTGCCAATGATTAAACCCCAAAGTCTGATGGCTCACTAGGGCCCCATGTGAAAAGCCCTCTGCAGCCAGGATTTCTCAAAAGATCTATAGGGTTGAGACAGCAACAGCCCATTAATAGAAACCCAACTCAGAAACCATGCTTATTCGGGGCCCTCAGCAAGTGTGAAGACAAGGAAAAAGCAGTGCTTTTTTCTGGCCAGGCGTGGTGACTCACACCTGTAATCCCAGCACTTTGGGAGGCCAAGGCCGGAGGATCACTTGAGGTCAGGAGTTCAAGATCAGCCTGGCCAACATGGTGAAACCACGTCTCTACCAAAAGAATACAGAAATTAGCCAGGCATGGTAGTGTACACTTATAGTCCCAGATACCCAGGAGGCTGAAGCATAAGGATCACTTGAACTCAGGAGGTGGAGGTTGCAGTGAGCTGAGGTCGTACCACTGCATTCCAGCTTAGGTGACAGAGTAAGACTGTCTCAAAAACAAACAAACAAACAAAAATACTTTTTTTTCCCACTGGAGGATCCCAGGAGAGGCATGGTCTCCCCTAAAGAGATGCTCAGCTTAACTGGGGGAGGCATGACCCTTGCTCTTAGGAAGCTCCTGGCCAGATAGAGGACATGGACACAGACACACACACACACACACACACACACACACACACACACACACCCCACACCACACCATGGTTGCAACTGATAGCAACTAGAACAAGTTACAGGCAAAGTATAAGCACTGAACAGGAGGCCAGAACTAACCCCACTGCAGTAGGGGCATGGCCCAAAGGTGAAGGTCAGCATAGAAGCTGCCCACCTCCCTGAGGCCTCCCTACCATCTAGTGCAGAGCTGAGCCAGTTCAAGATCTGAACTGGCTTGCTGCTTTCTGCGCATCCTCAAAGGATGCTGTGGTCCTTATAGGAGGCAGTAGCTTCAAGGATCTCGCCTGCCTATTGCCTGAAGTCCTACTTTCTGGAAAAGAGAAAGAATAGTTCAACATTCAGCTTCTACAACTTTATTTGACTTTGGTGATCAAGAGAGAACCCAGATGTTTGCTTTGAGCTCTCACGTGTCTGCCTCTTAACACCTGTTATCACACTCAGCTTTGTTTCTTGGGCTGCAAAGATTGCCGAGCGTGTGTGTGTTCATGGACACTTTACAAGTATTTCTGTGTGGCTGGCCATCCAAGTGTATGTTTGCAGATATCCATGTGGCTGTGATCATGTGTGACAATTTCTGTTTTTGCTTAAGCTGTCCCTGTGCATACATGAGTGTGTATAGTTGTGTGCACTCTGGACCCTCTTTTGCAAACACACGGAGCATTCATGTATCAGGTTTTAATGTCCAGCAGCATGATGACATCAACACAGCAG
Organism: Sapajus apella; assembly: GCF_009761245.1. Taxonomy (NCBI): domain Eukaryota; kingdom Metazoa; phylum Chordata; class Mammalia; order Primates; family Cebidae; genus Sapajus; species Sapajus apella. The sequence goes on along the minus strand of NW_022436962.1, from coordinate 14,858,119 downwards.
GCTGGACATTGAACGGGGCCTCACCACTTCCCTAGAGTACACTTCCCACATGTACTCCAATGTCCCAAACTTTCTTCCTCCCTTGTCAGTCTGCCATGAGTTCCTGAAAATTATTGTATGCTACACGCAAGACTTTCCCAGAAGGGCTGAGAACACCTGCTCTTTTGTGTTTCCACTGGATGTCGGCTCACTTGTTCATTCATTCAATCCCAAAACTACCACTGAGCTTCTTCCAGGCCAGGTGCTGTGTTAAGAAACAGAAATACAGAAATCAGTAAGACATGGCTCCTGTTTTTATGAAATGCATACTCTAGTTGAGAAGGAAAGCCTGGACACAGCTAATCAAGTTCAAAGACAGACTCTGATAAACCATGGAAGGACAGAGAAAATTCTAATGCCCCCTGAGGAAGCTAGGAAGACTTCATTGAGTTCACATTTAGCCAGGCCATGAAAGTTGAATCGAATTTTGACAAGTAAATGAGCAGAACAGCATTCCAAGCAGGGGAATGGTGTGATCAAAGATCTAGAAATGAAAAAGCCATGGAGCTTCTACTTGCAGACACTCCCTTACAACTCCAAGGGACACCTCAGGGTGTCTCCTGAGCTTGTGCAATGCTGTGGTCCTGCCCTTCAGCTGTGTTCTTATCAGCCTGTGCACACAGCCTTACTCATGTTGCATTTAACCAATTCCAAATGGGAGGAAATGAACTAAAGTGGAGTTTGAAGAACAGGGGTGGGGGAGCAGCTGCACCTGCAGTGGGAGAGGCTGAGGGCAGTCCTGTGGAAATCCAGCACAATCTATGAGGACAGTTACATTCACAATGGGTTGTTGAGAATGATTTCACTTATTTCATTTAATCATTTACTCAAGAAACATTCATCTGATGCAATCTCTGGAGCTCTCAGGGAAAAAGGAAGAAAAGAATAATATCATATTTGTTCATGATGACTTGGCTTAGTGTTCCTTCAAGTATGTTCCTCAGAATAATAAATAATCCAGGGAAGTTCTGAGAGCAAGTAAGAGTTAATGGGATCAAATACATTTGGGAAACGTCAACAAAACAAACAGGTTTCGGTACTACCATTGAGATGTGGCCAACAATATTTCCCAAAGTTATTTGAACTGTAAATCACATATGTTTCATAGGATTGGTAGAGTTGATTAAAACTTTCCTGGAGAAACCCAAGACTGGGGAGAGGAGTTCTAAGGAGTTCTCTGTGATAATGGAAAACAAAGGAAAGAGGATTTGCAAACTCCTGGGCTGATAATGTGGCAAGAAGTGTCACCTTTCTCCATCCAGGAAGACTTCCTGGAGGATGTCTTACCTCAGAAGCCACTTGGTGGAAGAAAGAGCGAACTGAAGGGACAGAAGCTTAATTTGAGTCACACAAAAGCAAAGATGAACTTGGGTGAGAATAACCACTCTGTAAAATGCTATGGTGTTAAATATCTGTTGAAATGGGCTTGTTTTGCATGTTTTAAGGGAAGGATGAGGAGGAAGAAGAGGTTTAGATCTTGCCTGCTCTCAAGTGGCACCTAGTCTGATTAAAAAAAAAAGCATAGCCCCTGCCTTCTGAGAGCTCCTAGCCCAATGGCGGGATACAGGCAACAAAAGACAGTGACACCTGAGAAATGGGAAACAAACTAGGCAAGACTTACAATGTTCTATTTGCTGCCTTGGGAGAGAAATGTGCAGGGAAGAGACACCAAAGTGGAGCCCAGCAAATTTTGTAAGTGAAGAGGAGCTGGGAGTCTAGGGAGGTCGAGGCAGCTGCAGCACACAGAACAGAGTAACCAAGAGGAGAGGGTCACACAGAAGAAAACCCCAGAAATCTGCAAAGCCTTCTCTTCAAGTACTGAGCAGAGCACTGACCAGCATGTGTGCCAGAAAAGAACCATCCAAAAGGATAAGAGAGCCAGAGTTCACATAGGCCTGGGACTACTTTCCAGCCCCACCAGTCAGCCTGGGAAAACTCATCATCAATGGAACATTGGGAAGAGTACTCAGGAGGATTTTGCTTCAGCAGTGGAAAAGAATTAGCTCCAGGCTAAATACTGCTTTCATTCCACTTAACAAATTTTAAAGACCTGAAATATAAAACTGCTTCAAGTTATTTAATTTCACTGCATCCCAGAACAAAATTCCAATTCCAGAATATGTATAGGAATATAAAAAATATCCAGACTGGGTGTGGTGGCTCAAGCCTGTAATCCCAACACTTTGGGAGGCCAAGGCAGGCGGATCACTTGAGGTCAGGAGTTCGAGATCAGCCTGGCCAACATGGTGAAACCCCATCTGTACTAAAAATACAAAAATTAGCCAGGCACGGTGGGGTGCGCCTGTGGTCCCAGCTATTTGGGAGGCTGAAGCATGAGAATTGCTTGAACCCAGGAGGTGGAGATTACAATGAGCCAAGATTGCGCCACTGTACTCCAGCCTGGGTGACAGAGTGAGATTCTGTTTCAAAAAAAAAAAAAAAAAATCCAGCATCCAAAAAGTAAAATTCACAATGTCTAGTATTCAATGAAAAACTTACCAGGTGTGCAGAGAAACTGAAAAATGTAACCCATAATGAGGAGGAAAATTAATCCTTGAAATAGACCCAGAACCTACAAGCAAAGAGACCAGCTCTCCTGGTTTGCTCAGGACTATCCCAATTTTAGCAGTGAAAGTTGTGCATCCCTGTAAACCCTTCAGTCCCAGGAAAACCAAGCTCACTGGTCACCCTACCTACAACTAATATCAGACTTAATGGTGAAAGACTGAATGCCTCCCTCCTAAGATCAAGAGCCCATCAGAATGTCTGCTCTCACCACTTGTGTTAACATTTTGCTAGAGACTTCAACCAATGCATAAGTAAAGAAAGAAAAGAAACACAAATTAGAAAGAAAGAAGTTAAACTGTCTTTATTCTCAGATGATGTAATCATCAAGGAAGAAAATCTGATTGACTCTACAAAGAAGCCACTGGAGCTAATAAGTGAGTTTAGCAAAACTGCAAGATTCAGGTGGGTATCCACAAATCAATTGTATTTGTATATGCTAACAATTAATTGAAATTAAAATAATGGTATTGTATTAGTTTCTTTCCATGCTGCTGATAAAGACAATACCTGAGACTAGGTAATTTATAAAGGAAAAGAGGTTTAATGGATTCACAGTTCCACATGGCTGGGGAGGCCTCACAATCATGGTGGAAGCTGAAAGGCATGTCTTACATGGTGGCAGGCAAGAGAGAGAATAAGAACCAAGTGAAAGGAGTTTCCCCTTATAAAACCATCAGATTTCATGAGACTTATTCACTACCATGAGAGCAGTATGGAGGAAACCACCCCCAGGGTTCAATTCAGTCCTTCCCACAACACATGGGTATTATGGGAGCTACAATTCAAGATGAGGTTTGGGTGGGGACACAGTCAAACCATATAAGGTATCTTTTTCAAGCACATAAAAAGTATGAAATAGGTTTGGAAGGCAGAGGTGGGAGGATTGCTTGAGGCCTGGAGTTCAAGGCCAAAGTAAGCTACAATTGTACCACTGCACTCCAGCCTGAGTGACAGGCTGGAAACCCTGTCTCTAAAATAATTAAATAAATAAAAGGTTTGGATTTTTTTTTAGGGATAAATCTGACAATAGATGTGAAAGACCTGTACACCAAAAACTATAAAACATTGCTGAGATAAATTTTGAAAGATCTGAATAAATGGAGAGACATATCTTGTGCCGGGCACGGTGGCTCACGCCTGTAATCCCAGCACTTTGGGAGGCCAAGGCAGGTGGATCACAGGGTCAAGTGATCGAGACCATCCTGGCCAACATGGTGAAACTCTGTCTCTACTAAAAAGTACAAAAATTAGCTGGGCGTGGTGGTGCACACCTGTAGTCCCAGCTACTCGGGAGGCTGAGGCAGGAGAATTGCTTAAACCCAGGAGGCAGAGATTGCAGTGAGCTGAGAATGCGCCACTGCACTTCAGCCTGGTACCTGGCAACAGAGCAAGACTCTGTCTAAAACAAAACAAAACAACAAAACAAAACAAAACAAAACAAAACAAAACAAGACATATCGTTTACAGTTTACACTAAGTCAATGTAATATTGCCAAAATAGATCAATGGAACAAAAAAAGAGAATCCAGAAATAGACCTGCACATAAATGTGTGAAGTGGACTGACTTGTGTCGCACCCAAAAAAATGTGTTCACTGAGACTTGTGAATATGACCTTATTTGGAAAAAGGATCTTTTCAGATGTGATTAAAGATCTCGAGATTATCCTGCATTTAGAATATGCCCTAAATCCAATGACAGGTATTCTTAAGAGGGCCACACTGAGAACCTTGGCTAGAAGGCCTTGTAAAAATGGAGGCTACTGCAAGCCAAGGAATGTTGGGAGCCACCAGAAGCTTGAAGAGGCCAGGAAGGGTTCTCCCCTAGAGTCTCCAGAGGGAGGATGGCCCTGTGACACATTGATTTCAGACTCTGGCCTCCAGAACTGAGAGAGAATACATTTCTGTTGTTTTAAGCCACCAAGTTTGTGGCAATTTGCTATGTAACCCTAGGAAACAAATACAATACATAACTGATTTTGACAAAAATGCAAAGGCAATTCTATGAAGAAAAAAGTATTTCCAACAAATGATGATCAACAATTGGATATGCAAATGCAAACAAATAAATATACTTTTATTCACACCTTTTACTATATACAATAGGCACCCCCCTTATCCAAATGGGGTACATTACAAAACCCCTAGTGAATGCCTGAATAGGGATAGTAGTGGACCCTATAGTGTATACACCATGTTTTTTTCCTGTACATATATACTGCATAGCATGGATACACTGGACAAAGGGCTCCTTCACACCTACAGTGAGACGGAGCAGGACAGCATACACATTAAAGCTTATAAAATTGTTCATTTCTGGAATTTACTGTTTAATACTTTCAGATCATGGGTAATTGAAACTGTGGAAAGTAAGACTTCAGATAAGGAGGGACTACTATATAAAAATTAACTCAAAATGGATCAGTATAAAACCAAAGCTATAAAACCTCCGGAGGAGCTCATAAGAAAAAACTTTTGTGCCCTTCTGTTAAGCAAAGATTTCTTACACATGACACCAAAATATGGTCCATAAAATTTTTAAATAGATGAGTTGGAATTTTAAAAATAAATCTTCTGTTCTTCATAAGACACTATTAAGAAAATGAAAAGACAAATTTAATTGATTCACAGTTCCACATGGCTGAGGAGACCTCAGGAAACTTACAATCATGGCAGAAGGGGAAGCAAACATGTCTTTCTTCACATGGCAGCAGGAAGGAGAAGTGCAGAGCAAAGCAGGGAAAAGTCCCTTATAAAATTATCAGATCTCGTGAGAACTCACTCATTATCATAAGAACAGCATGGGGGAACTAGCCCCATGATCTAGTCACCTCCCATGAGGTCCTTCCCCCAACATGTGGAGATTACAATTCGGATTACAATTCAAGATGAGATTTGGGTGGGGACACAGAGCCAGATCCTATCATCTCCACATTGGAAACAACCCAAATGTCCTTCAGCAGTTGAATGTATAAACCAATTATGGTATATGAATACAAAGGAATACAGCTCAGCTATTAAAGGAATGAACAATTGATATGTGCAACAATGGATGGATCTCAAAATAATTATGCTGAGTGAAAAACCCTGGACTGAAAAAAGTACATAATGTGCTGTTCCATATATATAAGATTCTATAAAAGAAAATCAGCCTATAATTTGAAAGCAGATCAATGGTTACTTCAGAGTAGGGGGATGGGACTGGGATACAGAGGGGAGGAAAGGATTGCAAGAGGCTGGAGGGAACATTCAGGGAAGATGTATATGCTCACTATCTGGTAGTGATGGTTTCATGGGTATATACATATGTCAAAACTTATCAAAGTGTATCCTTTGAATATGTCCAGTTTATTGTATATCAATTATACCTCAGTAAAGCTATAAACCAAAAGATAAAAGCCAATGTTGGCCAGGTGCAGTGGCTCAGGCCTGTAATCCTAGCACTTTGGGAAGCCAATGTGGGCAGATCATCTGAGGCCAGGAGTTTGAGATCCGCCTGGCCAACATGATGAAATCCTGTCTCTACTAAAAATACACAAATTAGCTGGGCATGGTGGTGCATGCCTGTAATCCCAGCTACTCATGAGGCTGAGGCAGGAGAATTGGTTGAACCTGGGAGGCAGAGGTTGCAGTGAGCCAAAATCACACCACTGCACACCAGCCTGGGCAACAGAGCAAAACTCCATCTCAAAAAAAGAAAAAAAAAAAATGAAAAGCTGATGTCTCCAGTGTTCCCAGCATTGAGTGCTGTGGCCACAACATTAGGATGGAGGCAGAGGGAGAGGATGAAGCATTGAGGGGCTTGGGAGGTCTCCCTGCCGGCAGAGTGTCAGCCCCTGTGCCTGCACATACACACCTGCAGGACTGGATGGACGGCAGGCAGCACCTCCTGCCCCTCACCCTTCTCAGCCCCAGGCTTTGTCAGTCCCTTCACCAGCAAGAGAACGTTCCTGGCTTGCCTGAGGGTTGGTTGGAGGAGGAAATTAGGGGAAATGAGGCCATTAGAGTCCTCAGAGTAAGATCCCAAGAGAGTTATTGCCAACAGATGCTATAAAATCCCTTGGAGTAATCTCTTTTCTTTGCTTCATTTACCTTTGCCGGCCATCTACAGCTGGATCTTTCCTGAGACTAGGGACTCTGCTCAGATGCCCCCTCCCAGTCATGTAGTGAGTACTGGGAGGAGGGGAGAGTCCAGGCCTCTGGCTGGTACGGTGAGATTTAATGGAATTGGGGTCTACGTCTTCCAGATTTTAAAAGATGTGATTTTTTTTTTCTTTTTGTTTGTTTTCGATTTTTGTTGCTTTTTTTTGAGACAGGGTCTTGCTGTGTTGCCCAGGCTAGGAGGGTTCACTACAGCCTCGAACACCTGGACTCAAGTGATCTTCCTACCTTAGCCTCCAGAGTAGCTGGGATTACCTTCCAGCTACTCTGGAAGGTCTACTCTATGGTGGTGGTGCGCCGCCACCATACTTGGCTATTTTATTCCTTTTAATAAAATTTTTAATTAAATGTAATTACACTTTATAGTTTTGTAAGACTTTTTATGGTTGTATATTTTAAAATGGTTTGCACAACAATGTGAATGCACTTAACACCACTGTACTGTACACTTAAAAATGGTTAAGATAGTAAATGTTGGCCGGGCTGGGCTCACACCTGTAATCCCAGCATTTTGGGAGGCCAAAATAGGTGGATCGTGCGGTCAGGAGATCGAGACCATCCTGGCCAACATGGTAAAACCCCATCTCTACTAAAAATACAAAATTTAGCGAGGCATGGTGGTGCATGCCTGTAGTCCCAGCTACTTGGGAAGCTGAGGCAGGAGAATCGCTTGAACCTACAAGGTGGAGGTTGCAGTCATCAGAGACTGTGCCACTACACTCCAGCCTGGGTGACAGAGCAAGACTCTGTCTCAAAAAAAAAAAAAAGAGATAGTAAATATTATGTATATTTTACCAAAATTAACCATCAATTTTTTTAAAATAATGAATTAAGAAAAAAATTATGTGAACATCTGCTTAACTAGAAGGTGAGATAACTTGCAACTGTATTCCTAGAAACTCCTGCTGAAGGTCTGGGAGGCAGTTTAAGAAATGTAGAAATCTCTGGCCTCCAGTGGCTCATGCCTGTAATTTCAGCTGTTTGGGAGGCCGAGGCAGGCAGATCACCTGAGCTCAGGAGTTTGACACCAGCCTGAACAACATGGTAAAACCTCATTTCTACCAAAAATGCAAGAAAAAAGTAGTCAGGTGTGGTGGTGTGCACCTGTAGTCTCAGCTATTGGGGAGGCTGAGGTGGGAGGATTGCTTGAGTCCAAAAGGTGGAGGTTGCAGTGAGCCAAGATTGCCGCTGTACTCCAGCCTGGGTGACAGAGTGAGACCCTATCTCAAAAAAAGAAAAAAGAAAGAAATTTAGAAATCTTTTCTGCACTCAACCTAGCGTGTGTCTAGTATGTGTCAAAAATGAGGTCAGCCTCACTCTTGCCTGGTAAAAGACTCAGAAACATCTGCCTTCTTTTTATAAATGATCACAAATTCAAAATTATCAGAGTCTGCATAATTAGGAAGATTCAGCAGTTCTCCTGGGATTCAGATGTTCAAATAAGCGTTGATGAACTCCTCTTGCAGAGTTGATTCCCAAGGACCCAGAATGGACTTCTTTCCCACAATACCACCCCCATCCCCTTCCTCCGAAAAATCCATTGTCTAATACCACCTGCTTCCTGCCCTTCTCAAAATGAAATAATGGCCAACACAAGGGCAATTAGATGGCCAGGCACCAAGAAAAATGATTACCTGAGCCAATCCTCACCACAACCCTAAGAGGTAGACATTCTGATTATTCCCAATTTACAGATGAAGAAATAGAGGCAAAAAGAAATGAGGTGGCCGGTGCACTGGCTCATGCTTGTAATACCACCAATTTGGGAGGATGAGGCAGGTGGTTCATGTGAGGCCAGGAATTCGAGACCAGCCTTCACAACATGGCGAAACCTCCTCTCCACTAAAAGTACAAAAATTAGCCAGGCATAGTGGTACATACCTGTAGTTCTAGCTACTTGGGAGGTTGAGGTAAGAGGATCACTTGAGTCTGGAAGGCAGAAGTTGCAGTGAGCTGTGATCATGCCACTACACTCCAGCCTGGGTGACAGAACAAGATCCTGTCTAAAAAAAAAAAAAAGATGTGGGCGTACAGAGTTTTAGGGCATTCTCATTGCCATTTTGGTTTTGGTAGGTTTTGGCCGGCTCCTTTACTGCAACCCATTTTATCAGCAAGGTCTTTATGACTTATGTTTTGTACTGACCTCCTAGCTCATCCTGAGACTTAGAATGCTGTAACCATCTGGGAATGCAGCCCAGTAGGTTTCAGCCTCATTTTACCCAGCTCCTATTTAAGATGGAGTTGCTCTGGTTCACACGCCTCTGACACTTGGACTTCCCAGCCTGTAGAACTGTAAGAGCTCTGTTCTGTTCTTTATAAAGTACCCAGTCTCAGGTATTCTGTTCTAGCAGCACAACACAGACTAAGACAGTCCCCAAACTGGCCTGTGTCTCCTCCTTTGGGACAGGACGAACCTGGGAACCTGATACGATGGCCCAACAACTTGACCATCTCCCAGGAAATTCTGAGGAAAACCTTTTCTGTCTTCTCTGACAAGGCTGCACCCGGGACCCCAAGTGGGGGAAGCAGGTGTGCCTGTGACTCAGTTGTACCATGCAACCAACCCTGAAAGTCAAAAGTCTTTTAGACAGTCTCGCTCTGTCACACAGATTGGAGTGCAGTAGTGTAATCTCAGCTCACTGCCTCCACCTCCCGGGTTCAAGCATTTCTCCTGCCTCAGCCTCCTGAGTAGCTGGGATCACAAATGTGCACTACCACGCCCGGCTAATTTTTGTATTTTTAGTAGAGACGGGATTTTGCCATGTTGCCCAGCCTAGTCTCAACCTTCCGACCTCATGTGATCCGCCTGCCTTGGCCTCCCAAAGTACTAGGATTACAGGCATGAGCCACCAAGCCCTGCAGGCCCTGGAAGTCTTAAAGACACAGGAGGCCTCCTCCAGCATTACTCAGTGAAAACTTCGGTGCACAGGAATGGGGCGGGCAGAATGTGCATGTTCTGGAAATTGGCTCAGTGCATTTGCAAACGTCCCTTGGCCTTTCTGACCTGCCCCTGCAGCTGTCCCCTGCAGTGGCACAGCTGAGAGCTTTATTACAGCTTAGAGCAACCTCCTATTTGGGTGAACAAATAGGGGTGCTTGAAGGGACAAACTAATCAAGAAGTCAAAGAGGCAGGACAGCCTCGGCTCTTCCTGGCACATGAACCCCTGGAGTGCTGGGGCTCGTCTGTGGAAAACTCTATGCCACTCTGCCCCTCACACACACCTATTTAGCACATCACCCTCCCATGCCCTCTTCTCCCCACAAAGCCAACACCCTTGTTTAGATCATGCATGAGGCCCTGATTTTGCACTGTCTGGTGCTGTGATGACAGTTTGCAAATGTAACCTGATCATAGGCTGCAGTTCCCGGAGCAAGTTGAGGCCCAGATTCCTGACAACCCTTGTCCTATAAGCCCTCGAGCTAAGGAGGTGCTGAACCAGGAAACACCTCTGGCCTCACCAGTTCTGTTTGGTGGGCAGCGAGCACAGAGCCAGGCAGGCAGCCAGCTCAAGAAAGGGCTCCAGTTACACTGAGGTTTGCTTGCCAACCTCCTAATGCTCCAGTGTATGGGCTAAGTAGGCCTGTTCTGCATAAGCACACAGGAGAATAATCATTTTAATAAAATAATAACTAGCTAATGGTTAGCTAATCATTCTAATAAAATAATAACTAGCTAATGTTTATAGGTCCCAGTCACTTGACATGAATTACCTAATGGAATCTCTTCAATTTTGGAAATCTGTACTAGAAGTTAGGTGCTATTTTTATCTCCTTATTAAAGGTAAGAGAAATGGGCCTGGAGCAGTGGCTCATGCCTATAAGCCCAGCACTTTGGGAGGTCCATGTGGGTGGATCATTTGAGGTCAGGAGTTTGAGACCAACTTGGCCAACATAACGAAACCCTGTGTCTACTAAAAATACAAAAATCAGCTGGGCATGGTAGCACACCTGTGATCCTCACTACTCAGGAAGCTAAGGCAGGAGAATTGCTTGAGTCCAGGAGGCAGAGGTTGCAGTGAGCCGAGATCACGCGACTACACTCCAGCCTGGGTGACTCGGCAACACAGCAAGATGCCGTCTCAAAAAGGATAAGAGAACTAAGCCTTAGTAAGTGGAAGGCCAGTTCTTAAGCTGGAATCCACTTGTCCCCAGAGCCATGCTTATACCCTGTCCCAGGTTTCTCAACTTCCAGGAGCACCAACATCCTGCCTCAGTGACCCCCGAGGGCATGATAAAGCCACCTGCTGGGCCCTCCCAGTTCCTGATTCACTAGGTCTGCATGGGGCCTGGATTTGCCTTTCTCAAAAGCTCAGGCAGTACTGCTGGTCTGGCACCCACCCTTTGAGAGCAGTGCCCTGCACTACACCTGGGGTCCCAAGCTTCCTGCAGAGACCACCTGGGACTTTTACAACCCTCTAGTGTTATCACTGCTTGGTCTTTATCCAGGAAATCCACTCCCTAAATGGTGTCATGCATCCCTGCCACTTCAGCCACAGCGTCCCTCAGTCCTCTGCCAAAAACAATGTGCTGTGGGGACAGGCACAAACTAATGCACACATCTGTGCCCAAGATGCATGTTCTGCAACTGGCAAAACACTTGACAGCACAATGAGGCTCTTCCACACCCGAGTGGGCTTTGTCCTCACATGGAAGAACAGATTTCACAAACAGGCCAGGGACAACCTCAGGGTTAGCTGGGGGATGAAGATGCCAGCTAATCACTCTTGCACCCACTTGCTGTCAGGGGCAGTACACCATTGTCATGTTACACTGATGTCAGTATTGTTTAATCAGCGACCTTTCCTCCCACAAGAAAAATTCCACAAGGACATGGATCTTGTCTGTCTTGTTCCTGCTGTGTGCCCAGCAATTGGACCAGCGGCTGGCATACAGGTGTGGGCAAGAAAATGTGTTGGATGAACAAAAAAACAAATGCACAGGTGGACAAAGAAACGTGAGTCAGTGAGTAAACAAGTGCAGAGAGGGCCATGGGCAGACCGTGGAGTAGGGACGCGTGTGACTTGCTGGGAGAAGCTGCAAGCCTTGGCTGGACAGAGAAACCAGAGGGGAAGCTGAGTTTCCCAGCTGAAAGAGGCCCCTTTTTCACAGGCGTGAAAGGTGTGGTGCTCGTCTTGCCCACACAGTGATCTGGACAGAGGTGTATTCATTTGCTGGGATGGCAGTAACATAGTAGCACACAATGGGAGGTTTACACAACAGACCTTTGTTGTCTCACAGTCCAAGAGGCTGGAAGTCTGAGATCAAGGTGTCAGCAGCATTACCTGGCCCCTCAGGCCCTCAGTCCTTATCTACCTGTCCCAGGGAACAGCCGAAGCTGTGTAAAAATTCCTGGGTGTGCGCCACTGCACTCCAGCCTGGGCGACAGAGCAAGACTCCATCTCAAAACAAAACAAAACAAAAAAATTCCTGGGTGGGTTTCCCCTGCAGGCTGTGAGGGAGAATCTGCTCCAGTCCTCTCCCCTAGTTTCTGATGGTTTGCAGGCAATCTTTGGAGTTTCTTGGCTTGGAGATGATTCATCTCAATCTGTCTTCATCTTCACATGGGGCTGTGTGTGTGTGTGTGCGCGTGCGTGTGTGTGTGTGTGTCTGTAGCCAAATTTCCCCTTTTTATAGGGACACCAGTCATATTGGATTACGGGCCTATCCTGTTCCAATATGATCTCATCTTAACTACAGGTATTGATCGACTTACGACCTATGCAACTTACGACCATTCGACTTTACAACCACAATCACTAGCCATGACTGCTCCGCGTCTGGCAGCGCAAACGTTGCCCAGCTGGGCGTATGACAGTGCGGACCAGCTTCCGGCAGCACTACCATCTCCGCGTGCACCATTTCAACTGTACATATAGCCTACTCAACTTACGACCAAATCGTGTTACGACCAGTCTGCCGGTCCCAATCGTGGTCGTAAGTCGAGCACTAGCTGTAAATACATCTGCAAAGACTCTACTTCCAAATAAAAGTCATATTCAGAAGTACTGGAGGCTAAGATTCCAACATATCTTTTCTGAGGGACAAAATTCCACCCATAACAGAGGTGTAATTAGTAATTCTGCTTCTAGGCACAATTTGCAAACATAGGTTTTTTTTCCTTTGTTTCTGGAGGCTTTCTGTTGAATGCCTTTTCATCTGTTAGGAAGCTGTGTTGGAAGCAGTGGGATGCTGTGACTTGTGAGACCTGCTGAGAAGGTGGTCGGAGGCCCCTGCTCTCTGCAGCTCTTTGCCTTCAGGCTGTCTGAGCAGGGACTGTGTCCCCAGGCAGCGAATTTACTGCACGCCCCCGGGAATTTTTTTTTTTTTTTTTTTGAGATGGAGTCTTGCTCTGTCGCCCAGGCTGGAGTGCAGTGGAGCACACCAGGAATTTTTACGCAGCTACGGCTGTTCCCTGGGACAGGTAGATAAGGACTGAGGACCTGAGGGGCCAGGTAAAGCCTGCTGGCCCAGGTGCTGCAAGTCCTGGACACAGCTGTCCTCCGAGGAGGCTGCCTCAGTGAGCCTTGCTCGCTGCACTCATGGCAAGAGCAAAAGTGGCCAGAGGATTGGCTCCTCCTTGAATTTTGGACTTCCCTTTCTGGGACTGTCCCATCGTGGGTACAAATTACAACATCCACCGCCCCTCCCCCCCTGCTGCTACCTCTTTCATTTGGCACAGGAAGAAAGGAAGGTCATCTCTGGGGAATGGACCCGGCCAGGCCAGGCTGATCTGCTGCCGTCTGGTGCCTGACCTTCGCATGCCCTAGGGGCCCTATTTCAGCCCCCTTTCACCACCCCATCTCCTCCTTCCAAGAATCACAGTGGGCAGTGTTTATACATGCACAGGATGGGGGGGGGGGGGGGGGCGGTGGAGAGGAGAACATCTCTAATTTGCTCCTCTATTCTAATTTTCTTTCTCATTCAATTAGGCTAAAAAAACATTTAACACTTAGCAACAGCTCCTAATGAAAGCAGCAGCCAGTAATTACATAAATCATTTATTGGAGAGCTATTTTAGATTCCTCATTTGATGAATGTTGCAGAATTTAGCTGGTTTCAGATTCATCAGAATAGGAGCTTGGCAAAGTCATGAAGACACAGACCCCCTCCCCACACATTCTGTTTTGCTGGTGACTGTCCGCCTGTGACCCTCTGCTCACCTCACTCTACCCTGCAGGCTCCCCTCCACCTGCCCCTGTAGACACCTCCTCCACACCCGCCTCTGTGGCTTCCACTGCCATTACCTATTGGTGACCCCAGATCTCTAATATCTCCTTCCCAGATCATCTATCCACTGCCTACAGGAATTTCCAGTTGGAAGGCTGCAGGAATGACGTCCTCCTCCCCAGACCTGCTCCTCCTTCCTCCTTATGGCAAGTGACACTATTCACTCACCTGGTTGCTTGTCCAGACAACTGAAGCTCAGAGAGGTTAAAACACTTGCCCAGAGGCACACAGCTAGTGAGTTATGGTAAAGCAGATATTTGGACCCAAGTGTGACTGTTCTCAAAGCCCATGCTGTTATACCAGCATGCTGTGCCATTTTAGTGATGAGGTGAGCACATGAGCTCCCTTCCACACCGCATGCTGATCCAAGCACTGGTTCTATACGATGTAATCGAACTGACAAACCAAAACTACCCATTTGTGTTGTGCCAGGCTGTGTTCCAGGTGTTGGGATCCCAAGTTGCCTAAGACACAGTCTTGCTCTCTAAGACTCCAAGAAAAAAAATTGATTATGGCCATTTACTGTCTTCTGTGCTTTGACAGAGGTAAGTACATGTGCTTGTGCTCACAGGTAAGAGCACCACCTACCTCCTGCCTTGGGGATCAGGGAAGGATGCCCAGGAGGTGAGCCTTGAGTTGGGTTTTAAAAGTCAAGTAGGAGTTAGTCAAAAAACAAGGTCTTGGATAGATGAGAAAAACACAGTTTCTTTATCCTCACACAACATTTCTGACACCAGAGGTGTGGGTTATTTCCCCCAGTGACCAATTCTCCAACACCAGCTCGGTGTCCTACAATTTAATTCTGACACTATCAAGCTGCAGTTCCCGTCGGATCCCACACGTTAAGGGCCCAGTCCCAGCCGGGCGCGGTGGCTCAAGCCTGTAATCCCAGCACTTTGGGAGGCCGAGGCGGGTGGATCACAAGGTCAAGAGATCGAGACCATCCTGGTCAACATGGTGAAACCCCGTCTCTACTAAAGCTACAAAAAATTAGCTGGGCATGGTGGTGTGTGCCTGTAATCCCAGCTACTCAGGAGGCTGAGGCAGGAGAATTGCTTGAACCCAGGAGGCGGAGGTTGCGGTGAGCCGAGATCGCGCCATTGCACTCCAGCCTGGGTAACAAGAGCGAAACTCCCTCTCCAAAAAAAAAAAAAAAAAAAAAAAAGGTCCCAGTCCCACCAGACTGTCCCCATTGCAGATGCCAATAACAAGTCTGGGCCTCAAGTACTTCTGACCAACCAGCTATAAGTTAGCTGTTCCCATGGCTCCCTCCTTCGGTTTAATAATCTGCTAGAATGGACCACAGATTCAATGACCCATGAATCTCAGAGAAACACTACTACATTTACCAGCTTATTATAAAGGATGCAACTCAGGAACAGTCAGAGGGGAGACAAATAGGGCAAGGTAGGGGTGGGGGAGGTGGCGGGACTTCCACGTCCTCTCCAGGCACCCACCCTCCAGCGCCTCCAAGTGTTCCGCAATCTAGAAGCTCATCGGATCCCACTGTTCAAGAGTTTTCACAGACTTCAAAATCCAGCCCCCAACTCCCATTCCCAGAGGCTGAAGGGTGGGTGGGGTAGGTGGGGTTGGGTTTGAAATCATACGTATTGATGATGCTGCAGCAGTTTTAAATAAAATCTTGAGCCATTTATGTCCAGAATTTTTGACAAACAAAGCAAGACAAAACAACCAATCCCACAAAAAAAAGCAAAACAAAACAAAACAAAAAACAACCAGCCAAACAACCAAACCAAACAAGCCCGAGGCCTCATTGTTTTGGGATGCACTGAGTCACGCCCGTGCCTGATATTCTAGAAGAGTTCAGTTTCCTCTCAAGGCAATCAGTTTTGTGATAAAGAGGTGTTGAATACTTGGCGATGATTTAAAATCCAATCTCAGTTTGGTCCCACCTTCAGATCTGTTCATTTGTTTGTTTGTTTGTTTGTTTTGAGACAGAGACTCTATCTCCCAGGCTGGAGTGCGGTGCAGTGGCGCAATCTTGGCTCACTGCAGCCTGGACCTCCTGGGCTCAAGAGAGCCTCCTTCCTCAACTCCTGCGAGTAGCTGGAACCACAGGTGTGTGTCACCCAGTCCAGCTAATTTTAAACTTTTTTGTAGAGACAGGGTCTCACTATGTCACCCAGACTGGTCTCAGACTCCTGGGATCAAGCGATCCTCCCACCTGGGCCTCCCAAAATGCTGTGGAGATCTGTTCATTCTTAATGGAAAAATGCTTGGTGCTTTATATGCCAAATGGTGACACAACTGGCCCTATTTTAGTCCAACAGAGAAAAAGGCAAAAATTATACATTTCAGCAGACCTGGTACATTTGATAGCTTAAACTGACATAAAAATTGTCTTCTAAAACTAAGATAAAATAAAATGGGGATGGTGGTATTTCCTCATGGAGTTGTGGGAAGGTGTGGAGTGAGATTCATGTGCAAAGAGTTTGCACAGTGCCAGGCACATCCAGGACATTGACGGGTGAGAGTCCCTAGTGCTGGGACTATTGCTGGGTTGGGAGTGGCCTGTGCCTCCAGCAGGGGAGGAGGGCAGATGAGCCTTCCAGAATGTACTCCTCAGAACCTGGATCGTAAGTCTGTTTGCATGCATGTGCCCTGTGTGTGTTCTCTGCTGGGGCATTGGCAGACAGGGCCCCTTGTCCACATGAAGCACTCAGGAAATCATGGCTGGCTAAAGGCAGAGCACAAGGCGGAGATCATCTGCACCACCCACACCACATAGAAAGGAGAGCTGAGGCTCCGAGATGGGGAGGGACGGTCCACAGCTGCAGGGTCACGACTTCCTAGGAAGCTGGGGCTGGAGTCAGGCCCCTGACCTGCCCTCTTTGTCGCTGTGGCCTGCGCTGTGCCGCCCAGGCAACTCCCCAGCCGCAGCGCCTTCAGTCTCATTTGGCCTAGAGGAAAGGGGGTGCGGGGTCGCCCAGACCCTGGAAGCTCACCTCTAAAGGCCCAAGGGCACCGTGGAGGCGGAGGGGGGGCGGCGGCTGTGTCCACAAAGGCTTCTAGGAGGAGCTTTCATGACACTTCATGCGAAAAAGTCCTACAGCCCTGGACTGAAATTTCACCTCACCTGGGCTTGTCTCAAAGTCACAGCAGGCGGGGTGGGGGGGCGGCGGCCGAAACTGACGTGCAGAGTGAAGGGCTCCGAGCAAACACTCGCAGGCCTGGGCCAACAGGCCCCATGGCACCTTCGGGAACATCTCTGTCCGTGAAAAGCTGCAGTCTGCTGTTACTGGTTCAGTAACGGGGCCAATATTTCTATATTCGGACACTGCGCAGTCTTTAGGTCTCCCAGGGGTTTGCGTTCTCCGGAGTCCAGACTCATAATCCACACCTCCCTCCCCCTGCAAAAAAGAGCGTGCGGGTCCAGGTAGTTGAGCGGCGGGGCTGTCCCTGGTCTCCTTCAGCGCCAGGAGGGAGTGTGCGCCCCCACCTGGCGACAGTCAGGATGGCCGCAAGAGGCCAGGGCTGAAAGAGAGCAGGGGCCTCTCCTGGTGGTCTTGTCCCTGGGTGCCCCTCAGAACCACCCGGGACATCCCCAAATTACAGAAACCTGGACCCTCACCACAGACCCTGAATCAGGAAGTACGAGGTGTGCCCCAGGCATTAAAAAACCCAAAAACAAGCTCTATAGGGCTTCCGATCAACACCCAAGTTGAGAACTGCAGGAAACTAGAATTCTTGGTTACTCTGTTAAGATCAGAAATGAGATGTCACAAATGGCTTCTAGCTAATAATAGTTAAGGTGCCAACACTTGTGAATCATTTGTCATTATATGTAAATTAGAGGCCTGTGGCAGTGGCTCATGCTGTAATCACAGCACTCTGGGAGGCTGAGGCAGGTGGATCACTTGAGCTTGGGAGCTTGAGACCAGTCTGGGCAACATGGTGAGACCCTGTCTCTACTAAAAATAAAAGCAAATTAGCCAGGCCTGGCAGTGAGCACCTGTAGTCCCAGCTACTGGAGAGGCTGAGGTGAGAGGACTGCTTGAGCCTAGAGGTCAAGGCTGCAGTGAGCTGCGATTGCTCCACAGCACTCCAGCCTAGGCAACATTGAGATCTTGTCTCAAAAAAAAAAAAAAAAAAATACACACACACACACACACACACACACGGATGTATCATTAGAGCAGATATGAGGCCATTCCTCTAACTCTCTTTCCCTTGCATTCTTGGAAAGTAAAGTCCAGTGTGGGGGCTGTGCCGGCGTCCTACAAGCCTGCAGCCCTCCCGAGCCTTGCTGGAGACTGTCACTGACCTCTGCCCCCAGTTAAGATGGTTTCAAATTGGTCTAGTCTAGTGCTTTATTGGCTTCCCAAAAGCTCTGGGCTAAGTTAAGTGGGGGACTCCCATGGAAGTATGCCTCAAAAGCAGATGCTGTCCACACTGTGTTTCTCAGCAGGAAGTCGCCCCACCCCCCATCCCCTCCAGCACAGATGTTCTCCACTGTGACAAGCACAGGAGCCCTGGGGGACTGTGCTGAAGAGCAGATTCTGACGAGCAGGGCCGGGTGGGGCCTGAGAGTCTGCATCTCTAACAAGCTCCCAGGAGACATCTTGCTGCTCTCCAAGGCCCACATGTGAGCGTTTACAGCACTTACTGACAGCACTGCTCGAGCTATGACCAGCTGTAAGGGCTTCCGAAGAGGAACTCCATAACTAAGCTGACCAACCCTCCTGGTTTGCCTGGGGCTCAGGGGTTTGCCCAGACTTGAAACCTGGGATGGTCCCAGGGAAACTAGAATTCTTGGTTACCCTGTGCAAAGACATGGGCCAATACAATTAGTTTAGGTAAAGCCTTGACATAAACATCTGAGAAAGGCTCAAGAATGTTTACAAAGGAACAAACAAGGTGTTACAATATAGTGCAGAAAAAATACTCTTAAAGTACAGAGGGGGACGGTGGCTCATGCCTGTAATCCCAGCATTTTGGGAGGCTGAGACAGGCAGATCACCTGAGGTCAGGAGTTCAGGACCAGCCTGGCCAACATGGTGAAACCCCATCTCTACTAAAAATACAAAAATTAGCTGGGCATAGTAGTGGGTGCCTGTAATCCCAGCTACTTGGGAGGTTGAGGCAGGAGAATTGCTTGGACCTGGGAGGTGGAGATTGCAGTGAGCCGAGATTGAGCCACTGTACTCCTGCCTAGGCTACAGGAGCAAAAACCCCATCTCAAGGAAAAAATAAAAAAGCACCATGGGAAGGCAGATTAAATTCAAAGTCATTGTGAAACTGAGCTTCTTGAGAACTGAGCTCTGAGTGGGATGGGAAAGAAAAGGGATTAGGGAATGATCTAAACTGGGATGAAGGAAAGGGCTCCCATTGCTACACATGCCAGCTTTGTTTAGCACTGATTTCCTGAAAAGCCAAGTTCATATGGGTTGTCAGAACCTACCAGACCATTAAAATCATATTCAAGTGTGTGCTGCTGTATTTGTATTAAATTCCTGTATCTATGTATTGGAGGCCACTTTCTCTCCCCAAATGCCATGGCAGTTAACGTGGCCCCAAACCTGAGTTGCCCTGGCCTCCATGCCCAGGTGGCTTCTAGAGATTGTCACATAATGTAGTGGTTTAATGGCCTTCTCTGGTGACCACAGCCCTGGTCTGGATGTGGTCCTGTCTCTGCCCTGCCGTGTGCCATGTGACCTAAGTAGGAAGAGAGTCAGCATCTACCTGTCCCCCTTCCTCTACAGGAATGCCTGAGGCATGAGGGCTCTGAAAGCCCTGGAGACACACAGAACCTTGCCAATATATGAGTCTGGAAAAACCTCTTGCCCACCCTGAGAAAGCATTTCACAACAAAGACTGCACACAGTACTTTTTGGAGGGTAGCCATACTCTGGCCTATGGGTTTGGTTCCTAGAACTCAAAGTATGTGGATTTCCTGAGTGTGTAAAAAAAAGAAGCCTCCCTATATTTCATCCCAAAAGGTATGGTTTATTACCACTGTAATAAACCTGAGTTTTAAGGTTTTGCTCTTGTTGCCCAGGCTGGAGTGCAATGGCGGGGTCTCAGCTCACTGCAACCTCCACCTTCCAGGTTCAAGTGATTCTCCTGCCTCAGCCTCCCAAGTAGCTGGGATGATGCATATGCCACCACTCCTGGCTATTGTATTTTTAGTACAGAGGGGGTTTCTCCATGTTGGCCAGTCCTGGTCTCAACTGACGTCAGGTGATCCACCTGCCTCAGCCTCCCAAAGTGCTGGCATTACAGGCATGAGCCACCACGTTCGGCCTAAGGGAGGCTTCTTAATTATAAAATATATAAGGCTGGGCATGGTGGCTCACGCCTGTAATCCCAGCACTCTGGGAGGCCAAGGCAGGAGGATTGCTTGAGCTCTGGAGTTTGAGACCAGCCTGGGCAACATAACAAGAGCCTGTTTCTACTAAAATAAAATAAAATAAAAACTTTGCTGGGCATGGGATTGTGTGCCTGTGATCACAGCTATGTGCATTCCAGCCTGTCTCAATTAAAAAAGAAAAAAATATATATTTATGCATATATTTGTGTGTGTATGTGTATATGTGTGTATGTATGTGTGTGTGTGGGGGGGGGGTGTGTGTGCAGCTTTATTTCTTTAGCTGTGGTTAAGATTTGAACTTTGGAATCAGGTAGATCTGACTGCAGGTCCAGCTCTGGCATTTTCTCCCCATCTAGAGCCTGGGTTTCCTCATCTGTAAACTAGAGATAGTAAAAATGCATCCTCTTTGGGTTCGCTGGGCCTTGGCGGGCACACAGTCAATGCTCCCTCAAGAGCAGCTCCTTATCTCACAGACTGCTGGAGGAGGGTCGCCTGGCAAGGCAGGCACTCTGCGGGGCCTCCTTTAAGGGCAGTTGTCATTAGCACACTGTCAGCAACAGGAAGCTCCAAAATGCTGCCAAACCACTTCAAAAGATGTGTTAGAAACCCCTATTTGGTAGAGAACAAAATTCTCAGTTTACAGAGCTTAAAGATGAATCAATGCTTTTGTTGTTAATAAATCCTTTATTTTTGAAGAGTTTTAGATGTATAGAAAAGCTGTAAAGATAGTACAGAGTGTTCCCATTTCTCACAGGGAGTCCTGCACCGGCTCCCTGCTGGGGTGGGCTTGCTGTGGTCCAGTGGTTCGGTTTTTGTCTGGCTTCCTTTTTTCTGTGGTGAGGGTCCAGCCCATGAGCTGAGTTATGGAGATGCTGCAGCTTTTCTGTTTGTGAAAGTGACCTCGATCGCCACCTGCACCTTTTCCTTTGTGTATACAGGCCCACCCACATCATGGGCCATCCATTGTGAGGAGCACACCCAGTGAGCTAGGCCAGGTGACCTCTGACTGCTACCCCTGCAGGCCCAAGGTCGATCAGAGCCCCTGCAGAGGAGGCACTGTTACCATCTCCTGGCTTCCGGATGGTCCAGAGGGGGCTCTCTCAGAGATAAGTGAGCCAGACCTCCAAGAATCTGTAGGATGGGTGGGCATATTTGGGTGTTCTCTTTTTCAGATGAGAAGTATTCATGGTGGCCTGAGGCTTGAGGCTTAACCACTATGAGCCTCAGTTTCCTTTTTCAGAAAACGGGAATAAACCAATGCTTCAGTCCTGGGAATGTGGTGAAGAGTGAAGGAGAAGTGTGAGCTGCACTGGGCCTGGCACAGATGAGTGTGGTGCTTTTATCATTCCCAGCTGTGTGGGCCATACCAGCCACGCCAGGTGTACATGTGGCCTCAGCTCACCAGATTCTCCCACCCTCTGCCGCTCCCCAGGGTGGAGGGGAGTGAAGGAGTGCCATATCCCAGCACAGGCTTGAATCATTGTATGCTTGACAGGCTCCAAGGCCTCCCTAAGTTAGGTCTTCTCTCTGTGTACCATGACATTCCTCCAGAAAGACAAAAGTGCAAAGAACATCTTCTAATTTAAAACATGTTTAATGACCAGGCTCAGTGGCTCACACTTGTAATCTCAGCACTTGGGGAGTCTGAGGGGGATGAATCACCTGCGGTCAGGAGTTCAAGATCAACCTCGTCAACATGTGAACCATGCCTCTACTAAAACTTTTTAAAAAATTAGCCGGGCATGGTGGCGGGCACCTGTAATCCCGGCTACTCGGGAGGCTGAGGCAGGAGAATCCTTGAACCCAGAAGGCGGGGGTTGCAGTGAGCCGAGATCGTGCCACTGAACTCCAGCCTTGGTGAAAGAGTGAGACTCTGTCTCAAAAAAAAAAAAAAAAAAAAAGTATGTTTTGCAGGCACTCAGGAAGACTGGTATTTAACGTAATCAGTAGCAAATACTTTTACAAAGTGATGAAGTCTTTGTGTCACAAATAACTCCCTTCCCCAAATTACTCTGTGTGGTTAGTTCTGATTTCACTGTACTTTGGGTTCAAGCTATGAATCTGGGAGAAAGACATACGTGTCATTTCTCATAATATTCATCAAATGAAGAACTTTGGAAGGATATGCCGGAATCTAAAATTCACTTGAGGCCATGTGGCAGATCTCCCACCAGGGGTTTCCAGATGTTTCCTGAAAAAGACGAGAAGAGAAACAGAGGTCTCTGCATCTTGTCTCAGATCTGAGTGAGGCCAGTTTTGGAACTTGTGGCCTGTTAGGAAAGAAATTAGGTCTGGAGGGCCATGGACCGAGGCCTGCCTCTCCTCAGCTGCCCCTCGACTGCCTCTCTGCCCTAAATGGGTAGCTGAAGGGGGAAGAGAAAGAAGAGATAGAAAAAGAAAGAGAGAGAGAGAGAGAGAGAGAGAGAGAGAAGGCAGGAGCAGCAGGAGGGTGTGGGTGCTTGGGAGCAGCTCACACCTGCTTCTTGATTAGGGAGTGTATTGAAAACCACCCTGTTCAGAAAGCTCATGCCTTGGCCTCACTCCCCTTGTCTTGGCTGACAGGGCAGCTACACACTCAAATGCCCCTAACTGCAGGTTTGAGGACCGTCCTAGGGCAGGATGACACATGGGGACAGGCAGAGCAAAAGTCAGGCAACAGAGCCAGGCCAGCTGTGGAAGTGACCCCTCAGAAATGCTGGCCAGGCGGCCCTGCTGCAGGTTGTGTAAAATGCTCATCATGGTGCCTCAATAGTCAGCAGAAAGCTTGGGGTGTTATGTTTCCTCTACGACTTCATCCCTCCCCCAAAATAATTATGCCAACAACCCTAATAGCTGTCGTGTCTGGGGCATCTAAGCGGGTCAGACACTACATACCTTATTTCACTTACCCTTCATTGAAACCCCGTGAGGCAGGGGTTTACTTCCCTCATTTTATAGGGAGGTACTGGATCTCAGGAGGGGTGTGGACAACTGCCAGGGTCTTGCCCTGATTGTAGGTGCAGGGCTGGGTGTTAGCCTCAGGTCCATGTGACTCAGGTCAGGAGCTCAGAGCCCCTGCGCTGCCACACAGCCCTCAGTGTGTTGCACTGTTGCCATGGGCAAGCTCTCCAGGGTCTAGCAAGGATGGTGAAGTCCGGTCAGAGGGCAGATGCCAGGCCTCACGGCCCAGCTGTTGCAATAGCAACATAATTTAGCAACAAATAGCAACAAATAGCAATTTCCATTTCCTGAACTGGAAATTGGGTTGCTGCTGTTGTTTTTTAAAAAATCCCCTGCGTCTTAAACTAAGCTAGGTAAGCCGCATAAACTAGCTTTCAATATGTTGGATCTCCGGTAGATCCCAGCTGGTCTTCAGTTTGTATCTGCCACTCACCACCCTGAGTCAAATACTTAAGGTCTTTGTGCCTCAAGTTTCTCATTGATAAATTCCCTGCAGGCTGTTGTAAAACAGAATGAGATGATGCTTACCCAGCACCTGGCCTGAGACTCAGTAACCAACCTTTCTAAGAACTGGAGGAACAGGCAATAGCTTTAGGCTTTCCTTTCTGTCCTGGGATGTTCTTCCTGGCAAAACAATAGCACTGAGGCTGCTCTCCTGGTGGGTTCCATCAAAGCATTAACACTGAACAGCAACGAAAAAGGGCGTGGAGCTCTTCCTTCTGGACCAAATGCACTCTCAAGTTTATTGCAAGAACCTGAGAGCTCATTATCTGCCTTGGCTGTGGAATAGGCCCATGCCAGTGCTTATGTCTTTCTCTTCTATCCGCTGAAAGTCAAAACAAAAGTTTCTCCTCTTGAGATAGGAGGTGGGCTTCGGCTCTGGAGGTGGGGCTTGGACACCAGACTAGATTGAGGACTAACTAAAATAGAGCTGGGGTGAAAGCAGCTTTGAATCAAACATGTACACCAGCGAGACACATCAATTTACTGTAGCCATGGCAACACCTGGGCATTACCACCCCTTTCCACGGTAATGACCCAACAACTCAGAAGTGCCTACCCCTCCTCTAGAAATTTCTGCATAAACTGTCCCTAAATCTGCGTGCAGTTAAAAGTGGGTAAAGTTGCCTTGCACGTGTAATCCCAGCACTTTGGGAGGCTGAGACAGGTGGATCACCTGAGGTCAGGAGTCCGAGACCAGCCTGCCCAACATGGTGAAACCCCATCTCCACTAAAAATACAAAAATTAGCTGAGCGTGGTGGTGCCTGTAATCCCAGCTGCTTGGGAGGCTGAGGCAGGAGAATCACTTGAACCCGAAAGGCAGAGGTTGCAGTGAGCCAAGACATTGCACTCCAGCCTGGGCAATACAGCAAGACTCCATCTCAAAAAAAAAAAAAAAAAAAAAAGTGGGTATAAATACAACTGCAAAACTGCCCTGAGCCGCCACTCCCTGCCTAGGATAGCCCTCTTCCGCAGGAGCAGTCATGGAGTTTAACACTGCCTCTTCAATAAAGCTTTCTTCTATCTCTGGCTTGCCCTTGAAGTTTTGCCCCGGCAAAGCCAGGAACTCAGCAGGCTAAGCTCCACTTTTGGGCTTGCCTGCCCTGTATCACTGACTTCCTTCTGAACCCTCCTCACACGAAGAAAGTGCCTTTTCCCCACTCCCTTAGCCCTTTCCAAGGTCTGGGCTGGGTTGCATTCAGCCATTGTGGTCATCACCTTGACAGTGGCACAGCTTGCTTGGGGAACTCACTGATGGCTGATAAGGGGAAGGCGTGGGTTGTGACATGTCCTATGAGGTGCTATCATGAACATGTAATATGAAATCAGCTGCAGGCTGATGCCATGTGTATAGTGCCCTCCCATGTGAGGGTGGGAGGCCTCCTGGGCAGGATCCTTATTCTCCTGGGGCACAGGAACAAGGCCAGGTCAGGCACAGGAACAGGCAGAAGGCCAGGTCCCACGGCTGCTCTGGAAGGCTGACCTCCATACACACTCCATTGACCCTCCCTCACCATCTGGTCCCACTGTAACTTCTGCCGGCGGGCTTCAGCCCCACCCCACTTGCAAATGCTCTTAGGGAGGTCACTATACTCTCCAAATGACCAAATCCAGTGTTTACAACTCTGCCCTTGCCTGATTTGCTCTTTCTGCAACATCTGGCGTCATGGACCCTTCTGCATTCTGGAAACCATTTCTTCTAGGGAACCTGTGTGACAGTTTTTTCCCATACTCTCTCCTACTCCTCTGGATGCTTTCCTTGGTCTCCTTCACCGAGTTTTCTTCCTCCTCTGGCACAGAATAACCTCCGGGGTTCCTTTCTGTCTCCCTTCCTGCTCTGCCACTCTTGGGACATATTCATTCCCAAACCTGGCTTCTGTTATCACCTCCCAGGTCTCTGTTTCTGGCCTAGACCACTCTGTTGAGACCTTGTATCCAAATGCCTATTAACCAGCTAGCTCCTTATAGGCCTTTGGGGCTCAACACGAACTCAGTATCAGCAATCCTCAAGCTGCTCCTCCCCCAGCATTTTCTCCTGTGGTGAACTATGCTACCATCCATCTGGTCACTCAAGCTAGGAATTTCCCTCCCTGTTTGCCTTATGTACAACTGATCACCATGTCTCATCTAATCCACCTCCCAGGCATTTCTGGACTCCTCCTCTTCATTCCCATAGCCATTGCCTCAGTTTAGTCAGTGTCATTTCCCCGGGTTGCTGCCATAGCCTCCCATGCTGTATTCCTATGCCCCATATTCATTCTTTATCAGAGAAGTCTTTCTTTTCTTTTGTCAACCCAGCTGGAGTGCAGTGGTGTGATCTCGGCTCACTGCAACCTTTGCCTCCCAGGTTCAAGCAATTTTCTGCCTCAGCCTCCTGAGTAGCTGGGATTACAGGCACCCACCACCACACCCAGCTAATTTTTGTATTTTTAGTAGAGACGGGGTTTCATCATCTTGGCCAGGCTGGTCTTGAACTCCTGACCTCGTGATGTACCTGCAACAGCCTCCCAAAGTGCTGGGATTACAGGCGTGAGCCACTGTGCTCTGCACCGGGCTACCAGGGAATTTTTCCTTTTTTTTTTTTTTTTGAGACGGAGTTTCACTCATGTTACCCAGGCTGGAGTGCAATGGCGCGATCTCGGCTCACCGCAACCTCCACCTCCTGGGTTCAGGCAATTCTCCTGCCTCAGCCTCCTGAGTAGCTGGGATTACAGGCACGCACCACCATGCCCAGCTAATTTTTTGTATTTTTAGTAGAGACGGGGTTTCACCATGTTGACCAGGATGGTCTCGATCTCTTGACCTCGTGATCCACCCGCCTCGGCCTCCCAAAGTGCTGGGATTACAGGCTTGAGCCACCGTGCCCGGCCCAGGGAAGTTTTTCTAGAGCACACATCTAGTAGTGCTTATCTACTCAAAGCTTCCACTGGGAGTCCATCACCTTCAGAAGACCACCTCAATTCTTGGGTCTTCCTGTTTGCTTGTCCGTTCACTTGTCTTACAGGTAATGAACCACAGGTACCCTCCATCAGCCCAACCTGCAGGCCACAGCAGGCCTCAATGATTTTCCCTACAGTTTCCCTTCTCCTAATTTCAACTGCTCCTTTAGATGGGAATCAAGTGTCACCTCCCCAGAAACATTTGCCCTGACCCCCATGCCCTGCCATCTTTATCAGAATTGGGACCCTCCCCTTTGCATTATAGGCAAAGCTCTTTCAGAGCAATTATTATACTACATACAGAGAGAGTTGATTTATACCAGCTCGTGATCCAGGGATCAAGGGCTGGTATTGCATCCTTCTATCTCCAGCACCTATCACTGTGCCTGTCACATAACAAATGTTGCAGGTAAAAGTAAAGAATGGCCAGGTGCAGTGGCTCCCACCTATAATCCTAGCACTTTGGGAGGCCAAGGCAGGAGGATCGTTGGAGCCCAGGAGTTTGAGACCAGCCTGGGCAATATAGCGAGATCTCACCTCTGTAAAACATTAAAAAAATCAGTGGAGAATGGCAGTACCTGTAGTCCCAGCTACTCTGGAGGTTGAGGTGGGAGGATCACTTGAGCCCAAAAGGCATAGTTGCAGTGAGCTGAGATTGCACCACTGCACTTCAGCCTGGGTGACAGAGCAAGACCTTACCTCAAAAAAAAAAAAAAAAAATTATGGAGAGAAGGGATGCTGAAAAGTTAATGCAGACAGAGCTACTTAACAGAAACTGTCATTCAGGGTCAGACCAATGACTAAACAGTCTAATGTTCCAGTCCTGACAACAGTTCCAATGAAGTTTTGGTGAGAGGGGATAGAATCACAACATTTACAGCAGGAAGTGTTTAACATCCTCATTTTATATAGCCTAGAGAGGTGAAATAGATTTCCTTGATCACATAACTCGTTAAGACAGAACGAGGCCAGGCACGGCAACTCACGCCTGTAATCCCAGCACTTTGGGAGTCCAAGGCAGGAGGATCACCTAAGGTCAGGAGTTCAAGACCAGTCTGGCCAACATGATGACACCTTGCCTCTACCAAAAATACGAAAATTAGCCAAGCACGGTGGCAGGTGCCTGTAATTCCAGCTACTCGGGAGGCTGAAGCAGGAAAATTGCTTGAACCCAGAAGATGGAAGCTGCAGTGAGCTGAGATGCCACCACTGCACTCCAGCCACCTGGGTGACAGAGCAAGACTCTGTCTCAAAAAAAAAAAAAAAAAAAAAAGACAGAACTAGAAGAGCCTGGGAACCTGGCTACCATCGGCATTGTGCTGCCCCGATGGAAAAGGTAGGCGTGTTCTCTAAAAGCTCCTAAGTCCCTTAGAAACACATTATGGTCCTATGCAAGGTGGTTCAGGCTGCTATAACAAAATGCTTTAGGTAGTTTATGAACAGCAGAAGCTTATTGCTTACTGTTCTGGAGGCTGGAAAGTCCAAGATCAAGGCGCCAGCAGATTCAGTGTCTGATGAGGGCCTGTTTCTCATACATGGCGTCATCTATGTGTCCTTTCATGGTAGTAGGGCAAACGCATGGCAAACAAGCTCCCTGGGGCCTTTTTTATTAATATAAGGGCACTAATCACTCCCCAACGGCTTCACCTCTTAATACCATGACCTTGGTGGTTAGGTTTCAACATACGAATTTAGGGAGGACACAAACATTCAGACTATAGCAGGCCTCACAGTCCATAATTAGTTTTAACATTTGTCTTATCACATTTAGGTGATGAATATCCTTAGAAATAGCAAATGTCCTGAATTAACAAATAACAGGAAAAAATCATAGAAAATTATGAATGGCTCTCTTTGTCTAAAAGTTTATCCTTGTATTGAACACCCTAATTTGTACCCTTGGGTGTAAATTTAAAAGTGTTCCCTTTTAAAATGTGGTGGAGCTCTTAACCAAACACTGTTTGGTTTCAAAGACAACTTTCTTCTCATCATATTCTTCCATAGCTGCCTGCCATTAAGCTGAGCTGTCTCTTAGTCTGCATCTTGTCCTATTTATCTCAAGTGGTACGTGGCTATTAAGGACAGTCTGCCTAACCCCACATTCGTTCTTCTAGAACATGGTTATTTGTTGAGCATGTAGTATGTCATGCATCTTTTTTAAAAACCTCAGTTCTTAGCTTCTGATTGTTATAAAGAAATAATCTCTCCTTTTTCCTTTCTAGAAATATTTATTATCACTCTAAAGAATTTACATAATCCCTGACTTCAACCTGCTCCAAGTAATTGTGGAGATAAGACTTATATACAAATGTCTTGTGTAATTTTAAATCCTCACACATGCAAATCTTGGGGTTTCCTGTAGGGACAGGCTTCTGCAGGTGGAGTAGTGCATCCTTGCTGGCACCAGCTCCTAGTTTATTATGCAGTGATGTACAGCCCTCTAGTGGGTTTTTAATGCAACATAAAAAAAAAAAAAAAAAGAAGTGGAGGGCAATGAAGTATGGCTTCATTCATTCATCCATTCATTTGATGTACAAATGCGAAGAGCCGGCTTTGTTCCAGGCACATTTTAGGTGCTGGGAATACAGCAGTAAATCAAACAAACAACAACAAAATCAGATGCATTAGTTACTGGAGACTAAGAAGATGGAGAAGAGAACAAATTTGGGATAAAGATCAGGAACTGGATTTTTGCCATGTTAAGTTTGGGATACTCAATCTTCCAAGTAGCTTCTTTTAAAAATTAATTACATGCTGAACGCAGTGGCTCACACCTGTAAATCCCAGCATTTTGGGAAGTGGAGGCGGGTAGATCACTTGAGGTCAGGAGTTCAAGATCAGCCTGGCCAACATGGTGAAACCATGTCTCTACTAAAAATACAAAAATTAGCCAGGTGTGGTGGCACACATCTGTAGTCCCAGCTACTCGGGAGGCTGAGGCAGGAGAATCTCTTGAACCTGGGAGGTGGAGGTTGCAGTGAACCAAGATTGAGCCACTGTACTCTAGTCTGGGTGACACAGCGAGACTCCATCTCAAAAAAACAAAAAAAAATTAAAATTAAAATTAAAATTAATCAGGCCAGGCATGGTGCTCATGCCTGAAATCTCAGCATTTTGGGAGGCTGAGGGGCTTGAGCCTGGGAGTTCAAGATCAGCCTGGGCAACTTAGTGAGACCTTGTCTCTACAAAATAAAAAAAAAAAATTGGCTGGGCATGGTGGTATGCACCAGTGGTCACAACTATTCGGGAGGCTGAGGTGGGAGGACTGCTTTGAACCCAGGAGGCTGAGACTGCAGTGAGCTGTGATCGGGCCACTGCACTCCAGCCTGGGCTACAGAGTGATACCCTGTCTCAAAAAATAACAATAATAGTAATCAGTGTGTCCATGGCCACATATAGAGTGCCTGTGGGAGAAAACACAAGTGCAAATACGCTCTTATTTGAGATTTCACCAAATTTAAATGAAAACTGGCAACGTGAGCACAGTTAGCAAGAAAAGTGTGCAGACAGTGAATTAGACCATGGGTGTGGGGAGACTGATGACAGAGAAGATCAAGGGTTGGTCCCACTCTTATGGAGCTGCTCATCTTTGCCCTCTGTTTAAATGTAATCATCTCAGTTCTTCGTTTGTTTTCTTCTTAACTCTTACCACCATTTGTCACAGTTGAGCTTCTCTATGTACTTAGGTTACGTCCATCTCTTCCACCTACAGGACTATATGTCTGTCCTATTCACTGTGGTGTTCTCAGCATCTGGAACCTGGCTGTTCCTCAATTTATACTTGTTGGAGGATGAATTTTCTATTTAATAAGGCAGATAACATGAGAAGCTAGTAATATAGTCTAGTATAATACTAAATGAGTAAAAACACAGTTGATTACTCTTAAGAGTAATTAGAAGATCATAGTGGGTTAAAGTCAATCAGGAAAAATTTCAGGGAAGAAACTGGGAATGAGCTGAGATTTGAAGAATGGATGGAATATGAAGGAAAAAGGAAAGAAGTTACGGGGGAAGGAATGTTCCCTGTAACCTGTCCCTGTTTGACTCCCACATGCTCCTCAGCCCCCAGTGTCTCTCTCTTTTTTTTTTTTTTTTAAGATGGAATCTCTTAATGCAGTGGTGCGATCTCAGCTCACTGAAACCTCTGCCTCCTGGGTTTTAAGCAATTCTCCTGCTTCACCCTCCTGAGTATCTTGGATTACAGGTGCCCGCCACAACCCCCAGCAAATTTTTGTATTTTTAGTAGAGATGGGGTTTCACCATATTGGTCAGGATGGTCTTGAACTCCTAACCTCAAGTGATCCGTCTGCCTCAGCCTCCAAAAGTGCTGGGATTACAGGCGTGAGCCACCGTGCCCAGCCCAGTGTCTCTATATATTCTGGTGTCTAGTGGTCTCTGCTGGACTGCCCATTCATGATGTGGGCTAACTCTGGCCAACGATTAGGATTTGTCATGTGATTCCTATGCTACTCTGTTTGTTTGTTTGTTTTTGTTTTGAGACAGAGTCTTGCTCTGTTGCACAGGCTGGAGTGCAGCGGTGCGATCTCAGCTGGATGCAACCTCAACCTCCCGAGTTTAAGTGATTCTCCTGCCTCAGCCTCCCGAGTACCTGAGACTACAGATGTACTAGCATGTCCAGCTAATTTTTGTACTTTTAGTAGAGATGGGGTTTCACCATATTGGCCACACTGGCCTTGAACTACTGACCTCAGGTGATCTGCCTGCCTTGGCCTCCCAAAGTACTGGGATTACAGGCATGAGACACCATGCCTGGCCTCCTATGTTACTCTTTATCATTGTCTTTGTGGCTCTGCTGCCTTTTTTAAAATGAAAACCCAGCATGTCAATGCCTATCATTATACCAGGCCCATAGCAAATGCTCAATAAATACTTGTTGAATGAGCATGTGTGCCTAGGAGCCACATTCCGTACTTCTGGGATGGCTCCCTCCCAGATATTTACTCTCTGCCTAGAGCTGGGGCATTTGAAAATTGAGTACTTGAGGCCCCAGTCAAAATCCTTGCATAATTATTAATAAGGGCTTTCTCAGATTTTTATTTAACAAAGCTTTATTGCATCCCTTCTCTCTTACAGGACTTATGCTAGCTATAAGCAGTTTGGAGTTCAGCTACTGTGAGACCCATGTAAACAAATAATAAGTCTGACTTATGTATAAAGTGGTCTATGAACGCCGCAGAGGATTGACTGTTCAAGTATCCCAGAGAGGCTTCTCAGATTAGAGGAGAGAAAGTTGGAATTGATTCTTGAAGGACATGTTGCGTCCTCTGGACAGACATGTCTGGAGTGGATAAGGGAGTGAGTTAGACAGTATTCTAGACAAATGCAATAACAGGTGCAAAGATGGTGGTGGTACTGGTGAGGAACTGAGAAAGTGAGCATTTAAAGCAAAAGCAGAAGTGGCCAGAGAGAAGGTGCAGGAATGGATTTGGGGCAGGATTACCAAAGGGCTCTGTCTTACACAGTTTTGTGTTGCTGTAACAGGATACCACAATTTATAAATAACAGTTTATTTGGCTTATGGTTCTGGAAGTTAGGAAGTCTAGGATCAAGAAGTAGCATCTGACAGCGGCCTTTTTTCTGGGTCATAACATAGCAGAAGGCATTACATGGTAGGAGAAACAGCAAGGGAAAGCCAAACTCATTTTTATGAGCAATACCAGCCTTTTCTCAACCCACTCCTGTTTACATTAATCCATTCATGAGGGCATAGCCCTCATAACCTAGTCAATTTAAAGCTCTCACCTCTTAACACTGTTGCATTAAGGATAAAGCTTTCAACATGTGAACTTTTGGGGGACACATTCAAACCACAGCAAACTCTATGTATACCAATCTGTAAGAGGCACAAAAATAAAAAATGATGCTAATTAACTCAGCCACTTGCAGTGCCTTACATAACTTTTGAAACCTAAATTGGTCCTATTCCCTTGAGGTAAGAAAGACAGTGCCCTTGAATGTTAATTTAAAAATTCTCCTGGCTGGCAATTCCAATTATCTTGTTATATTCAGTGCATGTAATAAGTCCCTTATTTTTAACATAAAGAGCTTTTTAATTCTTATTAATAGAAAATCAGGTTTCTTTCAATCCTATGCTGAACAGGTATTTAAAGAAAACTGGCAATTTACACATTGCCAAATTATTAGCTTTCTGGTAATGTACATATTCCCCCCATAAGCCCTAGATGGAGGCCTCTAGGTGCTCCCTCCCTGGTTAACATGGGGCTGTTCATTTGGCTAGGTAAGCTGAGAACGCTGGTTTGTTTGGGTGCCTAAAAGAGAGTCTGTGTTCAATGAAGTATTGTCAACAGGGTTAATTATGTGTTTGGCACACATAAACGGGACAAGACGTGTAAAGTGCTTGGTCGGAGACAGAATGCATTTCTTTTTTTTTTGGAGACTGGGTCCTTGCTTTGTGGCCCAGGCTGGAGTGCAGTGGCACAATCTCGGCTCACTGCAACCTCCGCCTCCCGGGTTCAAGCAATTCCTCATGCCTCAGCCTCCCAAGTAGCCGGGATTACAGGCATACACCACCATGTTGGTTTTTCTTTTTTTTGAGGGGGGGCATTTTTAGTAGAGACGGGGTTTCGCCATGTTGGCCAGGATGGTCTTGAACTCCTGCCCTCATGCAATCCGCCCGCCTCAGCCTCCCAAAGTGCTAGGATTACAGGCGTGAGCCACAGTGCCCGGCCTAATTTTCGTATTTTTAGTATAGCCGAGGTTTGCCATGTTGGCCAGGCTGGTCTGGAACTCCTGGGCACAAGCAATCCACCCGCCTAGGCTTCCCACCGTGCGTGAGCCACCGCGCCCGGCTGGGAGACTGTATTTCTAATTTGTATTCAGCTCTCAGCATGTCCTCAACGTGACCCCACCTCAGGTTCAGGGTGCTGGAACCTGAGCAAGAAGGGCGTTGTGCCGGGGAGAGTAGGTAGTGTGAGGAGTCAGAGTGCAAAGGTCAGAAGGCAGTTGGTTGAAGCGGTGTGCAAAGGAGTCTGAGGGGAGGTCGTTAGATCTTGCTTACCTTGGCGATCTCCACCAGAGGGCCAGAGGTGCCGAGAGGCTGCAGCTACCACTTCCTCTCTCCCGCCTTCCCTTTGGTTTAGCTCCTCCCCTTTCGCCCTAGAGGTTAAAGGCCGACGCCGACGCGGTTGCCTAGCGACACTTTTCCCAAGATGCCTAGGATAGTGTTGTGTTCTTCTTAGCCAATGAGAGAGGCGAAGCGGGCTTAATACCTGCCAATAGCCTGCGAGGCCATGGCCCGCGACGGTTAAACGAGGCCAAAGGTAGGAGCGGCGGGTTAGTGCTGCTCTGGGGCTTCTCCGTCCGGGTCGTTGCCTGGAGCTCCGCACTTGGGGACGCAACTGCGTGAGGCAGCGCGACTCTGGCGACTGGCCTGGCCATGCCGTCCCGTGTTGAGGACTATGAAGTGCTGTACACGATTGGCACAGGCTCCTATGGCCGCTGCCAGAAGATCCGGAGGAAGAGTGATGGCAAAGTGAGCGTGGGCCCTTCCCTGTGCCCGCCTGTGCTTAGGTTTCATCGCCCTGGGGCGACCACCCTGTGCCGCCGAAGGGAACCGAGAGGGCTGGGGAAGTGGGTTCCCGGAAGACTCAGCTGTCTTCCCTGGGTCTGCATCTGACAGCCTGTCCTGGGTCGCTTAAAGGATGGGAGACTGCGTCTTTTGATATACATATATATATTTCCATCTTTTCCCATTTGTCTCCCAATTTCTCTGTTTCTCCTGCTTTGGCTTGCTGAGGGCCTTCCATTGGTGACACGTAGCTAACTCCTGAGGTGTTTTTAGAGCTCTAAGAGTGGCCTCTGAGACACAAGAAAGGGGCAGGGCCACCAGAACCCGAAGCTTTGTATCTGCAGTCAGATTCACTCAAAATGCCCATTATTCGGATTATTGGATTCATATTTCCCAATGTATGTAGGTAGACCTTTTACGGAAAGTAACATTGGACAGAAAACTTCCTGGCTGCTGATGGAGGAATCTTTACCAAGGTGTCTCGTCCTGGGTGGAATGGGGCAGGGACTTTGACCACCTCTAACCCCATTTTGACTCAAGTACCTTTTTGCCAACTTCCCACTAACAAACTGAGGATAGGGGTTGGGGAAGGCCTCATGTGCCTCATTCTCCTCTTATTTCTCCACAGCATTATTTATTGCTTAAAAATTGGAGGAAGATTATGGAAGCACACGCAGATCTCCTTAAGTTTATTGAGCTTAATTAGATAATGACCTTAATTGTAGGATATAGTTAAAAGGGAGGTCATTTTATAAATCTTGGAACTTTCATTCTTTGTTTTCCAGCATAAGGAGTTCATTCATACCTTGGAAATTCTTTTTTCAGATATTAGTTTGGAAAGAACTTGACTATGGCTCCATGACAGAAGCTGAGAAACAGATGCTTGTTTCTGAAGTGAATTTGCTTCGTGAACTGAAACATCCAAACATCGTTCGTTACTATGATCGGATTATTGACCGGACCAACACAACACTGTACATTGTAATGGAATATTGTGAAGGAGGGGATCTGGCTAGTGTAATTACAAAGGGAACCAAGGAAAGGTAAATGCAATCTTTTAAAAATGTAAGCTGAAAATGGGTCTAGTTTCATTTCTTTTAAACATCTTCTTTTAGGATCAGTAATATGGAAGAGTGGACTTGTATTTGTTTGGTAGGTCCATAGTACTTTAGAAAATTCCCAGGGAATCAACACCCGTATTTTATATCAAAATAACAATTTATAGGC
This sequence comes from Sapajus apella, assembly GCF_009761245.1. Taxonomy (NCBI): domain Eukaryota; kingdom Metazoa; phylum Chordata; class Mammalia; order Primates; family Cebidae; genus Sapajus; species Sapajus apella. The sequence continues at coordinate 14,822,638 of NW_022436962.1, read as the reverse complement.
TGAATATGGTGGCTCACACCTGTAATCCCAACACTTTGGGAGGCCGATGCAGGAGGATTATTTGAACCCAGGATTTCAAGACCAGCCTGGGCAACATAGTGGGACCCTGTTTCTACAAAAATTAGCTGGATATGGTGACACATGCCTGTAGTCCCAGCTACTTGGGAGGCTGAGGCAAGAGGATTGCTTGAGCCTGGGAGGTCGAGGCTGCAGTGAGCCATGAACATGCCACTGTACTCCAGCCTGGGTGACAGAGAAAGACCTTGTCTCAAAAAAATGTCAATCAATAATTTATTTCTCTATATGTACACTAGATAATTTACATCATCCTATCTTTGCAGTGATTTTTTTAGAAGTTATGTGCTGTATGACTGCTTTGCTTTCAGGCAATACTTAGATGAAGAGTTTGTTCTACGAGTGATGACTCAGTTGACTCTGGCCCTGAAAGAATGCCACCGACGAAGTGATGGTGGTCATACTGTATTGCATCGGGATCTGAAACCAGCGAATGTTTTCCTGGATGGCAAGCAAAACGTCAAGCTTGGAGACTTTGGGCTAGCTAGAATATTAAATCATGACACGAGTTTTGCAAAAACATTTGTTGGCACACCTTATTATATGTCTCCTGTAAGTATATCAGAATTTAGATACTTTTCAAACATCTTTTATTTATTTATTTTTTATTTTTTGGAGATGGAGTTTCGCTCTGTTGCTCAGGCTGGAGTGCAGTGGTGCGATCTCAGCTCACTGCACCCTCCATCTCCCGGATTGAAATGATTTGACTCTCCTGCCTCAGCCTCCTGAGTAGAGTAGCTAGGACTGCAGGTGCATGCCACTATGCCCAGCTAATTTTTGTATTTTTAGTGGAGACGTGGTTTCACCATGTTGGCCAGGCTGGTCTCGAACTCCTGACCTCAAGTGATCCGCCCACCTCAGCCTCCCAAAGTGCTGGGATTACAGGCATGGGCCACCGCACCTGGCCAAAACATCTTTTAATGTTAAGCATTGTGAAGCAGGGAAATTGAGTTTTCTGTTTGTTTAGCAATATCTAGAAGCCAAGAATTAATAATACTGTTATATTTTTCCACATGGACTACCAGACCAATAAAGTCTCTATCAGTTTTTGTTTGCTGTATGAGTTATATGCATTAATGTAAATATGATGAAGACAAATTCCTAGTCTAAGGTTTACACTGTTTGTCATCTCTCACTACGTTCAATTTTTTGAGCATCCATGCAAATTAAAGCATATTCAGTTTAAGCTTTATGGAATGACTACCATGCATTAAACTCAAGGATTACAAAAATAAAATGGATTTTGTCCCTGCCCTCAAGAGCTGTTTCCCAGTGTGTAGGTCCTGGTGATCTGCATCAAACTGACTTGGAGTGTTTGTTTAAAATGCAGAGTTCTGGGTCCCAAACCCAAACCCAGATCCATCCAGTGAATTTTGATCTCTGGGTAGGTTCTTGAACTCTGATTTTTGTTTTTGTTTTAATATTATACTTTTGATTTTGGACTTTGCGTTTTAACAGACTCTGTAAATGATTCTTGTGCATGCAGATTCAGAGCTCAGAGAGCTTGCTCACTTCAGATAACATGTTTTTACAATGTTAACTTTCTGTACATGTTATTTTTTGTTGTCTTTTCCTGAAATATCTTGCTGAGTCCACTCACTCATTACCTATATTGCTGGATATTTTGTTTCCAAAATATTTCACCATTTGTATGAATTATTCTTTCTTCCTTTTTGGCTATTTCCTTGGAGTGTAGCTCATAAAATTAAATTGCTGGGGTAAAAGGTATAAACAGTTTATGGCTGTTGTTAGATATTGCCTGATGGCTTTTAAATGTTTAAGTCAATTGGGATAGCACTAACATGTTACTATATGACATCTGAACAGATAAAGATGAAGAAACATTAGCATTTTAGTAGTTCACCTTTCTAAGATTTTCCAAATCTTTAGAAATTATGTTAACAGATCTGACCATAGTATAAAACTTTGTAAATTAATGATTTTGGTTTTGACTAAGATTAGAATGGCCAGAACAGTACCATTTTCTCACTGTATCATATTACAGATAGAACACTTTTAACATAAAAGACAATTATCCATAAGTGGTTCTTGGAAAATTTGAAACCTATTCTTTTGTTGCTTTTCCCTCCTGCCCTTGTAATTAGAGTGGTTCAGCTTCCCTAAGGCCCTGATTGTCAAAAGGTGGCATCAGATTCACCAGTTGGACTAGAAAACACTAATCAACCTCCTAGAGATTTGGGTGGTGCTTGCTTCTGTTCCCTCTATTGAGAATAAGAGCTCTGGTAGACTGTTGTTACTGTAGATGTGGAAGAAGGGCAAACAATAAAATAGGTAATGATAATATTAGTTCTATGATTTGTGCAGTGGGCTAAGAAAAATATAAATGGATAATTCAATTAGCTATATGTATATCCATTGAAATGTGTACTAGATATGTATTTTGATTATTCTTAAATTTTCTCTAGTTCTTTTAAAATGGTGTTTCTTGATTTGCCTTGAGAGTGGAAGTCTCTCATATTCACCTCTGAACTGTCAGTGCTTAGTCTATACTAAGCACTTTTATTTGTGAATGAAAAATGAGTGAATGAATTATATATGACAGAGTGTATTGGGACAAGATCAATGCCTTTTTTCCATTATGAATTTGAAGATAAAGTATAGGCTAAAAACTTTGAGGTTCTGTTTTTATCTCAGGAGTAATTTAATATGTTTCATAAGTTTCAAAACAAGATAAACTCTTAACACCTTCCACTTTCTTGCCCTTTTTTCCTGTATAGGAACAAATGAATCGCATGTCCTACAATGAGAAATCAGATATCTGGTCTTTGGGCTGTTTGCTGTATGAGTTATGTGCATTAATGTAAGTATGATGAAGACAAATTCCTAGTCTAAGGTTTGTACCATTTGTCACCTTTCACTGGGCTCTTTTTTTTTTAACATGCATGCTAAGGAAAGCATATTCAAGTCTGAAAGAATTGTACATTGGGTAAAATTAAGGTAGACGGACAGGTTAAAAGAAACTATTCATAAATTAAAACTATTACCCATGAGACTGGGTCCTGACTGTTGAAGTGTCTTGGCTGGTTAGGTGCTTCGCTGTTAGACTGACACTTAGCTCAAGGGAGAGCACATAGGTCAGGCAGGTAAGGTAAAGCCACTGTAAGGATATGGAAGAAATGATATAAGCCTGGGGTAGAGGTCTGGGGATCTGTAGAGCAGGGAAGAGCTCCAGTTATTTCCCTTTATTCTTCTTTTCCATTTTTTCCCTTTGAAACTATTCTGTAGAGCAGTGGTTCTCAACCAGGGATGAGGGAAGCAAATTTGCTTTGCATGGGGCATTTGACAATGTTTTGATACATTTTTAGTTATCACAACTGGTGAATGCCCCTGGCATCTAGAGGGTAGAGGGCAGGAAGGCTACAAAATACCCTACACTGCACAGGACAGGCCCCCACAACAAAGAATTATAGGACCTCAAATGTCAATAGTGCCAAGGTTGGGAAACTTACTTATAGAAGAAAATCCCAGAAGTAGAAACTTAAATACAAACTAGAGCTGAAAATGTGCTTTTGATTTTGTTCCTGTTGTATATTTTCATTTTTACAATTTGAAAATGTCTTCATCATCTTTTTCTTCTTTTTTTTTTTTTAATCCTAGGCCCCCATTTACAGCTTTTAACCAGAAAGAACTTGCTGGGAAAATCAGAGAAGGCAAATTCAGGAGAATTCCATACCGTTACTCTGATGAATTGAATGACATTATTACGAGGATGTTAAATTTAAAGGTAAAGCTGATAAGATGATATATTATCTGCTTCTAGCTGTCAGTTAAGTGTTGGAGCATGCATTCTCTGTTGTAGACCAGTGGGGACTGAAGAAACATTAAATATACTTTCTTAGCTAAATATACTGTGTTAACACAAGTGAAAGCATATGTAAATTTGGTAAATTGTACATCCTTGCTGGCCCACCTTCTGTGCTTTATTTCTCCTCCCACTCTGCCATACTAACAGATGGTAGCAAGGAAAGATTGCAAAAAGAATTCAAATCCTCATTCCCCTTGTCTTTGCCTACCTCATAGTGGCAGGTGGTGAGGGAAGGGGCCAGAAGTAAGACTCTGCCTCTAGCTCTAATTGAGAGATTAGAGACCAGAAGAAAGGGAGGGGTAATGGAGGGTGGAGAGAGGACAGCCAAAAAGAGTAGAGGAAAAATCAATAAAGAGATTACATGGAAAAACTCTGGCTATAGATGAGGAGAGAGATGTTCTGGGGATCAGGCTGACATAAGAGAAGAAGGAAAATGCTGTAGGATCACAGATAAGGATACAGATGAAGTGACAGGACTGAGAGTGAGAGAGAAACTATAGTGCTAAATATAGTTTTGAGATGCCAGGGCAGACCCTAGCAATGCTATCAAGCACCAGCACAAGATGTGCCAAAGTACTTCAGGGACTGAACCTTCTTAGAAAGGTGAAAAGGGGAAAGGGGAGAAAGGTAAGTTAATATCTGCATTACCTTGTGGACCCAGAACCTCATGAGTTAAAACCATCAGTAAACTTATTTTTTTAAGAGTGTAAGACCTACCCATAAAAGAGTCCTTTCTTTTGTCTTGGAAATACATATATGTCCTTCCATTGTAACTGCTGTCTTAGGATGACTATTCTGTTATGCAATCTGACTATAACACTGAGTATTTTTTTCCCCAGGATTACCATAGACCTTCTGTTGAAGAAATTCTTGAGAACCCTTTAATAGCAGATTTGGTTGCAGAAGAGCAAAGAAGAAATCTTGAGAGAAGAGGGAGACAATTAGGAGAGCCAGAAAAATTGCAGGATTCCAGCCCTGTATTGAGCGAGCTGAAATTAAAGGAAATTCAGTTACAGGAGCGAGAGCGAGCTCTCAGAACAAGAGAAGAAAGATTGGAGCGTAAGTCTGAATGGGGGTCAAAGCAAAGCGGAACTATCAAGTGGGTTATTTTGATGTGTCTGAATATCTCTTTGAGCAGAATATTTTGTACATATAGATTGTATTAGAAACTTTATGAATACTTGAGAAACCAAAATATGTATTGTAGACTTTTTTTTTTTTTTTTTTTGAGACGGAGTTTCGCTCTTGTTACCCAGGCTGGAGTGCAATGGCGCGCTCTCGGCTCACCGCAACCTCCGCCTCCTGGGTTCAGGCAATTCTCCTGCCTCAGCCTCCTGAGTAGCTGGGATTACAGGCATGCGCCACCATGCCCAGCTAATTTTTTGTATTTTTAGTAGAGACGGGGTTTCACCATGTTGACCAGGATGGTCTTGATCTCTTGACCTCGTGATCCACCCGCCTCGGCCTCCCAAAGTGCTGGGATTACAGGCATGAGCCACCGCGCCCGGCCATATTGTAGACTTTTAATAATCAGGCTTGCTGGCACTTTCATGTTGGACATCTTTCTCTGAGATCAGTTGCTACATCTATATTTTGGGCCTTAACTGTGATGGCCCTAACATGATAGCCTTATACTTTACTGTAAAGCTACTTTTTAATTTTTTGTCTCTACCATAAACATCCTAAGGTTTTCCCCCTATAAAGGAAGGCCTTAGAATTCGCTGCCTTCTATACTAAACACCATGACTTTTGTCTTCTGAAATGGCCACTCCAGCAGGATTTCAGGTCTAAAATCCTACAGTATATAGATGAGATATGTTCAGGCAATTTTATTTTTTTTAACTATATTTGAAAATGAAATAGTGTCTCACTAAATTGCCCAGGCTGGTCTTGAACTCTTAACTAAGCTCAAGTGATCCTCCCACCTCACCTCCCAGAGTGCTGGGATTACAGGTGTGAGCCACCACACCTGGTCTGTTCAGGCAATTCAATAGAGAATCTAGGTACAAGATATTTTAATTCTATAAATAATACTCTGGTGGGTATTAATGTTGACTTAATGGGTATTAACTGATTAGGTGCTAATTTAGTTTTGATGTTGAAAGTGTGACTACTCCACCAAGATGAGAGCTGCTAGCAAGCATTTAGGGTTATGCAAGGTAGCTACAGCAATGAGGCTCTTCATTTTAACATTAGGAGATGTGAGATGGGGTCAGATCTGTGACCTGTCACCCACATGACACCTGATTTCACTTCTGCAGCTTTATGCCCAATGCAGACTTTACGTAATGAAATATTGTATAGTCCTGTGAGATATGCTTACTGTATAGGTACAACCTTTGCTTACTTGGAAACTTCTGTAAAAAGTAAGAAAACTTTTTCTTATAACTTTCCCCAGTGTTTCATAATTTTTCTTTCTTTTTTTCTTTCTTCCTTTCTCTTTTTTTCTTTCTCTTTTTTTCTCTCTCTTTCTCTCTCTCTTTCTTTCTTTCCGTTCTTTCTTTCTCTTTCTTTCTTCTTTCTTTCTTTCTTTCTTTCTTTCTTTCTTTTTCTTTCTTTCTCTTTCTTCTTTCTTTCTTTCTTCTTATCTTTCTTTCTTTCTTCCTTTCTCTTTCTTCCTTTCTTTTGAGACAGACTTTTACTCTTGTTGCTCAGGCTGGAGTGCAATGGCACCATCTTGGCTCACTGCAGCCTCCGCCACCCGGGTTCAAGCAGTTCTCCTGCCTCAGCCTCCTGAGTAGCTGGGATTACAAGGGCCCACCACCATGCCCAGCTAATTTTTGTATTTTTAGTAGAGACGAGGTTTTGCCATGTTGACCAGGCTGGTCTTGAACTCCTGGCTTCAGGTGATCTGTCTGCCTCAGCCTCCCAAAGTGGTGGGATTACAGGCATGAGCTACCATACCCAGCCATAATTTTGTATAGCAACTGAAATCTGAATACTTTCTGAATTTGGGGTCACGAATAAATAGTAGCCTTTGTTATTAATACTAATCTTACAAACTACCGCCTAACTGAATTTTTTTTCCTTTTATTTGGGTGTGGTCATTTAACCAGAAGGAGATTTTGTACTGTGAGGCCAGATCATGCCCCAAAAATTAACTGTTGCCTATCTTCATTGAAGAACAGAGATGGCTTTAGTTTTTTGTTTTCCCAAATGAGTTACTCCCACAAAAGATGACTAAAGGTTGAAGCTAACTTTGTATTTGTTTAAAAAGTCCTTTGAAGAAAATCTAAAATAACATACAGCCTACTAAAACGCTCAGTTAAAAACTAGCGCAATCAGTTAGAATCCTTTCCCAAAACATTGCTTATCAGTATCAGGCATGCTAGTCTTAGTGATAAGACAGCCAAATGTAAATTGTTTTATAGTCAAGGCCACTTGTTAATTTTTTTCTTTCTTTGTCCATTCTCTTTTTAAAGAGAAGGAACAGGAGCTTTGTGTTCGTGAGAGGCTAGCAGAGGACAAACTGGCTAGAGCAGAAAATCTACTGAAGAGTTACAGCTTGCTAAAGGAAGAGAAGTTCCTGTTTCTGGCAAGTAGTCCAGGTATGAGAGGCAACTCCGTAAACAGAAACTGGTGCTTCAAATGAAGAAATGTGCACCAGTGTTGCTCCCAAAGTGTCTTAGGTAGCCTTTTTCATTTACAAAGTCTCACATTTTAAGGCGGATTTCATTGAATATATGCATTTCAGTGGAAACAAAATTCTGTTATAGCAATGATTTACTGGGTTCATAGACCTGAGGCAATGAGTCATATAATTTCATGTTTGATTTTCTTTACCAAACTACATGTTTAGCATTTGATACTTATTTTTAAAAATTAGGGGATTTATAAAACTATTGTGTTTCAGATTTCAGAGACATAAACTACATTTCAAATATAAATCAACAATTTAATACTGGCATGCTTCATCTTTCATAGAAATCATGGCTTAAAAGGCATGATAAGCCACCTGCAGGATAGGCTGTCACTTTTGGATCTTTGCTAACACCCTTTCAAGTTGAAACACATATTTGTCAAAATTGGATTGTTTAATGTCTACATACGTTCTCTGCATTTTCTTCTGATATTCAGCTTTCTCGGGGCCCTGCCTTTGTGTGGCATTGTCCCTTCACTCTGCCGCACTGAGATGTGGTTATCGTATACACCAGTGAACCATTGTCTAACATTCTTTCTCCATTTCATAGAAATCCTCAATCTAATTTAATCGACTCTATGTAAAATGCAAACTGTGAAACATCGTTTTGCTTGATTTCTTTATGACACAAAGAAAGTTGTTTGTTGGTTTCAAACAAATAAGCATCTGAATTTTCAATATAATTTAGAGTTTTTATAACTCCCTTATCCCATGTAGGACAGCATATATGAAAACTATTATTTCCATCTTTAATAAATTGAGATGTAATCTGATCAATTTAGTGAGCATTGGCAGCATTTTGTAAATGGAACAGACAAAAAAACCCTACTTAAGTTAGATTGATGATCACAATAACTTTGTAGTGAATAAGTGATGGAAAGAAATGAAACTACTGATAGACGTAAATGAAACAAGGATTATAGGAAACTTTTGGCTTCATCCTGCTCAGGTATCTTCTTTTTTTCTCAATATTGCCATCTACCATTTCAACATTATAAAATTATTTATTTAGGATTTTCATATATTTCACACTGTAACCCATAAAGACGAAATAGACTTACATAATGATTAGGGTGATAAAATGAGGAGAAAATTTTACCTGGGTAAATTTCATGCATCAAACCCATTGCAGAGAATTACTTAAGACCCTGTTGGGATGGCACTTCAGTTAAAGAGCATATTTACATTTTGCGCTGATAGTCTTTGAGCAAAGAATGAACATAACTAAGTAAGGATGATGTGTTTTACTTTATAGGATACACAGATAAGTATGGGAATCTATTTATATGTGAATCATGGCAAATAGGAGCCATAGGAATCGAATATCCACTGGGGCAAGGAGACATTTTAGAGTATTGAGTGCTGAAAGTAGGGAATACATCAGAGCTATAAGATAAGCATCACAGGCCGGGCGTGGTGGCTCATGCCTGTCATCCCAGCACTTTGGGAGGCCAAGGCAGGTGGATCACTTGAGGTCAGAGATTGAGACCATCCTGCCCAATGTGGTGAAACCCCGTCTCTACTAAAAATACAAAAATTATCTGGGTGTGGTGGCACGCACCTGTAGTCCCAGCTACTCAGGAGACTGAGGCAGGACAATTGCTTGAACCTGGAGGTGGAGGTTGCAGTGAGCCGAGATCGCACCACTGTGAATCATGCCATTGCACTCCAGCCTGGCGACAGAGCAAGACTCTGTCTCCAAAAAAAAAGATAAGCATCAAAGCAGCAGTAGGTTGCGGGTGCCATTTTGAACTGAGGACAGTTGGAAATACCCTCTCCTCATCCTTGGGCTATAAAATCCACACATGAGGAAGCCATTACAAGTATATTGAGATCATCACAGCAGGCAGCAGTGTCTTTTTTTAAAGCTGTTCTTTTTCTATTTGATGAAACATTCATTCTTTTTCTTCTATTTAATGGAAGAATTAAAAAACACTTTCTTTCTTATAAAACTATCCCATGAAGAACCAGGCGTGGTGGTGCACCTATAGTCCCAGCTACTCTGGGGGCTCAGGCAGAAAGATCACTTTAGCCCAGGCAGGCATTTGAGGCTGTAGTGCACTACAGTTGCACTGTGAATAGCCACTGCACTCCAGCCTGGACAACGTGGCAAGAACCCATCTCAAAGGAAAACAAAATAAAACTGTCCCATTAGTAAGACAATGTTGGCTTACAAATGTATAGGTATCTGTGGTAAGAAGAAGGTGGATAGATTTGAAACAATGGAGATAAGGTCTAAAGGCAATCCAGTTTGCTTTGAAGCAGAAGCGATGTATGAAGCAGGAAGTCACAGGACCCTTGGAAGGCAGTGTGCCTGTGTGCCAGCCTTTTCCATTTCTTCTGCCTGGAGCACTCTTCATCCAGATAGCCCTATAGTTTCTTACTTCAGAAATGACTGTATGAGGCTTTCTATCACTACACCCAGCACCCAGCACATCCGTCTCCCTTTTCCAGGGTTATTTTTCCTAATAGCACATATTACCATCAAATATTCCCCACCAGTCCTTGTTTATTTGTTTTTGGTTTATCTCCTCCTACTAGAATAGGGCCTTTGTTTGGTTCACATTGGCTCATCCTATAAGCTCAGTAAATATTTGAACATATTTCCTTCAACACAAAGAAAAAATAAAAAGATTCTGGCATCTATAAGCCTCCAGCCCCCAGTAATTCTGTCAGCATTTAATAGTGTTGCCACTATTAACTATATAATAATAAATATTATTATTTTTTATTTACTCTTACTTGATTTACCTTTTCCACACAGAATTTGTTTAGGTACTTCTGGAAACAAATTTCTGGCCCGTTAAGATGCTTTGAACTAAGTGTTCTTGAACATTTAACCAAAACTGTACGTGTTCTCTATTAAAAAATAAAACAAAACAAAAAAATAAATTAAAAAAAAAAACCCTCTGCTTCTATACTTTTCTGGAGGTAAGGTATTCTGCATAGGATAGCACTTATTTTCAAGGATAAATAACATTGATTTCCAAAAGTTTTATATTGCCCATAATCCTCAGTGTGTTTAACCTTAAGAGTAAAATTGATTGTTGATTGTTAAGAGAATAAAACTTAGGCTCCTTGATTTTGGGCACATTCCAATATTATTTTTCTCAGTGCTGTGGATTGAAAGGCTGATTTCTGCCAGTCCTACACCCCTAACTTCCTATCCTGAGAAAATAAAACAGGTACCTAGATTTCAAATGTGAGCCATAAGAGCAAATCCTTTTTGATAAGTAAGTATAAGGAGTTGAATTCTGTACAGGTAACTCAAAGACCTTTTTCTTTTTCTTTCTAAAGAACTTCTTAATCTTCCATCCTTAGTGATTAAGAAGAAAGTTCATTTCATTGGGGAAAGTAAAGAGAACGTCATGAAGAGTGAGAATTCTGAGAGTCAGCTCACGTCTAAGTCCAAGTGCAAGGACCTGAAGAAAAGGCTTCATGCTGCCCAGCTGCGGGCTCAAGCCCTGTCAGATATTGAAAAAAATTATCAACTAAAAAGCAGACAGATCCTGGGCATGCGCTAGCCAGGTAGAGAGACATAGAGCTGTGTACAGGATGTAATATTACCAATCTGTAAAGACTGATACTCAAATGCTGTAGTGTTATATACTTGGTTCCATGAGCCATGCCTTTTTGTGTAGTACACATGATATTTCGGAATTGCTTTTGCTGTTCTTCAGCAACTGTTGTACAAAATGTTCACATTTAATTTTTCTTTCATCTTTTAAGGACACATTATAAAAAGAATACTTTTTTGGTTGGTTGGGCTTTTAATCCTGTGTGTGATTACTAGTAGGAACATGAGATGTGACATTCTAAATCTTGGGAGAAAAAGATAATATTAGGAAAAACATATTTAGCCGGGAGTAGCACTCACTGAAAAGTTTTAAATGACTGAGTGGTATGCTTAAGATTGTCATGTCTAAAAAAGATAAACACAAAAAAGAAAAAAGAAGAAAAAAAGATTGTCATGTCTAGATTTAAATTTTAAGTCTGAGGTTTTAAATGTTTTTGAGCTTAGAAACCTAGTTGGATGCAATTTGGTCATTAATACCATGACATCTTGCTTATAAATATTCTATTGCTCTGTAGTTGAAATCTATTAGCTTTGTGAAAATTCATCACTGTGATGCCTGTATTCTTTTTTTCCTTTTTATTCTGTTTAACAGAATATGAGCTGGCTGTCATTTACCCACCTCATTCCCACTAAATAAAAGAATTCTTTAGTTTCCCTGTATTTATGTGTCTTGCATTTGTTGGTCTCTTAGTTGACGGAAGTTGTGTTTATGATTTGTAGGCCTTCACTGTAGGGTAGGGAAGGAAATGTGGATCTGATGCTCAGGAGAGTGGTATTCCAGTCCTAAACAGTATGGCGCTTTACCTCCCTTCTCATTAATCCATGTAAGCCAGTGGTTCTTAACAGGGGATTTTGCTCCACAAGGGACGTTTGGCAATGTCTGGAGACGTTTTTCTGATTGTCATGATTGGGGGTAGGGTGCTACTGGCTGCTAGTGGATAGAGGCCGGGGACACTATAAACATTTTACAATGCACAGGACAGCCTCTGGCAACAAAATGTCAATGAGTTTGGATCATAATCCTGAATGACACAATCTCAAATGCTAAAATCCTGAAAGACCAAAATCCCTAATGTCTTAAATCCCAAAAGATCAAAATCTCTAACGTGTGAACTTCCAAAAATTACAATCCTAAAAGATTAAAATCCCAAATGTTAAAATCCTGAAAGTCAAATTCTAAGTCAGGGATTAGCAGTTTCAGTTGTATACAGGATAACTGCATCATGTTAGGCACAACTGTTACTTTGTTACTGGTCTTCATTTGGAAATGAAGTATGGTTTAAGAGATGTGGATGTTTATCGAGTTAATAAGGGGTGAACTTGTTGATTTATGTGTCAACTTGACTGGATTAAGGAATCCCTAGAAATCTGGTAAAGCATTATTTTAGGTGTGTCTGTTGAGGGTGTTTCCAGAGGAGATTAATATGTGAGCCTCAGACTAGGTGGGGAATATCTTTTCTCAATGTTTACTGTTTTGAAGATCATAAAAGTGACTTTTCAGGTGAAAAGTACAAGATATCTCTCCTGCCAAATTATTCAGTTAGATACTACTTCTGCCCCTTCATGCAGAGTGCCATGCTTGCCTTCAGAAAACACCCTTTGTCAGAGAATAAAATTTGACAAGCTGAGGAACCTTCTGAACCAAGACACTTGCTGACATTGAGGTTCCTCCAATGTTACAAAACTCATTAACCCAACTGTTCTAGTTTAGGAATTTGACAGTCAAAGACAGACTGCTTATATTTACCACTAAATTGAACAGAAAAACTAGCATATAATTCACTTCAGCTAGTGGATGGCACTTTTCGAAACTGTCCCCACTGGTTTTTATCAACTATACATGATTCATGAATCTTCAGATTTTGGATCTGAAGATTCTATAACTTATCTAGTCATTTAAACACTTATTTGAAGATTTGCTGCACTTTACAGAAAAAAATAGGTTTCGATGGAATCCCCAAACCATAACAACAGATTTGGAATTAGGTATGATCAAAGCTTCTAAAAGTGAATTTCAAAGTGTTACCAATAAAGTTTGTTTTTTTCCATTCAGCCCAATGCATTTGACAGAAAATTAGATGAGTAGGCAGGCCATGAGATACAGCAATGACAAACACTTCAGTTTAGAAGCAGGAACCTGCATCCAGGAACAGAGCCCTTTGTTCCTCTCTCAGAATGAATGGAGACCAGAAATCAGATGCTTATGCCCAAGAAAAGCAGGATTTCATTCAGCACTTCTCCCAGATTGTTAGGGTGCTGACTGAGGATGAGATGGGGCACCCAGAGACAGGAGATGCTATCACCCGGCTCAAGGAGATCCTGGAGTACAATGCCATTGGAGGCAAGTTATCACTGGGGTTTGATGGTACTTAGCAGTCCGGGAGCTGGTGGAGCCGAGGAAACAGGATGCTGAGAATCTCCAGGGGAACCTGACTGTGGGCTGGTGTGTGGAACTGCTGCAAGCTTTCTTCCTGGTGTCAGATGACATCACTGATTCATCCCTCACCCACCAGGGACAGATCTGCTGGTATCAGAAGCCAGGCGTGGGTTTGGATGCTGTCAATGATGCAGTGCTTCTAGAAGCACATGTATCTACTGCCTGCTGAAGCTCTATTGCTGGGAGCAGCACTATTACCTGAACCTGACTGAGCTCTTCCTGCAGAGTTGCTATCAGACAGACTGGGCAGACCCTGGAGCTCATCACAGACCCCCAGGGCAATGCGGATCTTGGCAGATTCACGGAAAAAAGGTACAAATCTATTGTCAAGTACAAGATAGCTTTCTACTCCTTCTACCTTCCTGTAGCTGCAGCTATGCATATGGCAGGCATTGATGGTGAGAAGGCACACACCAATGCCAAGATCCTGCTGGAGATGGGAGAGTTCCTTCAGAGTCAGGATGATCACCTTGACCTCTTTGAGGACCCCAGTGTGACCAGCAAAGTTGGCACTGACATCCAGGACAACAAATGCAGCTGGCTGGTGGTTCAGTGTCTGCAACGGGCCTCTCCGGAACAGCACCAGGTCCTGAAGGAGAATTATGGGCAAAAGGAGGCCAAGAAGGTGGCCTGGGTGAAGGCACTATACAGGGAGCTGGATCTGCCGGCTGTGCTCTTGTGGTATGAGGAAGACAGTTAACAGCCACGTTATGGGTCTCATTGAACAGTATGTGGCGCCCCTGCCCGCCGCCATCTTTTTGGGGCTGGTGTGCAAAATCTGCAAGCGGAAAAGGTGACCTAGAGACTGAAACGGCAGAGAGAGGAGGCTCTTAGTAAATTATTGTGTAACCTTAAAAACAAAACAAAAAACTTCAGTTTAAAACTGCACTTTCTGGCTGGGTGTGGTGGCCAAGAAGGGAGGATCACTTGTGCCTAGGAATTCCAGATCAGCCTGATCAACGTAGTGAGACACTGTCTGTAGAAATAATTTTTTAAAAGTCCCAGCTACTCAGGAGGCTGCGATCAAGCCACTGTACTCCAACCTGGGAGACAGACAGGGGCCCTGTGTCTTAAAAATTAAAAAAAAAAAAAAAGGGGGTTTTTTCTTGTATGCAGTATGTATTAAGAGGTGGGAAAAAGCTGGGCGCAGTGGCTCAAAAAGTGTAATCCCAGCACTTTGGGAGGCTGAAGGCGAGTGGATTACGAGGTCGAGATCGAGACCATCCTGGTCAACATGGTGAAACCCTGTCTCTACTAAAAATACAAAACATTAGCTGGGCGTGGTGGCGCGTGCCTGTAATCTCAGCTACTCAGGAGGTTGAGGCAGGAGAATTGCCTGAACCCAGGAGGCGGAGGTTGCAGTGAGCCGAGATCGCGCCATTGCACTCCAGCCTGGGTAATAAGAGTGAAACTCCGTCTCCTCTCAAAAAAAAAAAAAAAAAAGAGATGGGAAAGAATGTGTCATTTGCCTGCATTGGCATTCCTTCTAGCTAAAGACATTCTAGAAGCTTTTAATGAATTAAAACCACATTTGCCTGAAGACGCCAGCAAAGTTACTGACTGGTTGAAAATAAGTGTGTACATCGTAGGATAAGAAAATACACAATGGTGTAGCTGTTTGATCACCAGTACTGTTTCTGTCAAATCTGTGGTCTAATGAGTGCATGCAGAATGGATTTTTGAGTACCCAAAACAACATAGAAGCATGACACAGAAAACAGGGAAATTTAGAAGGGAATGCTCATGTCAGTGTATATGGAATCATAGAAGAATGTCAGGAAATACAGCACCATGTGGAAAATGAATGTGAACACATTCTCCAAGTAGAGCCATGCCCTAGAAGAGAAAAAGCAGCTATTCCTCATGATACAAGACTTCAAAATATAGTTAATGATTGTGGAGGTTGGCCAGCTCTTATGGGCTATCTCTATGCAATTGCCCATAATCCATTCCTATAATACACTTATGCATATGTCAAATTTTCTTGTTTTTTCTTTTTTATGTTTTTTTCATTATTTAAAATTGTCACCATTCTTTTTTTACAGTTTTCTCTGCTGTATAATTCAGCTTCAAATCATTTCTGATACTGAAGTTATAAATTGTGTAGACACTTTTAGAAAGTTCTATTTTCTTGCAAGTGACTCCATGAAAGTACATTATCACATTGACTGTGTGTAAGCATCGTTCCTGTACATAAAAACATTGAGACGTCCTCAGTAAGTGAAAAGGTGTCCTTTTTGTATATCTGCATTTGTGAAAGATAAAATTTTTGAACTTCTTGGCTCTTTAGATGGTCATATATGCAGTAGTGACCCATCCTGGTTTGGACAGATCTCATCAAAAGAACCTTAGGTTATTTGTTACGGTATTTCAGATGATAGCAGGACTGGGTGCACACATTTACCAACCACAGGGCTATGCATTTACACAGTTCCCTTTTTGACCTATTTTTCTTCTTTCCTTCTTTTTTTTTTTTGAGACAGAGTCTCACTTTGTTGCCCAGGCTAGAGTGCAGTGGTGCAATCACAGCTCAGCGTGGCCTTGGCCTTGTGGGCTTAAGTGATCCTTTCACCTCAGTCTCCTGTGATAGGGTCTCACTGTGTTGCCCAGGCTGGTCTTGAACTCATGGACTCAAGCAATCCTCCCACCTTGGCTGGGATTAAAGGCAGGAACCTTTGCACCCCACCCCTTTATGACCTATTTCTTTATAAATATGGCTGTCTGTTTGTAACTGATATAATTATGCAGCTTTCATTACTATATGAATGTTTATGCTTGCACAAAAATGTATGTTACTATTGTCTATTTTATTGCATAAAGTGACCTATGAAGTGTTCTGTGTTTTTTTTTTTTTTTTTTGAGATGGAGTTTCATTCTTGTTGCCTAGGCTGGAGTGCAATGGCATGATCTTGGCTCACTGCAACCCCTGCCTCCAGGGTTCAAGTGATTCCCCTGTCCCAACCTCTGGAGTAGCTGGAATTACAGGCATGCACCACCATGCCCACCTAATTTTGTATTTTTAGTAGAGACAGGCTTTCTCCATGTTGGTCAGGCTGATCTCAAATTCCTGACTTCAGGTGATGCACCCGCCTCTGCCTCCCAAAGTGCTGGGATTACAGGCGTGAGCCACTATGCCCAGCATGTATTCTGTGTTTTTATATGTTTTCAAATTCCCTTTTAAAAATGTAAATAAATGTAAATGCAAAAAAAAAGTAAATAAATAACTTTGAAATAATTTCTGAATTATTTTTTCCAGAGTTACATTTTTAGGCTTCTGCTCTTTCAGGATTATGATTTTCAGGATTTAGACTTTAAGGATTTTGACCTTTTGGGACTTCAGGATTATGACATTGGGGATTATGGCATTTGACATTGTATCTCTCAGGACTATGTCAATAGTGCCACTTTTGAGAAACCTGATATAAGCTCAAACTTGTTGGGATATATTTCAACCTTGAAGGAAAGCTATTTTGGATTTTGATATATATATATATATATGTGTGTGTGTGTGTGTGTGTGTAATGTATATATATATATATATATATATATATATATATCTGACTTTTAGTATAAATTAGCAGTCTCTGCTATGCCTTTTTCTTTATCAGATTTTCCTGGCAATGCTAGTGCTTTTAGCTTAATGAAATAAGACCAAGTTATGAGGGGTTAATAATCAGTGAGAGGAAATAGCTCTTTCATATATGTAGGGTTATGACTCAGCTGGTAACGTAGTTCCATCAAGTACAAATGATACTATCCAAACACAATCAGAAACTGACTACCAGGCCTTTAATCCTAATAGAATCAGCTTTACATAGATATTGAGTATAACTCCTGTCCAGCTATATAATTTGCAAGACCCAGTGCAAAATGGAAATGTAGGACTCTTGTTCAAAAAGCAGGAAACAAAAACCAAACAATCAAACAAACAAACCAACCAAACAAACAAAACCAAAACCCAGGAAACAAGTACCTTCAAAGGTACCTATATAGCGTTTCCCTTTCTTCCAATTGCGATGCTATTTGCTATTTAATATTCTAAGTAAAGAAAAATTAAAATTTTAAATAATTAGCATGAATTTTACCATTTCTGTTGTACGATGCTGATTTTAAATGTAAATAGCAGAGCATTCAGCTCAGATAGGGAATGAATTATACAATTCACATTTTGTGGCTCTTCTTGGAGGGTGCCTCAAGTTGACCAGAGGAGACAGACATACAAGACCTTCAGTCATCTGGGAACCCCTGACTCTGACACCTGCTCGGTTCCTCCCACTCCAGGCGCCAGACCTTCGCAACGCCAGGCCTGGAGGAGCAGGAGCAGACATCTTCCTTTCACACAGGCCAACTGGCCCAGGCCATGGCAGACGGGCCACCTCCAAGGAGGATCTTTAAACCTCCAAGCTGGGACTTTATACTTGGAACAGAGTACCTGGATGGCCCTTGCCAAGACATGGCCTCCAGCTGGCTGCCCACCAGACATGCCATGGGGGAGAGAGGAAATGGGTTCAGGACAGCTGCTGCCATGCCCTGCCTGGGAATGCACTGGAGACTGAATACTCAACACTGACCCTCCCCTTGCTTATGCGTAGGCCCCTTCTGGTTATGAGAAGGGGAAGTTGGTTGGGGCCCTGTGCACTAGAGGTTAGGGAGGGGTCTGAGAGCCATCCTGGGAGTATATGGGGCTGATGGAAGGTGGGACCATGCTTGAGCAGAGGCCCTGAGCCCCCATGCAGGCTCCATTGTCCCATCAAACTCCACTTACAAAAGGCAAATTCAAAGACACAAGTATTAGCCAGGTGCGGTGGCTCCCACCTGTAATCCCAGCACTTTGGGAAGCTGAGGAGGGTGGATCGCCTGAGGTCAGGAGATTGAGACCAGCCTGGCCAATATGGTAAAACTCCATCTCTACTAAAAATACAAAAATTAGCCGGGCATGGTGGTGGGTGCCTGTAGTCCCAGCTACTCAAGAGACTGAAGAAGGAGAATCTCTTGAACCCAGGAGGCGGAGGCTGCAGTGAGCCGAGATCATGCCACTGCACCCCAGCCTGGGAGACAGAGTGAGACTCTGTCTCAAAAAGAAACAAACAAACAAATAAAAAGATACAAGTACTAAGAATTTCAAGACTTCAATCTCGCAACACTAGACTCCAGGTGCCAAGCCATTCCAAATACCAGGTTTTTCTGCATGCGGGGTCCTGTGTGGCTGTGCAGGTTACTCGGCTATGAAACCACCCCTTTCTCTAGGAAACACCTTTCTACTTTAGAAAAGAATACATTTTCTTCTCATTTTGAAACCTGAGGCATGCTGGACAGTTTCTCTAATTTTCCCCATCCCAGATTTCACCTTTATTTTCATTCACTGCTTAATTCAACCAACAAGCAGCTATTGAGCACCCACTATGAGCGAGACACTGTTTAAGGTGCTGAAGATACAGCCATGAAGAAACATTGAAATCCCTGCCCTTACTGACCCCTTCAAATGGGGCAAGACAGTCAGCAACTAATCATCCATAGAGCATGTTAGCAATAAGTGTGAAGGAGCAGAACAAAGCGGGAGAGAGAAGCAGGAGTTGGGAGCTTGCAATTTCAGAAGAGGTGGTGATTGGGGTGCAGCAGGATGCTCTGCTAGATACTAGCACTGTACTTACCATTACAGAGTTTACATGTTTAAATAATAATGAGTTCAACCCAGCACAGCCTACTCACAGGCGCTTGAAAAAGGGTCACTGGATTTGAATCTGTTAACCAGCTGTCCTGGCTGACAAAACCACAAGGTGGCGCCATGGCTCTGCTAGAGCTGCAGTCCCACCCTCCCCAAGTAGTATGAGCAGCTGGGAGTTACTGTGAGAGTCTGCACCTGGCATTGGATAAATGCCTTCTCCCCATTATTTCCTTCAATCCTCACAATACTCCTGTGAAGTAGGGGTATCAAGTCACATTTTACACGGGGAAACTGATTCAGAGATCACAGCTCCAGAGCTCAGGCTTTTGGCAATAACCCTCCACTGCCTCCCCAAGACAGCAAAAGGTTAGCTTTGTTCCCCAAGCCATTCAGTTTCCCACTGGGATGGGTTTAGCATCATAACCCATGGCTTTACCCAAGACATTTGAATTGAAGAGGAAGGTGGACGCAGAGCCAGCATGGTTAGGGCCAGTGGCCTTTCTGGACTTATGTGCCAGGAGAGATGAGTTAGCGCGGGGGAGGCCGGAGAGGGGGTTTCCGGATGACCCCAGTAAGACCTCATGCCTCCCTCCCACCTTTGCTCAGCATCCTCTGTAGCATGGCTTTGCATTTCCTCAAAAGCCTGGGCCAGCTGCCCAGTGCCCTCAGGCAGTCCAGTGTCCCCCACTCCCTAGGGCCACCTCATTCAGGACTGCCCTCCCCTGAAGCCTTTTATACTTCCAGAAGACCCTTCTCCTTCCAGAGCAACACCCTTTCAGTTAGGCAAGCTAGTTTTCTCAGTGACTAAACACAAGGCTGTCCTCCTCGGCTGGACTGGGGCTGAATGCAAAAGGTGATACAGGGCAGCTGTTTAAAAAAGAATGAAGTGAATTTGTATGTACCAGCAAGAAGAGATTATTGCTCATTGTGACTTGGTGGCTGGGAAAATAGGGATCCCTGTTAGATTGATGGATTTCACACCATGGGGGAGGATGGAACCAGCCCAGGCTGTGCTTACGTGTGGCTTACTTTACCCCTCACTCAGTCCCAGCCTTAGCCTCCCTCCCTCTACACAAGGAGGACAGAGGTCAGCTGCTGAGGAGCCTCCTCTGTGTGAAAGGTTGCATTCCACCCCGCATTCAGAGGGACACCCTTGCTAACCTCTGCGGAGGCACCTTACTTACATTTCTCACACCGTAGCCGCAGCCACAGCTCCGGGGCCCCACGGCTCCCCTCGAGCTGCTGAAATCCCAGACAACCAAGGCTGCTCATCCCTAGATGCCCTACGACCACCCAGCCAGGAAACAAATCCCCCCTTCTCCCGCTGCCCAGACTCTCTCTGAGACAATCTCTGGCAATCTTGATGCAACAGAGTGTTCCACAATTGTAGTCACACGTTCACAGAAAGCGTCAACAGATGATTCACTCCATTAAAACAAAAACAAATAAACAAAAAAACAGGCCAGGTGCAGTGGCTCACGTCTGTAATCCCAGCACTTCTGGAAGCTGAGGTGGGTAGATCACTTGAGGTCAGGAGTTCGAGACCAGCCTGGCCAATATGGTGAAACCCTGTCTCCAATTAAAAAAATACAAAAATTAGGCCAGGTGCAGTGGCTCACACCTGTAATCCCAGCACTTCAGGAGGCCGAGGCAGGTGGATCACGAGGTCAAGAGATCGGGACCATCCTGGCCAACATGGTGAAACTCTGTCTCTACTAAAAATATAAAAATTAGCTGGGTGTGGTGGTGCGCACTTGTAGTTCCAGCTACTTGGGATGCTGAGGCAGGAGAATCGCTTGAACCCAGGAGGCGGAGGTTGCAGTGAGCTGAGATCGTGCCACTGCACTCCAGCCTGGGTGACAGAGCGAAACTCTCTCAAAACAAAAAAACAAACAAACAAGAAAAAAAAAACAGTTAAATTATGAAGTGACAACATCATTGTAAAAAATTATAACAATATGGAAAGTATATCTAGTGAAAATTTAAAGGTAAGCATTCCTTACCCATTACCCTAGTTTCTATCTCTCTTTTCAGAAGTAGCTATTAACAATTTGGTGTTTGGTGGTCCTTTCCAGACTCTGTGTGTGTGTGTGTGTGTGTGTGTGTGTGTGTGTGGTGTGTGTGGTGTGTGTGTGTGTTACAGGGTAGGGATGGAATGTCTCTGTGTATGGGAGTCTGTGTGTGTGTGTGTCTTCGTGGATATATCTGAGTATGTGTATTTAAAACACACTCAGCCCAGGTGTAATGGCTCGTGCCTGTAATCCCAGCACTTTGGGAGGCTGAGGCAGGCAGATCACTGGAGCTCAGGAGTTCAAGACCAGCCTGGGCAATATGGGGAAGCCCAAAAATACAAAAAATTAGCTGGGCATGGTGGTGCAGGTCTGTGGTCCCAGCTACTCAGGAAGCTGAAGTGGAAGGATTGCTTGAGCCTGGGAGGTGGAGGTTGCAGTGAGCTTTGATTGTGCCACTGCACTCCAGCCTGGTGACAGAGGGAGACCTCATCTCAACAACACCATCACCACCACACTAGGAAAAATGGGATCTGAATACATGTACTGTTCTTTAATTTTTTTTCAATTAAAAAGACTCCCTTTCTTGGCTGGACACGGTGGCTCACGCCTGCAATCTCAGCACTTTGGGAGGCCGAAGCAGGCAGATCACGAGGTCAGGAGTTCAAGACCAGCCTGGCCAACATGGTGAAACCCCATCTCTATTAAAATTACAAAAAATTAGCCGGGCATAGTGGCAGGCGCCTATAATCCCAGCTACTTAGGAGGCTGAGGCAGGAGAATCTCTTGAACCTGGGAGATGGGGGTTGTAGTGAGCCGAGACCGGGCCATAGCACTCCAGCCCGGGCAACAGAGCGAGACTGTATCTCAAAAAAAAAAACCAACAATCTTTTCTTGTTGGTTTTATAAATAAACCTTTCTTTTTCAGACAGCTGCCTTGTGCAATCATTTACCTTCACCCCAAGTACCTCAAGTCTTTAGGGAACTGGCCTGCCTAGACCAGCCAGCAAGGGGGAGAGTCAGCTCCTGCCTCAAGAACTCAGGGCCTTGCGGCTAAGGTGGGCACACGCCTTTGAAGCGCTTCCCTGTTCCCACAAAGCAGTTCACTGGCTCCAGTCACAGAATCACTGGCCCCAGCACTATCCTTAAGAACCTCGTGCTTAAGGCCAGGCTTGGTGGCTCACACCTGTAATCCCAACACTTTGGGAGGCCGAGGAGGGCGGATCATGGGAAACCCCGTCTCTACTAAAAATACAAAAATTAGCTGGGCATGGTGGCACGCATCTGTAGTCCCAGCTACTTGGGAGGCGGAGGCAGGAGACTCGCTTGAACCTGGGAGGTGGAGGGTGCAGTAAGCCAAGATCACACACTGCACTCCAGCCTGGCGATGAAGTGAGACTATCTCAAAAAAAAAAAAAAAAAGAGCCTTGTGGTTGATGAACTGGGGGAGTGTTCATAACATAAAGAAGACCCCCCCATTAGGGTGTGGCCCCAAAGCACATGCTGGGCAGAGCCCACAGTGGTTCACTGACAGCCTCAGGGCTTGCCAGAAATCTGACCCACCCCTCCCCTCAGCTCCGTCTCAGCACCGTGTCGGCCTGCTGCCGCCAAGACAGGATCCAGGTGGTTTGCTGGGGCCCAAACTCTGAACACAGAGAGCTGAGATGCTCACATTGCACTGAGCCTGGCTTACTCGGTTCACCTCTCTGAACTTCGGTGTCCTCACCTGTGCAATGCGGACAGTAACACTGGCGAAGATCAAGAGGGAAAAAGCCGTAGCCAAGGACCTGACACAGTACCTGCGTATAAGGTATTCCACTTTGTTTCAGGAAAGATTCCAAGTGGCTTGTACGAATATATGGCTATAATAAAACGCATATATGAAAAGTAAGGAGGAAGAAGAAACCTAGGGTGAGCCAGGAATCAGTCCAGCTTGAGAAGTAGACGTGATTATAACTTACCATTATTGGGCCACAAATTTGGCTCTGAACTTCCTCGTGGCCAAAGCAAAAAAGGGCAAATGGATAGTTATCCCCTAGAGGCATGTTAAAATGGCAGTTCACTTGCTTGGGAAATATGAACCACTCTGATGCTAAGGTGAGGGTTTTCTCTTTTGCATCCTTAAACAGGGGATGGTGTGATAGAAGGAGTATCCTCCTCTGTGGCATCTGTGAAGTGTAGGCCACCCCTTCTCACCTCTACTCTCCATGTAGCCTGCTGGCATCACCCCAAGCCCAAGTCAGAAAAAGCAATTGTTGCTGGGAAAGTAGTTTTGAAGTATGTTCGTGTGTTTCTCTCTTTCTCAGTTCTGTATATTTGCCTCTCTCCCCAGCGTCATTTTCAAGAAGAATGACCTGAGGAGGATTGGGATTGTTACAGCAAGAATGTCAAGAGAAGGAAAAAGTCCTTATGCAGCCGGTGACATCCAAGGCACAGAGGCAGGATAGTGGAGTTTGCAGCATCTAGAGGTCAAGCTTTGACAAGAGAAAGGTCTGTTGTTCAGGCTAGAGTGCAGTGGCGCGGTCTCAGCTCTGCCCCCTCCGCCTTCCAGGTTCAAGCAATTCTCCTGCCTCAGCCTCCAAGTAGCTGGGCCTACAGGTGCCTGCCACCACGCCTGTCTAATTTTTTGTACTTTTAGTAGAGATGGCGTTTCACCCTGTTGGCCAGGCTAGTCTCGAACTCCTGACTTCAAGTAATCCTCCTGCCTTGGCCTCCCAAAGTGTGGGATTACAGGAGTGAGCCTCCATGCCTGGCCTAATTATTAATTTTTATAATAACCCAGAAAGGCATCTGTGAACCATGAGCCCCAACACTTCTTTTCCAATATCCAACCACTTAATCATGGTTTTAGCTAGGTCAGCGTAACAGTCCCATAAGCTCAGAAGTGGAGATCAGTGAAGGCCTTTATCAGCCATTCCTGGGGGCAAAGGCCAAGTTCTCTGGGAGCAGCTGGTGGTGTGAGAACCAATAATATTCTCTAAGAATCTCAGAGGCCTTTGCTGTATATCAGAGCTGGGCCTCATGCTATGCCCTTTCCTGGCATGAGTCATTTTTTACCTTTGTGTTATTTAGCTGCAGTTTTCAAAGCTCTTTTGCAAGACAGGATACCAGATTCCCAAACAACACTATAACTAGACTGGGTAGATATTGTTCTCATGGAGAAAATAATGATTCAGAGAGGGAAGTGACCTATCCAAGGTCACACAGACACAAGGACGTCTGTCCTCTGAACGTGACCCCATCCCTGGGCACCTCCCAGCTGGAGGAATCCCTGGAGGAATATTAATTTAACCCAGGATCCGTGGGTGTGTTTGGGGGCTGTCCATACATCCTCTGAAAGTGCCAACAGCATTTGGGGCATTTGTCTGAGAGTCCATAGAGCTCATCACATTCTTTTTGCTGCCAAACAGTAAGAACAGCAACTTTCGAATAAGTGGTCCAAAGTCCTACTGTGCAGCAGTCACCCACATCTGTGCCCACCTAATGGGGCCTCCTTTCTTTGGGTTCTGGGGTTTGCAGGGCACAGTCATGACCCAGAGCTTGATCAGGCCAGGGAGCTTGCTGCCCTCAAATGTTTGGCTGCCATTGAATCTGGAGCTGTCTAGGCAGCACATACCATGCCAGGAGAGCTGGGTCTGACCAGACACTGCCTTTGGAGGGCACAGGCAGCTTCCTTCCAAGAGGGCGGATATGACCGAGGCAGGTTCAGACACAGCCACGCCTCTGGATAGCTCTGCCCTCAACTAGAGTCTCACATGGCACTGCGCCCTTAAGTTCTACTTCTTCATCTGTAAATGAGAAATACTAGTACCCATTCATAGCTCTCCTATACACTGGTGTGAACTAGCCAGAAAATATAACACAAAGAATTTCCACTTACAATAGCAAAGCCAAGGAATGAAGTGTACAGAAACTGTGCAATACTCATAATGAAAAATTTCTGAATGACACTGAGGGAAATTAAATAAAAGGCAAAAATACCACACCAACAACTCAACATTGTAAAATGCCATTTGCCCAAATGTATGAGTCTTATGCAATTCTAATAAAAAATATCTAAGGTTTATTTTTAATGTGACAAAATGAATTCACCTGGAAATAAATTATGTGTGAATAGAATCATAAAATTTCTGGGAAAAAGGGACGGGGTGGTTCTGCATTCTCAGACAGTAAAATACATTTTAAAGCTTCAGTGATAAACAAAACACAAAAACAGTGTGAAATGGAAACAAGACAGGCAGCTCAATGGAAAAGAAGAGAAGGCCCAGCAGCAGATCCTACGTATAACAAGAAATTGGTAGTGTATGTTGAATGGGATATTCAAATCAGTAATAGAAAGATTTATTATTTAATAAATGATGTTGGAATAATATGAAAAAACAAAGCTACTAGCCTGGGAAACATAGCAAAATCCCATCTCTACAAAACACACACACACAGAAGAAAAGTTAGCTGGACATGGGTGCGGTACCTGCGGTTCCAGCTCCTTGGGAGGGTCAGGCGAAAGGATCACCTGAGCCCAGGGAGGTCAAGATTGCAGTGAGCTGAGATCTTGCCACTGCACTCCAGTCTAGGTGACAGAGTGAGACCTTGTCTTTAGAACAAAAAATAAGAAAGAAAGAAAGAAAAATAAAGCTAGATTCCTACTTCATCCCAAGTTAAACTCACAATCTTAGTTTCTTCCTAAGTAAGAGGTGATAAAAATGGTTCCCTTATCATAATTGTAGGGGTGAAGTGAGATTATGCATGAGAAATTCTTAGCCCAATGTCCAGCTCACAGTCTTCACTCAGTATTATCTCATATTATTATTAGTGTTATGATTAGTCCAGATGAATTATAATCTAAACATCTAATGGCAAAATCGTAACATTACTGAAAGTTTAGGCAAATACTTCCCTGATCTCAAGGTGGGAATGGTTTTCATTGAAGCAAAGGAAGAAACCACCCAAGCAGGGTGTACCAACAACCTTAAAATGTCTTTATCCTTTGACCCAGCAATTCCACTTTTATGAAGTTTATCCTAAGTATGTTCTCGGATAAATGTGCAAAGATGTTTCTGCAAAAGTGGCTATTGAATGTTTTTTATAAGAGCAAAAAATAGGAACAACTTGAGTGTCAAAAAAGGAATGGTTAAAAAACTTTTAGGCTGGCCAGAGTGGCTCATGCCTGTGATTCCAGCACTTTGGGAGACTGAGGAGGGCAGAGCACTTGAGGTCAGGAGTTCAAGGCCAGCCCGGCCAACATGGTGAAACCCCATCTCCACTGAAAATACAAAAATTAGCTGGGCATGGTGGTGGGCACGTGTAATCCCAGCTACTCAGGAGGCTGAGGTAGGAGAATCACTGGAACCCAGAAAGCAGAGGTTATAGTGAGCTGAAATCACGCCAGTGCACTCCAGCCTGGGTGACAGATAGAGTTTCTGTCTCAAAAAACAAACAAAATTTTTGTTCAACCACACAATGGACTATGCTGCCACTAAAAATTAAAAATAATCTTACCAGTTGGGCACGGTGGCTCACACCTATAATCCCAGCACTTTGGAAGGCCAGGGCAGACAGATTATTTGAGGCCAGGAATTCAAGAGCAGCATCGGCAACATAGTGAAACCCCCATCTCTCTAAAAATACACAAGTTAGCTGGGCATGGTGGCACACACCTGCAGTCCCAACTACTCAGGAAGCTGAGGCATGAGAATCGCTTGAGCCTGGGAGGTGGAGGTTGCAGTGAGCCAAGACTGCACCACTACACTCCAGCCTAGGAGACAGAGCGAGACTCTATCTCAAAAAAGTAAAAATAAAAAATCTTACTGAACATTAATTGATTGATTGGGAAGAAATACTTAGATAAAAGTACTAACCAGGGCACAAAATAGTATATATTGCATGACATCTTAAAGATACCAAAATATACACCAAAATGGTTACTTCTGTGTGGGGGAGTAACTTAGTTCTTTTTCTTTATTCTTTCCAAACTCACTATAATAAATCTGCTTATATTACATTTCTACCAAATTTAATAGTGATTTTTTTTTCTCTGAGACATGGTCTTGCCTCGTTGCCCAGGCTGGAGTGTGGTGGCATGATCTTGGCTCACTGCAGCCTCAACTTCCCAGGTTGAATCAAACCTCCCACCTCAGCCCCTCGAGTAGTTGAGACTACAGGCACATGGCACTCCACCAGGCTAATTGTTGTTGCTGTTGTTGCTTTGTAGAGACAGGGTTTCACCATGTTGCCCAGGCTGGTCTCAAACTCCTGGGCTCCAGTGATCTGCCTGACTCGGTCTTCCAAAGTGCTGGGATTACAAGTATGAGTCAGCCACCACACCCAGCCTTCACAGAGATTTTAAAAGTTTATTTTGCAATTAAAAAAAATTGGGGTCTGGGCTGGGTGGCTCATGCCTGTAATCTCAGGGCTTTGGAAGGTTTGGAAGGCTGAGGTGAAAAGATTGCTTAAGGCCAGAAGTTTGAGGCCAAAGTGAGCTATAATCTTGCCACTGCACTTCCAGCCTGAGCAACAGAGCAAGACCTTGTCTCTCTCTCTCTAAAAAAAGTAAATATTGGTATATTTCCAGATAATTTGTGCATTTAACAGTCAATTATTGAGCAGAGGTTTTACAAAAGATACTCCTTTTTTTTTTTTTGTCAGAGTCTCGCTGGAGTGCAGTAGCACAATCTTAGCTCTCTGTAACCTCTGCCTCCCAGGTTCAAGCAATTCCCCGCCTCAGCCTCCTCAGTAGCTGGCACTACAGGCACACGCTACCATGCCCAGTTAATTTTTTTTTTTTTCAGTAGAGATGGGGTTTCACCATGTTGGCCAGGCTGGTCTTGAACTCCCAAACTCAGGAGATCCACAGGCCTCCCAAAGTGCTAGGATTACAGACGTGAGCCACCACACCCGACCTGCGAAAGATACATCGCATACTTGTTTCTCAAACTGGGGTAAATCTGTGGCTTCTGCTAATAGGTCAACACGAGAACATGTGCACAATTGACTAATCTTCCCCTCGACATTACTTTTATATGAAAACAAATCCAAATGAATTATAAGAGAAATTTGAAATGCTTATGATTTCTTTTTTCAGATATAGCAAGAGACCAGGCAGCCACCAACCCCCAGATGGCGGCTGCTTCAGGCAGATCCCTGTCCATGAGCTCTGCCTTAGCTGCTTTGGAGAGGAGGAGGGGCCTCCTGCGAGCCCAAGGCACTGCAGTGACATTTGTCCCCATACCTGGGGAAGCGGTCAGTGGAGTCTTATGTTTTCTTGAAGTTAAAAGTCTCAGGTGTCACAAGTCCCCAGAGCCAAAGATTCCCTCAGGTGGAGCCTTGCTTCCCAGAAGTCTCCAAAACAAACAGCAGTAAGTAAATGAGACGAGACGCGAGAAGCTGGCAGGCAGGCCGCTTGGGGCAGGATGCAGGGCTCGGGGTGGAGGAGCCCAGAAGAGGCTGAGGGCTCCCAGCACAGCAGCCTGCTGGGGCAGCTCCCTTCCAAGGACCTCACGCTCCCCTCAGCAGCTGGTGCCTCTGGGCAGGACAAGGTGCACAAAATGGGAATGCAGACTGCCTGGGTGAAACTTGGCAGGGTCTGGGAGCAGGCTGGGCTGGCAGGAATGCTGGGAGGCTGGCAAATTCTGTGCAGGGAGAGGTGGAGCTCACACCAGCAGCCTGCAAAATGCCAAGGCCTAGGGTGCCAACCATGGGGTATCTCACCAGGGCAACCTGTGTCCCAGGCTGCTCAGGGGTGCCAGGAAACAGAAGCCCAGGGTCCGAGCCTTGGCATGTCTCACTCTTTCTGGGCCTCTGAGTCCATGGATGTTAGCCCACACCCAGGAAGGAGGCTCACCGTTCAGGGACGTGGGAGGGGCTGTGGCAGGGAACTTCCCACAAGCTCTCCCTGTTCTCACCATGGGCTGCAGCCTTGACCTTGGCTTTGCTTATGAGGGAGACAGTGAGGAAAGCCTTCCAGCAGAGCGGACACGTCGGGGAGGCCATAGGACAGCCAGCATTCATGGAGCCTTTACTCCAGGGCAGACCCTGGAATAGCTGCAGACATGCATTCTCTCACATTTCTCGTCACAATTGCTGGATTATCTCTATTTCACAGGTGAGGAAACTGAGGCTTGGAGATAGAGGATGGTCACACAACTAGTGAATTGCTAGCTGGGGATGGATGGATACACACCCACATCCACCAGATTCCTGAGCCAGGCACCTCTGCTGTCCCAGCTCTGGGTCATTATGGAGCCCACCCCTAGGCCCAGCCACTGCAACCCTCCAGGCCCTTCTCAACCCAAAGGCCCCTTGTGCTCACTGCCTTGCATCCTTGATCAGTTTCCAGGAATCTGCCCAGTTTCCTCTCCTTGAGAAAGCTGTCACTCCCCTCTCTGGCTAGGACGTGGCTGAAGGTGAAATGCTGACCTCCCCTCTTCTGCCTCCAACACAGGCTCAGGGCTTCTCCTCCCTGCTTCCCTGGGTTGGTTTTCCTCTGGAAAGTCAGGTAAGTGTTCACCAAAATAGCAAGCATGAGTTTACAAAAGTTCTAGAACCAAGATGAGTTCTCATACCCGCTCCCTGGTTGGTGGTCCCTGACTGCCACTGAGAAGGACATTGGAAACTCAGGTGGAATCTGAACTCTACATTTATTTCTGAGAGCTGAGTTTATTAAGACCCCCGCTTTTACCCCCACTGGATTCTTTCCTTCTCCTAGTCCCTTTATCTGATCTACTCTAGTGGCCAGAGGTGGTGAAGGCAGGAGGGCTCGCCGTTTCTTGGGTGGGCTGTTTGCTTCTCTGTGATTTTCCATTCCATCCTATCCCAGTCTCCACCTGTTCCCAAGGAAGCCAAAAATGGAGCATTTGATTTGCGTGTTTCAGAGTCTCTTATCTTCGCATGACCAATGCCCAGACCCTAATTGACCCTAGAGATGAAAGCTGTCTCAGGATCCATCCAGTAGACCATACCTTAAAAACGTGGAAAATTGGAGCCTACTGTTTTTGTTTTCAAAGCTAAGTCAAGGGTTCAAAACAATAAATCTTTCTTTATGCAGGAGGAGCAGTGCATGTGGCTATTAGCCCATAGCTGCTGAGCCACTGGATTTCACCCACAGCTGTGTGTGGGTCAGCAAGGTGGCAGCTTAGAGATGCAAAAGTGGGAAAGGATCTGGGCATGGTGGCTCACGTCTGTCATCCCAACACTGTGGGAGGCCAGGGCGGGAGGATCACTTGAGCCCAGGAGTTCGAGACCAGCCTGAGCAATATGGTGAGACCCCCCATCTCTACAATTTTTTTTTTAAACTAAAAAATAAGTGAGAAGGGAAACTCCATTTCACAGAGTTGTTGAGTGAATTAACTAGACAACACCTATGCCATTCCTGGTATGTGTATGTGGAAAACACCGAATACATGTTAGCTGTGATGATGCTGTGGAATCATGACACTTTGGGGCTTCTGACATTCACTGAACGATATAACAATGTTCACCAGATGGAGAAGCGCCATGGACGAGGCCCCATGCAGGGCACCAAGGAGCCAGTGGTGGCAAGATGTTGCCCTGACTTAGGGAGTCCAGTGTGAAGACAGACAATAAACAAGTAACTGCACATGGTAGGCACTCAATAAATATTTACTGCAATATATAAATACAAAGTACATGTATGATGATTTTTTGATGGGAATACGCTGTTAAATCAAGTTTAGTCTAAAGCTACATCTTTACATATTTAAGTTCGGCCTAACGGTTTCTCTGTACATTGTGAACTCTAATAAGCGGAGGTGTAAACTGACTGTCGCCCGCACCTGTGCCAGTCACTGAGTTTTGGCCAATCAAATGTAGCCAACTGTTCGAATCATGTTCAAATAAGGCAAAACCGAGCTGTAACCAGTCCAGCTGTTTCTGTACCTCACTTCCATTTTCCGTATGTCACTTTCCTCTTTCTGTCCATAAATTTTCTTCCACCACGTGGCTGCACTGGAGTCTCCGAATCTGCTGTGATTTGGGGGCTGCCCAATTGGCGAATCGTTCATTGCTCAATTAAACTCCTTTAAATTTAATTTGGCTGAAGTTTTTCTTTTAACAGTGCAAAGTGCTATGTGGGTGAACTTGGGGGTGAAATCCAGCCCAGGCCTCCCTGGGGAGGTGATGCTGAAGGAGAGTCTCAGGATGAGAAGGATTTAGCCAGGGGCTTCGCAGCAACTTTGGCCATTTTCCAAGAGCTCAGTTGGTCTAAAGGGTTGGTCTTGGTTAGGAGGGTAGACCGTTCAAATGTACCTCAATGGACATATGGATTTTAAAAATGTGGTATATACATGCAATGCAGTATTATTCAGCCTTAAGAAAGTCTGACGTTTGTGGCAACATGGATGAACCCGGGGGACTTTATGTTAAGTGAAATAAGCCAGATACAGAAAAACAAATACCATATGATCTCACTTACATGTGAAATCTAAAAAATCGAACTCATAGAAGCAGAGAGTAGAATTGTTGTTGCCAGGGGCTGAGGGGAGGGAAAATGGGACATGTTGGTTGAAGGGTTCAAAGTTTCAGTTATACAATATGAATACGTTGTGGGAATGTACTGTACAGTGTGGAGACTGTAGTTAACAATTCTGTATTATATATGGAAAATTTGCTAAGAGGATTTTATTTTTGAGATGGAGTCTCACTCTGTTGCCCAGGCTGGTGTGCAATGGCATGATCTTTGCTCACTGCAACCTCCGCCTCCTGGGTTCAAATGATTCCCCTGCCTCAGCCTCCTAAGTAGCTGGGACTACAGGCATATGCCACCACGCCCTGCTAAATTTTTGTATTTTTCGTAGAGATGGGGTTTCACTGTTTTGGTCGGGCTGGTCTCGAACTCCTGACCTCGTGATCCATCTGCCTCGGCCTCCCAAAGTGCTGGGATTACAGGCGTGAGCCACTGTGCCTGGCCCAGGAGGATAGATCTTATGTGTTCTCATCTCTCTCACACACACAAAGAAGAAAATGGTGATTGTGTGAGGTGATGGATATGTTAATTAGCTTGATGGCAGTGATCATGTCATAATGTTTACATATATCAAAACATCAAGTCGTACACCTTAAATATACACAATGTTTATCTGTCAATTTTTTCCCAATAAAGCTGTTTCTGTTTTTTAAAAAAGAGTTCAAAGTTCTAATACCTAAATTACTTTTCCAGGCCTGGTTAATTCTCATTCTTTTTCCAGTAACTTTTAGTAGAAGGAAGGACAGTCTTCCTCCCCCCTTCCTAATCCTCCCCTCCACCCTAGCCCCATCCCAATACAGCGGCTTTGACGAGTTCTGCTCTGAAGCACCCAGTGGTCAACAAGCACCAAGAATCCTGACCCAGCCCGGCATTATCTCCTGGCAGGCTTGCTTTTCACCAAGGCCTCCTGGCCCTCACATGTTCCAGTTATTTTTTCTTGCCTTCAAAGCTTGTAGTGATCAGAGGTATTAAACTCTGGAGCCAACAGCTACCATTTGTTGAGCAAGATCTCATGCATGTTTGTAGCAGCCCTGTGAGAGAGGTTCCGCTATTATCAGCCTGATTTACAGAACAGAAAAGTCACTTGCCTGAGGTTACACAACCAGCGGAGAGGCTAAGATTCCGATTCACACCTCTGATTCCCAAATGCTTGGGTTTAACCCCCGAGCTGCCTGTCTCTTGGCAGACCCAGTGGATCAATCTGCTAAAGTTGACCTGAGGAATTCCCTCCTTCACCTCTGAGCTTATATCCAATCATCGCCCTTCAAGTTTTCATCACTCCTGAGATATTTCCCTTTAAAGACAACTGACTCACAGACCCATGGAGTCAGAAGTTTAAGTCGTACTGACAGATCAATAAGTCACCAAGAGTGGACGTAGAGTCCCGTCTTGCAAGAAACCCCAAGAACCAGCAGGTCTCTCTGCTCCAGTGCCCCAGGGCCCCTTGTCAGTCATGGCCAGGGCTGAGGCAGGCAGAAATCAGCCTGAAAAAAGCATGGAAAACAGTGTTGAGAGCCATGATCGGGGTGGGTCCAGCGGGCTGCTTCCTGGCATGCTGATCTATAACCAGGGCTCAAACATCACTGCAGCGAGTGCGGAACCAGATAACTTAGTTTCTATGCATGTCTCTTCTCAACTGTGTTGTGAAACTTGGTGTAGCTTCTGCCAAAGAAAACACAGCCATTGAGTAGGAATAAAATATATGTTTGTCCCTGGTCCACTCAATTCTGTTGAAAGTGTTCTCACAGACTGCCTGGTACAACTTTTCCTGAAGTGGCCTGTGCCGCGACAGGAGCTGTTTCCAGGAAATAAATGGTTTAGTAGCTGAATTTAAAACACTTTGATGGATTGGGTGCGGTGGTTAATGTCTGCAATCCCCACACTTTGGGATGCCAAGGTGGGAGGATCGCTCGAGTCCAGGAATTGGAGGCTGCCGTGAGCTATGATTGCACCACTGGTGAAGCCTGAGTGGCAGAGTGAGACTCTTGTCTTTAAACAAAAAAAATTGCTGGGTGCGGTGGCTCACGCCTGTAATCCCAGCACTTTGGGAGGCTGACGCAGGTGTATCACCTGAGGTTGGGAGTTCGAGACCAGCCTGACCAACATGGAGAAACCACGTCTCTACTAAAAATACAAAATTAGCAGGGCATGGTGGTACATGCCTGTAATCCCAGCTACTTGGGAGGCTGAGGCAGGAGAATCGCTTAAACCCAGAGGAGGAGGTTGTAGTGAGCCAAGATCCTGCCACTGCACTCCAGCCTGGGCAACAAGAACAAAGCTCTGTCTTAAAAAAAAAATTAAGGCCAGGCACAGTGACCCATGCCTGTAATCCCACCACTTTGGGAGGCCAAGCCAGGCGGATCACCTGAGGTTAGAAGTTGGAAATCAGCCTGGCCAGCATAGCATGGTAAAACCTCGTCTCTACTAAAAATATAAAAATTAGCCGGATGCGGTGGTGTGTGCCTGTAATCCCAGCTACTGAGGAGGCTGAGGATGGAGAATCACTTGAACCCAGGAGGCGGAGGTTGGACTGAGCCGAAATCATGCCACTGCACTCCAGCCTGGGTGACAGAGCAAGACTCCATCTCAAAAAATATATATATTTAAAACTTAAAAGAGGGCTGGGGACGGTGGCTCACGTCTGTAATCCTAGCACTTTGCGAGGCCGAGGTGGGTGGATCACCTGAGGTCAGGAGTTCAAGACCAACCTGGCCATCAGGGTGAAACCCCAGCTTTTAAAAAAAAACTTAAAAGAAAACAAAACCCCTTCAATGTGTCTCCTGCTGTGAGCAGTGTTGGTCGTGTACTGCATTAGCCAAGGGAGGGCTAGGCTGCAGTCATGAAGAGATGCAATACTGATAAAGGGCAGGGAACAGCAAACTTTCTGTAAAGGGCCAGAGAGTAAATAGTTTAGGTTTCTCAGGTCTTATGTTCTCTGCTGCAAATGCTCCACTTGGTCTTTGTAGAGTGAAAGCAGTCATCAATGATGTGTAGATGAATAATCGCAGATGTGTTCCAATAAAATGCTATTTACAAAAATAGGCAGTGTGAGTGTTTGCCCAATCCTGCTGCAGCTTAAAGATGACAATTTGTCTTCTATGTAACAATGGTGAAGTGAGTGGCCCTAGTTTTGGGGGCAGTTGTTTAGGGCCCAGGTCCCTTCCATTGCAAAGGAGGCTGGGAGATGTGGTCTAGTTGTGTGTCCAGGAAGAGAGAACAACAAATGTTGGCAGATGGTCCACGGTCTCTGCTTCCCTGCCAGCTTCCATTGTCCCTGCCCCTTCTCACTGCCTCCATTTTTTGTACAGGTGTCCAGCCTGCCCTGCTCCCTGACCCCTCTGCTCGTCTGCCTCCCCCAGAGCCCCTGTCCCGATGGTGCAAGGGAGGTTGACTCTACTCCTTCAGTGGGGTTGGCCTGATGGGTCTAAAGGTCATCGCAGGCCTTTAGTCACAGTGATTGGGGCAGGCACCTGGACCTGAGCCCAGCAGTACAGAGCATGCTTCCTGGACAAATGAATGATTCAGGAGTGAGAGATATGACCCTAATGAGACGGTTGTTTGTTAGTGGTATCTGGGAAAGAAGTGTCCTTTCCCTTAAAAGAGAGTCTTTCTCTTCAGTGGGATGTGGTGGCAATTCTGGGGCTACTATAGCCATTTTTTTTAAAAAAACAAACATAACATTTATCATTTAACCCCCTTTTTTTTTTTTTTTTTTTTTTTGAGGTGGGAGCTCATCATATTGCTCAGGCTGGTCTTGAACTCCTGGCACAAGTGATCCTCCTGCTGCAGCCTCTGGAGCAGCAGGGACTGCAGGCACACACTACTACACCGGCCATATACATCGCATGTTGTTTATCCATTTATCCACTGATGGACATAGACATTACCTCCATCTTTTTGGGCTGCAGCTTAAATTCTTTTTAATTCTGCTTTTAATTTTAACTCTGCTCCTCTAAGATGAGCCAGCCTGTGCATGAAGCAAGGCTTGAAGGAAAACACTGCTGCATGGATTGCTGGGCCACTGGACTGCACTGCTTTGACGCTGGCCCTCCCACATCCTGCGGATTTGTGGATCTGTGAAGCAATGAGTACTTCATTGTTGAATTGAGGTTTAGGTCTCTTAGAGCCATGAGCCACCTAATTGATGGATCTTCAGAGAAGTAGCCCAGTTTAAAAAACTATAGAAGAAAACAAAAATGAACAGAACCGCAGAAAAGTGGGAATTATTTTGCTGATGAAAAAAATTTAACTATGTTTTGCAGCAATTTTAAAGCAAGATTTTGTAACTCTACCTATGTGAGTTACTTCTTTCCTGATTTGTGTGTGACTAATCTTAAGAATGGTGGAAAAACAGAAAAGAAAGACAAATTTGATTAGGTTAAAATGTTTTGTTATATCCAATGTATGTCATAAATCCTTTATTTCCACCTTTAAAGAAAGATTTTTATTGCCTGGGTGCTACGGCTCACGCCTGTAATCCCAACACTTTGGGAGGTCGAGGCGGGCAGATCACAAGGTCAGGAGATAGAGACCATTCTGGCCAATGTGGTGAAACCCTGTCTTTACTAAAAATACAAAAATTTAAAAAAGACTTTTTTTTTTGAAACGGAGTCTCTCTCTGTTGCCCAGGCTGGAGTGCAGTGGCACAATCTCAGCTCACTACAACCTCTACCTCCCAGGTTCAAACGATTCTCCTGCCTCAGCCACCACCCCCAGCTAATTTTTGTATTTTTAGAAGAGACATGGTTTCACTATGTTGGCCGGGATGGTGTCAATCTCCTGACTTCATGATCTGCTCACCTTGGCCTCCCAAAGAGCTGGGATTACAGATGTGAGCCACCCCACCATGCCGGGCCTAGAAAGGCTTTTATTGAAAGAAAAAGCTGGGTTTCCATATACTGACTCTGAATAAATGCTGTGTGGATATGTGGAGACGGAGAACCAAATTATAAGCCTTCCCAGGGCTTTCGCATGTCCCCATCTGCCTCAACTGATGGATAAGCTAGAGGTTGGTATGTGGAAGTCCTCCTCCGAGCTACGGCACCATTTGGTAGAAAATGTCCTGAACCGAATGGCAACTCTTGGATTTTCCCCGGCTGAGCGACCCTGGGACTATCTAACTGCTCTGGGCCTCTATTTCCTCATCTGTATAATGGGTTTCTTAATAGCTGCCCTATCTACTCTGCAGTGTTCGTAGTGAATGAGAAAAGACTGAAACTGAAAAGGGCTCTGAAGACTTAAGGTTCCTGGGGGCAAAATAATAAGCCATTTTTTAATGCAAGTTTGGCAGCCTGGGAGAGGGTGGTAATCACTCTCACAAAAAGCTAGGCTAGCCTTCTTATAGTTATTATTTATTTTGAGACGGTCTTACTCTGTCACTCAGGCCAGACTGCAGTAGTGTGGTGCCATCCTAGCTCACTGCAGTCTCAGCCTCCTGGGCTCAAGTGACCCTCCCAGCTCAGCCTCCCTACTCCTAAAAGTGGGACCACAGGCATGTGAACTCACCCGGGTAATTTTTAAATTTTTTGTAAGGATGGGGTCTCACTATGTTGCCCAGGCTGGTCTTGAACTCTTGAGGCTAGCCCTATTGACCATATAGTATGGAAGCTCAGGCTGCTGGGCCTGGCCGTGGTCAAGCTCCCTGGAAATCAGCTCCGGAATGCCTGTGGCAGCAGCCAATCTTGCGTGTGTCTTCAGGGAGGAAGGTATGAATTTCTTTCCCTTGATTCGGCTTGTAAAGAGCTGGATCCTGATGCTGGGGCTTGCCTGCTCACAGACATTTCAGCTCCTACAGCTACCATGGGAGACGCTATCCTCATCTGACAGTGAAGTAACTGAGGCTCAGAGAGTGTACACACTCAGGGTCACACAGCTTGTCAGTGGCAGAGCCCAGATTTCAACCGAGAACCCTTGTCGTGGTCTCCAGAGTTCTCCCCAGTCTTCCACGCTGTCTTTGTCTCCAAGCTCTGGGCTCTTTCTCCTGCCATGTTCCTAGATCTCTGAGGGTTTCCTCCCTCTGCTCTCCAGTCTGTGGCCCTGGGCATTTTGGGGTGGGAGTTGGGTATCCAGGAGAGGAGCAGATCCTTATGAGTAGAGACAAGGCCCTCCAGGGACAAGTGTTAGCAGCTCTGGGCGCCACGGCTGCCTGTGCTCTTGCTCCTCACTCTTGCTCTGCCATGGGAGCTGCCCATGGAATAAACATTGATGCTGGAGAGGTTGAGGTCATGACAGTTTTTGAGTGAAGTAGTTTTCCATGTATTGATCCCAAAAGAATAGTCTCCCTGGGAGATATGTGTGTAGGTGGGAAAAGGACCTGGAAGTAAGAGCTGCTCATCTTCTATGGGTCCAGTGGATCATGGAGCCCTTGGCTTCAAGGGCAGGGGCACTACCTCATTCACTCAAGTGCCCAGAGCCTGCCAGATGGCCTGCTCCACAACTGGCTCTCAATACACATGCCTTAAACGAGTGAAGGATCGTCCCTGACCTCCTGTGCGCTCTGCATCTCCCAGCTCTCACGTGGTCCTGCTCATGGTCTCTCCTACATCTCCTGGGTCTAGTCTCCCACCCACTGACCTCCCGACCTGTCTGAGTTCATCTCTTCGTCTCCCTCCTCCTGCCCCACCCTATGGGCTGCTAAGGCACTAGGGCTGCTTGACGGGCATTGATAGTTAATCCTTGCAGGCTGACGTACCCCAATCCACAGTTGATAAAGCTGAGGCTTGGTGAGGCCAGGTGGCTCACCCAAGGTCACATGTAGGAAGTGGCTGGGCTGAGACACCAGCTCTCAATGGCTGAGCTCCTCACCTCCCGAACCCAAATCCAACTGCACAGCCCTTCCCCTAGAGACAGCTTCCCCTGGAAGCTTCCCAAGATAGAGGTGAGGGAACAGCCCGAGCTTCTCAAGCATGCTGCCAGCACTGAGCGTTCTCTAGCCAGGCACAGACCTGTGGCCTTGGCTGCATTCCCCATGTGGGAAGAGAGGCGCTGCAGGGCTGAGTGAGCTGCCAGCAGAGACCTTCTCTCCTGCCCAGCCGCAGAGATGGGCCCGCGCCTTGGAGCACAGCCCCACGAGGGCTGCCTCTCACTGTCTTCCTCAGGGACCTGGCCACATGGCTCCCTCTGGGTGGGGTGGGAGAGAGCGTTTTTCAGAGAACCTCCTCTGACCCATGACTCTGCAGCAGGATGGGGGAAAAAAATCCCAGGCCTGTAACAGAGCCTGTGGTTTCTTAGGGAAAACCACAGAAAACTCAAGCTTGGGATGGTGAACCCACAATCCCCACTGTGCAGGGTATGGCCGAAGGGTACCTTGGCTGCCAGCACTTTTCTTGGCACAAGACTCCACTGGCAGCACCTTCTGCTAGCAGCCATCAGTGCTTTTGCCAGGCAGTGCCCCCTGCACGGGATGGCTGTGCTGTTGGTGGCCCTTGCCAAGGGGACTCCATGACAAGAACAGGAAGGCGATGTGGGGTAACCTCCTTTAGCCTCTACTGACCAGTGGCCAGGTCAGGGAGGGGGAGGCTATGGTGGCTTAGATGCCACCGCAGCCTGAAGCAGCTCCTCCAACCTCAGCTCCTGGCTCACCCCTACTCACAGCCTTCCCACCCCAGCCTGGTGGGCGCCCTGTCCCTTCCAGGCCTCTGCGCCACAAGCCTGGCTGCGGGTGGCAGAGCGGCCACCATGAATTTCCAAGCCATGAAAATACACTGGGCTTAGATGCATGGCTTGGCAGTGGCCTTCCTGAGTAAGGCCCTGGGGGACCATGTGGAGCCTGGGAGAGAGTGTGGTTGTAGGGCTGTGCAGCAGACACTCACAGAAATCTCTGTTGGTGGGCTCACACAGAAACCTCTGTTGTGCTTTCCCCCTGAAGCCAAAGATGTACCCCAGCTATTAGCTCACTGGACAGTCTCCAGGAACTGGGCCCAATGCTGCTTCCTCCCGTAAAACAGAGCTATAAACTGTTGCTCCTGTCCTCCTCTGTCCACAGGCCCCAAGGCCCCCAGCAGGCATGCCTGCCAAGGCCAAGGTCAAACTTTGCCAGTGAATTCAGCAGTGGAGCCTCGGTAAGCTGCACTGTCGCCTCCTCTCTCCCCATCAGAGCACTGGAGGTTTGGAGGTCATTCCTCTCATTTTATTTTTTTTTGAGATGGAGTCTTGTTCTGTCTCTCAAGGCTGGAGTGTACTGCAACCTCCGCCTCCTGGGCTCAAGGAATTCTCCTGCCTCAGCCTCCTGAGTAGCTGGGATGATAGGCATGTGCCACTACACCCAGCTAATTTTGTATTTTTAGTAGAGACGGGACTTCACCATGTTGGTCAAGCTGGTCATGAACTCCTGACCTCAGATGATCCATCCATATCGGCCTCCCGAAGTGCTGGGATTACAGGCATGAGCCACTGCACCGAGCCTCCTCTCATTTTCAAATGGGGAGACTGAGGCTAGGCAGTGGGATGACTTTCAGAAGCCTTGCACCAGGTGCTGAATTATATACACTAGCTCCTGTGATCCTTAACCCCATCTCTAAAGCACATGTATCATTATGTTGCCTTTATAAGTGAGGAAACTGAGGCTCAGAGGGTCAGTTGATTTTCTAGAGTCACACAGGGTGAAGGGGTAGCATGGATTCCACCCCTGGCCAGTGGCATCCCTCTCCCTTCTCTGTTCCCTCCCCTTGGGGCCGTCATCTGAGTGCTCTGAGAATGAACCTGGACCCTGACAACAGATACCCTTCATCGAGTGCTGCAATCTGCAGAAGGGGTCGCAGTAGAGACGCTAGGAGGGTAACCCGGAGCCAGTCAGCGAGGCAGAGGGACTTTGGGTGAGTTATTTACCTCCTTAAGCCCCAGCCTCTTCATTGTTAAAGTAGGTCTAACAATCACACTCATGGTATAGGACTGTTGTAAAGATTAATGGGATCGTATAGGAAAGGGGTCGGTGCCTGGCATGGGTTTCTTGGGCCTCAACATGGGTGCTGCTATTGTTACTGTTATTGTTATCCCAAGACCTGAGGCTAGGCACCCTCCCTCTTGTCTTTCTTTCCTTCTTTCTCTTTCCTTCCTTCTTTCCTTTCTTCCTTCCTTCTTTCTTTCCTGTCTTCCTTCCTTCTCTCTCTCTTTCTTTCTTTCTTTCTTTCTTTCTTTCTTTCTTTCTTTCTTTCTTTCTTTCTTTCT
>NW_022436962.1:14663096-14781754 GCF_009761245.1 Sapajus apella | reverse complement strand
TTCCTTCCTTCCTTCCTTCCTTCCTTCCTTCCTTCCTTCCTTCCTTCTCTCTCTCTTTCCTATTCTTTCTTTCTTTCTGAGACAGGGTCTTGCTCCATCACCCAGGCTGGAGTGTAGTGGCGTGATCTCGGCTCACTGTAGCCTCAACTTCAGGGGCTCAAGCAATCCTCCCACCTCAGCCTCCCAAGTAGCTGGGACTACAGGCATGCACCACCATGCACAGCTAATTTTCACAGACATGAGGTTTCTCTATGTTGCCCAGACTGGTCTTGAACTCGTGATCCTTCTCTCTTGGCCTCCCAAAAATCCAACCTGTAATACTGGGATTACAGGTGCGAGGCAGAATGCCTAGCCACTCCTTCTCTTAATCTTCCCTTTCCCTTGCCCAGTGGTGACATCTCAGTTGCAAGGAGGCTTGGCTGTGAGAGACCGACCAAAAGTCAAGGGTTTGAAGCTGACTTCTATTTTATGTGTCTTCCCAGGCCTTTCTGGCTGAGCCTTCCTGGCCTCTACCTCGACCTCCCAACCCAGGAGCAAGTACGATCACTAAGGTTTCGGGACAAGGGTCTGCCTGCTGTCTCTGCTTAGCCTCCTCTGCTTCTCTTCTCGGCACTGGCTCTCTGTCTAGGGTTAGGAGAGGATGAGAGGATGCAGAGGATGAGGCTGGGGTTCACGCTCATGGGCGAGAGTTGCCTCCTCTGATTTGGACTCATAGGCAGTAGCCACGACCCAGCCAGCCCTATCCCAAGGAAGATCAAGGAAAAGCACAAAGGGCTTAGCTCACAGCTCCCTTTCCTGATGGGGCCAGAGAACCTACCTCCTGCCTCTGGATCCTCCAGCGAGTGCTTAGGACAGCGTTGATAACTTCCTCTCTTGCCACCCCTATCCCTGCACCCCGAAAGTCTCCTCAATTGTAGTGGAAGAAACAGTATGAAAGAAGGTGAGTTGACCGGGCCTAGGAGCATGACAGGCTGGCCTGGAAGAAGAGGTGCTTCTTTCCCTCTTCCCACTCTTTCAACAGCCTGCCTCTAGTGGCAACATGTATCAGGAAATTACTATTATTATTTCCATTCGAGATATAATTATAGTAGCTCCAAGAGCAAAGCCTCACACCCTTGGCACTGCTGGGGAACTTTGGCATGTAATTACATCGCACAGCCATCTTATCTCACCCCCTCCACTCTCCTCTCCTTGCCCTCCAGCCATGCTCCACCCCCACAGACATTTATGAGACTTCTCTGGCTCTGGGCCAGGAAGATCATTTTGACTCCCTCCCCACTCCCCAATGCCTCTGTAGGGCCCCCCTTTGGCTACATCCTTCACTGGGTCCAAACCCAGCAATCCCTTGGGGTTGAGCCCCGACAGCTGAGATCCCTGGTCTAGAAGTTCCTTGCTCTCGATTCTCAGCTGGGGTGCGGGTGGGGTACACAGAGCCCAGGCTGCGAAGGACCAGAGTCAATGGCTGGGCAGGCTTGAGGAGGTACAGGAACCTGGGTGTGCAGGGGCTTTGGAGTCAGGTCTCTGACTAGGGTTGCTTCTGGCAACTCCCTCCAGCTCCACAGTAGCCCAGGGCTGAGGGGGCAACCGATGTTGACCAGGCACTGAGATGGTCCTGGGGCCGGCCTCTGGCTAGGAAGCCTGGCTGCTGGCTCCTCTAGCAGCTGCCCAGTGCACAGGTAAGGCGGCTTGGTCACACGCTGGCTTCTGGGCCGTTAGTTGTGGCTGCAGGGTGTGGCTCCAGGGCTGTGAAGGTAAGCTGACAGCCTCTCCGCCCCGGGGTCCCTGCAGTGGTGATGCCCTAGCCTTGTTCTTCCGGAGGCGCTGAACTCATGAGACAGGCAGCGTGGGGAGGGCGCCTGCAGCCCTCTGCAGGAACACATCCCAGTCAGTGTTCCTGTGAAACCCGTTGAGAAGGGTATCCTGTGGCCACATGGCTCCCTCTGGGATTCTGAAGACGTGAGAATGGGCACAGCCCGTGGTCTCCCCATCAGCTACTCCCCTACTTCCCAAATTCTCATGACAAAATCACTTGAGACTTATGTCCTTGGCCCTCCTTCTTCTTTCCATTGAGTGCATTTCTTTTTTTTTTTTTTTTAATTTATATTTTATTATTATTTTTTGAGACAGGGTTGCCTGGCTGGAGTGCAGTGGACGATCTCAGCTCACTGCAGCCTCTGTCCCCCAGGTTCAGGTGATTCTCCTGTGTAGCTGGGGCTACAGGCGTGCGCCACCA
The DNA here is from genome assembly GCF_009761245.1 of Sapajus apella. Lineage (NCBI taxonomy): Eukaryota > Metazoa > Chordata > Mammalia > Primates > Cebidae > Sapajus > Sapajus apella. The sequence continues at coordinate 14,779,521 of NW_022436962.1, read as the reverse complement.
TGCCCGGCTAAGTTTTGTATTTTTAGTAAAGATGGAGTTTTACCATGTTGGCCAGGCTGGTCTTGAATTGCTGACCTCAAGTGATCCGCCTGACTCGGCCTCCCAAAGTGCTGGAATTACAGGCTTGAGCCAGTGTGCCAGGCCTAATTTTTGTTTTTCAACTTCTGTGGATACAAAGTTGGTATACATATATATGTATATTTATGGGGTATATGATAAATTTTGATCCAGGCATACATGTGTAATAACACAGGGTAGATGGGAACCCTTCCCCTCAAGTTTATCCTTTGTGTTATAAACAAGCCAATTATACACTTTTAGTTATTTTAAAATGTACAATTAAGTTCTTATTGACTACAGTCACCCTCTTGTGCTATCAAATACTAGATTTTATTCATTCTTTCTACTATTTTGTGCCCATTGAGTGTATTCTGCTTAATCAAATCGTTCAGGAGGTTCAGATCATCGTGGGGTAGAGAATGCTGGTAGGTATGGGATGATATAACCTTGAATGATGGCCTGAGTTGCTAGGGAAGAAAGTTGCTGCTGATTTTTAGTAAGCCGTCTTTTTCACCATTCAGAGAATCTACAAAGAATCATGTAAGGAAACCAAGTGCTAGTGGGGCACCCCATCAGAAGCATGCCTACAAATTCTGAGACTTGCTCTCTTTATTCTCTCTGTATGTTTGACTTTTCTCATCCCTTTTCTCAATACTTGCCCTTCTATGTCCTGGGGGTGTTAAGTGACAGGTTTACCCATGGGCAGGAGACGCAGTGGGGGACACAGGAAGGAGATGGCCATCTATGTGTGATGACGGGGTACGAGGTGGATCACAGGCTAGAATGGTGAGTTCTGCCTGGGGTGGAGTGGAGTATTAGAGGAAAGGATGAGAAGCTCACCCAGTGGACAAGCTGAGGAGGGTACTCTGGGCCCAGGAAGAGTCGCCAGAAGAAATACAGATCGCCCAATTAAATTTAAGCTTCAGAGGAACAGTAAAACAATTTTAGAACATGTTCCAAATATTGCATGAGACATGCTTATACTAAAAAGGTGTTCATTATTTATCTGAAATTTAACTTTAACTGGACATTCTGTATTTTGATTTGCTAAATCTGGCAATCCTAGATCCAGGAAACAGCAAGAGCGAAGACAGAAACGGCATTTGCGGGAAGGAGGAGTGTTTCCATGGGGCCTGGGGCCATTGGCAGCTGTGGTGGCTTTCACTGGGAGGTCCTGACTTAGCTCAGGACTGCAGACCACCTGCCAGCAAGTGCCTACACCCACTGCTTTTAGCTACTGCTTCAGTTCTTTTTATCAGGAGCTCCTCATCACCAGCTGTAGAAATACAGTTTCAAGTGTTCACCATTTCTTCTTTTCTTCCTCAAGCTTCTGTGTCTTTCCTTGGGTCAGTATTCATTCAAGCTACCTAGCATACGTTGAATGGCAGTCCTGTGCCAGGCAACGTGCTTAACATTGGGGATTCAGTGGCATATGCCACAGACACAGCCCTTGACCACACAGAATTTACAACATATATCCTTTAAAACCTCTTTTGACAGTATATGTGATGAGTGGGAGTAGACAGTAAAAAATGCACAAACACATATACAACTAAATTTCTCCCAGCCTTTTTTTTTTTGAAATAGCTATTTTAGAGAAAGGAAATTTCTGAGCCAGACATCTCTGTAATTCTTAACTCCTTCTGCATTTGCAGCAATGGAGCTGGAATAACTGAGTTCTCCGAGTTCTTTCTCTTCCTTCGGTCTCACGCACTGGATGGAGAATCCCCTGGGAATACAGCATGGTTAGAGGACACAGAGGAAGGAAGAAGCCGACCACCCTAAGCCCCAAATATTAGTCTGGTGACAGAGTACACATTAAAAATAGAACATCACCTCCGCCAAACCACCTCTAGTACAACTATTAATATTTAGTTAGAAACACAAATCAGAAGCGACAGTACCATTACTTCTATCAAGACTAATGCTGGCCTCCAGGTGCTGGGGATGTTCTGAGTACTGAGCACTTTCCATGACTTGTCCCCTTCAGCAGATGCCCCAGAAAAATCCTGTAAAGTTGATACTATTATTAGCCAACAGTTGACGAAATGACAGCTCAGAGAGAGTGGAGGATCTGCCCAGAGTCTGACAGCTGGCAAGTGGCAGGGCTGGGACTGAAGTTTAGGGTTCCAGAGTGCAGACCTCACATACCTAACCACAGTGCTAAAGACCTGGAGGGATTGTAGCCGAAGCCTGGAATTGCCATTGAGTAAATACAAATGTTTGTGCATTTTCACAAGTGTGTTTGTAGTCCACATCAAGGAACTGCCTTCAACCAACACTTTCACTGGCTAAGGGAAGTAATTAAGCCAAGAGACAGTAATTAAGTAAATTAGCTCAAGGGGAGAAATACAAACCTCACCTCATTGGTCTCTCCTGCCTTGAAGAATCAGTCTGTTTGGAATTTCTAGAATGGCAGTTCTTAAAGTGCAGTCCCCAAACCACCAGCATCACCATCACCTGGAAACTTGTGAGAATTGTGCCATTTTCTGGCCCCACCAGTGATTTCTACTGAACCAGAAATTGAGAGTGGGAGGTGGGGTAGGGCCCAGCCACCTGCGTTTAACAAGCCCAGGTGATTCCCATGTTCTGGAGGCAGCATCACTTTCCAGATGCTACGAAGTTTTCAGGGCCTTTGCTCTACCAATGAGGCAGAAGGCAGCCCTAGGGGACTGCCACTGGGACTAGGGCTCCCTCGGTCTAGTGCACCTGATAAGTGACAGATACTCCATACGAGTATTGTGGATAAATGAATAAATGTCACCTAGTGTCCCAAATCTGTTACTATGACAGGAGCAGAAAGTAGGATGACACATTGGCTCAACTGGCCATGCCAGAATTCTCAGAGGTTCGGGCTGACCAGAAGCACCCTGAAGACCAGAAAGATGAAATTTTATGTCCAGTGGAGTTTCAGGATGAACACAGACCACGAGAGGGACTCACCATCCTTCCAATCTTTGGAGTTTTAAGCAGAAGATATCACAAGGATTAAGTTACCACAGGGATAACTGGCTTTTCTAGTGATGTGCTAAGAAACCAAGTCTCTGAATAGAAAGCCCTGATTTGTAGCATTTGCTGATTCCCTTGGTGTAAATACTTCCAGCATGGACCATGGATTCTCAAATCATGAGCTGATGGGAGCCCACTCCAGCATACAACTGGCCCTGGCAGCCTTTGTTAGCAACTTCTTTAAAAAAGACTACTTATTTTTAAAGCATACAAGTTATATATATGGGAGAAAATCAAACAGCACAGAGGGCCTAAAATGAGAAATCTTCCTCTGGCACCCTGAGTCCCACCTCCAGAGGGAATCATCTTTTCTGGTTTTGGTTCCACGGAAGGTCCCTTCCATAGCTCCAAATGGTGTGCCTAAAGCAGTGCATATTGCTCTGTCATCCACAGGCGCCACCAATGCCATGGCTTGGAAGACCAGGAACCTAGCTCACCACCAGCACTCCCCACCACACTCCTCCACCCACTTGGCTATTTTGGTGATATTTTGCCATTCTTCTACTGGTTACTTTTATGTCTGTAAGTAAAAATAGCAGTCACTCATCTAGTGTTTGCTTTTAGAACAGAGGCTGTAAGACACTTAAGACATATTAATGATTGCCAGGCGCAGTGGCTCACGCCTGTAATCCCAGCACTTTGGGAGACTGAGGTGGGTGGATCATGAGGTCAGGAGTTCAAGACCAGCCTGGCCAAGATGGTGAAACACTGTCTCTACTAAAAATACAGAAATTGGCCGGGCACAGTGGCAGGTGCCCGTAATCCCAGCTACTCAGGAGGCTGAGGCAGGAGAATCACTTGAACCTGGGTGGTGGAAGTTGCAGTGAGCTGAGATCGTGCCACTGCACTCCAGCCTGGGTGACAGAGCAAGACTCCATCTCAAAAAAAAGAAAAAAAGAAAAAAGACATATTAATGATTGAATCCTCACAGTGGCCCTCAGAGGTAAGGACTATTTTCATTCCCATTTTATAGATGAGAAAACTGAAGCACGGAGAGGTTAAGTAATTTACCCAACCGAGTAAAAGGCAGAGACAGGATTCATACCCAGACAGTGTGGCTTCAGAGTCCATGTTTTTAAACTCTCCAAAGAAGGTTATAGAAATTTTCTTAGTATGGAGGGGACAGTTGCAAGGGAAATGACAATAGGAATATAAATAGATGAGCAAGCTGCAGCCTATTTGCTTTTATTGCTGGGCTGGAGGTGTAGACTCTGAGTTCTGTGAAGTCATAGCCAGGAATCCAGAAGAGGAACTGGCTCCCTCCAGGATGTATGAAGAAGCTATCGGAACCTCCCCCGACCAGCTCCCTGGGGCAGCTCTTGGCAAGAACACAGTCAGGCAGGAACAATGGGAGGATGGGCCCAGACAAGGGGGATCTGAGGCTAGGGCTGTGTCCCTGTGAGCATCCAGGGACAGCATAGAATACAGGGGTGCTGTCTGTAGGGCCACGGCTGCTGGGCTTGAACACAGAAGGGCCTGAGCGAAGTGTGGCCTGGGCACGCCAGGATGGATGAGTTGCCTGGGAAGAGCTTAAGGAAATAATAAATGGTCTGGAGGGTAGATGCCAGGACCCAGAGGCCCAGCTGCCTCACAGCCCGCCCAGGAGCACCTGCTGCTCCTGGTGACAGAGCCCCCAACCTCACCCGAAGCTTACAACACTGTGCTCATGGGGGGCTCTGGGGAGGCCCCAGGAAGATGGGTAGTTAGGTTTCCTGTGTCAAACCCCTTGGGGGCTCAGGGTCTCTAGCTGATCAGGCTGGAAGAACTTCTGCGGGCTAATACTGGGGTGGGGCAGGACTGATCATACAGGGGACACAGGGATACGGCTCCCAGAGGCCTTGTGGGGAAGACAGAATTGTCTACAAGAAAAGAGCAGCAACAAGAAACTCTTTCCATTTATGCGCTTTTCATAAGCTCCTGAGAAGTCGTGTTTCCCCTTCCCCAGCACCGCCTCTCCCTCCCTGGCAATTCCACGCCCTGACCAGAGGGGCCACTGCGGTGGTGTCCAGCCTGAGCCCCCAGGGGCAGGCGCAGCAGTGCAGGCCCAGGGCATCCTCGACAAAGTGGGAGAAAGGCAGCTGATGAGACCTTTCTGGGGGCAGCCCAGGCCAGCCCGCCAATGCTGGGCACCTCACTGCTGGGGCAGGGAAGCCCTCCTGGGTATATCTCCACATCCCTTGTCTTGAACATCTCAGAGGATGGGAGGGGGCAGAGCCCTACTTCCTCCACGCTAGAAGAAACTATAAATGGACAAGGTCTTGTCTCGGCGCCACTCCCTGGCTCAGACCTCTGCTGAGTCTGTGTGAGTGGCTGTGAATGTGTATGTGTGCCATGTGTGTGAGCCAGTGTGGGGGATGTGAATGTGTGTGTGTGGGTATGTGTGTGTGTGTGAGTGTGTATGTGTGAATGCATGAAAACACATGTGAGCATGGGGCATGTGTGAACGCACGTATCGGTGTCTGCAGTGTGTGCATGACCTATGTGCGGGAGTGTGTGGGAGGTGAGACTGTGTTGATGAGTATGGATGGGTGTGGGTGGGCTTGCCGACGGTGAGTGTGAGTGTGTAAGGAGGTTCCCCAGCCTGCCTTGCAGTTGATCCTGGTGCTCTCCTGGAGCCGTTGTTGGTGGGATGCAGAGATTGCTTCTGGCAGGTCCAGGATTCTGGAGCTCTTTACCCAATTGCCTAGAGTGGATCCTTCGTGGCTAAAAGGGCTGATGGCTTCCTGCCTTTGCCTCCTGCCTCTGACTTCCATCCCATGAATGTGCATGAGCCTGCAAGTACACACAAGCACGCCGTGCAATCACTGCCTGTGTGACCCTGTGGGACTCTGTGGCGCTGATCCCAGGCCCCAAGCCGCCAGTCTGAATGGTGCATGTGTCAGTGTGGCTGGCAAGGGCAGCTTTGGCCTCTCCAGATGCAGGAGACATTAGCCTTTGAGTTTTGTCAGGACTTTGAGTCCCTGTCGGGCTCCAACAGGGACACTGGGCTGTGGGCAGGGGTTGCCTTGAAGCAGAGAGCACGGTGTGGCCCCCTCAGGAATCAAGCCCACTGCCCCGGCCACTGAGGCCTCTGCTTCCTCTCAGCCCCACATGGGGTATGTCTGGGCTCTGAGGGTGGGAAGGGCTGGCCCACAGAACCCCCAGCAGCTTCTTCCTCCTCTTTGGTTTTCCAGCTAGAGGCTCCTGTACACCAATCTTCATGGGCCTAGGTGGGTCCAGAAGCCAGGCCTTTGGCAGGAGAACAGAATCCCTTTTGGGTTCAGGAAGGGTGACAGGATCCTGGTGGGGATGAGTGTGTCTTGGTAACAAAGCAGACTTTCAGCTGAGTGGGTTCCTGGGGCCTCAGCTCAACCCTCTGACCACACAGAGCAGAGGTGAAGGGCTCACTCTCTGGGATCACACAGATCAGAGTTTAAGTCCGGGATCTACCACTCACTGTGCTGTGGGAAATTAGACAATTTACTTCATTGCTCTGAAGCTCAGTTTCTGCAACTGTACAATGACTATGATACTATTTACATCGTAGATGTGTTATGAGGAGTAGCCCGTCTTTAGAAGCATCTAACATTTGGGACATGGAGAAGACCAGTGACTTGTGAGAACTGTGGCAGGAGGAGCCTGGAGGGCAGACATGGATGCCTCTGTGTCTGGGAGGCTCTAGACACCAGGCAACTGCAACCCTCTTATTCTCCCCATGCCTCACCCCAAATATACTGGCCTGGGGTGTCCAAGCTAGAAGGACCTTGGACAGTACCCCCAACTGAGAGAAGTGTCAACCTACTTCTTAGACACAGGGCTGGGACTGGAGTCCTGCCCTCCAGACTTGGTGGAACTCTGCAGTGATTAGGAGGAGACCTCCTGGAGTCCCTCAGATCCAGATTCAAATCCCAGTTCTACCACATCATTTCACCTCTCTAATCCTGTTCTCTTGTTCTTAATATGAAAATAATACTAGATCACATCTTGGAGTCATGCTGGTCAATATGGTAGCCACTGGCTATGTGTGGCTATTTATTTATTTATTTATTTATGAGCCGGAGTTTCACTCCTGTCACCCAGACTGGAGAGCAATGGCGTCATCTCAGCTCACTGCAACCTCCGCCTCCCGGGTTCAAGTGATTCTCCTGCCTCAGCCTCCCGAGTAGCTGGGATTACAGGTGCCTGTCACCATGCCTGGCTAATTTTTGTATTTTCAGTAGAGACAGGGTTTCACCACATTGGCCAGGCTGGTCTTGAACTCCTGACCTCAGGTAATCTGCCTGCCTTTGCCTGCCAAAGTGCTGGGATTACAGATGTGAGCCTCTGTGCCCAGCCATGTGTAGCTTTGAAATTCAAGTAAAATTAGATGAAATTTAAAATGCATTTTCTTAGTTGCTCTAGCCACATTTCAGATGCTCAACAGCCACACATAGCTTGCTACACTGTTTTTGGGCGGTGTGGACAGAATATTTCCATTATTTCAGAAAGTTCTATGGGCAAGTGTGGCCTCCTAAGGTTATTTGTGAAGACAAAATGAGACAATGCAGATCAAGCACTGGGCTCAGAGCCGGGCTGTGCATCAGTGATGCTGGCTGTCACTGTTATTATCAGGGCCTCCTAAAGGGTCCTCCTCCCAGCTAAGGGTGGCCTAGAGATCAGAGCATTCTTTGGGACCACAGCCATGCACGGTGACACATCCCTTTGAGCACACTCTGAGGATGGAACACATTGATCAGGATATTGAGGCCCAGAGAAGCAAAGTGACTTTCCTGAAGTCATATGAAAGAACAGAGGCCAGAATCCTGTTTGCTGACCCTCGCCGTGCCCCATCCTACTTTCCCTGTTCACAGGCACTCAGAGCCGGTGCACCAGGATTATCTTCTTTAAAAAATAGATTTTTAGAACCTGCCTGAGATAGAGTGAGCCAGAACTCACAGGGTATGGCCTGAGGGTTGATTTTTTGTTGTTGTTGTTTGTTTTTTTGAGACAGGGTCTTCCTCTGTCATCACCCAGGCTGGAGTGCAATGGTGCAAACACAGCTCACTGCAGCCTCAGCATCTGGGCTCAAGCAATCCTCCTGCCTCAGCATCTTGTGTAGCTAGGACCACAGACACCACCATGCCTGGCTAATTTTTAAATTTTTTATAGAGATAAGGTCTCACTTTGTCACCTAGACTGGTCTCAAACTCCTGGTCTTAAGCGATCTTCCTGCCTTGCCTCCCAAAGTGTTGGGATTATAGGGTGTGGGCCCTTGCTCCTGGCCTGAGATCTGCTTTTTCACTAAGAGTTCCAGATGCTTTTGATCTTTAGCCAGGTTGGGGCACAGTGTGAGGGGAACTCTCTCTCCTCCATCCTCTGCCAGGACTTTATAGGTCTCAACAGTGGGGACTCATCACATGCACCAGCCTCCCAGGGTGTGACTGGTTCAGGCCCTTGGTGGGGAAATAAGGAAGCAGAGGCCTTCCCTCATCCCCGAGGCTCCCATGAGCTGGCTTCCCCGGCGTGCCCTTCTTCCTCCTTGCCACACCCATCAGAAATCCTCGGGAGAGGCAAGTGCATGGGGACCTTGGCCTGCTCCCACTGGATGTGCCATGGTAGCTGCTTTTGCCAAGGTGGGTCAGGCTGGGGCTGAGGAAGCCAAGAGAGTGCCCAGGCCTCAGCACAGGACTCCCTCAGGGACTGTTTTTGGCCCAGACACCATGATTTTTCCTCAAGCAGGTTAGCCCTCGATGAGAGAGCCAAGTCCCTCCAGCTCTGGCTGCCAAGGAGGCCCCACAAGATGGCCGCCGGCCAGCCCTTAGTGTTATTTGGCTCGGGAGGACTGCTCTCTCCGACAGGAAGTCTTTAATCTCCACAACAGTGGTAATCACGAGTTCAGAGAGTCCAGCTTCCCATTCCAGGGAGCTCAGTGGGATTGGCAATCCTGCCCTTTGCAAGGAGAGCCCTTTCATCTGAACACACCAAGTGTCTTGTCATCCTGGGGCCTGGGAACAGAGACAACAGGGCTGGCATCTGCCTCCTGTGTACGTGCAGCTTAGCTGTCGCTCTGAAAACTGGTGAACGAAGCAGGGCTGCAGGGGCTTACGCTGGGTGGGCAGCTGAAGGACCTATAATCACTGAGGGCGGCCCTTTCCAGAGTTTTCCTGGTCTCTACAACTGGCTGCAGACCTGCCCCATTCCTGTCAGGAAACTTGCAAGAATGGGGATTCCCTTGGGATGGGGTGGGAATTGTGTCTGCTCCATCCTCTGCTCAGGGCTTGGTAGATCCCAGCGGAAGGCTCATCACAAGCACCAGCCTCTTTCCCCTACCCCAGAGAGCAGAACCCAAGGAGACTCTCTTCTGGCTGCTGCTGAGAGGGGAGTGCAGGCTCAGGGGACCCACTCCCCAGGGAAACTGACATGGAAGATATTTATAGAGGGTTAAACCACCCTTCAGGGTGCATCTACTCCTTCACTCATTCATTCAGCATGTCTCTACTGAAGCCTTCTTATGTTTATAGCCCCTGGGAAACTGTGGTAAATAAGAGACACAGTCCTTGTTCTTGTGGAACTTACATTCTTATAGGGGAGTGAGGAGATAGAAAATAAGTAAATAAATAGGTATATATCTATACACATATATACATATATAATGCAACATGGGTTAGAGAAAAGGGCTATGAAAAAAATTAAAGCAAACTATAGACGGGAAGGGGAAGGGCTACTGATTTCATTTTAATTTTTTTTCTATAGAGACAGGGTCTCACTATGTTGCTCAGGCTGGTGTCAAACTCCTGACCTCAAGCCTCCCGAAGTGCTGGGATTACAGATGTGAGCCACTGCACTCAACCAAATGGCTATTGTTAATTTCCCCAGCCAATGGCACTTGGGGAAACCAACTGAAGAAGGACTCATCTCACCTTTTCAAGGATGTGTGAAAACACCCTTGACTCACCATTGTCTCCACCACTTGTAGCATCTTAGAAACCAAAAGTTATGCCTGGGCACAGTGGCTCACGCCTGTAATCCCGGCACTTTGGGAGGCCGAGGCAGGTGGATCACTTGAGGCCAGGAGTTTGAGACCAGCCTTGCCAACATGGCAAAACCCTGTTTCTACTAAAAAAAAAAAAAATTAGCCAGGCATGGTGGCAGGTGCCTATAATCCTAGCTGCTCGGGAGGCTGAGACACGAGACTTGCTTGAACCCGGAGGGTGGAGGTTGCAGTGAGCTGACATTGTGCCACCATACTCTAGCCTGGGAGACAGAGCGAGACATCTCAAAAACAAAACAAAACCAAAAGTTAAAATACCCACTGGAGACTCCTTTTCAGTCTCTTCACAATTCCCTCTATATATTCCTTTCCTGGGAGTTCAATATTCCAGTATCTAAATTTACCAACCACAAACCACAGAACTTTTGTGATGTAATAGAAATTAGCAGGTAGATGTTACATCTGTTACCTTTAAGGCCACTTCAGTCAAACCTCGGGCTGACAGGAAGCTCTGCTCACACGGCCATGGGATTGATGGCAGGAAAGTGTCCCCTTTAGGCTCTTTTAACTTCCACTCTCCTGACCTTGGAATCAGCTCACTAGGCTCTCTCCTTTCAAAAGGATGGAGGTGCACAGGTGTCATTACGAGATAGGAAGGGCTGACCTGAGGTCAGTCTGCTGGTGCTGATAATGACGGGTACCATAGACTGATAGGTGTTCAGTCAGTGCACACAAGGCCTTCCTTCGTCAGGAAGGCAGTGGGTGTGGTGGACTTAGAGGCAGCGAAGCGGCTAGAATCCTGGCTGCCCTGTGGCCTGGAGGTGGCGTGGGCTTGGGAGGCAGGCAGACCCAGGCACAGTGCGGCCACTTTCCAGGCTGCCCTGCCCCTCCGAGCCTCAGTTTCCTCACCTGTAAAGTGAGGACCTTTAATTTCCTTAAAGAAACTGTGAGGCCAGGAGCAGTGGCTCATGCCTATAATCCCAGCACTTTGGAAGGCTGAGGTGGGTGGATCACCTGAGGTCAGGAGTTCGAAACCAGCCTGGCCAACATGGTGAAACCCCTTCTCTATTAAAAATACAAAAAATTAGCTGGATGTGGTGGTAGGCACCTGTATTCCTGGCTACTCAGAAGGCTGAGGCAGGAGAATCACTTGAACCTGGGAGGCGTAGGTTGCAGTGAGCCGAGATCACGCCATTGCACTCCAGCCTGGGCAACAGAGTGAGCCTCTCTTTCACAAAAAAAAAAAAGAAAAGAAAAGAAACTGCACTCAAGCCTCTAGCATCTGTTACACACTCGATAAATGACAGTGGCTACAGCTCCTTGGACAAATAGCTTAATCACTCTCAGCTTTGATTCTTCATCTGTGAAAGCGAGATATCAATATATCCATCTCCTGAGGTCATTATGGGGATGAGATAATATGTGTGAAACCGCCTGTCACAGGGCTGGCGCTCAACATGTGTTTATCTACACAGGGAGCTCGTCCCGGAGTGAGTCAGTGGCTGGGAAGTTGTGGAGAGGGGCATTCCTAGTGGCTGAGCCGCCCTCCACATTGCCGGGGATGCAGCCCTCTTCCCTGTGCCCAGCTTTGTCAATGAAGAGGAAGTAAGAGAGGGGACGAAAGTGGGGGAAAGAATTTTCTGGATTTTTTTGCTGCTTTAAATTCTGGCTTCGAAATTAGCCGGGCATAGCCGCACGTGCCTGTAGTCCCAGCTATTTGGGAGGCTGAGGTGGGAGGATTGCTTGAGCCCAGAAGGTCGATGCTGCAGTGAGCCAGGATTGCACCATTGCATTCCAGCCTGGGCAACAGAGTGAAATGTGTCTCTTAAAAAAAAAAGAATTCTGGCTTCAGAATTGGAATTTACAACACTGGTAATATACCAGCTAAACAGATTATATACTCAGAAGAGGGTGGGGTGGCACGAGACCAGGGTTGCTCAAAAGTGCAGTCTCACAGCCTCCACTTCCCCTGCGAGAGGCGGCTATGCTTCCCCAGCTCACCATCAGCCCTTCCATCTGCTGACTCATCCTCACACAGCCCAGCCCAGGACCGCTGAGTGCGTGCAGGGAGGCCTATTAATAGCCTCTTCCTGGGACACTCAGGGTGCCTTTCTCTAAGGCAGTTTGATGACAAGCCTGCTGCCCTACCCCTCATTCTCATCCCCACACCACCAGCGCTCTCCTCATAGACCCAGAATTAACAGTGCTGGACACTGACTGGTACCCAGAGAGGGCTAGAGCTTCCATTCTGTCACTTCTGGATGTCCACCCAGCTGCCAGATGAGGAGCTGTTGGTAGTGGTAAGGTTTTGGAATCTTCGAGGTGCCCAGCCTGCAGGGCAGGAGGCACCAACACCAGCCACTGTGGCCGAGTGTGCACGGGACAGGCTTTGTCGGTCCTGGGCATTGCTCATCCAAGGGCACAAGCAGAACCCAGCCTGGCAAACAGGCCAAGGGCTGCAGAGAGCATCTGGGCTGTGTGTCATGGGGAGGGCCGTGGCTGCCTCTCTGGGTATAGCCTCCACAGAATGACCCGCTTTGTGAGTGTCTTCCACTCCCACAGTGACAGAGTGAAGTAGAATCCGTGGCAGGACAAGTTGAGACCCCCTGGGCAGGCTTAAAGAGGTAAGAAGTGGTCCAGTTTCTCAGTCACTGTGTTGGGAGACTGGCCTGCATGCTCTCCATGGGGACATCTTGCATGTGTGGATGAATAAGCCCCATATAGTACAAAGAACACATTTTTCCATCTCAGCTTTGTCACTCATTAGCTGTGTGATCTTGGTCAAGATACACTTCTTGCTGGGCCTTAGTTTCCTCAACTATAAAAAGATAGTATTGAGCCTGGATAACGTAGTAAGACCCCATCTCTACAAAAAATTTAAAAATTAGCTGGGCATGGTGTTGTGTGCTTGTAGTTCCAGCCACGTGGGAGGTGGAGGAAGGAAGATCTCTTGAGTCCAGGAGTCTGAGGCTGCCATGAGCTATGATGGTGCCACTGCACTCCAGCCTGGGCAACAGAGTGAGACTCTTATCTCAAAAAAAGAAAATAGTTTTGGACAGGGTGAGTCTAAGGTTTCTGCTCTTCCAGATCTGAGCTTCCTAGTTAATATCTTGTGCCTGTTCAGAAAATGTTGATCTGTCCAGGAAATGACAGAAGAGCAGCTAAGGAGATCAGTAGACAAACAGGTGGCGGTAAGAAAAGGGGGAAGAGACTGAGTTGGCAACTTTCTCCCTCTCTCCTTTGGAAGTCCTCCCCCAGCCCTTTCATCAGAAAGCTTTCCTGTGGGTTCCCCACACCCCATCTCCCTGGCAGGGTCACTGCTACACAGAAAAACAGAGGCCACGGTGTGGCTTTTCCGGGCCTGAGACATGCCTTCCACCATTAGGCACTGTCAGCTGAATCTCTGCTTCCTCTTCCATCCCCCTCTCACCCACAGTTCTTCCCTTTTCCTCCAATTTCTTTATGCTCAAGTCAGGATTCAGAAGGCTCCCAGGGCATGGGAGGGCTTTGCAAACGAGGGAGAGTGAGGTGAAGGGGGTCTCGGTGATAAACAGAAAGCCTGGCCTACAGGGACTGGGGTGCTGGGAATAGAGGCAGAGAGGGAGAGAAAGCTTAGAGCAAGAAACCTGTTAGAGGAGGTAACCTCAGTGCTCCTCGTGACAACCATCCAGAACTGCGTGCCCCTAAATGAGTTGTCTGCCTTCACCTCTCCATCTGTAAAACGGGCAGACCTGCCCTTCTGCCTCAGTTGGAAGCATCCACAGCCCCTAAACAGCCAAACAGCCTGCTGATTTTCCAGCCTTGGCAGAGAGGTTGGGGAAAGGGAGGTGCAGCTCTCTCTGGCAGGGAGTGTCCCTGGGGACCCAGTGCGACCACGGTTAATTAATGGTTTGACGGCTGGGGTGGGACTAGCCCGGCACCTAGCTCCGGGAAACCTCAACACTAGTCAAGGGGAATCCAGGCTAAGATGCCCCACCTCAGCCCCCTGAACTTGGCATGCAGGGAAGGTGAAAGTGGCTGAAATGATTTGCTGGCTGGGGCTTCAGACTGCACGCCTATCTGGCAATTGCTTGCGCCTGCGGAAGCCACCTTGCACACGGCCCCTGGATCCAGCTTTCTGCAAAGCCGTGCCAGGAAAACATGGGAGGGGGCGGAGCATCTGGCTGATGAGCTTGCTTCAAGCCAAGAGGGAGTTTTTGGTTCAAAAATGGATTGTCTTTTGCTCTGTTAATATTTCTCTGGCATTAGTTTCCTGACTGTGAAAGGGAGGCTTTTGGCCAAAAATAAGTGTTCATAGAACAAATTGGCCAGTGAGGACTAACCTGACATAAAGAGAGAGGGTAGTTTCCTTTTCAACACGGTATTCACGGTAACAATAAAAATGTAGTCAGCACCAACTGCAGAAGAAGCCACGTGCTAAGAGCACAGATTCTGGAATCAAACCAGTTGGGTGCAAATCACCAGCCCTCTGACTGGTTGTGAGTTGTGACCTCAACTTCCTCATCGGTGAAGTGGGGATATCATAGGTGAGGCTTTCCACAGAGGTGTTTTTAATTGTTCTGTAAAGCAGTTACATGGTAAATGCTCAGTAACTATTATTTATTGTTATCATTTTATTAGAATTTAGTGCCGTCATCTCTATTGTTAGGAAATGTTATCATCTACTTGGGCTACCCCACGTGTGGGGTAGCCTGCTCTGTCTGTGGAATAGCCGATAATAATAATGATGATCTAGCTGAAGAGATAAGAAGCAAACATAGAAAAATGTAGATAACAAACTTCTTTTTCTTTTGAGACGGAGTCTCACTCTGTCACCCAGGCTGGAGTGCAGTGGCATGATCTTGGCTCACTGCAACCTCCACCTCCTAGGTTCAAGCAATTCTCCTGCCTCAGCCTCCCTGGGATTACAGGCATATGTCTCCATGCCCAGTAATTTTTGTATTTTTAGTAGAGACGGGGTTTCACCATGTTGGCTGAGCTGGTTTCAAACTCCTGACCTCAAATGCTCCACTCATTTCGGCCTCCCAAAGTGCTGGGATTACAAGTGTGAGCCACCACACCTGGCTGATAACAAATATTTAAATAATAAACATTTAAATAGTTCCATATAGCAGCACACAATGGGGTGTGTGACCGACAGCCAAATGGTTAGGATAGCATTCTGAAAATGCAGGTGGTCTCACCATGCCCACAGTCCATTTCTAGGTTGCCAGGCCTCCCCTCTCTCAACCCGTATATAAGGGGTACACCAAAGGGTACTCCATAACCTATCACCTTTCCACAGGTGTTTGGAACAGGGGCAAACACTTGACCCGGTATCTGGCCAGCCATAGGCTAGGCAGGGACCCAGCATGGTCTAGTGTAAAAGGGTTAGTGGTTCCCATTGGACTGTGTCCAGGAAGTCTAGTTTGGACCCAGGGAGAAAATGACACATTCAGCTGAGGCAACAGGAGCTGGAAGGACATCCTGAGGTAGAAGTGGGGACTGTGCGGGGCACAGGTAACAGCCGTCACAAGGGAACAGCAACGGTGACGAAGAAGCTGCCTGTCCACAGAACTGGGATTAGAGCAGGCACACAGAGAGAGCAAAGAACAGCATGTGGGGGCCACCAGAAGGCCTTTGATGGAAGGCAGGAAGGAGCTTTCAAAGGCAGTGGGGAGCTGCCTTTGTTCCCACTGGACTTCTGGATTGTTTGTTTGTTTGAGACAGAGTCTCGCTCTGTCGCCAGGCTGGAGTGCAGTGGCAGGATCTCAGCTCACTGCAACTGCCACCTCCTGGGTTCAAGCAATTCTTCTGCCTCAGCCTCCTGAATAGCTGGGATTACAGGCGCACGCCACCATGCCCAGCTAATTTTTGTATTTTTAGTAGAGATGGGGTTTCACTGTGTTGGCCAGGATGGTCTCGATCTCTTGACCTTGTGATCTGCCTGCCTTGGCCTCTCAAAGTGCTGGGATTACAGGCAAGAGCCACCATACCTGGCTCCCACTGGCCTTCTGAAGGAACTTCTTGAGTTTTTGATCCCAGTGACCAAAGAAGCTGGACAGCTATGCAGAGAAGGCAGAGGCCATGGAGGGCTCCAGGAGCCATGGGGACTGCAGGGGCCGTGGAGGGCTGCAGGGGCTGTGGAGGGCTGCAGGAGCCATGGGGACTGCAGGGGCCGTGGAGAGCTGCAGGAGCCGTGGAGGGCTGCAGTGGCTGTGGAGGGCTGTAGCAGCCTACGGGGGCTGCCCCAGCAGCAGGGAGAGGCTTCTGTCTGGAAAGCCAGGGGGATACCGAACAGGCAGAGGGGCTGAAGGAAGGAGCAGAAGAGAATGATAATGCAATGGAAAAGCATGATGAGGACCTGCGGAAAGGTGAGTAGACTGGTTTGGCTGGAGCCAGGGGCTGGAAGGTCAGAATTTGGAAATATTCAGAAAAATACATTGTGAGGATGCTTTCACTTACCAGTAACAGGAAACCCAACCAAACCTGGATCAAACTCTAACAGGAATGGACTGACTCACGTTTTGGAAAGTCAGGAGGTGTGGCAGGCTTCAATCAAGGCCAATCCAGAGTTCAAAGCCACACCAAGGACTTTGCATTTGTGTCTTTCCTCTCTTCTTCTGAACGCTTTGTCCTGACTCCACCTCCCCGGCTTGAAGCCAAATAAACAATGTACCAAATGACCAATTTGCCAAAAACATGATTTAAGGAAAATACTTTTTAAAAACGGTCAATAAACATGCATATATACACACATATATATTTTGTTTGTTTGTTTGAGATGGAGTCTTGCTCTGTTATCCAAGCTGGAGTGCAGTGGTGCTAACTTGGCTCACTGCAATCTCTACCTCCTGGTTTAAGAGATTCTCCTGCCTCAGCCTCCTAAGTAGCTGAAATTACAGGCAACCACCAGCACGCCTGGCTATTTTTTGTATTTTTAGTAGAGACAGGGTTTCACCATGTTGGCCAGGCTGGTCTTGAACTCCTGACCTCAAGTGATCCTCCCAGCTCAGCCTCCCAAAGTGCTGGGATTACAGGCGTGAGCCATCGCGCCCAGCCGAAATGTGCTTATATTTTTAATTTGATTCAGAAATTGACTTTTGAAGCCAGGCGCGGTGGCTCAAGCCTGTAATCCCAGCACTTTGGGAGGCCGAGGTGGGTGGATCACGAGGTCAAGAGATCGAGACCATCCTGGTCAACACGGTGAAACCCCGTCTCTACTAAAAAAAAATACAAAAAAATTAACTGGGCATGGTGGTGCGTGCCTGTAATCCCAGCTACTCAGGTGGCTGAGGCAGGAGAATTGCCTGAACCCAGGAGGCGGAGGTTGCGGTAAGCCGAGATCGCGCCATTGCACTCCAGCCTGGGCAACAAGAGTGAAACTCCGTCTCAAAAAAAAAAAAAAAAAAAATTGGCTTTTGATGAACTGGCTTTCAGAAAATTGTTTCTAGGCCAATTGCCCTGTTTACAGCTATTCTTGAGAATTACGACGGTTGGAAGCAACCCCTTGGACTGTAAGCCTCTCAATTCATGTGCAGGAGAAGAAAGAGCCTCTATGCCCAGCCTCAGCAGCACAAGTCCTGAGGTTTGCTCTGGTGGGTCAGTGGGGCTCATATGCAGTCCCCTGAGCCAATGACTGTGGCATGGAGAACATGCTGGCTGGCTTGAATCTAGCTCAATGTCTTTTCTTGAGCCAGTAGCTAGGGTCAGGGCGATGGGGCTATGTTGGTGGGCTTAAGCCATTTGAGCCCCACTCCTAAGGCAGGGGGTGGGTGAAATCACACCCTGGGCACATGGCTGGGAAACTCCTGTTAGAAAAGGTCACAAAGGCCACAGATGTGGAGAACATAAGTAACAATGCCAGTGGCAGCTGGGGACATTCCTGAATAGCCAGCCAAAGTGTTTGGACTTTGTTCTACAGCCAGGTGACATTGGAAAGTTTTTAGATCTGGGAAGAAAGCTCTTCCTGGTGGTATTTTAGGATGATTAGTCTGACCACAGATTGCATAAAAGTAGAAAAAAGACTGGCAAACCAGTGGGGTCATTAGAGAACCCAGGGGAGAGGCAATGAGGATTAAAACTAAGGAAGTGGAGTGAGAAACCAAAGTAAGGGAGGACTATAAAGTATTTGGAAAGAAATAGTAGGAGTTAGTGTCTTATTGGACATCAAGGAAGTGGGTGGATGGTGACAGAGGGAGGAGTCAAAAATGGCTCCAAGGTCTCTGACCTGAGTGAAATCACTGGGCTTCTGCCCGTACCCTTAATAACTCCTTTCTTTGAGAACTGTCCCTCGCTCACAGGAAAGGGCCTGTGTCCTGTTCGTACTAGGCCCCCATTGTTTTGGCAGCCTGGCACTCCCTCCCTTTCTGGGAATGGACCCTTCCCCCTTCCTGGGAATCACCCTCTGCTCCCCCATCTCTCCACAGCTGTTGTGGAGGCCACTGTGTAAATGCACAGCCCGTGTTTAGGGACGCTGGACCCGAGACGGGTCAATCAGAACTCTTCCTCAGCTTGGGACTAAAGCAAAGAAAGATTTCTCTCTCTCTCTCTCTCTCTCTCTCTCTCTCTCTCTCTCTCTCTCTCTCTCTGTCATTGGGAGGCTGAAGATGTGATTGGCCCAGCTGGTGACCTGCTGCTGGCCTCATGCTTCCATATGAAGATACCAGGCTGCAAAACGAGAAGGAAGCCCATGCAGAGAGAACTTCTGAAGAGAGAGCCTGGGAGCAGTTGCCTGGGTGCCTGTAGGCTGTCAGATTTCTAGATACACTTCCTGTTCTTGGGTTCTGCAAGACACCCTCTGGCTCTTTTGCATACATTTAAGCAACTATTTCTGAAGTTGGGA
Organism: Sapajus apella; assembly: GCF_009761245.1. Classification (NCBI taxonomy): domain Eukaryota; kingdom Metazoa; phylum Chordata; class Mammalia; order Primates; family Cebidae; genus Sapajus; species Sapajus apella. Next base: position 14,760,679 of record NW_022436962.1, on the reverse strand, counting down.
AATCAGGAGTGGCTGCTGACTCTAAAGAGAAACTACATCAATGTGGAAGGTATTTGAATTATCAGTAAGTTTACTGGAGGTATTAAAGCTGGACCATCACTTGGAGATGTTGTAAGGAAATGTAAACATTTGGCGAACAGATCTTTAAATAAAGAAGGAAGCCATGGGAGTGGCTGAGATCTCCCTGAGAGAAAGTGGAGCGATGTTCAGAGGTAACTTAGTTTAAAAAAAACACATTTAGAAACTGGAAGGTGTCAGGGGACACAGTAAAGGAGACAGAAAGGGATTTACCAGAAAAGTTGGGGGAGTACTATCCTAGTGTCAAAGAACCAAAGGGAGGAGCAAATGCAAAATCTCAATGCATAAGGAAGTGTAAGTGATGAAGGGCAGGCATTGGGGTGGGTCGACTCAGCAGCTCCACCATTTTACTGAGAGCCCAGGTGCTTTCTACCTCTCTGCTCTGCTGTACTTGGCATTGGCTTCACCTGAGGGTTGAAGCTTCCTCCTGTGGATGAGAGACAACTGCGAGTAATTGGCACAGTGGAAGGGAGACAAAGAACACTTTCCCAGTCATGGAATCTGAGCTTCTGTCTTCAGTCTGATTGGGCTGCTTTCAATCCTGTGCTCACCCCTAGCCCAAAGAGATTCCCCGGAGAAATGCCGTTTGCTAATTCCCTTCGTCTATCAGGAGCACCGCTGTGGAACCAGGAATAGGGTCTCTGTCCCTTAAGTGGGTGACAGTAGAGGATGGGAGTCTCCACCTGAACATGACCAGGGCTCTGCTGGGGAGGGAAAACAGAGAGTGAAAGCTGCAGAGGCAACGAACAGCTCCCCCCCCCACCCCGCCCCCACCACTCCCTGCCCCAGCCCACATGCCCTATGAGGCCTGCATGGGATGACGTCTGTAGAGCTGCTTTTAATGTATACTAAAAATCACTGGGCTGTGTTGCTAACTTCTGTTAGCAGAGAATGCTGAAAGGCCATGGGAGTCTTTCATTGTCAGTTTCATGTGACCCTTCCCCTTATGATCAATGTCAGACCAGAGATTTAACTGCAAGGCCCTGCCTCATCCAGCTCTTTTTGTCTCCGCTTTGCAAAGTTCCTAAAATGTACCAGATTTCGCTCTTCTTCATGGTCTTATATGCTGATCCCTCTGCGGGGAACAGCTTCCGTGTTTGTTGCCTTTTCTTACATATGTTTCACTTCATGTCGTTCCCTAAAGAGCACTTCCCTGTCCTCCTAAACTGAATTAGGTGCCCCCACCCTGGCTCGTGTCCCTATTGGAACCTAGTTCCAGATTGTAATTATGTTTCTATTATGTTCATGTGTAGCTCTGTAGGATGGGGACCACTTTTGTTTTGCTTACTCGTGAATCCTCAGAGCTTGGCACACGGCTGATGCACAAGACATTTGATGAATTAATTCTCTATTTCACGCACTTCTCCATCTAACTCACGCCTATTGTCTTTTTTAAGCATGTGAGACATCTTTGGAGGTTAATGAATGTAAAGATTTCTACAAAACAACATCCATTCCAAAAGAATAATGATGTTTAATGAACGTACATAGTAAGGAATGCTTGGAAAGCTCATAAAATAAGAGCAATGGAACAGGGAGTTTTTAAATTTTTTTTTTTTTTGAGACGGAGTTTCACTCTTGTTGCCCAGGCTGGAGTGCAATGGCGCGATCTCAGCTCACCGCAACCTCCGCCTCCTGGGTTCAGGCAATTCTCCTGCCTCAGCCTCCCGAGTAGCCGGGACTACAGGCACGCGCCACCATGCCCAGCTAATTTTTTGTATTTTTAGTAGAGACGGGGTTTCACCATGTTGACCAGGATGGTCTCGATCTCTTGACCTCGTGATCCACCCGCCTCGGCCTCCCAAAGTGCTGGGATTACAGGCGTGAGCCACCGCACCCGGCCATGTTTTTTGTTTTTTTATCATGTTTAAGTAATGTATTGTTTCGCATCGGTTACCCTTACATAGATAAAGACAAGCCTAGAGCAAATTGGTGAACCGGTTCAACACTGTCTTTGCTCCAGCCCCTCTCACCAGTTAATTACACTAGTAGACATTTATCAAATGCTCCCTCTGCATGGCCCATTGTGCTGGGCTGTGAGATTTGGCCCTGATTTCAGTCCAGATCCTAGTAGGGCTTCCAGCACCTCCTTCTCCCTTTGGGGCTTCCCTCAATTCCATTCAACAAATATTTACTGAACTCACAGTTGGGTGAAAGAAATGGTAAATGAGTAAATCCATGGCAATACTTCGTGTTACGATTCTCGATGATGGCTGTGAGGTGCTACAGGATTTTGAATCATGCAAGTTTTCGTTACGGGCATTCTATCTACTAAGGTAAGAACTGAACACATACATCTTAAGAATGGGTTTCTACTAGAAAGATTGCAGCAAATAAGTTTTTCTGATCAGCCCTCAGATAATTCAATTAACTTCTATTACCAGAACATTCGAGTCTGCTTCGCTAGTCAGAATTTCTATACAGGAGGGGCTTAAGGGCTGGCAATCCATTAGGAAGGCAGGCTGGAGTTTTGTCTTGAAGTTGTGTTTACGCAACAAGCATGCCGTTTCTGCGTGGATTGCATGGCTATTTGGCATAGCTAGAGATGGCTATTGGAAATCGTAGGGAAATTAAATCTTTGTCCCCTCTCAATCATTTATTGGCGCTACCCCTGATCTTAGCTGACCGAAGCATAATTACATTTGGTTTGTTTGTCAGACTTTCAGACTGCTCAGGCTTCAAAATCCACGACTTCAAAAAGAAAATTTCAAAGGGAGAAAGAAGCCGTGCTCTGATAACTTGTCTGCTCTAATAAGTTGTTTATCAATTTATTTTTCAATTTCTCTGTCCTCTTCTCTCAGAGGGAAACATGAGTGAGAACCTGACTCTCAAGCCCTATGAGATAGAGAAGAATTGCCTTTTTTTTTTTTTTTTTTTTTTTTTTTGGTTGATTGCTGGGCTTGAAAAGAAAAAAGACAGAAAATAAGAAAGGTTAGAGGTCAGGCATGGTAGCTTATGCCTATAATTCTAACACTTTGGGCGGTCAAGGCCGGCAGATCACTTGAGCCCAGGAGTTCAAGACCAGTCTTGGCAACATGGTGAAACTGCGTCTCTAAAAAAAATACAAAAATTAACCAGGTACAGTGGTGCATGCCTGTAGTACCAGCTACTTGGTAGATTGAGGCAGGATAATTGCTGGAGCCTGAGATATTGAGGCCTCAGTGAGCCATGATCGAGCCACTGTACTCTAGCCTGGGTGACAGAGCAAGAGCCTGTCTCCAGGGGGAAAAAAAAAGCCAAGTTAAAAATCTGTAAACTGGTAATATGGAAACATGTTTACCTACTTTACAGGAATGTCATGGCATCAAAACCAGAGGAATTTGCTGTGCAAATGCAAAGGAAGTAATTTAATAGTTTCCAAATGGTCTTTCTTGTTTTATTATCACCCATCCACTCCTTGCACATTTTAAAAAAATTTGACTAGTTTGTAATTACCCTTCTCACTTATGCTGAATGAACACACTTTGTTCAAGGAAGGCAAAGCTAAACAGGTCTGGTTTAATTGCACAATCAGATATTAATACAGTGTTTTGAAGATAATTGCTTTATGACCTCATAATGAATCAGTTCTCCGGGCAAGGAGACATTTAATGCAGCAGGCAGCGTGCTTGCTGTGTCCTGTATGTGGTGCAGTTGTAGTGCAGTGGTGCTCAGCTTCACGGGCACATCACGTGTATACCATACACACAAGCTAGACTAGCAAGAATGTGTAAACTCGGACTTCATTCTCTCTCTTCCCTAGATTCTGCTCTGGAAGCTAGATTTTGTGATTAAGCAATCCTATTGGGTGAAAGCTCATAATAGTAATAGCATTCCTAATAATAGCTAACATTTATTGTAAATCTATTACAGCCAGGCTAAATGCTGGGCTCAGTGCTTTGTGTCCTCATCTTTGGAGCCCTCACAATATCATTATGAGATATATTTTATTATCTCCTCATTTTCTCATCTTGCTGATGAGGACACCAAGCCGAGAGCAGTTGAATCACTTGCCCAAGGTCACATTGCTGGGATTTAAACCACAGTGTGCCTGGCTCAGAGGGCATTTTCTGAGAGATGAATGAGCTGAGGTTTCAGGATTCTCCACTTACATGGCCCTTGGCAAGGCCCTGTGCCTAATTTTGTGTTTGTAATTTTTAATTTTCTTTTTGAGTTGGAGTTTCACTCTTGTTTTGTTGCCCAGGCTGGAGTGCAATGGCACGATTTCGGCTCACTGCAACCTCCACCTCCCACGTTCAAGTGAGTCTCCTGTCTCAGGCTCCTGGGTAGCTGAGATTACAGGCGTGTGCCACCATGCCCACCTAATTTTGTATTTTTAGTAGAGATGTGGTTTCTCCATGTTGATCAGGCTGGTCTCAAACTCCTGATCTCAGGTGATCCACCCACCTTGGCCTCCCAAAGTGCTGGGATTATAGGCATCAGCCACCGTGCCCGACTTAAAATTCTTTTTCTTGAAGAGCCATGTGCTAACTATGTTAGCTGAAGTCCCCATAAAACCTGAATCCAGCTTTGGCTTCCCTTCAGAGCTTTCATTCTTAATCTCCAAACTGTAATTTCTAACCAATCATAATAACATTAATGTCAATGACTGACATATCTCATCACATACTAAGTGATCTGTTCATAGTAGGTGCTCAATAAAAGTGGAATGAAAAAGCACACATAACTGAATAAATGTCTTATTTGAGAACCATACTGTGGATCAATGCCATGTATGCTGAAAACTAGGGTTAGATTAAAATGATGTGAGCCCTTAAAAGAAATTGGCTCTTTCCTGATTTGGGGCATGGAGTAGCAGCTAAGTTTGTGTCAGGATAAAAGAGCGGACAGTGTAGATTTTTCTCTGTATCTCTTTGCCATTAATAAGTCCTAGAGAACACCACATTGATGAATTTGCAATGACTTCCTCTTTGCAGTCACTTCCATAAGAGGCACCTCATTTCACTTAGCTTATCCAATTAACAAAAGGAGAAAACAAATTAAAAGAAAGTCCCCAAGGTAGCCGAGACTCAGTGTGCTTAAGTGGATAAACAACATAATTGGAATTGCCTACCTTTATGAAAGCACCATACTCAGGGCTGGCTTTGAACAAGTAGTTCTAGTTTTGCAAGAGTTTGCTAGTGCCATTTCACAGAAAAGGCTAGGAGGTACTGTGTTTAAAATGCAACAAGAGAATTCTTGGTTAGACATGCAGATGGTACAGATTGATAGATATTTGAAGTAGCTATTGAAAGAAGTTGGTGAGAGTATGTTCCTCATCTCCCAAAAATGTTATCTTGCCTCCAGGCAAGGACCCTGGGGAGTTCTCCATGATCCTTCAAGCCTAGAAACTCCATTGTGCTCACAGGATAAGAAATCACTTGGTAATACATAAATCAAAGCAAAAGATGCCTGTTCTCTGTAACAGTGGAACGATTCAAAAAATCTCAAATTGTTCATCAGATATTGGGGCTGCTCATGGCTTAGTTTCAGGAATTTATTGTCTAGATGAATGATATCAGGACTTTCTTTTTTTTTTTTTTTTTTTTTTTTTTTGGTGAAGTTTCACTTTGTTGCCCAGGCTAGAGTGCAATGGCACAGTCTCAGCTCACTACAACCTCCACCTCCCGGGTTCAAGCAGTTCTCCTGCCTCAGCCTCCTGAGTAGCTGGGATTACAGGCATGCGCCACCATGCCTGGCTAATTTTGTATTTTTAGTAGAGATGTGGTTTCTCCATGTTGGTCAGGCTGGTCTCAAACCCCCGACCAGTCTCGAGCCACCATGCCTGGCGGTATCAGGACTTTAAAGTAGTGGCTCTCTACACAAATAAATCAATAAATTTAATGGGCCTGGCATGGTAGCTCACGCCTGCAATCTAGCACTTTGGGAGGACAAGGTGGGCAGATAGCTTGAGCCTAGGAGTTCAAGACCAGCCTGGCCTACATGGTGAAACCCCGTCTCTACTAAAAATACAAAAAAATTACCCAGGCATGGTGGCACACACCAGTAATCTCAGCTACCCAGAAGGCTGAGGTGGGAGGATCGCCTGAGGTTGAGGCTGCAGTAAACAGTGATTGCACTACTGCACTCCAGCCTGGGTGAAAAAGTGAGACCCTGTCTCAAAAAAAAAAAAAAAAAAATTAATGCAACTTCAGTTAATATCTTCCTGGGAAAAAAAAAGAGAAGGAGGAGAAAAGGAAGAACAAGACTAAAAAGGTAATGAGATAATCATTTCTCTGTCCATGTACTAATATATATTATAAAAATATTCACATATGTGTGGTAATTAAAAGTGTGACCCTGCAAACCCACTCCTAGATACTTATTCAAGTGAAATGATGATCTATGCTCACCCAAAAACCAAACGTGTATAGCAGCTTTATCCTTAGCATCCAAAAGCTGAAAACAACTCAAATGTCCCTCAATTGGAAAATGAATAAGCTGGTAGGTGTGGTATGTGTGTGGGGCATGTGGTATGTCCACATCATGGAATAATACTCAGCAATAAAAAGGAAGACACTATTGACACATGCAGCAACACGAATGCATCTTAGGGTATTATGCTGAGTGAAAGAAGGCAGATTCAAAATGCTGCACACTGTATGATTCCATTTCTATAACATTCTGGAAAAGGTAAAAACAATAGGGACGGAAACAGATCAGTGGTGTCTGGGGTTACAGAGTTGGGAGGTTTGAGGGTGAACCCTTCAAAGGGGCAGCATGAAGAAATTTGGGATGGTGATGGAACTGCTGCATGGCTATACAACTCGGTGCATTTGGCGAGACTCAGAACTGAATACCCTGAAAAGTGAACTTTATGTAAAGTAAAAAATAAAATAAACCTGTATTATGTCGGTACAGGTTTAACAGGTCAATGGACTGTCACAGAGAGCTAGAAATGAAATCCAATAGAGTTAATTTGTTTTGCTAAAGATGGCATTTTTAAATCCACGAGGAGTCTCATTGACTCTCTGGCATTCTTTCTTTGGACTCTTCCATTGTCTGTTGAGTCCAAAAGGCTGCAGCCACCACCACTTGGGAGGCCTGAAATGAACAGTTTGGACCGGCTCTGCTCCTGGAAGTGACATGATGTCCTCTTCCCCTGGCTGTTTTTCTTAGCCCTCTTCTTGTTGCCCTAACTTTCTTCTGCACTGGACATAGTGAGATCCAGGACTTGAGGGTGAACTTAATGAAAAAGTGTAAAAGAAAGAAAGCTGTCTTGTGCCTAAGTCACAGGGACTCTGCATGAACTCCAGCCTAGACCAATAGGCTCCACATTGGAGGTTGGGTCCCAGGTCTCAGAGTTGCAGTCTCTGCTGTCAGTCATTCTCTGAGGATGGTTTTCCCTCCGGAACCTCATGGAGAGTGGCTATTGGCCAGAGGACAGGGACTGGGCTTTTATGGGCTCCTTAGCCAATTGCTACCTTAATTTCACCACCATTTTGAATCTGCAGATGTATATGAACACTTGTAGGGAAAGTGCACAGAATGAGAAAAGAGCTGTGGGTGGAAGCCTCCTTAACATGTCCAGCTCAGTCAGATGGCTCACTCAGAAGTTCCTCATAGAGCATGTTTGAGGTCGTAGATCATATCACCAAAAAGGGGCAAGGAGCATCCTCAGCAGATTCCATTAGAATAAGGGTAACTCATGAGGTCATGTCTGGTGATTATAGAATTATCTTAATTATTTATTAATATATTCAAGGCTTGAGAACACTGGCATTAGCACTATACAGTAAAAACATTCAAATTCAAGCCTAAACATTCCCTGGCACAGCTACATGAATGAGCAATGAGCCTCAGACCACACCTGAGATTGAGTGCTCTAAGATGGGATAAGTGAGAAACTATCGACTTTTGCTACATACCTGAAAGTCAGGATTGAACAGAGAACAGAATTCGACAACCTCTTATTCCAGTGGTCCTTATTTTTGTGTGCACACCAGGATCTCCTGGGAAGCTTTCACAAACTTCACTTGCCCAGTTTTCACCTCTGGTCTGAGATGGAGCTCGGGCATCTGAATAACCACTGGTTAAGGCTAATCCCTAGGAGTAGGCAGGGAGCTGAGACCCAGAGAGAGCAAGTAATTTGTCTAAGGGGACAATGACCATTTGCCAAAGAGCCAGGACTAGTACCCAGGCTTCCAGACTCTGATCCGTTGTTCTTTTTTACCATGCAAGCAGGAATGCAAAGATATAGTTATTCTTTCCCTAATCACCTAGTTATCCTCAATTACTTAAGTGCCCACCTTGAAGAATGGAGTGTGGTTCCAGGTTGTGTTTGGGAACACCACTTAGAGATTTATGCCACTGCCAAGTAAAACTGCCATTGAGTCATAGCTGTGAAGACATCCGTCCTTCATTTTCAAAGATAAGGCCACTTGTTCTGTGTATTCTACCATAGCAGACATAGAGAAATGTGTGACACACGTCTCCCTGGTTCCTGTGCACTCTTAATGGCTTGTGGTTTGTGGTTGTGATTGCTTGTTTACAAAACCCAGCTCTCCATTTATGCTCTAGCTTCCTGGAGGGGCCTCTCTGCTGCTCTCCTTTCCTAGTCATTTCCCCCAAAGCCATCGAGTTTGACAGTTTCGTTGAATGCAGGAGATACATCCCATAACACCAGTCAAGAAATAAGTATTTGCTGGCCAGGCACAGTGGCTCACCTGTAATCCCAGCACATTGGGAGGCCAAGGTGGGTGAATAACTTGAGGTCAGGAGTTCAAGACCAGCCTGGCCAACATGGTGAAACCCTGTCTCTACTAAAAATACAAAAATTAGCCAGATGTGGTGGATTACGCCTGTAAGCCCAGCTACTCAGGAGGCTAAGGGAGGAGAATTGCTTCAACAGGAGAGGTGGAGGTTGCAGTGAGCCGAGATTGTGTCACTGTACTCCAGCCTGGGTGACAGAGCAAGACTCCGTCTCAAAAAAAAAAAAAAAAAAGGAAAGAAAGAAATAAGTATTTGTTGAGAGAGAGTAGTACAGCCTTGTTCTTATGTTTAATCAGGCTGTAGTTAGAAGGCACTTCAGGGTGTTGGGGAAATGGCATGTAAGCTGCTCAAAAATCTCTTTTGGAAAAGTAGGCCCTTTATTCACAGGACACCCAAAAGGACACTTAAATGCATTCTCCTAGAGAAAAGCATCCTTTGGCTACTCTGGAGAACTTCTGTTCAATCTTTCTACACTGGGCCTATCTTGATTAGCTGAGCTACATACTATTATCAACCATCTCAAAAGTGCCACACTATTTAGCAGAAACCTGGCAACTGCAAGTCTTATAGCTTCCTGGCATCTTGGATTTGTCACCCGTTACAGTCACCTGTGCTTTACAGTTGAGAAATTCTAGACCCAGCCATTAAAGGCCAGCCAAGGTCATTCACATGGAGTTCCAAGTACAACCAGAGCAGAAGGGAAACTTGCTGGGATTCTAGAATCAAAGGACACTATAGCTGGAAGGGATTTCAAGAGGTCATTTAGTTCATTTGCTTCACTGTAGGTGAACAATGAGACTGTCCAAGACTAGCAGTTGGGGGCAAAGGCTTCACAATGACTCCAACCTCTTGCTTCAAGTTCTCCCTTCCTCACAGTTCTTCCTTAAGTCTAACCAAACCCTTTTTGTTGCTCTATCTTTCCAACTGGTGTTTAATGGAGAGACAGTGTTTCTCTATTGCTTGTTCTATTTAAGAGTCGGCTCCTGAGAAGTCTTGAACAACCCCCTTGGAGAGGCTCTGTGGGGACTGCAGCAAGCAAAGGTAGACTTTTCTGAATTGTTGGCTCTTTTGTACTCTGCCTGCATGCCAGGCAACTGCAACTGCATTTCCTTGATCCACCCTCTCTGGAGAAGAGAGACCGAGAGATAAGTCAATGGAACAGAAATACAGAAGGTAATGAGCAACAGTATTCATGAGCATAGTGAGCTCCAGGGTGAAGAGTGTTAGGGTAGGCTGATGGAAGGTATCCTTTCTGATTCTGACAGTTTTTATTTATTTATTTAGAGACAGGGTCGCCCACTCTGCAGGGAAGTGGCCCAATCTCAGCAGTCTCAGCTCACTGCAATCTCTGCCTCATGGGCTCAAGGGATCCACCCACCTCAGCCTCCCAAGCAGCTGGGACCACAGGTATGAGCCACCACACCTGGCTAATTTTTGTATTTTTTGTAGAGAGAGGGTGCCATGTTGCCCAGACTGAACAGCTATTATTTAAATGGAATCTGATCCAGAGGGAGACTGTGTTGTCTCCCTCCCAGGAGAACTTACCGATGGGAGAAGGTCTTGTTATAGGGATGATTGCATTGTGCTCCCCAGATGGGAGAAGAAAGATGGAGAAGCTTCTTTTGAACGCTTTCCAACTCTTCCTCTGGTCTGAAAAAGCAGCAGTTCTAAGCATTTCGAAAGATCACTGCATATGAGGAAACTAATAAGCAAAGTACGGCTTCATGAGATCCCCTTTGAACTTGACTCTCACCCTGCATTAAACCAGCATGGACAGGCCTAAAATGAGATGGTTTTTACATGGCTCCCCAGGCAAAATTTTGAAAACTAACACCTGACATTTTCTTTTTGATATTTTCCCACCCTACTGCCTCCTTCAATTAGACTGTACAGTGGGAGGAGATAACAGAGTTCTAAGATTATTCCCACGTACAGAGTTTTATTTTGTTAAGTCTCCTTTGGGGTAGACTATCCACTAGCATTTGCATCAATTGCTCTTAAATTGCTACCTAATATGAAATGCTTCAGTTGGGAGAAGAATTTCTCTTAAGCCAGTTCTCCCTAAAGGTAAAGAAGAGATTTCAAACTCTATGCTGAAGAGCTTTGTTGTTGGTGTACCCCAGGCTGGAGTATAGTGGTACAATCTCGGCTCACTGCAACCTCTGCCTCCCGGGTGCACACAATTCTCCTGTCTCAGACTCCTGAGTAGCTGGGACTACAGGAGCATGTCACCACCTCTGGCTAATTTTTGTATTTTTAGTAGAGACGGGGTTTCACCATGTTGGTCAGGCTGGCCTCGAACCCTTGACCTCAGGTGATCCACCCACCTCGACCTTGTGCTGGGATTACAGGCTGTGAGCCACCAGACCCAACTTCAATGGGCTTTAAAGAAAAAAAAATGATACAACTGCAGTGAGACGAGATAGCACCACTACACTCTAGCTTGGTGACAGAGAGACTCCACCTCAAAAAAAAAAAATATATATATATATATATGTATATATGACACACCTATAGCCTGTTCTTTGCATCAACCACTCTTCAGAACACTTTAACAAATCCCTTCCAATCTACCAACAAGCATGTCCATCAACTAGGAAGCATTACTGAGCACAGCTTGATGCCAGTGAGTGAGTGTAGGACTTGTCCCAAAGCATAAGGCTTAATCTCTGCCCTCAAAAAGTGTCCAGGCTAGGGGGGACATAAGACTAACCAACAGGAAACAACCAGAGGCTGATGCAAAGAAATACATGTTTAGATTCCAAGTGGTATGGAGCAGACCTTAAACACAACAGAAATTCTGCAATTAGTGGATTACACTAGTGAGGCAACTCTTAGCAGAGGGTGCACAACCCAAACTGGCTTTTTGTTTTGTTTTTTGGAGACCGAATCTCACTCTGTTGCCCAGGCTGGAGTGCAATGGCGTGATCTCAGTTCACTACAACCTCTGCCTGCTGGGTTCCAGCAATTCTCCTTCCTAAGCCTCCTGAGGAGCTGGGATTACAGGCATGCGCCACCACGCCCAGCTAATTTTTGTATTTTTAGTAGACACGGGGTTTTGCCACATTGGCCAGGCTGGTCTGGAACTCCTGGCCTCAAGTGATCTGCCCGCTGTGGCCTCCCAAAGTGCTGGGATTACAGGTGTAAGCCACCATGCCTGGCCACAAACTAGCTTTCAAGAAAGGATAGATTTTGGAGAGGCAGAGTAAAAAGCAAACAATAAAAGATAATAATAATAATCAAGAGAAAATAAGAGAATTATGACATTTAAACTCGCATTTAAAAACTTTATTACAGATCATTTCAATCACATAGAAAGTTACAGAAACCCTATGTACTCATCACTTTATCAACTCATGACCAATCTTGCTTTATCTATATATACCCTCACCCACATTTCCCCACCTCCTGGATTATTTTCAAGCAAATCCCAGACATCGTATCATTCCATCTGTCAATATCTCGGTATTTTACTAGCATTTTGACGTAAGCATCATCAAATTATACAGGTCAGAGCATGTTTCAAAAAAAACAGTACAAGCCAGGTGCAGTGGCTCACACCTGTTATTCCCAGCACTTTGGGAGGCCAAGGCAGGCAGATTATCTGAGGTCTGGAGTTTGAGAGCAGCCTGGCCAACATGGTGAACCCTTGTCTCTACTAAAAATACAAAAATCGGCTGAACATAGTAGCGAGTGCCTGTAATCCCAGTTACTCAGGAGGCTGAGGCATGAGAATCACTTGAACCGGGAGGCAGAGGTTGCAGTGAGCTGAGATTGCGCCACTGCACTCCAGCCTGGGCGATAGCGTGAGACTCTGAAACAACAGTGACAACAACAAAACAGTACAAAGCTGAAAATCTTGGCACAATAAAAAGATCTTGCAAGCCTTAGCCAATGGCATATTTATTTTGTTCAACAACATCCCAGTACATCAGAAAAACCCCTAATTTTTTTAGAAGAGGTTGAAATAAAATAGTTATGTCCAGAAATGCATGCTTTTTACTATAATGCTTGGACCTTAATGGAATGTTGGAAGTATCTGGACAAACACTTGTCCCTGTACATCTGCTGCAACCTAAGTCTATTTCTTTATGCTATTTTCAACATAGATCAGAGTGGTATTCCAGGAAGACATGCCTTTCTTAAACCGGAGTCCAACAAAAGTGGCCAGTGGAATCCGAGGATGGTGGGACAGTGTAAGGCAAGGAGGTAAAAGCACAGCTGGGGAAGAGACGGAGCAGGGTGAAGGCTGGAGGCAGACTGGGCATGGAGGTTCTCAAGGCTCTGGCTGGATGTGAAACTGAGTGGGAGGCAGAGAATGAAAGTGGAGCATGTTAATCTTGGAATGAGGATGAGTCATGCAGAAAATGAGACGCTTTCCCACTGATGCTCTGAATATTACTCCTTGACTGGGAAAAGAAATCAAATGAACATTGCTCTTGATGGCAGTGGAGATAGGATATGGCATGCAAAGTGTGCAGGGGAAGAGTGGGCACCCCTCCTTGGGTGACCTGCAACAAGCCATTTAACCTCTCAAGTTATACTCTGCATCCCAACAAAAGAACAGTGAGGCTAAATTATCTCTGGGTCCCTTGAGACCTATAACATTCAACAATTCAATTAATTAAAATGGATTGTAGGGCAGATGTGGTGGCTCATGCCTGTAATCCCAACACTTTGGGAGGCCAAGGTGGGCTGATTGCTTGAGCCCAGGAGTTCAAGGCCAGCCTGGGCAACATAATGAGACTCCCCTGTCTCTACAAAAGAAAAAAAAGTATTGTAAAAGGGCAGGTAGATATGAATTGGGGATGACTTTTCAATGGTGGCTGCTAGCAGCAGAAAACAGCAATAGCAATTGAGACAACCTACACCATACATAAGCTTTAATAAGGGGAAATAAAGAAATAAATACGGCCTTTGCCCACATCTATCACATTTGTGTCTGTCAGTTACTCTATGAAGCAGTTTACATACATTATCTTACCTAATCCTTATAAAGACCCTATGAAGTAGGTTCTAAAATCATCACACCGCCATGAGGAAACTGAGGCACAGAGAGGATAAGCAATCTACCCAAAACATGCCAGTAAATATGAAAGCCAGGATTGATCTCAGATCTACCTGAATTCCAAACGCTTAACCACTGTACTACATGCTTGACTATTATGCTAGAGTGCGTAGAATAACTATTAATATCTTATATTTTATCATCCAATCAAAATCCAGAAACCTCCATTAAATATCTATCTAACATAAAAGCCAGCCTGAAGGCGTTTCCACTGGCCAAATCTGGGACAAATTAAGCACCAAAATTAAGTCACTAATGAATGATAAAGCACTGGAGAACACAGGCATGTGTGACTCCTTACTGGTGATAGGTAAATAAGTAAGTGGGGGGAATGGAGGGCTCTTTTTTTTTTTTTTTTTGAGACGGAGTTTCGCTCTTGTTACCCAGGCTGGAGTGCAATGGCGCGATCTCGGCTCACCGCAACCTCCGCCTCCGGGGTTCAGGCAATTCTCCTGCCTCAGCCTCCTGAGTAGCTGGGATCACAGGCACGCACCACCATGCCCAGCTAATTTTTTGTATTTTTAGTAGAGACGGGGTTTCACCATGTTGACCAGGATGGTCTCGATCTCTTGACCTCGTGATCCACCCGCCTCGGCCTCCCAAAGTGCTGGGATTACAGGCGTGAGCCACCGCGCCCGGCTGGAGGGCTCTTGCTTACAGTAGAATATTGAGAGTTGACCAGCAAATGTGGAGGAACTGTGGGAGCCAGAACGTCATCATTTTGGAAATCACTGTAGTAAAGATGGGATCAGGCAGGAATCATCAATAGATGCTAAGTCAAAGGAAGAAATATTGAAAGACAAGCTATTTGCAAGGTCTTAAAGGTATCTCCCCTAAGACTGCTTATTAGTTCAAGGGAGAAAAAATTAATTACACAGTGGAGAAACAGGGCAACACCTTGACAGGGTGATAAAAATTTACATTTACCAGTAAGGGGCAGATGAAACTTGTGTGCCTCCAGCATGATATCCTTAGAAGGACACAATGTTAATCTGTGCAAATTTTAGCCAAGAGTACATAACAAACATCAGACAAATGCAAAATAAGAATGTTCTATTTTTTTTTTAAAGAGGTGAGGAACACTGTATTCTTAAAAAATGTCAACATCATAAAAGACAAAAGGGCTGGGCGTGAGGACTCACTCCTGTAATCCCAGCACTTTGGGAGGCTGAGGTGAGTGGATCACTTGAGGCCAGGAGTTCATGACCATCCTGGCCAACATGGTGAAACCCTGTCTCTACTAAAAATACAAAAATTAGCTGGGCCTGGTGGTGCATGCTTGTCGTCCCAGCTACTCACGAGGCTGAGGATCACTGGAACCCAGGAGGTGGAAGTTGCAGTGAGCTGAGATTGAGCAACTGCACTCCAGCCTAAGCAACCGAGGAAGACTCTGTCTCAAAAGAAAGAAAAAAAAAAAAACACAAAGAAAAGCTAAAAGGGATAAGAATGGATAAGGCAACCAAATGTAAGCCTGACCCTAGAGTTGGTGCTGGGGTGGGGAGAAGAGGGTGATGCTGTAAAATACATTGTTAGATCAACTGACAATATTGGAATATAGGCAGTGCCGATGTAAAATTGTGAGGTTGATAAATTTACTGTGGTTATGTAAGAGAATATTCCTATTTTTTAAATTTTTTCTCTACTCCATGTGGAGCAGGGCTAACTCATAGGCAATGTTCCCAGAGTTGGCCTATTCCTATTTTTATGAAATGCACACTAAGAAGTGAAGGATCATGATGTATTAACTTCCCCTCGTATAGTTCAAATGAGAGGAAGAGAATGCAAAAATAGCTAAAGCAAATGGGGTAAAATGCTAACAATAGGTAAATCTAGGTAAAGGGTATATGGATCTTTCTTGAAACTTATTCTAAGTTTGAAATTATGTCCAAATGAGTTTTGAGGTTTTTTTGGTTAGTCTGATGTCACATTGCTGAGTGGTAGTCAGACCCTGAGTTATTTAGCATTTGTTGTTGTTGCTGAGACAGGGTTTTGCTCTGTCGCCCAAGCTGAAGTGCAGTGGCATGATCTTAGCTCACTGCAGCCTCTGCCTCTCCGGCTCAAGCGATCCTCCCATCTCAGCCTCCCAAGTAGCTGGTACCACAGGGTGTTTTACCATGTTGCCCACTGGTCTCAAACTCCTGAGCTTGGCCTCAGCCCGCCAAAGTGCTGGGATTATGGGTGTGAGACACTGCACCTGGCCCAAGACCCTGAGTTGAGTGGAGATGGGGAACGCGCTGCACTGAGCCCTGAGAATAACTGTCATCTGACAGAAGCTCAAAGCAGAGCTGGCTCCCTGTAGTTTAGCGGTTCACCAACCAACATGAGGAGTTACCTGGGTCACAAAGAAAACAGGCTCATAAGTAAACAAATAACAGAGTAATTCCACTGTGAGAAACACCAGGAAAACCAGCATCTCCATATACGTAAGGAAAAGACCTCCAGACATGGGCCTGTAGCCCAGTTATTTCAACACAAGTCTACCCAGCAGAAGGATTAGCCTGCTCAAGCTCACCTTTCATTCGCAATATATGTTTGAAATCTACTGGAACTAGAAGGCTCATTGGCAGCTGGGAAAGGCAGCTCACTCAAGAAACAAAGTGCTGTCATTGATACAACACATGCTAGGGCTTGGGGAAACTAGAGAGTGAGTAACAAATTAGTGGACAACTTTTGACAATAAGATTATTACTGTTACCATAGACTTGAGTGACTACCATGTGCTAGACCCTGAGGATAGAGAAAGATAAAAGCAATGATCCCTGCCCTCAAGTAGCTTTGGGGAGAGAGGAGAGAGACACACAAAAGGGATATGTTGAAGGGCAGCAAATGAAAAGTATACTTTATGGAATAGAAAGTCAGGAAAAGCTATTGTGAATGTGTGGCACCAGGAGAAGTGGTAGGGGTAGGGTTTTCATTCATTCACTCATTTACTCATTCATTCATTCAAGCATTCTTTCAATAAATATTCAACTTTTTTCTTTTTTTTTTTTTTGAGACAGAATCTCACTCTGTCACCCAGGCTGGCATGCAGTGTCACCATCTTGGCTCACTGCAAACTCCGCCTTCCAGGTTTAAGTGATTTTCCTGCTCAGCCTCCTGAGTAGCTGGGATTACACATATGCACCACCATGCCTGGGTAATTTTTGTATTTTTAGTAGAAATGCGGTATCAGCACATTGGCCAGGCTGGTCTTGAACTCCTGACCTCAGTTGATCCATCTGTGTCAGTCTCCCAAAGTGCTGGATTACAGGTGTGGGCCACCACGCCTGGCCTATTCAGCTTTTTAAACTGCACGGTGCTGTGCAAACACTTAAGGAGAACAATGAGATAAAAATGCTGTGGGGAAAAGGAAAATACATGTTCCGTGTTCTTTGATAACAATGGCTAAAATTCAGCTATTAAATATTTAGCTATAAAACCATATTAGTTTCCTGTGGTGGCCATAACAAATTACTCCAAAATCAACAGCTTAAAACAGCAGAAATGTATTGTCTTGAAGTCTTGGAGGCCAGAAGTCTAAATTCAAGGTGTTGGCTGGGCCCTGCTCCCTCCTGAGGCATAGGGGAGAATCCTTTCATGACTCTTCCAATTTCCGTTGACTGGTGGCATTCCTTGGTTTGTGGCTGCCTCACTGCCATCTCTGCCCCAATCTTCACATGGTCTTCTCTTTTGTCGGTCTAATCTCCCCTTTGTAACTCTCTTATGAGGGCACTTTTTATTGAATTTAGTGCCCACCTAGATCATCCAGGATGAGTGCTTCATCTTAAGATGCTGAATTACATCTGCAAAAGTCTCTTCCCAAATAAGGTAACATTGATAGATTTCAGAATTTAGGACACAGACATATCTTTCTGGAGGCTGTTATTCAACCCATTATAAGCCCTTTCCATGTGCCAGGCATTGTCCTAAGCATCTAGTATGTATCAACTCATCTGATTCACAACAACCCAATGAGATAGGTTATTAATTTGGTCCCCACTGAGAAAACAAAGACACAGAGCCATTGGATAACTTGGAACCATCACTGAGGATAATTGGACTTGGAGAGCTTGTATTGAGGGGTCAGGAGAAATAAATTTGGATAGACAAGTTATGGTCACATGCAGAATATTTTAAATACCTGGATAAAATATTATAGTTTATTCTTCAGGTAATGGGCAGGTACTGGGAGTTCTTGAGCCAGAGCAGCATGTGAATAATGATGCATGGAAATATTAATTGGAAAGTACTGTGTAAAATAGATTGAAGAGGAAAGGAATGGAAACCTTATTAGGAAATGCTCACATAATTGCTAAGCATGATGAGGTAGGCCTGGGCCGGACAGGTCTGGCCGCAGAAACAGAAAGAAGTACTTAATAGCTCGTCCTTCTTTTCATCCCAAAGTGTGAAGCCAGACTCTTTTATTCCATTAGACTTATCTCTTCCATCTTCCTATGTTGCATACCAGGAGGTAACTGAGAGGTAAGACAATCTTCACTTGCCCCAGGTTAGCAGGCGCTGGTTTTTCCATTAAAGGATTGCACTCAAAATTTGGAGACACTTGCTTGAGAAGCGCCTGGAAACGCAATTCCTCACTGTTTTTATTGTGGTTGCTTCTAAGGTAAACACACGTTGAGGATAATGTCTCTCTTGACAATGTCAACTCTGACTTTATGATGGAGTAACCCTGGAAGCCAACATATAGCATAAGTAAAGTCACTATCCAGTATTCACAGGGAATGGGCTGTAGACACAGCTACAATGATGTTAGATCTTTGCTCTGTTCCTCCAGAATCAGCAAGAGAAAGGTCTCTGTTCTCACTTCCCACCTACACTTCTTGGTGACTACTGCTGGTGTTGCTCCTGCCGCAAGCTGAATATTAAACACCCTTATTCATTTTTAGTCTTTTAGGCCACCTTTGAGGATTTGATCAGTAACACCTGATGCGAAAGACATTTCCTGTTGGATAATGGAAGGTTTGAGTGTGACAGACCCCCAGCGGTACCCTGGGTCCTTAGCTACTAGTCAGGTTTCAGGGGCCATTAATGCTAGTTAGAGTAACAAAATGTCAAAAGCCATAATTATTTTTCTCTAACACAGCGTAAGCAAAATCTGAAATGCTTATTTGCACCTGGAATTCGATTATTTTTTAAAAAGGGCTTTCCCACAAGAATAAGACATTTGATTTTATTTAAAAATTAAATTAAAAAATTTAATATAGAAGTTACAAAAATTATCCGGGGGTGGTGACCATGTGCTTGTAGTGTTAGCTATTCAGGAGGCTGAGGCAGGAGAATCGCTTGAACCCTGGAGGCTGAGGTTACAGTGAGCTGAGATGACACCACTATACTCCAGCCTGGGTGACAGAGCAAGACTCAGTCTCAAATAAAAATAAAAATAATATAGAAGTGATGTCTGTTCATTTGAAAATAACATTCAAATACAACAGATGAATATAAAATAAGGAGTAAAATTAGGCCAGGAGCAGTGGCTCATGCCTGTAATCCCAGCTACGTGGGAGGCTAAGGCAGGAGAATGGCTTGAACCCGGGACGCAGAGGTTGCAGTGAGCCAAGATTGCACCACTGCACTCCAGCCTGGGCGATAGAGGGAGACTCCATCTCAAAATTTTTTTTAAAAAGTAAACTTAATACATTTGTGTGAGGATACTTTATGTAAATATGTGTATGTTTACATATATATATTTGAGATGGAGTTTTGCTCTTTTGCCCAGGCTGGAGTGCAATGGCATGATATCGGCTCACTGCAACTTCCGTCTTCCCAGGTTCAAGCGATTCTCCTACCTCAGCCTCCGAAGTAGCTGGGGTTACAGGCATGCACCACCACACCCAGCTAATTTTTGTACTTCTAGTAGAGACAGAGTTTCTTCATGTTTGTTGGTCAGGCTGGTCTTGAACTCCAGCCTGCCTCAGCCTCCCAAAGTGCTGGGATTACAGGTGTGAGCCACTGAGCCCAGCCTAAAAATGTTTTTTATATGAACTCCAGATAATATCTTCTTTCCAGGGTTAAAAATTGTATGCTTATAATGCCTGGGTACTCAAAATGTGTTCTGGGGGCCATCCACATGGGCATTGCCTAGGAGCTTGTTGGAAATGCAATCTCAGGTCCTATTGCTGGCTATTGAATCCGAATCTGCATTTTCATGAGTTCCCAGGTGATTCGTGTGTACGTTCAAGTAACAGAAGCACTGAACTCACAGAGTAAGGGGACAGTATTTTTTTTTTTTTTTTTTTGAGATGGAGTCTTGCTCTGTCACCAGGCTGGAATGCAGTGGTGCAATCTCATCTCTCTGCAACCTCTGCCTGTCAGGTTTGAGAGTTTCTCCTGCCTCAGCCTCCCAAGTAGCTGGATTACAGGCGCCCACCATCACGCCTGGCTACTTTTTTGTATTTTTAGCAGAGGTGGGGTTTCACCATATTGGACAGACTGGTCTTGAACTCCTGACCTCAGATGATCTATCCGCCTCAGCCTCCCACAGTGCTGGGATTACAGGTGTGAGCCACCGCGCCCGGCCGGGGACAGTATTTTTACTAACGCTAGCCCTTTGATATTCAGGTTGTTAAAGAACTGAAAGTAAAAAATAGATAAAAGTGGGAGGCAGAAAAATTAACTAATTCTTCCTACAGATATATGTGTGAATGGGACCCAATTTTGGAACACATCACTAGAGAATCAGAACGTGGAGTGACCTGTTAAAGAGATGCCACTCACAAGTAGGCCACCTCCCCTTGGTCCTTATAGTAATTACAAATAAGAAAATCAGAGAACCAGAAACTTTTAGAACTGAGATGAATGATAGAATTTGTAGTAGTTAGTGCACATGAGGTCTTGAGCCTCTGACTGGGTTTGTTTCCCCCAGTTTGGGTATGAAGATAAAAATAAAACTGTTGGCCGGGCCGGGCGCGGTGGCTCGCGCCTGTAATCCCAGCACTTTGGGAGGCCGAGGCGGGTGGATCACGAGGTCAAGAGATCGAGACCATCCTGGTCAACACGGTGAAACCCCGTCTCTACTAAAACTACAAAACATTAGCTGGGCATGGTGGCACGTGCCTGTAATCCCAGCTACTCAGGAGGCTGAGGCAGGAGAATTGCCTGAACCCAGGAGGCGGAGGTTGCGGTGAGCCGAGATCGCGCCATTGCACTCCAGCCTGGGTAACAAGAGTGAAACTCTGTCTCAACAATAAAAAAAAAGAAAAAAAAGAACAAACTGTTGGCCGGACGTGGTGTCTCACAACTGCAATCCCAGTACTTTGGGAGGCCTAGGTGGGTGGATCACCTGAGGTCAGGAGTTCGAGACCAGCCTAGCCAACATGGTGAAACCCCATCTCTACTAAAAATACAAAAAATTAGCCAGGTATGGTGGTGTATACTGTAATCCCAGCTACTTGGGAGGCTGAGGCAGGAGGATCTCTTGAACCTGGGAGGTGGAGACTGCAGAGAGCCGAGATTGCCCTACTGCACTCCAGCCTGGGTGACAGAGAGAGACTCTGTCTCAAAAAAAAAAAAAGTTGCTGGTTCAGTTAGGGCCTTGTACTCACAAGCTGAAAGGTCTTGAGCAAATTCCTTACCTTCTTGGGTGTCAGCCTATAATCTGTATCATTAGGAAGCTCACGTAAGTGTTCTAGAAACTGTATGGGAACCTGGAATGTTATCATGGCAGATTTCAAGACAGGGTCCCAGTTCCATCCAATAATTGCATGCTGTGTGAGATAATATCACAACAGAGAAGGGGTAGTCTGCTTGAAGTAAAGAAAAAGTGAGGGAATTAACGAGAATGTGACATGATGTTTTCTACACTGTCCAGAGGACACAGGCCCTCTGTTTCTGGTGTTCTAGTATAGATAGGAGACTGTGAAGGTTCGATAAGGACCTGTGGAACAAATGCATGAAATACTAAGTTGACAGGCACAGTGACTCACACCTGTAATCCCAGTGCTTTGGGAGGCCAAGGCGGGTGGATTGCCTAGAGGTCAGGAGTTAGAGACCAGCCTGGCCAACATGGCGAAACCTCCATCTCTACTACAAAAAAGAAATACTGGCTGGGCGCAGTGGCTCACACCTGTAATTCCAGCACTTTGAGAGGCCGAGGTGAGTGGATCACGAGGTCTGGAGCTCAAGACCAGCTTGACCAGTATGGAAAAAACCCATCTCTACTAAAAATACAAAATTAGCTGGGCACGGTGGTGCGTGCCTGTAGTCCTGGCTACTCAAGAGGCTGAGGCAGGAGACTCGCTGGAACCCGGGAGTTGGAGGGTGCAGTAAGCTAAGATTGCGCCACTGCACTCTAGCTTGGGTGACAGAGTGAGAGTGAGATTCCATCTCAAAAAAAGAAAAAAGAAAAGGAAAGAAAGAAATACTAAGTTGGGAAAGGTAAATTCACCAACATTCATTAATTCAACAAATATTTACTGAGTATCCTCCATGTGCCAAGCTGGCTAAGGACACAATGGTAAGCAAATGTACACACTGTGCCTGCCCTCACAGAGCTTACAATCCAATCAGATACTTGGTTTAATGTAAAATTGCATCTTTGCTAAATGCCACAAAAGAGCATGGTAGTGAACTGAGAGAACTTGTTCTTGAACGATTTGACCTGGTCAGGGGTATCGGGGAAGAGTTTCTGAGGAAGTGGCCCTTGAGCTGAGAGCTGAAGAATGAGCAAGAATTAATGTGGGAGGCCGGGCGTGGTGGCTTAAGCCTGTAATCCCAGCACTGTGGGAGGCCCAGGCGGGTGGATCACGAGGTCAAGAGATCAAGACCATCCTGATCAACATGGTGAAACCCCGCCTCTACTAAAAATACAAAAAATTAGCTGGGCATGGTGGCGCGTGCCTGTAATCCCAGCGACTCAGGAGGCTGAGGCAGGAGAATTGCCTGAACCCGGGAGGCGGAGGTTGCGGTGAGCCGAGATGGCGCCATTGCACTCCAGCCTGGGTAACAAGAGCGAAACTCCGTCTCAAAAAAAAAAAAAAAAAAGAATTAATGTGGGGACAAAGGGAGGAAAGAGTGTCCCAGGGTGAGAACACTGTGTGCACTGACCTTTTGGTAGGAGGGAGTGTGTAGATTCATGGTGGTAAGAAAGGCAAGTCCTCTTAGGTGGAGTGACATCATGAGGCTGGGGATGGCAGCCAGAGCCAGATCAGATCTGGCTCTGCTCTGTGCACCCAAGTTTGGTTCTCCTCCTCTGAGCACTGGGAGGCCACTGAAAGATGTCAGCCATGACGGTGGTGGGGGTGGTGGAGGATGTGTGTTTTGCAAGGACTAGATCTGGGTTTCAAAAAGTTCACTCTGGCAGTAAAATGGAGTATACCTCAGGAACAGGAGGGCAGAGTAGATGTTTGGAGAACGGCACGATACTTTTACAGCCTGAAAGAGAGCCTGGAAATGCTCCCTTCTACAGAAGTTCCAGCTCCTGCAGCCTAGCTCCGTCCTCATACAGCCTTCCTTCTTCAAGGTCTTGCCTACCAAGAGGCAAGGAGGAAGGACCTGTGCAATCAGCTCACTCCCTAGACAAAGTGAACACACTGGGAGTCCGGCTGGCAAATGAGTCCTTTTTGAGTCCATATGAATGAGTTCCCCCTAGGTGAAATAATTAAAAAGTAGTTTCTGAATTTGCAAGTTGAGAATTCAGCCCTGGATTCTTGGTGACCCCAAGTACAGGAGGCCTGAAAGGCCCTGTCTGACACTATTTACTAGGCAGCTCCATCTCCTGTACCCACCTTTTAACTCCAGTTAAGAAGCTATCATGTAACCCCCTCACTGAAAAAATGTGGAAAGTGAGGTCCGGAGAGGTTTAGTAACTTATCCAACATCACACAGTAATTTTTAAGGGCCAGTCCCTGAACTATCATCCTAAAATTCATTAGGTGTGTGATCCTTTCAAAAATGCTCTACTGGCCAGCATCTTCAGAGATGAGTAACGGAGAGAGTCATAAAAACATACTTCTAAATTAAATTTTATTCTTTAAAAATTTTCTGTACATTGTGCTTTAATTACATCTCCGGCCCCAAGAGTAGAAGGGCTAAAGAAAGAATGGACATTCAGTCTAAAGGCTTAACACTGACTACCTGAGCCTTCAACAATTTCTGGTATTAATATTACATAGCACTGCACCCAAGAAATTCACAGATGCTTTTAATGAGTGTTCCTATGTAGATAGCAGTGCCTTTATTTCTAGATTGAATTTCCAGGCATGACTGGAAAACTGAGACCCAGTTTTCAGCCTCCAGGAAAAATGAGTTCCTTTTGCTGTTAGTCCTCATCTGTTTGGTTTTTTTTTTTTTTTTTTTTTTTTTTTTTTTGAGATGGGGTTTCACTCGTCACCCAGGCTGGAGTGCGATCGTGTGTTATTAGCTCACTGCAACCTCTGCCTCCCCAGTTCAAGCGATTCTACTGCCTCAGCTTCCTGAGTAGCTGGGATTACAGGTATGCACCACCATGCCGGGTTAATTTTTGTGTTTTTAGCAGAAACAGGGTTTCACTATGTTGGCCAGGCTAGTCTCGAACTCCTGACCTCAGATGATCGGCCAGCCTAGGCCTCCCAAAGTGCTGGGATTACAGGCATGAGTCACTGTGCCTGGGTTTATTCTTTAAATTAACAAACAAATAGGCCGGGCGCGGTGGCTCACGCCTGTAATCCCAGCACTTTGGGAGGCCGAGGCGGGTGGATCACGAGGTCAAGAGATCGAGACCATCCTGGTCAACATGGTGAAACCCCGTCTCTACTAAAAATACAAAAAAAATTAGCTGGGCATGGTGGTGCGTGCCTGTAATCCCAGCTACTCAGGGGGCTGGGGCAGGAGAATTGCCTGAACCCAGGAGGCGGGGGTTGCGGTGAGCCGAGATTGCGCCATTGCACTCCAGCCTGGGTAACAAGAGCGAAACTCCGTCTCAAAAAAAAAAAAAAAAAAATTAACAAACAAATATAAAAAGTCAGTGACTGTCCCCGGCCTCTCACTGTACAATTTCACTCTCTACACTGTTCCTGTTTCCCCTGTGCTTCCACGTGGGTTTCCTGCTCTGACTATTTCTTTCATATGGTTTCCCTCATACCTCTGAGACTTTTGTGCTATTTCTGGGCTTTATTGCTGCATTGTTACTTGTTTATTCTTTGTTCTACTGCCTGTTCCTTTGGGGGCAGCTGAAAAGGCAAACCTTGGCCCTCATGTTGTTGGTAGAGATTACACTTCATATTTGTAATAATTATTCATGTACGTTTTGAGAGATTTCCCCACCATTTTTAAGATTGAACATTAGAAGTGATTTATTGTCAACCAAAGTCAAATATAATCTGGTTTTCACATGGTTTTGTTATTTCATCTTTCTAAGCAAGGTATAGCTTTATACACTCATGCTTTTTGATAACCAAAATTCAGAAGTATGTATGTGTCTAACAGTTTTTACAAGAATCCTACAAGATCCTTTTAAACTGTCATTAAAAGCAAGGAGAGGTCCAGAGAGCTTTGAGACTGCAGTTTGTCTGAAGCATTTGACTTTCATTCAAATTGGCAGTCTCTTTTCCAAAAAGAGCATTATTCTCTCATCTTTAAAGTATGCTGGGTTTAGTCAGTTTGGATACTAAGCAAGTTATCAGGAGATTTCTTAAACATTAAGAAGAGAAAGCCATGCCATCTTGCTCAACCCAGGGCCACAGCCTCCAGGGGTGTTGGTGAATAATAGTATTGTGTCCCTTCATTTTAATCTATTCCTGCCTGTATTGACAGTCTATAAGGACAACCAGATAAAAAGGGAAAAACTCAAGTAGAGGTACCAAAGTCTTTTGCCTAGATAATCCTAGAGGGAAACAAAGTTTGACTGAAGTGTTTTGCTGTGTGGTAAATATTACTCTCTCCAGAGAACATGATTATAACTTCTCTGCAACCTGGAAAATGTACTCCCTGCCCCGTCTGCCCCGCCCCCACCACCCACTAGGCGGGAATAAAGCAAACTGTCTGGGAAACGGCTTAAATGCAGGCACAAAGTAGGTTCTCAGAAGTGGCTATGAGTTGAACCTGTTTTTATTTGGATCTAAAAATCTCCCAGTTCAGTCTGTTCAGTTATTGAAGGATTGCTATTGTGTTTGCAAAGCATCCCTGACTTTTACATCTTCTTATTGGTTCTTCTTTGGGTATCAAATCCTCACATTTGAAGGAATGTATTTTTTTAAATAAAGCAGGGCACAGCAGCCCTCAGTAGAAAGGAAAATGGTCTTCCAACTGCCTCTAAGCCATTTCCGTGAGAATATCTTGACCCATAAGTGGCTCCCGAATTTCCATATAGGAGAGGCTAGTTGGTAGGATGTTTGAAGCTGTGTTTACATATGATCAGAAAAATGTCACTTGTCCATATCAAAGGAGAGGAAGTTATGGAAGTCCTAAACCTATTAATACGTCCTTTAGCACTGCCCAAAGCCAGACTTCAAATTAAGGACATTAAAAATGGAGCTCGCTGGGAGCGGTGGCTTACATCCATAAACCCAGCACTCTGGGAGGCCAAGGTGAGTGGATCACGAGGTCAGGAGTTCGAAACCAGCCTGACCAACATGGTGAAACCCCCATATCTATGAAAAACACAAAAAATTAGCTGGGCATGGTGCCGCTAGCCTGTAATCCCAGTTACTCGGGAGGCTGAGGCAGAAGAATCACTTCAACCCGGGAGGCAGATGTTGCAGTGAGCTGAGATTATGCCATTGCACTCCAGCCTGGGCGACAGAGCGAGACTGTCTCAGAAAAAAAAAAAATGGAGCTCATATTTTTCTCCTAAAAATCAGCTCCTTGGCCCCCCTTCCCAACATCTTCCCCTATTTAAGGCAGTATTTTCCTCATCAGGTTAGAAACATCTTTGTTCTCCTACTTAGCTTTCTCCTTCCCAATACCCACTTAATCATCAAATTCTATCATTTTTTTCTCCTTTATAATGTCTTGGAAATTCTCCTCCATTCTTTTTTTTTTTTTTTTTTGAAAAGGAGTTTCGCTCTTGTTACCCAGGCTGGAGTGCAATGGCGCGATCTCGGCTCACCGAAACCTCCGCCTCCCGCGTTCAGGCAATTCTCCTGCCCCAGCCTCCTGAGTCGCTGGGATTACAGGCACGTACCACCATGCCCAGCTAATTTTTTTTTGTATTTTTAGTAGAGACGGAGTTTCACCATGTTGACCAGGATGGTCTTGATCTCTTGACCTCGTGATCCACCCACCTCGGCCTCCCACAGTGCTGGGATTACAGGCTTGAGCCACCGTGCCCGGCCTCCTCCATTCTTTATATTCCAGCAAAATTAGAAACAGGTGATGATCCAGCTCTCTAGTCTGGATGAGGAGATTACAAACACACCACTCACAAGTGAAAAAAATTTTATAGGAATTATAAGAATGCCAAAACAGGCCAGGTGTGGTGGCTCACGCCTATAATCCCAGCACTTTGGGAGGTGGAAGTGGGCGTATCACAAGGTCAGGTGTTCGAGACCAGCCTGGCCAATATGGTGAAACCTGTTTCTACCAAAAATACAAAAATTAGCCAGGCATGGTGGCAGGCGACTGTTGTCCCAGCTACCGGGGAGGCTGAGGCAGGAGAATTTCTTGAACCTGGGAGGCAGAGGTTGCAGTGAGCTGAGATTGTGCCACTGCACTCCAACCTGAGCAACACAGCCAGAATCCGTCTCAAAAACAAAAACAATGCAAAATAACAGCTTCGAACAAGGCTTGTATACACATCTCCAGGTGATGGCTGGCACTGCATTTGTCCTGTAGCAATCTAGAGCAGTGAGGGTCTTTCTGCTGTTCAGGAGCTGTGGTGAGGCCTTTCGGGTCCAGCTTAAGCCATTCTGATTCCAGCTACCACCCCATCTTACATCGGGAAGCGGTTCCCTTCTAGATCAACTCATCTCCACCCACAGCACAGTGCTTATGGATTCGGTCTAAACTAGTTAGCACAATTTATCAAGAGTATTCCACCGTAATTTTAAAATGTGATGTTTATATTTTACCTCCACCTGGACAGAAGCTCATTCTTTTGTATTCTTACTGCCCCTCCCCCTCCCCCTTCCCATAGCAACCAGCACAGGATTCCGCCGTGTGTAGTCTATAAATAAATGTTAAATCATAGAGCCTTAGAATTTTGGAGTCAGACGGAGATCTTCAGCGTTGCATTTGTCCAGTCCTTTATAGATGGGGAAACAGGTCTAGGGAGATTAGGTGACTTGCTCAAAGCCACACAGCTGGCTATTGACAAGGCAAGGAGCAGAGCCAAGGTTTCTCCCGCCTGAAGTCTGTACCCTAAATTGTTCTTAGATAATCAATGACAGAGACACCTGAGTTTTACACAATCTCTCCTGGGGCTGATGGTGATAGGAGAAACTGGCTTTCCTGAAACATGTAAAAAGATTCCGTCCACGCCCCTAGCAGACCTTCAGGAGGACTAACTCCTCAGCTCGGCGTCCAGCAGAGTCCCAAGTTCCGCCCGCACTTGTTTATGCCTCTGTCCTCCGAAAGGACAGAGCACCCGAGGGCCCCAAGCGCAGGGGCTTCCCTCTGGCCCCTCCCCCGTCGCCGAGCTGTCACACAGCAGCCGCGCGGCCCGCCCCCACGTGGACTAGGCTCGGAGGATCAAAGTCTGTTTGCAGCCCAGCCCCCGCAGGTGTGCTGGAGTATGCGAGGGTCCGCAGCGCTAGAGCCGGGACTCCGCCACGCCCGAGGGGACCGGGCCCGCCCCTCCTCCTCCCCCTCCCCCTCCCGCTGCACGCGGCCCGCGCCCCCAAGACGCCAGCCGCTGCACCCGGCCACTGCCCCCCGGCCCACGCCCGACTACGGGAGAGAATGGCCCCGCCCCCATCTGCTGGCGCCGCAACCCCGCCCCCTTTCCGCCTCTCCTAGGCTCCATCCAATAGCGAGCGTGGCTGGGCGGGACGCCGACGCTGTCGTGAGGGGACTCTGACCAATGAGGAATCGAGCCGGGCTTGATGGGCGGGGCATCAGGGCCTTGTCACGCTCGGGTCCGTGTGAAAACGGGGGTTCCGAGTGCAAAGCAAAGTTTTTTTGTAAACCGTCTGCAAAGGCGGGGGGGCGAAGAAGGCGCCCGAGACCGGGCCGAGTGCAGTGGCCGCCGCCTCTCTAGCTCCTCAGCCATCCGCTCCTCAGTCAAGCGGCCGCGGAGGAGACCAGCAAGGAGAGTCCTCAGATGCTCGAAGCTTTCTCGGCGCGAAGCTGCCAGTTGTCCTCGCCCGCCCCCCTCCTGCTCCTGCTTCTGCTTCTGCTTCAGCTCCGGCTCTTGGTACCCCGGCTCCGGGAGTCCAGCTCCCCGCCGCCGCCGTCGCCCGGGTGTGGGTGTGAGGGCTGCTGGGGCTGAGCCGGGCCTTGGCGCCGGCTCTGAGGACCGACGCCTGAGGAGCTGCGCGGAGCGGCGCCGCCGGCTGGCGGAGGACTCCCACAGGCGCGGGGCTCGGCGGCTTGACCCGGGCTCGGCCCCGTGCGGCCGCGGGGGCACCTCAGCGGTTTCCCGAGCGGCCCGACTCGGGCGCTCCTCGGTGTCGCGGTCGCCGACCCTCCGCGGCCGGCCAGCCCCTCCGCCGCATCAGTCTCCCGGCCGGGCTCGGCGGGCCCCGCAGCCGCAGCCATGGGGTGCTGGGGTCGGAACCGGGGCCGGCTGCTGTGCATGCTGGCGCTGACCTTCATGTTCATGGTGCTGGAGGTGGTGGTGAGCCGGGTGACCTCGTCCCTGGCGATGCTCTCCGACTCCTTCCACATGCTGTCGGACGTGCTGGCGCTGGTGGTGGCGCTGGTGGCCGAGCGCTTCGCCCGGCGGACCCACGCCACCCAGAAGAACACGTTCGGCTGGATCCGGGCCGAGGTGATGGGGGCTCTGGTGAACGCCATCTTCCTGACCGGCCTCTGTTTCGCCATCCTGCTGGAGGCCATCGAGCGCTTCATCGAGCCGCACGAGATGCAGCAGCCGCTGGTGGTCCTCGGGGTCGGCGTGGCCGGGCTGCTGGTCAACGTGCTGGGGCTCTGTCTCTTCCACCATCACAGCGGCTTCAGCCAGGACTCCGGCCACGGCCACTCGCACGGAGGGCACGGCCACGGCCACAGCCTCCCCAAGGGGCCCCGCAGTAAGAGCGGCCGCCCCGGGAGCAGCGACATCAACGTGGTCCCGGGCGAGCAGGGGCCTGACCAGGAGGAGACCAACACTCTTGTGGCCAATACCAGCAACTCCAACGGGCTTAAACTGGACCCCGCAGGTAAGCCGGGAAAGCCGCCGCCGCAGGTGGTTGGGTTTGGGGAGCCTAGAGCCTCGTCTGGCCTTTGGCGGGGTGACCCGCACGCCCCCTGCTGCCCGAGCCGGCCTGCGCCGCGCCGCCCCTGCCCGCTCCCTCCCAGTCTTGCACACGCCCCGCCGCTCCAGGAAATCATAACCCCCTCAGCCGGGCGCAAGGAGTTGGGGACGCGTCTGGCATATTTGTAGGTGGAGACTATGGGTCTGACACTAGGAAAAGGGTCAAGAGGTGACCATCATCCTGCTGCAGTCCACACCCGCACAGGCTGCACCAACTTTGCTGGAGACTTGTCTTGTTATGGTTATAGCAGGATCAGAAATGCTTCCCAAATCAGTTCCTTGGTCCTCTTGGGAAACGGAGAGAATCCCTAATTCGTCTCCAGTTGTTGGGTGTTGGAAACCTTGCTATGCCAAAGTATTTCTTATGCCCATTGAACACGTTTCATATATGCATTCAGAGCATGTAAACCCAGCTTAAAGGTTTCTTTTATGAACAGCAGTGTGTATGCTTCAGCTAATTGATCCCTAATCCTGGAAATCATAAATTTAGGACCTGTCTGGGCATGTTTAACATTTTCCTAGGACTTTTCATAATCGTACTGTACTAAAAGTGATGATAATTTATTCATCTTATGAATAAATTATGAATGCTTTTCATATTTAACATTAAGTGCTCTTGAAGGAAATTTGGAAAATAAGTGTTGAAAGAAGGTAGATAGAAATGACTCAACCAATGTCCTACTACCGAAGCTCAATGGTGCTTAACAATTTGGTCTCATTTCCTTCACTTAGATTTAGTTACTTTGTGTCATTATAAATTATTATGCTACATAATTTTCCTTTTCGAGAGCAGAATGTCAAGTTAGTGAAATTCAAGTTGTATGTTGGAAAAGTTTAATACGTAATTGGTTTTCCTCTCACTCCACTCAGGCAAGGTGTTATTCCAAAGAAAATTAAGTTACTTTGGTGTGTAATTTCTTGATAAGATCAATACTTTTGATTTAAAAGTTAGTAGGGCATGTAGTCATCATTTAGTTCCAACTTTTCTAATAATCTCTGTGATTATTGATTTATATTGTTGATTTGTCAATTTTTAAAGTCCCTCTACCAAGAAACTTTTATATTCATGATAACAGTTTAAAAGTTAAAATTGGTTTTATTCTCAAGCAATTGGCCTCAGTGACAAAGAGTGACTAGAGAGTGCCCGAGTGTCATATCAGGTATTCTGTATTAGCAGACTTATTCCTAGCTGCGTTTAATTTTGGTGTTAGCGTTCAATTTTATGTTTTCCTTTGTATATGCCCAGAAGTATAGCAGAATGTTTGCAGGACTCCACCCCCATAGAAAAGATACACTATTTTGGAGAAGGGGAGGAAGGAGAGTGGTTAGGAGAGTAAAGAAGCAATATCACAATGACTTAATTTAGCCTTGGCCATTATGTCCTGGCTCGTTCCCAGAATGTCAATTTATGTTAAATTGCTCTGAGCACATTTTTTTAATTGTACTTTGTGAAAAAATTTTCACCTTCATCAGCACTTAAAAAGAATTAGATGAGGATGTTTATATAAACACTTAAAGTGTATTTGATGTAAAATTTTTATTTCTTCGTAGACCCAGAAAAACCCATAAGTGGTGATACAGTGGAAGTACAAGTGAATGGAAATCTTATCAGAGAACCCGACCATATGGAACTGGAAGAAGATAGGGCTGGACAACTTAACATGCGTGGAGTTTTTCTGCATGTCCTTGGAGATGCCTTGGGTTCAGTGATTGTAGTAGTAAATGCCTTAGTCTTTTACTTTTCTTGGAAAGGTTGTTCTGAAGGGGATTTTTGTGTGAACCCATGTTTCCCTGACCCCTGCAAAGCATTTGTAAAAATAATTAATAGTACTCATGCATCAGTTTATGAGGCTGGTCCTTGCTGGGTACTATATTTAGATCCAACTCTTTGTATTGTAATGGTTTGTATACTTCTTTACACAACCTATCCATTACTTAAGGAATCTGCTCTTATTCTTCTACAAACTGTTCCTAAACAAATTGATATCAGAAATTTGATAAAAGAACTTCGAAATGTTGAAGGAGTTGAGGAAGTTCATGAATTACATGTTTGGCAACTTGCTGGAAGCAGAATCATTGCCACTGCTCACATAAAATGTGAAGATCCAACATCATACATGCAGGTGGCTAAAACCATTAAAGACGTTTTTCATGATCACGGAATTCACGCTACTACCATTCAGCCTGAATTTGCTAGTGTAGGCTCTAAATCAGGTGTACGCCCATGTGAACTTGCCTGCAGAACTCAGTGTGCTTTGAAGCAATGTTGTGGGACACTGCCACAAGCCCATTCTGGAAAGGATGCGGAAAAGACCCCAACAGTTAGCATTTCTTGTTTAGAACTTAGTAACAATCTAGAGAAGAAGCCCAGGAGGACTAAAGTTGAAAACAGCCCTTCTGTCATGATAGAGATTAAAAACACGCCGGACAAACAACCTGAATCATCTTTGTGAGTCTTGAAAAAGATGTGATATTTGACTTTTGCTTTAAACTGCAAGAGGAAAAAGACTCCACTGAAATTCTAAGTTTGCCAAGTAGTATAATTGAAGTCCTTGTCTGGTCACACAGTTTAATTCTATTTTTGTAAGAACATAATGGGACTGCATAACAGAGTTCTATATTACAACTTTGTGATTATTAGTACAGAGTACAGCTATGCTGTGACTGTTTTGGAAAGCCAGTTTTAACACTATGTTACATTTTTGTTTTAAGTATATAAACCTTATATAACATGACATTTGATTTCTGGATTTCCCATGATAAAAATTAGGGGGATAAATAAAATTGTTACTGGAATTTCTCTGCTTTTCTTTTCCCCCACTGTTACACTTTATTAGAATTTATAGTTGATAGAATTTTAAAATCATCAACAGTTTCCTTTGACATTTTAGGTAATATTGCCCTTTGAGATCATTACATAGTATAATGGCAACATATTTTAAGAGTGACTCATGGCTATTAGTAGGAAATAAGATCAGTTACTATCTTGCATTCTATATTGCTATTAACCACTAAGATAATTAACAAATTGAACTATAGTTTACAGACAATAGGGCAAATGGGGTAGTAACAGCAGGGAAGAAAGTTTACCAAACTAAATATTTAGGTTATTGTATGTTAATATTCAGACTACATTTCTAAATTATTTTGAGAATTTCAGCTTTTTATTCTACCAAAGTTAATCTAAAAGATAGACATGTTCACCAGCATTACTTTCTTTGTAAGATTGGTATAAAAACATTGAGCTGCAAGTTTACTCACAAAATATGTAAGTATTTTTAAAGATGTTGACACCTAATAATTACATGCTAAATGCAAGCTATTAATGTAATCTTTTAAACTGGATGTTTGAAAAAAAATTTCCAGTCATTTCACGATGACCAATTGTGAATGGGTTTAAATGGAGCTTTTCGAGCCCAACCAGCAATGCTTGTGTTTTCTAAGAGCCACTGACTTGAGAGAAAAGAAAACCAGAAGGTTAATGCAGTTTGGATATTAAATTCTTAGAAAGCAAAATTAATAATTAAAATTAATTAAGATTCCGTAAGTCATCCTGTCTTCACATATTCAGTTCTTCCAATAGTGGCTTATTTTGCAAGATGCCACAATATCTACACAGAAAATTGTTTGTAGCTATTTCATTATTGCTATAGATTTCAAATCAAACACAATTAGAGTGTTTAAGTTCTATTTTTCTTGATAGAGGCGTATGCCTTGTGATGAAATTTTTGTCCTTGAAAGGATGAATATTAGTGTCAGTTATGTATAAATCTATTTTTCTAGAAACAAGGTATTCTGACTAATTTTTATAGCTGACTACTTTTGGGATGGCTACGTTTTGGGATTTAAAATAGTTCATTGTTTAATGGGTTGTAACAGGAAAGTGTTAGGATTTGACAGTTACTTTTTAAAGGGATGATCTTTTGTGGTGTGTGTTTTTCCTAGTATAAGCCTATTGCTGGCAATGGGCCTATTTAAGAACAGCTGATTTTTTTCCAATGAAAATATGGTAATTTTAGGAACACAGTTTGTAAGTTCACATTTACTCTAAGGGGCCAAAACCATAATCTGCCAGTTTGCAATACATCTTGATCTTTTAATACTCTTATCTGATATTGTAATTCAGTTTCTAAACTGAGAGTTACCATAAATTTTGCAAAAACTTTTTTTTTAACATGAAATTGAGGGATCTCATCTGGGTGAACAAGAGAGAAAGCTATGAATTGTACTGTATTATGTACATTCCTGATTACGGAACATTTGATTCAGATAACTGATAAAATATATTACATTCAATGAGGTTTTCTTTACAAATGCTGTACTTGAGGTCTATGTCTTAAAGATGGTATAACACTTAAGTACAAAACATCAACTGGATGAGGATTTTTAAAAATGGTGTGTAAGCATGGGACAAGGGCTATGTTTGTTTTTCAAAAGTGCTTTGAAGATAACAGCCTTTAGGTTTTAGTTATTTCACTTCATAATTTTTAAGTAGCTTATATATAACGGTGGTACCATAGGATTTTCTTTTTTCAAATGACTGTCTGCAAAATCAGTGGGCACTGACTCACCTTTTGAGTTTTAGCAGAGAATTATTTATTTCTTTACAATGCACTTTCTAACCCATTTTAGCTATATTAGCATTATCTTTAAAAAAAAAAAAAAAAACATGCTTTTGTATTTAAATATTGTAGGATTTAAGTGTCTTTCCCAAAATAGCTTATTCCTTTCTGAAAGAAAATAAGGGAAATACTCTGAATTATTAGGAGACTTAAACCCAATATTTAAATATGCTATTTTATAACACTGCATCAGTTTTAGGAGTTGCATCTCTCCTGCTGGCTCTTTTATATTTGAGCAAGATCAGTGTAGAATATGTGTTTAGAAACTTATCTGTTGTCTCAGTTTAGTAAAGAGGTGCTGCATGTGCCTGAATTAAAACCAAGAAATTTTTCCAAGCCAAATGCAGCCTTAGTGATGAGAGATTTAATTCTCCATTGTCACCTTTTAGCTTTTATGATTGCTTAGTTTTTTTTTGAAGGATATCTGCATTGTAAAACTATAGGCCAGAATCTAAAAAACAGAATCCTCAAAAACTTTGCTGTATGTGTTTTAATATTTTAGAAAACAGTATGTTGAATAACTAAGGTATGTAATTTGAATAGGAAAAATTTCCATCAAGTACACCTTGGAAAATCACAGTAGGTAGAAGGCGTTAACATGTTTGTGTCTTATTAATATCCTTAGTTAAATTTGAATTTTTGACAGTTTTGAGGAAAAAGACCTATGGAACCTAATGTGAAGTATTTTGTATGTTAAC
Source organism: Sapajus apella (assembly GCF_009761245.1). Taxonomy (NCBI): domain Eukaryota; kingdom Metazoa; phylum Chordata; class Mammalia; order Primates; family Cebidae; genus Sapajus; species Sapajus apella. Next base: position 14,725,201 of record NW_022436962.1, on the reverse strand, counting down.
TGGTGTTGAGTTGAAGATTTTTACTGTGTATAAGCAGATAACATTTTAATGATAAAAATGTCATTAACCTGCTGTCTTAAGATGTTCACACAAATATGGAGAGTAATTCTACAATATAAAAATATTTATTTTAATACTGAGTTTCAGTTAAGTCATAAACAGTGTTAAAACTCTTGGGAAGGTGTAGGGATTTTTTGTTGTTTTTTAAAATTGAAACTGTGTCATACAGTGTTTCATGTCTCTGAAATTGGGATTATAATAGCACTATTTTGATGTAGCTCTACCGATATGTGGTAATGCTATTTTGTTCTTACTGACAAGCTCTGGAATATTTAGCAGTCATTTTCACTGGCACAAGAGCCTTTTGTATGTTATTCAATTTAAACTTTTAAACCAAAAATTTTATCGACCAGTGTCTTTGGCAAAAAGATGCTGGAGGGAATGTAACATACAATTAATATGTGGTTATATATATATATATATATATAAAAGACACAAATTGCCATCTTATGGTTCTGCCTTGAAACAGCACAATGAAGTGTATCAGTATATTCTGTGATTACGAAACTTCCATGTTGTGTTTGTTGTTTTGTGTCTGCTGTTGCCTGTCCTTTGGGCCAGATGTGGCGCAGTTAAATGCAGTTATCATCTCATTAAATACAGATGCAGATAAAATATCTTTAGTGCTGCAACATTTTACCTAACTTTTCGTATGTTTTAATGACTGTGTGTTATTTTCCAAAGCTGTTCCTACCTCACCATGAGGCTTTATGGATTGTTATGTATTATAAATGTTCTATATGAGACAGACTACTGTGTTTCTTCTCATTTATTGAAAGTTAAGTAGAAAAATAAACTAATTTTACTATCTGTTTCATTTGTGCATATGGCCTCCCCTCCTATACTAGGCTTAGTTACATAGAGAGTTGGATTTCAGATATTGAAAGAAATTGCAGTTTAACACAAATGTTGCAAGTGTACAGAGTGACTAGGTTACAAGACTAGTGTGGAAGAAAATGTGGGCAAAAATTGCAATACAAATTGAAAGGGTAACACAAAGGCTCACTGATATGAAATACTCAGTGGTTTTGACTTATTATAAGCATTAAGCTTATAGATGATACAGTTGTGGTTAACCTGCTGCTTTTCGCACTTGCTATTGTTTATTTATAAGCATAGTTACTAATAAGGATTAAATATTTCACACCTGTAAATCATCTAAAATTCTTAACCCAATAATAGTACATTATTGTGGTTCTGTGAGCCGCAGGACTATCACAAATGTAATCTCATAAGATTTGTTAAAGAACTTGTATTTTGAGCTGTGAGACAACAGTTGAAAAAAATCAATTGGCAATAAATGGCAGTAGATAAAGGAACTGATCTATATGCAGTAGATATTCCAAAGAGGAGGCTAAAAAAAAAATGTAAAGGATTATGTAGGTTAAAGTGGAAAGGAATAGGGTTTGAGAGGCAAGGGAGCAGGAATAGTGGTACAAAGAGTTGGGGACCTGGGTGAGGTGGCTCATGCCTATAATCCCAGCACATTGGAAGGCTGAGGTGGGCCAGATCCACTTGAGCTCAGGAGCTCGAGATCAGCCTGGGCAACATGGTGAAACCAGGTCCCTACAAAAACAAAAAAAATACAAAAATTGGCCAGTGCCAGACAGTGGCTTACGCCTGTAATCCCAGCACTTTGGGAGGCTGAGGCAGGAGGATCACTTGAGGTCAGGAGTTTGAGAACAGTCTGCCCAACATGGGGAAACCCTGTCATTACTAAAAATACAAAAATTAGCCAGGTTTGGTGATGCACACCTGTAGTCCCAGCTAATCAGGAGGCTGAGATGAGAGGATCACTAGAGGGGGATGGAGTTTGCAGTGAATCGAGATAGCACCACTGCACTCCAGACTGGGTGACAGCTCGACCCAGTCTCAAAAAAAAAAAAAAAAAAAAAAAAAAAAAAAAAAAGTTAAGGGGTTGAGAGGTATAAGGAGATTGTAAAGGTTAAAAGCGCCATGACAACCAGTTTAAATTTGGTTTCATAGGAAAAGAGGAGACTCAATAATTTCACTATCAGTAATTTCTGAGTAGATAAGTGAGAAAGTGGGAAAGGTAAATGGGTAAATGTAGGCAGAGTGAGACAGGAAGACAGTTTTCCAGATAATGCTAAAAGTCAAATGCACATGTCACATGTACATGAACTACATTTCAATTTATTCCACACATTCTTTTTATATTTTAACATTTCTGAAATCAGAATGCATAGCTACAATCAATGGTATCTTCCAATTGCTATTGGCTAACCTTTTTTCTTATCTCAATGTGTCTATTCAGGGTTCAGAAAAGAGTTATCTTCCTAGGCAATATGGTCTTTCAAAAGGCTATCTGACAAGAGTCCCTGAAATTTCATGTACTATGCATTGCACATTTAGATGAAAGCTGTTCCTTTTGAATTGGATAAAAATAATTTTTAAAAAAAGTCAAGTAACATTGCTTTTAAATAAATTTCATAGACATTTCTCAGCCTTCAGAATTGACCATCATTTTAACCCCCCACTAGTCTATTCAGCTTTTTTTGTTGTTAGAGAGTCTTGCTCTGTCGACCAGGCGGGAGTGCGGTGGCGCCATCTTGGCTCACTGCAACCTCTGCCTTCCAGGTTCAAGGAATTCTCATGCTTCAGCCTCCCAAGTAGCTGGGACTACAGGTTTGGGCCACGATGCCCAACTAATTTTTTGTATTTTTAGTAGAGACAGGGTTTCATCATGGCCAGGCTGGTCTCGAACTCCTGACCTCAAGCGATTCACCTGTCTTGGCCTCCCAAAGTGCTAGTATTACAGGCATGAGCCACCACACCTAGCTCAGCCATTTTTCTTTTAAAGCAAGTAATCTGTAGCACTTTGTTCTTATTTAAAAGCCAGTTTCACTTCTAGACTATAAACTCTATTCAGTCAAGACTATGTCTTTCCATCTTTATTTTCTAAGGATATAGCACAGGGACCAGCACATTGTAGGTATTCAGAGGTGTCTGGAATATTGAGGAATTGCGGGAATGGAAAAAAATATACAGTAGTTATATACTATTAATAGATAAGATATACTGAGTACTTTTTTTTTTGACACAGGGTCTGTCACCCAGGTTGAAGTGCAGTGATAGGATCTTGGCTTACTGCATCCTCTGCCTCCTGAGTTCAAGTGATCCTCCCACCTAAGCCTACTGAATAGCTGGGACTACAGGCGGCTGCCACCACACCTGGCTAATTTTTGTATTTTTTGTAGAGATGCGGTTTCGCAAATATACTGGGGACTTCTGATCACTTATTACTGAGCACTTATTACATATCAGGCACATATGTTTTCATTTATCCTTACAAACCATTAGATGTATTCCTTTATTTTACAGACAAACAGATATTAAAGCACCTTACCCCAAGCCATATAGTTAGTGATGGAACCGGAACTGGAACTCAGCAAAAGATCTAGGCCTCTGCAAGTCGCTTGCTTTCCACTACTTTGGACTTTTCTTTTTTCTTTATTTCTTTTTTTTTTACTGCAGCCTCGAACTCCTAGGCTCAAGTGATCCTCCCACCTCAGCCATCTGAGTAGCTGAGACTACAGGTACATACCACCACACCCAGCTAGTTTAGTTTTTTTTTAGAGACTGAGTTTTGCTATGTTGCCCAGACTGGTCTTGAACTCCTGGCCTCAAATGATCCTCCTGCCTTGGCCTTTTCAACAACCCACTTAAGTAAAATCAGAATAAAGAGTTCTTTCTCCAGGTGTGATGGCACGTGTCTGTAATCCCAGCTACTCAGGAGGCTGAGGCAGCAGAATTGCTTCAACCTGGGAGGTGGAGGTTACAGGGAGCCGAGATTGCACCATTGCACTCCAGCCGGGGCGACAGAATGAGACTCCGTCTCAAAAAAAAAAAGAGTTCTTTCTAATTTTCATCCAAAGAGCAATAGATGAAGCATAGGCACAGAGTACTAGCAAAGCAGGGGCCCCAAAAGAAATAAGAAAAATAATTTTTATACAAAAACTAAAGAACAGGGGTCTGGGAGAAAAAAAAAATTAGCCAGGCATGGTGGTCGGCACCTGTAATTTCAGCTACTTGGGAGGCTGAGGCAGGAGGATTGCTTGACCTGGGAGGTGGAGATTGCAGTGAGCCAAGATTGCACCACTGCACTCCAGCCTGGGTGACAGAGCAAGACTTCATCTAATAAATAAATAAGTAAATAAATAAAATAAATTTTAAAGCATTTAATAATTATTAAAAAACAAAATAGAATTCAGATTTTTTTTTTTTTTTTTGGATGTCACTCTGTCAACCAGGCCGGTGTGCAGTGGTATGATCTCGGCTCACTGCAACCTCTGCCTCCTGGGTTCAAGTGATTCTTCTGCCTCGGCTTCCTGAGTAGCTGGGATTATAGGCATGTGCCACCACGCCCAGTTAATTTTTGTATTTTTAGTAAAGACAGAGTTTCACCATGCTGGCCAGGCTGGTCTCAAACTCCTGACCTCATGATCCTCCTACCTCAGCCTCCCAAAGTGCTGGGATTACAGGTAGGAGTCACTGCGCCCGGGCTTCTATTAAAATACAAATTTAAATGTTTGCACAGAACTTTCTGACCTAAATTAGACTTTCCTAATTTATAGTTTAGTACCGTTTATTTTTAATTACATATGGCAGAGAAATTACAATTTTTTAAAAAGAATTTAGGGCCTCTCTTGATTTTAATCCAGCCTTGTGGAAAAGTACAATTCTTTACAAACTGGTGGTGTTTTCACCTAATATTGTCTGGCTGGCTTAAATATCCTTAGGGTTACCCTGAAAACAGTGAGTCTTTGGGGGCATGAGGAGCAGAGGTGATTGAGGTAAATGTGGATGAGGAGACAAAGAGGGAACATCCACTTTTGAACAGGGATGCTATTAGCATTTGTGTAAGACCAGTCATCAGTGCAAAAATGTCTCATGCATTGAGTTTAGCAACTCTGGCTTACTTCCATAGGAATGCCTGTAGCTATCGTTTTTCCCTCCCCATTATCAAGACACCCCAACTGTTTCAAATGTCTCCTAGGGAGGCAGTATTGCCCTGCTAGAAACCATAGATGGCTAACCCAGAGGGTCCTCTTTCAGTCTCTTTCACAGGAACCAGACACTACATCTAGTCCTCTCCTTTTACATAGTTCTTTGTGTTTTGTATGAACGTCAATTTCATCTTAAGTCCAGGAACTGTGATTCCATGCCTTGATAGTCACATTGAAAGTCTGAAGTTTTGACTTCTGAGGTTCATAACCTTTAATACAAGGATTACTATAGCACAAGGTAGCCAGGAGCTCCTCTATCAGTTAAGAAGATTGTTCTGCCCAAGAAAACAGTGTAGATATGGCCTTCTGAATTGGCCATGGAAACCCTAGTTTAGCCCTATTGAAATACAAAGTAAAAATGGATTTCTGGCATTATAAAAGAGGTTCAAAACCAGGGCCTTCTATCAAAATACAAATTTAAATATTTGCATCAAAATTTAGGGCCAGTCGAAGTGGCTCAAGCCTATAATCCCAGCACTTTGGGAAGCCAAGGCAGGTGGATCACTTGAGCCCTGGAGTCTGAGACCGGCCTGGGCTCTTTCTTCTCTTTACCCTTTCTTTTTTTGTCCACTTAGAGTCTCCCAAGGGACGCAGCTCTGCTGATGCCTGTGTTTATTCCATAGACTCGTTTTGGACTTATGACCTCCAAAACTTTAGTTTTTACTTATTTATTTATTTATTTATTTTTTGAGCCAGAGTCTCACTCTGAGGCCCAGGCTGGGGTGCAGTGGCACTATCTCAGCTCACTGCAACCACTGCCTCCTGGGTTCAAGCGATTCTCCTGCCTCAGCCTCCCAAGTAGCTGGGATTACAGGTGTCTGCCACCACGCCCGGCTATTTTTTTTTTTTTTTTGTATTTTTAGTAGAGGTGGGGTTTCACCACATTAGCTAGGCTGGTCTCAAACTCCTGACTTTGTGATCTGCCTGCCTTGGCCTCTCAAAGTGCTGGGATTACAGGCATGAGCCACCATGCCCAGCCCAGAACTTTAAAATAATACATTTGTCCTATTTTAAGCCACTGAAGTTGTGGTAATTTATTAGAACAGCATAAGAAACTGATATACGAATATTCGTGCATAAACACTAAATGTTTATATTATTATGATGATGACTTTTCTCTCTTCGGAGTTCAATTGTAAATGGTGGTATAACTTTTTTTTTTTTTAAAGACGGGGTTTCACCCTGTTAGCCAGGATGGTCTTGATCTCCTGACCTTGTGATCCACCTGCCTCGGCCTCCCAAAGTGCTGGGATTACAGGCATGAGCCACCTCGCCCAGTCCTTTGTTTTTTTTTTTTTTTTTTTTTTTTTTTTTTTTTAAGACAGCGTCTCACTCTGTAGCCCAAGCTGGAGTGCAATGGCACGATCTTGGCTCACTGCAGCCTCACCTCCTGGGTTCATGTGACTCACCCATCTCAGCCTCCTAACTAGCTGGGCCCACAGGCACACGCTACCATGCCCAGCTAATGTTTATATTCTTTCGTCAGAAATGGGGTTTCACCATGTTGCTCAGGCTGGTCTCGAACTCCTGACCTCAAATGATCCTCCTGCCTCAGCCTTCCAAAGTGCTGGGATTACAGGTGTGAGCCACTGCCCTGATGGTATAACATTTTGTTTAATGCTTATGCAACAATTTATTACAAAATTACATTTGTAAGCTGCTTAATTGCTTACAACATATTGTGGACGTCTCCATCTGATTTGTTAAAAAACAAAAAAAAAAAACAATTTATGTATGAAACATTGATCTGTGGTTTTAAGGTAGGAAGGAGAGGTTAAGGTTAAATAGTGAAATACAATGAGCAATTTTCTTTATACATGTGGTCGTGTGGTGAAATATCAAGCTTAAGGGGTAAATCCTTAAGAGATCTGGTGGGAGCCCAAGCTTCCTCAATGAGCCCCAGTCTGAACTGAGAGCTCCCGGTGAGAAACACCCTCATCGTCTGGATTAGAGATAGTCATCCTGAAAACCCCTGAGGCCTCCTGAAATCACTGTGAAGTGGCATTCACCATAACAGGTTCTTCTTATATTTTCTTTTTTGTACTGTTTCAAGTCTGTCCCCTCCTCCTTCATCCTCTCTATCCTGTTCTTCCAACCCCCATACCTATGAGGCATAAGAGCCTGGCAGGTTGATTACCTCTTGGACACTTAGTTTTCAAGTCTGTGAAATAGGGAAAATGTATCCTTTATAGGATGCATTGTGAGGATTACACGAAACAAAAACATCTTCCAATCCCCTTGTGAGGATTACATGAAACAAAAAACTAAAATGTATCTACCATATAATGTGTCCTAGAACTGTGCTAAATGTTTTAGCCCATGTAATCCTCATAATCCCTCTGTAAATTAACTATTATTTTTGCTTTGTTTTCTTTTTTTCTCTTTGTTATTATTTTCTTTCTTTCTCTCCTTCTTTTTTTTTTTGAGACAGAGTTTTGCTCTTTCGCCCAGGCTGAAGTGCAGTGGTGCAATCTCGGTTCACTGGGATTATAGGCACCTGCCACCTTGCCTGGCTAATTTTTGTTTTTGTTTTTTAGTAGAGACCAGCTTTCACCATATTGGCCAGGCTGGTCTCAAACTCCTGACGTCAGGTGATCCACTCACCTTGGGCTCCCAAAGTGCTAGGATTACAGGCATGAGCCACCATGCCAGGCCTATTTTTTTTTTTTTTTTCTTTTAAAAGCTGTTATTGGCCGGGGGCGGTGGCTCAAGCCTGTAATCCCAGCACTTTGGGAGGCCGAGGCGGGTGGATCACGAATGAGGTCAAGAGATCGAGACCATCCTGGTCAACATGGTGAAACCCCGTCTCTACTAAAAATACAAAAAATTAGCTGGGCATGGTGGCGCGTGCCTGTAATCCCAGCTACTCAGGAGGCTGAGGCAGGAGAATTGCCTGAACCCAGGAGGCGGAGGTTGCGGTGAGCCGAGATCGCGCCATTGCACTCCAGCCTGGGTAACATGAGTGAAACTCCATCTCAAAAAAAAAAATAAATAAATAAAAATAAATAAATAAATAAAATAAAAGCTGTTATTATCTCCAATTTAGAGGTAAGGAAATTGAGGATAAGAGAATTGAGTGACTTCCATACAATAGGTAAGTGGAGATCCAGGATTTGAACCCAGTTCTGTCTTTGCAGGGTCTGTGCTCTTATCTCTGGCATTAACTCTGTAGATACCTGGCACAGGCCCCAATCAATGGGGGCACCACACATTCAGCAACACAGCAGTGTGTAGTCCTGGAGTCAGACTGCCTGGGTTCAAATTCCAGACTCACTATGACCTTGGGTAAGCTTAAGCTTTCTGCCTTAGTTTTCTTATTTGAAAAATGAGATAATAATAGTAATTCTCTTAGAGGGCTATCCTAAAGATTAAATGAATTGCTGGGCATGGTGGGTTACACCTGTAACCCCAGCACTTTGGGAAGCCGAGGCAGCCGGATCACCTGAGGTCGGGAGTTTGAGACCAGCCTGACCAACATGGTGAAACCCTGTCTCTACTAAAAATACAAAATTAGCCAGATGTGGTGGTGGCACACGCCTATAATCTCAGCTACTCAGGAGGCTGAGGCAGGAGAATTGCTTGAACCTAGGAGGCAGAGGTTGCGGTGAGATGAGATCACCCCGTTGCACTCCAGCCTGGGCAACAAGAGCGAAACTCTGTCTCAAAGATTAAATAAATCAATTTAAGTAAAGCACTTTGAACAGTGCCCGCTCCTTGTTAAGTGCTCAGTACTTACTAGCCAGCTATTTTATTCCCTTCCTATATCTTTCTTTCCCCCTTATTTCCTCTCTTCTCTTTTCTCCTTCTCCTCTCTCTCTTCCTAAGCCCAATTAGTGACCCTTAAGACCCTGATCAATCCATTTCCCTTCAAATAGTACCACACTTCTCTCTCTTTTAAAAAAACCATTAGTCTTGACTGGGCATGGTGGCTCACGCCTATAATCCAGCACTTTGGGAAGCTGAGGCAGGTAGATCATGAGATCAAGATATCAAGATTATCCTGGTCAACATGGTGAAACCTTGTCTCTACTAAAAACACAAAAATTCGCTGGGCATGGTGGTGCATGCCTGTAATCCCAGCTACTCAGGAGGCTGAGGCAGGAGAATCGCTTGAACCCAGGAGGTGGAAGTTGCAATGAGCTGAGATCGTGCCACAGCACTCCAGCTTGGGTGACAGAGTGAGATTCTGTCTCAAAAAAAAAAAAAAAAAAAAAAAAAATCATTAGTCTTTTTCTACTCCCAGGTAACTCTAGTTATAAACACTACCTGCAGAAGATAGGGGCATCTTGAGGGCAAACATGTTTACTTCATGATCTATTATATGATTTGTACTTCTATAAGGAAAGAACTCGGGGAGGAAAAACAGTAGCTTGTTTCCTTTGGAGAAATGGTTGCAGCTCAAAATAAGAACAATTCCAACAATTGGTGTGGAGTGTAGAAAGAATAGGTGGCTAGGTGTTCCCACCACTGATAGTGTTTGGGCACATGCTGCCTGCCCTCTTGTCGCTGGAAGCCTTGGTGGTGATTTTTGCTAAGGGCAGAGCTTGGACCTGATAACCTCTTGACACCGTTCCGGCTGAAATGGGGGATTTTATGAGAAGTGTTTTTAAGGGGCAGTGTTGTGGCACAGTGAAAAGAATCCTGCACTAGGCGCCCAGATGCTTGGGTCCTGCTCCTTGCTCTTCCCCAAACTATAACCATGGGCAAGTTGGTTTTCCTCTTTGGGCCAGTTTATCCATCTATAAAATGAGGGGTTGGACTCATGCTTCCCCTTCCTGCCCAGGATTCACCCTGACAGACTCTCCATCCCTCCATCACTCAGTCACATCCCAACAAATGAGTGAAACTGGGTGAGACCGATATGGTGGCTCCTAGGAATCACAGATAGGGCCTGAAGTCTCTGCAGCCCAGGTCCATACATACTCATTGGTAGTGCCAGAGAACTGATGACAGGGCACACCAGGGGACAAACATGGGAGGGCAAGGGGCTCCTCCAATCATATCATACATATGCTATCTACACTGTTTGTCCTATAGCAGACCCTGAGTTGAAAATTTCTCTTATTGCTTCCATTGAAATGTCACAAACATTTCCTCCATTTCCTTTCCCTTTGGAACAATAATGGGAGCCTGTACCCTATTTGGGTCATTCTGGCACGTGTCCAACTTGTGGTCTTGTAAATTCTCTTTCTTTACCTCATCCTTCTGCTTCCTTCTCTCTCTTCTACTTCATTCCTCCTTCCCTTCCTATCTTCTTTTATTTAAAAAATTCTTTATTATTTTTTATTTTTGAGATGAAGTTTCACTCTTGTTGCCCAGGCTGGAGTGCAATGGTGTGATCTCAGCTCACCACAACATCTGCCTCCTGGGTTCAAGCGATTCTCCTGCCTCAGCCTCCTGAGTAGCTGGAATTACAGGCACGCACCACCATGCCCAGCTAATTTTTTGTATTTTTAGTAGAGACGGGGTTTCACCATGTTGGTCAGGCTGGTATTGAATTCCTGACTTTGTGATCCGCCCACCTTGGTCTCCCAAAGTGCTGGGATTACAGGTGTGAGCCACCTCGAGCCTGGCCTTATTTTTTAGATTTTAATTAAAAAACTTTTTTGAGACAGGGCTTTTGCTATATTTCCCAGGCTGGTCTTGAACTCTGGGGCTCAACTGATCCTCCCACCTCGACCTTCCAAAGCACTGGGATTACAGGCATGAGCCACTGTGCCAGCCTCTCCCTTTTTCCTTAAAATATTTACTGAGCACCTTATGCTAAGCACTAGGTATATAATATATAAAATAGACATAGCTTCTGTCTTCACAGAGTTTTCGGCCTAGTGGAAACTCCAAGAGAGCTTCCAAGTGGAGATCTCTATATGTCCCTCCCTCAGAGAGACTCCCGATGAAGTGACCTACAGCTCACCCTCCCTGCCAGCTCCTTTCTCCTCCAGGGATCTATCATCCCCCACTCCCAACCCAGCGGAATGGCCCAAGGGTTGGACCAGATGAACGGGGAGGGTTTATCTGGAGAGGAAGGGTTGTCTGGGAAGAGATGTGGTTTTCCACTGCACTGACCCTGCAGGCCTGGCCCCATCTACCTGCAATTCCAAGGAGGTGGTTCCAAAGGACTGTATGTGGGCTACAGAAGGAATGGGTGGTTAGGTGTCACCATAGTGTTTGGGTGGGGTACCCAATGGAAGACATCCATCTCCACTGATTTTGTTATTGTTGTTGTAATTGATGGATAATATTCACCAATGTTTTTCTTTAAAACTGAACTGCCTAAGAACTTCTTGAGTGTGCGGGAAGTGAGCATGCTGTGGAGTGGGTGAGACTGGTGAACAATTCCAAGTCCGGAGCTCAGGCATTCCTGAACACCGCTAGCTGCTCTGGGGGCTTTGATTGTCTTAGAGTCTTTTTTTTTTTTTTTTTTTTTTTTTGAGACAGGGTCTCCCTGTGTCACCCAGGCTTGAGTCCAGTGGCATAATCTTAGCTCATTACAACCCCTGCCTCCCAGGCTCAAACAATTCTCATGCCTCGGCCTCCCAAGTAGCTGGGATTATAGTTGTGCACCACCACACCCAGCTAATTTTGTATTTTTTGTAGAGATGGGATTTCGCCATGTTGTCCAGGCTAGTCTCAAACTCCTGATCTCAAGTGATCTGCCTGCCTCAGCCTCCCAAAGTGTTGGGATGACAGGTGTGAGCCAACACGCCCGGCCACCTTCAAGTCTTAAATTGTGTTTTTCCTCTCTTCATTATAACTTTGGGACAAGTCATATAAGGAACAACTATTTGAAATGTAAGCTAATAAATGGCAAATATAAATAATGATTCTGTAGATTTCCTCCAGTGTCTCCTTCCCAGGATCACCATGTGGCATTCATTTATAACTATTATTTTGTAGGACATGAACGTGTCTACAGTCATTCAACATCCAATGCACAAAAGAGAAAAGATGGTGCTCATTCTGTCCAATGTGGCTGTTCATTTACTGGCGTAGACTACACTTGCCTTGTTTGGGATTTGTGGAGAAGGGCGTGCACAGGGCAACCTGAAACCTCTCTTGCCTCATCATTAAAAGCAAAATACTAGCATTTTGTATGTATTTTAAAAAAGATTTAATTTTATTTTTTCTATTTTTTTTTCCTTTTTTCAGATGGAGTCTTGCTCTGTTGCCTAGGCTGGAGCGCAGTGGCCTGATCTCAGCTCAGTGCAACATCCCCCTTCCTAGTTCAAGCGATTCTCCTGCCTCAGCCTACTGAGTAGCTGGGATTACGAGCACCCACCACCATGCCTAATTTTTGTATTTTTAGTAGAGACAGGGTTTCACCGTGTTGGCCAGGCTGGTCTGGAACTCCTGACCTCAGGCAATCCGCCTGCCCTGCCCTCCCAAAGTGCTGGAATTACAGATGTGAGCCACTGTGCCCAGGCTTTTTGTCTATTTGTGATGCTGGGACACATGGCTAAACTACATTTTAAAACTATATATATATACATACACACACACACACACACACACACACATATATATACACACACATAAATATATGAGTCTACATGCACATATTTTCTTGTTCAAATAAATGAAAGTCAATTGAACAACTTTTGCCACTTGTTAATATCGAAAAGTTGAAAAGTTTACATTTAGAAAGAGCATAAAGAACAAGTTTAACGACAGACTGTTCTAAAGTAAAAATATTATTCCCTTATAAATCACTTATTCTATGCAAAGGTGACAGGGGGCTGGGCACAGTGGCCCACACCTGTAATCCCAGCTCTTTGGGAGGCTGAGGTGGGAAGATGACTTGAGCCCAGGAGTTCCTGAGACCAGCCTAGGCAACATAGTGGGACCCCATCTCTACAGAAAAATAAAAAAATTAGCCAGGTGTGGTGGTGCACAGCTGTAGTCTCAGCTACTCAGAAGGTTAAGGAAGGAGGACCACCAGGAGGTTGAGGCTGCAGGAAGACAAGATTGTGTCACTGCACTCCAAACTGGGTGACAGAGTGAGACCTTGTCTCAAAACAACAACAACAGCAAAACACACACAAAAAAAGCAAAAACCAAAAAAATCCCAGAAAAGTGACAAGATACCTGGTACCGGTACCAAATAAGATCCTAGAGTAGGGGTAGGGTGATGAAAGTGTACCTTAATGCTGAAGGCTGCAGCAAGTCACCAGGCTGGGAGGAGCAAAGGAGGGGGTCATCCACAGGGCCCCTGGCTGCCATTTGTCTTTTTTAGCCGTAGGAGCAGCACCTCAATATTATTGGTCAGGAGCCACTTTGCTGAAGGCTGGGAGGGAAAGTAAAGGGACATTGGTACGCACCATTTCTTTACCAGGGTCCAGCATTTTATGCATACAAGTTAGCTCTATATCTGGTGCCGTGGTTAGGGCACCGATTTTAGAGATAGATTAGGGTTGGGAATCCTGTCCCATTTTCTAACTTTATCACCCTGGGCAAATCACTTTGATAAGTATCCCTAAAGAGATGATGTACAGGCTACATGGGATAGTCATAAGGACTGAAGAAATAATGCATGTACAGTCTTGGCATGGGACCCAGTATTAAATAAATACTCAATAAATTTGACCCACATACAGTAACAAAGTTCTCTTATTGCTTCCATGGAAATGTCACAAATATTTCCCCCATTTCCTTTCCCTAGAAATATTATTAATAGTTCCTCCACTATAATCCCAGGACGTAAATATTATTTTCCCCTAACCAACCACAAAATGAGGCCTACTGAGATTAAGTATTGTTTACCTGGCTAGGCCTAGATGCAAACCCAGGCTTCCAAATCTCTTGATGTTTCCCTTCATGTCACAATTAAACCTTGAGGGGGTTTCCAGGATGTCACTGCTCTTCCTCCGAAACACAGATTGATTTATGCATTCACCAAATATTTATTGAATGCCTATTAGGCACTATTCCAAGTGCTGGGGAAAAATCAGTGAAGACAGACACAAATCCCTGCCATTGTGAAATGTGCATTCTAGTAGGGTATAGGGATAAGAAACAAGATAAAGAAGTGAAACGTAGATTAGATTCGATAGTGATAAATTCAAAGGGAAAAAATAAAGCAAGGAAAGAGAATAAGTGAGTCTGTGTGGATGGGGATGGGTTGTTATCATTTTAGAAATAATATTCAGGAAAGCGTCAATGAACAAGAAAGAGATATTTGAGTAGAGAGTTAAGTGGGGAGGCATGCCTCTCAGATTTGTGGGGTAAGAGCCTTCCAGGCAGAGTGAATAGTAGGGGCAAAGGCCCTGGGGTGGGAGACAATCAGCTCTTGCAGGACAGAAGGAGATACCCTGGAGGAAAGTCTGAGTTTCTGGAAACAATTTCTTCATCTTTTGATTAGACTGTGAAGCCTCTTTCTTGCCCAAAGCAAATATTTCTAACATTTGGACTTCCCTTTAAGTGGGCATCAGTCCTTTGTTGGGTCACTAATGCTTGGGGTTGAAGCAACCAGAGGGGCAGGGCTGGCTTTGTGAAGTTCTGATTTATTGTGTAATGATGGTGATTGCCCTCATAACTCAGCACATTCTGTGGGTTGACAAGCTCTAGCCGCAAGGTTTTCCTCATCCCTTGGATGCTCTGCAGGCAAAAGAAGGGGCCATTTCTCAAAGCTTGACCTTGATGTCAAGATTTCACTGCCTGGACTCTTGGAGCTTTAAGCAAATGCTTTGATCCCAGGAGTAGAGATCTTCCATCTTGATCTTTGCCTTCCTGGAAAAATGAGAGCCTGCTGACTACAGTGAGTGAGAACATGGAATTTGGAATCAGAGAACTGGTTTAAGTGCTCCGTCTGGCACGTATGAGTTATGCAACCTTGAGCAAGTTAGTGACCTGCAAAATGAGGACATCATAAATGCTATGTCTTAGGTGACTAACTTAGAGTGTGGCGATGTGGAGGGCATGCCTAGCACAGAGCCAGGACTTAGTGGCAGCTCAGTAGATCATCGCTATCATTTTTACCCTCTTGAGAACTTTGATGCTAGTAGAATTTCATATTGTTGAAATTGTGGTCCCTGGACATCCAGAATCGCAACTGAAAATGGGCAGCTTGATGTACATATGCATTGAAGGAACTCGGTTGGGTGTGGGGGTGGAGCCATATCAGATAAGCCAGTTAAATTAATCAACTTCTGATTTTGTGTGTGTGTGTGTGTGTGTGTGTGTGCTGTTACAGAAGTGCTTCCCATCTTCCTTCTACCTTTCCTTAGGGAGGTCATTTGCAGATGGATTCCAGTGAATAGAAACCTGTATCATTCTGTAGCCTTTCATTTCTTTTATTTTTTTTCTTCTTTTGACACAAGGTCTTGCTATCTCAAGCAGGCCTGGAGTGCAGTGTTGTAATCTTGGCTCTCTGCAACTTCTGCCTCCCAGGTTCAAACTATTGTTGTGCCTTAGCCTCCCAAGTGGCTGGGACTACAAGTATGTGCCACTACATACAGCTAATTTTTTGTATTTTTAATAGAGATGGGTTTTGCCATGTCACCCAGGCTGGTCTCGAACTCCTAGCCTCAAGTGATCTGCTGGCCTCAACTTCCCAAAGTGCTGGGATTATAGGTGTGAACAGGCACACCTGGCCATAAATCCGTTTTAAATCTGGCGAGAGAGATCACTGTTTCAAGAAAATCTGCATTGTATCTGTTTTAAGAATGCAGATTCATTTGCCTCCTGATGGTTTGCTTTGCGAATCCAGATTTTCAGATTTTGACATGTGTGTTTTTGTGTTTGCAGAATCATTTGCTCCCTATCAAATGCTTCTGTGAGTATCCATGGAGTCCTAGCTGATAACCATCTTAATGTGTGTGTGAAGTGGTATCTCATTGTGGTTTTGATTTGCATCTCCTTAGTGACCAGTGAGGTTTAGTATCTTTTCATGTGCTTATTGGCCATTTGTATATATTTTTTAGAGAAGTGCTGCTCAAGTCCGTCGCCCTTTTTTTTTCTTTTTCAGATGACGTCTCACTCTGCTATTCAGGCTGCATTGCAGCGGCACGATCACAGCTCACTGCAACCTTGATCTCCCGGGCTCAGGTGGAGATCTTCTTAAGCAGACTTGAATTTTTTTCTTTCTTATGTTATGCAGACTTTCCCATGTGGTCCTCAGGGTAGGTTAAGGGAAAAATGGAGTGCATCAGAACTTGGCCCAAGGCAGAAGGGCAACAGAACCCAGTGCTGTGTGAAGCCTTTTTGTTTGTTTTGAGAAGTCATCTCCCAGGCTGGAGTGCAGTGGTGTGATCTCGGCTCACGGCAACCTCTGCCTCCCGGTTTCAAAGGATTCTCCTACCTCAGCCTCCTGAGTAGCTGGGATTACAGGCACTCACTACTGTGCCTGGCTAATTTTCATATTTTTAGTAGAGACAGGGTTTCACCATGTTGCCCAGGCTGGTCTCAAACTCCTGGCCTCAGGTGATCCACCTCCCTTGGCCTCCCAAAGTTCTGGGATTATAGGTGTGAGCTGCCACGCCTGGCCCTAAAGCCTCTTTTATAAAGGCCTTAAGCCCATTCCTGACAGAGGAGCCCACATGATCTACTCACCTCTTAGGTGCCATGTGTTAATACTATCACATTGGCAACACCTGAATTTTGGAGGGGACGCATTCAAACCATAGTAGTGCCTTTTGATGTGTAAATTTTAAATTTTGATGAAGTCCAAGTTACCTATATATTTTTTGTTGCCTGTGCTTTTGGTGTCATAATAACAAATCATCACCAAATCTAATATCACAGAAGTTTTTCCCTATGCTATCTTCTAAAGTTTTAGAGCTTTATTTTTAGTTCCTACACGCAGGTCTCTGATCCATTTTGAGTTAATTTTGGTATATGGTATAAGATAAGAGTCCAACTTCATTCTTTTGACTGTGGATATCCAGTTTTCCCAAAACTATTTGCTGAAAAGAGTGTTCTTTCCCCCACTGAAGGGTGTTATGTGCTGAAGTCTGTATGCCCAAAATACGTATGTTGAAGTCCTGACACCCAGCACCTCAGGATGTAACCGTATTTGGAGATAGAATTTTTAAAAAGGTAGTTAAGGGACAAGGTGCAGTGGCTCACGCCTGTAATCCCAGCACTTTGGAAGCCCAAGGCGGGCAGATCATAAGGTCAGGAGATCAAGACCATCCTGGCCAACACGGTGAAACCCGTCTCTACTAAAAATACAAAAATTAGCTGGTTGTGGCAGCGCACACCTGTAGTCCCAGCTACTCAGGTGGTTGAGACAGGAGAATTGCTTGAACCCAGGAGGAAGAGGTTGCAGTGAGTAGAGATCACGCCACTGTACTCCAGCCTGGGCAACAAAGCAAAACTCCATCTTAAAAAAAAAAAAAAAAAAAAAAAAGGTAGTTAAGGTTAAATTATGTCTTAGGGGGGTGGGTTGCATTCCTAATTCATGTGACTGTCTTTGGAGATAAGTCTTTACAGGAGTGACTAAGTTAAAATGAAAGCCATAGTGTGGAACCTAATCCAATGTGACTTGTGTCCTTAAAAAAAGAGAAAGAGCCAGGTGTGACGGCTCATGCCTGTAATCCTATCACTTTTGGAGCCAAGGCAGGAAAATCCCTTGAGCCCAGGAGTTTGAGATCAGCCTGGGCAACATAGGGAGATCTGTCTTTATTTAAAAAAAAAAAAAAAAAAAGGACTGGGTGCAATTGCTCATGCCTGTAATACTAGCACTTTGGGAGGCCAAGGTGGGTAGATCACGACGTCAGGATTTCAAGACCAGCCTGGCCAAGATGGTGAAGCCCCGTCTCTACTAAAAACACAAAAAATTAGCCAGGTGTGGTGGCGCACGACTGTAATCCCAGCTACTTGGGAGGGTGAGGCAGAGAATTGCTTGAACCTGGAAGGCGGAGGTTGCAGTGAGCCAAGATCGCATCACTGCATTCCAGCCTGGGCAACAGAATGAGACTCTGTCTCAAAAGAAAAAAAAAAAAAGAAAAGAAAAGAAAAAGACAGAGAGAGAGAGAGAGAGAGAGAGAGAGACACTAGGGATGCACAGTCACAGAGAAAAGTCCATATGAGAACACAGTGAAAAATGGCTGCCTGCAACCAAGGGAAGAGGCCTCAGGGAAAATGAAAACAAATTTAAAAATTAAAATCTTCCAACCAGCTAGTCGTGATGGCTCACACCTGTATTCCTAGAACTTTGGAAGGCTGAGGTGGGTGGACTGCTTGACGTCAGGAGTGTGAGACCAGCCTGGCCATCATGGCGAAACCCTGTCTCTACTAAAACTACAAAAATTAGCCAGGAGTGGTGGCATGCACTTGTAATCACAGCTACTTGGGAGGCTGAGGCAGCAGGATCACTTGAACCTGGGAGGTGGAAGTTGCAGTGAGCTGAGATCACCCCAATGCACTCCAGCTTGGGCAAAAAAGTGAGATTCTGTCTTAAACAAACAAACAAACAAATACATCTTCCAATCTATGAAAACAGATGTCTTTCCATTTCATCCGTATTGATATTACTAGGGATAATTACCAATTTATCACAGATTTAGTTCTAGAAGTTTTTGTTTATTTTTTAATATATATAATAATAATTTATATATTCCTATATACAGATAACAACACAAAACCTATATATACAAATAGATACAAACAAATATATAAATATATATACACACATACATATGTTTTTGTGTATGTACGCATATACACATACACATGTATTTCACCTCACTACTTTTTTTTTTTGAGCCCTTTTTTTTTTCAGTCTCTGTCACCCGGAGTGCAGTGGTGTGATCTCTGCTTACTGCAACCTCCTGGGTTCAAGCGATTCTCCTGCCTCAGCCCCTGGGTAGCTGCGATTATAGGTGCCCATCACCACACCTGGCTAATTTTGTATTTTTAGTAGAGATGGGGTTTCACCATGTTGGCCAGGCTGGTCTTTAACTCCTGACTTCAGGTGATCTGCCCACCTCAGCCTCCCAAAGTGCTGGGATTACAAGCAGGAGCCACGGTGCCCAACCTCACCTCACTACTTCTTGAAACTCACTTATTCCTTACAGATACATTTTTCTTCTTGTTGGAATATATCTTTATTTCAGAAAAAGTCTAGTTTGGCTGGACATGAAATTCTAGGTTCTTTTATTTCCCCTTAATGTCTAAAGAGGTATTGTTTGTCTTCCTTTAAAAAAAGTATTTTTGTTTTTGTTTTTAGAGAACTCACTATGTTGCCCAGGCTGGGGTGTAGTGGCTAGTCACAGGTACACTACAGCCTCCGATTCCTGGGTTCAAGTGAGCCTCCCACTTAAGCCTCTTCAGTAGCCCAGCTCTGTGTTTGTCTTTTCATATCCAACATAGCTGATCAGAGCTCATCTCAATCTGCATTTCTTTTTTTTTTTGAGACGGAGTTTCGATCTTGTTACCCAGGCTGGAGTGCAATGGCGCGATCTCGGCTCACCGCAACCTCCGCCTCCTGGGTTCAGGCAATTCTCCTGCCTCAGCCTCCTGAGTAGCTGGGATTACAGGCACGCGCCACCATGCCCAGCTAATTTTTTGTATTTTTAGTAGAGACGGGGTTTCACCATGTTGACCAGGATGGTCTCGATCTCTTGACCTTGTGATCCACCCGCCTCGGCCTCCCAAAGTGCTGGGATTACAGGCGTGAGCCACCGCGCCCGGCTTTTAATCTGCATTTCTTTCCTTTGTAGATAATACGGTTTTTCCTCCAGGGAAGGATATGGAATTTTCTCTTTGGTGTTCTGTAATTTGCTACTGTGTGTCTAGCTGGAGATCTGCAGAGAGGGAGGAGTAGCTGAGAGGGTCTGTGGAGGTTCAAGCCCCCGGCTCTCTCACATTCTACCTCCTCCAAGGTGGAGCCTTTTTGGTGCCACTTTCTTGTGAGAACAGTGACCTTCTTTCCAATCCCATATGCTTTCTGCCCTTCAGGGATCTCATACAATTTCTGACCCAGTAGAGGTTCCTCTTCTTGTTTTGAGCTTGATTGCAGATATTTTATTTCTGAGTTGTATTTTCAAATGCTAAAGCTAAAACTATGAAATGTTTGCAAGAAAACACAATATCTCTACTATCTTGGATAAAGCAAAGATTTCTTAC
Source organism: Sapajus apella (assembly GCF_009761245.1). Lineage (NCBI taxonomy): Eukaryota > Metazoa > Chordata > Mammalia > Primates > Cebidae > Sapajus > Sapajus apella. The sequence goes on along the minus strand of NW_022436962.1, from coordinate 14,705,048 downwards.
AAAAGCATGAGCCACAAAAGAAAAAAATGGATAAATTTGGCTTCATTAAAATGCAAATCTGTTCTTCAGAAGACACTGTCAAGAAAATGAAAAGATAATCTATACACTGGGAGGAGATATTTGCAAAACACATATCTGATAAAGGACTTGGAAGAAGGATATGGTTTTTTGTTTTTTATTTTTGAGATGGAGTCTTGCTCTGTCGGTCAGGCACCCAGGCTGGAGTGCAGAGGCGTGATCTCTGCTCACTGCAACTTCCACCTCCCAGGTTCAAGCGATTCTCCTGCCTCAGGCTCTAGAGTAGCTAGGATCACAGGCATGTGCCACCACGCCCAGCTAATTTTTTGTACTTTTAGTAGAGACAGGATTTCACTGTGTTAGCCAGGGTGATCTTGATCTCCTGACCTCATGATCCACATGCCTCAGCCTCCCCAAGTGCTAGGATTACTGGCATGAGCCACCGCGCCCGGCTGAAGAATGTGTTTTTGGTTTTTTTTTTTTTTTTTTTGAACTCTTAAAATACAATAATTAGAGCCAAAGAATTCATTTCTTTTCTTTTAAGAGACAGGGTCTTGCCCTGTTGCCCAGGGTGGAATACAGTGTCATGATCAGGGCTCACTGCAGCCTTGAACTTCTGGATTTAAGGATCCTCCCACCTCAGCCTCCCAAGTAGCTGGCAAGCCATCATGCCTGGCTAATTTTAAATTTTTTGGAGAGACAGAGTCTCACTATGTTGTCTAGGCTGTTCTTGAACTCCTGATCTCAAGCCATCCTCCTGCCTTGCCTCAGCCTCCCAAAGAGCTGAGATTACAGGCTTAAGCCACCACATCTGGCCTTAAAGAAATCAATTTTTTTAAGTGAGAAAAATATTTAAACAGACTCTTCCTCAAATAAAGGGTATGCATGATAAATATGCACATGAAAAGCTATTCAACATAATTTTTTTTTTTTCACACAGGGTCTCACTCTGTCACCCAGGCTAGGGTGCAGTGGTACAATCACAGCCTACTGAAGTCTTGACCTTCCAGACTCAAGCAATCCTCCCACCTCAGCCTGGGACCCACAGTAACTGGGACCATAGGTGTGTGCCACCACGCATGCCTTTGGTCCCAGCCGATTCTTTTATTTTAATTTTTTTGTAGAGATGGGTCTCCCTATGTTGCCCAGGCTGGTCTCAAACTCCTAGGCTCAAGCAATCTTCTTGCCTTTGCTTCCCAAAATTCTGGGATTGCAGGCATGTGCCACTGCACCTGGCCAGCACGAGCTTTAGGGAAATGCAGACTAAAACCAGAATAAGATACCACTACCCAGCCACTGGAATGGCCAAAATTAAAAGTTGCTGGTGAGGAACTAGGGCAACTGAAATTCTCATTCATTACTGGTGAGAATGCAAACTTCTACCACCTCTTTCAAAATCAATTTGGCAATTTTTAACCAAGTTCGATATACACTTACCTTATAAACCAGCAGTCCTGCTCTTAGGCATTTACATAGGAGAAATGAAGACTTATGTCCACACAAAGATCTGTTTGTGAATGTTTATGGCTATTATATTTATAATCATCAGAAACTAGAAACAATCCCCATGCCCATCAACTGGTGAATGGATAAACAAATCACAACAATTTTTTTTGAGACAGAGTCTCACTCTGTCATCCAAGCTGGAGTGCAGTGGTGCTATCTCAGCTCACTGCAACCTCCACCTCCCAGGTTCAAGCAATTCTCCCGCCTTAGGTTCCCGAGTAGCTGGGATTACAGGCGCACACCACCACACCCAGCTAATTTTTGTATTTTTAGTAGAGACAGAGACTCACCATATTGGCCAAGCTGGTCTCAAACTCCTGACCTTGTGATCCACCCGCCTTGCCCTCCCAAAGTGCTGGGATTAGAGGCATGAACCACTGCACCTGGCCATGACACCTTTTTAAAAAATAAGTAAATAAACTTTTATTTTTGTAGAGATTAAATCTATGTTGCCTAGGCTGGCCTCCAGCTCCTGGCCTCAAGGTGATCCTCCCACCTCAACCTCCCAAAGTGCTGTGATTATAGATGTGAGCCACTGCTCCTCGCCATAATCGTGACACTTTCATACAGTGGAACACTACTGGAAAAAACAAAACAAAACAGGCTGGGCGTCGTGGCTCACACCTGTAATTTCAGCACTTTGGGAGGCTGAGGCAGGCAGATCACCTGAGGTCAGGAGTTCAAGACCAGCCTGGCTAACATGGTGAAACCCCTTCTCTACTAAAAATTCAAAAATTAGCTGGGCATGGTAGTGCTTACCTGTAATCCCAGCTGCTTAGGAGGCTGAGGCAGGAGACTTGCTAGAACCTGGGAGGCGGAGGTTGCAGTGAGCTGAGATCACGCCATTGTACACCAGCCTGGGCGACAAGAGTGAAACTCCATCTCAAAAAAAGAAAAAAGAAAAAAAAAAAAGAGCTTCAGATATGCACAACATAGATGAATCTCAAAAGCATTATGCTAAGTAAAAGAAGCCAGACTCAAAAAGTTCCCTTATATAAATCCTGCCAAATGGCATTTTGGAAAAGGCAAAACTGTAAGGACAGAAATCAGATTTGTGGCTGCCAGTGGCTGGGAGTTGAGAGGGGGACTGACTGCAAAGGGGCACGAGAGAACTTTAGGGTGTGATGGAAATATTTTATAGCTATTGTGGCGATTATATAACTGTATGCATTTGTCAAAAGCCATAAGCTGCACACTTATAAAAGGAGTGAAATTTTTATAGCTAAGTTATGCCTCAATAAATTCTGACATGAAAAAGTGTGTTTCTTCACACTGTGATTTGTAGGATTTGAGCCAAAAGAGAAAGGGGTAGCTTGTGTTCAGTGGGTCATCTTGAACCGGCACTCAGCCCAAGATTTGTAAACAGAACTTAAATAATTAGTTCATTTTTCGGAAGCTCCATTCAGTGGTCCTCTCAGAGCAGCTGGTGTCAGTCTTGTTTTCTAGTAAGATTGCAAATTCTGTGAATATAAGGACTAAGGTGATTGGCCAGTCTGGTTTGCCCAGGCTGGGGGCTAGCCAGCCTGGGACTGTTTGGGACTCCTTTTTAAATCCTCCTATGATATCTAGCAGAGAAATGGGCACAAATTTGTTGGCAGAGAGAGGTTCAGCCTGCCAGTAACTAGGATTGCAAGTAACCAAGCAGAATGGCCCAAGGGTCACCAAGAGGGAGGACTCACCTTGACAAACTCCAAATTCCTACATATTGCTGAAGAATCGCCCCACCAGGGCTCAGCTTTCAGGCTTGCAACGTCTCTTAGACATTTCCTCTGTTGGCATAATATGATTTAATCTCTTCGTAGTTAATGTTTCTTTCTCTGAAACAGGGTCTGGCTCTGTCACCCAAGCTGGAATGCAGTGGCGCAGTCTCAGCTCACTGCAACCTTTGCTTCCTGTACTCAAGCAATCCTCCTGCCTCAGTCTCCAGAGTAGCTGGGACGATAGGCATGTGCCACCATGCCCAGTTAATTTTTGTATTTTTTGTAGAGACAGGATTTTGCCATATTGCCCAGTTTGGAAGAATTCAGTTTCTTCATCCATTAAAATACAGAACACAATATCCACCTGAAGGGAAAGGAATTTTGTACTGTTACAGTTTACTACTGAGATCGTAAGGGTTAAGTTTGCTTGCAACTTGTTTATTAAGGTTGGTGCAAAAGTAATTGCAGTTCTGGGCTGTGAATTTTAAATCATTACGATTAGGCTCAAACACACTGTTATTAATCAAAATAGAAACCATTAGAAACAACACATTTTTGCTAAAGAGAAATAAGTTTTTATTCCTGTAGCATAAAAAATCCGTGCTTCAGGATTCCACCAACTCTTGGAAAGCATTTTCTGCCTCTTATTGGTTGGGTTGTGGAAGCGCTTTCCCTGCAAAAAGTTGTCAAGATGTTTGAAGAATTGGTAGTTGGTTGGCAGGAAGTCAGTTGAATCTGGTGGATGAGGCAAAACTTCGTAGCCCAATTTGTTCAACTTTTGAAGCGCTGGTTGCGCGACGTGCGATCGGGCATTGCTGTGGAAGAACTGGGTCCTTTCTGCTGACCAATGCCGGCTGCGGGCAGTGCAGTTTTTGGGGCAGCTCATCGATTTGCTGAGCATGCTTCTCAGATGTGACAGTTCCACTGGGATTCAGAAAGTGAGAGTGGGTCAGACCGGCAGCAGACCACCAAACAGTGACCATGAGCTTTTTTTGGTGCAAGTTTGTCGTTGGAAAGTGCTCTGGAGTTTCTTCTCAGTCCAGCCGCTGAGCCGGTCATCGCCAGTTGTCATGCAAAATCCACTTTTCCTCACACATCGCAATTCAATCAATAAATGGTTCCTTGTTGTTTCGTAGAATAAGAGAGGACAACACTTCAAAATGACATTTTTTTTTTTTTTAATTTTCGCTCAGCTCATGAGGCACCTGCTTATCAAGCTTTTTCACCTTTCCAATTTCCTTCAAATACAAATGGCTGTAGAACTTCAATACAAACGGCATTGAGTTCTTGGGCAACTTCTCCTGTAATTGTAAGAGGATCAGCTTCAATGGTTGCTCTTAATTCGTGATTGTCAGCTTCTGATGGCCAGCCCCCACTTTCCTCATCTTTAAGCCTGTCTCCTTTTGGAAACTTCTTGAGCCACCACTGCATGGTACCCTTGTTAGCAGTTCCTGGGCCAAATGCGTTGTTGATGTTTTGAGTTGTGTCCGTTGCTTTATGACCCATTTTGAACTCGAATAAGAAAATTACTCAAATTTGCTTTTTGTCTAACATTATTTCCATAGTCTAAGGTAAACAAACGTAGCAAGTCATAAGTCATTAGCGGAAACAAAAAAGGTGAGAAATACCCATTAAAATGATGTATAACATAAACATAACCACATTTATTTAAGAATGAATTCCAACATCAAACAGCAAGTTCCAACAATGAGAAACCTGCAGCTACTTTTGTACTCACCTTAGCCTTTGCAGAAGCCCTTGAAGGAGGAAGCCCTCATTCCTGTTTTACAGTGGTAGCTACAGAGGCTTGGGGGTTTGCCCAAAGCTAAAGAGTCCACATAGGGCAAGTTGGGATTCAAACCCAGGTGCTTCCAATTGCAGGCTCAGGTACTGGGTGCCTTCCAAACAGCAGGCTGACACAGGATAGAAGGAACTCAAAATGCAGTTTCTTTCTACCCTTTCTCTTCTTCCATTCCCTCAAAATGAAAAAAAAAAAAGAACAAAATTTTTCTCCCCACAGGTGAATCTATTAGCCAATGAATCAAGTTCACTGTATTTGGGCTGTTTTCATGAGTAGGAGCTGGGAAAAGAGAAATTTTTCTTGGGCCAGGAGAGAATGGAAAGGCTGGATGGACGTGACTGCTGGGCTGGAAGTGGAGACGGAGGGCCAGAGAGGAACTGGCTTCTGTCTGAACCGCTGATTATCTTGTCTGGACAGTGATCTTCTGGGCGCTCCCTCCTATCTGGTTTCCCTTGTCACCAGTATCCCTGTTCTTGGAGGATGCCCCATCTGGGATTGCCCTGTAACCTGTGATTGGTAACAGAGCAAGCCCAGGCAGGCCCTTGTGCCCTCCTCAAGGTCCTGCAGTCTCCTGAGGTGGTATGTGCCTGGCAAGGCCACAGGAGCAGGTCCTGGGAGGTAAGCGGCTGGCAGGAATCCTGCAAGCCAGCACGTGAGAGGGTAGGAAAGAATTCTGAACCCCTGAGTGCCTGGGAATGGAACATTCTGCCTTGCCAGCTGTGATCCCCTCACCCCCTTCCTTGGCAAAGCTAAATAGGTGCATCGACAGCAAACCCAAATTTAACTTTGCTTCTTTCTGCAATGAAAGTCCAGCTGAATAGAGAAGGGAGGGGCCCCCAAAAGGTATTTCCACCTTGGCTTGACTTATTAGGTTAGTAGAAATGGACTTGTTGTTCTTACTGGAAGGTTATTAAAACCCTCAAGGAATGTGCAGAAGGCAAATTTAGTCTGAGGAGCCCAGTAGGCCTAGGAGACACTGAATAAAGAGTCTAGTTGTTTGGATAGCTGGAATGTTGGGGAGAGGTAGCTGTTGACTGAAAGCTGCCCCCAGGTTGTGCCTTGTGGCTCCCGGTGGCCCCACCCCGAAAGGGGCTGCAAGTGACGCCTGGTCTCTGCTCAGCACCAATCTCTTCCTGTGCCTTGGTGGTTCCTCCCACTGTCTCCAAGACTGAGAAGCTCAGCTGGCCTCTTGCCCCTTGGACTTGATCTCCACTAAAGTCTCTTTAGACTGAGGAGTGCAGGAGGAAAGGGAGGGATGACAGTGGGTGGCAGGGAGGTGGGAGAATGCTGGTTCTGGCATGTCCTACCAGATGCTCTTGAGCAGTGAGCCCTCAGCAGGGCGGAGCTGGCTCCCAGCGCGGAGGCTTGGAGGGAGGAGGCGGTGCTGCAACCTGTCACCTTACAGGGCTTGATTGAGCTGCTGACTCAGAAGCACAAGGCTGATTACCCATAATTACAGCCCCATGTGGTTGTCTTGTCAAAATGCAGAGACCTCCTTAGTCCCAGAGCTCCTCCCCCTCCCCCTTCTAAGTAGGAGCTGCCTTTCCAGAAAACGAATCCTCAGACCTGCCCACACAAAACCCCACAAAGGCAAGAATCACCTTTCTAGAAAGTATTCTTGCTCCTGAAGCCCAGGGGACTTCCCCAAACACAGCCATGATCATTTCAATCTCCTCCAGGTCTTTAGCAAGACCTACGAGGCCTGCTGGTCTGGCCCCTGCCTGCCTCTCAGCCTCACCTCTCACCTGTGACCTCCACACCTGGCCCCTGAATTAATGCAACAAATAGTGTTGAATTCCTGCCGTGGGCTAGGCATCGCTCTAGGTCTTGAGGATACTTTAGTGAACCACATACAGGCTCTACCTACCCTTGTGGCCCTTATGTTCTGGTGGAGGAAGATGGGCAAAATTTATAGTAAGTCAGACAGTGAGAAGCGCTAAGGAGAAAAATAAAGCTGGGAGGGAAGGGGCTCCCATTTTACAAGGATGAGCAAAGAAAGTGTCACTGATGTTGTGCTATCTGAGCAGAGACCTAAAAGAAGAGAAAGGGCGAGCCACACGTCCGGGGGAAGCACATGCCAGGTGGAGAGCCCTGCAGGGGTCCTTTCCATGGTCAGGAACAAGGAGGCCAGTGTGGATGAAACAGAGTGGGAGATCAAGGTAGGATCAAAGAAATACCAGAGTGTTTGCATGCTGTCTTTTATTCTGAAAGAGATGGAGCGTTTTGAGCTGCCATTCAAAGGCTTTGAACTGAGTAATGACCTAATCTGACATGTTTGAAGTGGATCCTCTGACTGCATTGTTGAGGACAGAATGAAGACAGGCAAGGGCAAGGTCAGGTTCAGACCAGTCCCAGTGGGGTAGATGGCAAGAAGTCGCCAGATTCAAGACACACTCGGAGAATTGTCAGGGATTCCTGACAGATTAGATGTGCATGTGAAAGAAACTGAGGAGGCAGAGATGACTTCAAGCTTTTTGGCCCAAACAATTGGAAGGATGGATTCGACACTTTCAGAGATGGGAGGCTATAGGAGAAGCGGGTTTGGGGGAGGAAGATTGGGAGTTCATGTTCAATATGTTAGATTTGAGATGAGGATTGAACATGCCAGGGGAGATGTTAAATAGACATTTGGATGTTCGAACCTAGAGTTCAGGGGAATGATAGAGCTGGAAAGGCCAATTTAGGAGTCGTCAGCTAGAGGAGGTATTTATTAATTTGTTTATTTTGAGATGGAGTCTCACTCTGTCACCTAGGCTGGAGTGCAATGATGCAATCTCGGCTCCCTGCAACCTCTGCCTCCTGTGTTCAAGCCATTCTCCTGCCTTAGCCTCCTGAATAGCAGGAACTACAGGTGCCTGCTACCATGCTGAGCTAATTTTTATATTTTTAGTAGAGACAAGGTTTCACCAAGTTGGCCAGGCTGGTCTCCTGACCTCAGGTGATCCACCTGGCTCAGGCTCCCAAAGTGCTGGGATTACAGGTGTGAACCACCATGCCTGGCCTAAAGGTATTTAAAGCCATAAACCTGGTTGAAATTGGCCTTATTTTAAATTCACCACCACCAACATGGGCTCTAGAGAAGATAGGAAGTCCAAGGACAGAGCCCCGGAACACTCCAATGTTTAGGGGTCAGGAAAATTAAGGGGAGCCAGCAAAGGACGCCACGAAGGGGGCAGCCAGTGAGGTAGGAGGCATGGCAAAAAAGGGTGGGGTCCTGGAGAGCAGGGAAGAGCAGCGTCCCAACGAACGAACAATCAAGTGGGTTTAAACATTCGCAGACAGTCAGAAACGGAGAGCTGAGTATTTGGCAAGAAATTGGTGACCTTGAGAAGGCCTGTTTTGTGGAGCTATGAAGGAAAAGGCCTGATTGAAGCGGGGCCTGGAGAGAAGAGGGGGATAGGAACTGGAGACACAGTACAGTGGAGCGAGAAATGGGGCAGTGGCTGGTGGGGGATGTGAGATTAGGAGCGAGCTATTTTTCTTATAGGAGAAATAACATATTTGTAGGATAATGAGAGTGATCTGATAGAGGGTGAGAATGTGATGATGAAGGAGAAGGAAAGGACAACTGCTGGAGTAAGGTCCTTGGGTAGATAAGAAAGGATGGACTCCAGTTTCTAAGTGAAGGATTTTTGACCTTAGCTGACTATGAATTTAAAGCAAGGCTAGGTTGGCCACAGTGGCTTATGCCTGTAATGCCGGCGCTCTGGGAGGCTGAGGCAGGTGGATGGCTTGAGGCCCGGAGTTCAAGACAAGCCTGGGCAACATGGTGAAAGCCTGTCTCTATAAAGAATATAAAAATTAGCCAGGCATGGTGGCACACACCTGTAATCCCAGCTACTCGGGAGGCTGAGGTGGGAAGATCCCTTGAGTCTGGGAAGTGGAGGTTGCAGTGAGCTGAGATCGGGGCCACTGAACTCCAGCCTGGATGACAGAGCGAGACCCTGTCTCAAAAAAATAAAAAATAAAGTAAGGGCCAGTTAGCATGGTTGATTTTTTTTTTTGAGATGGAGTCTCACTTCTTTGCCTAGGCTGGAGTGCAATGGCACACTCTCAGCTCACTGAAACCTCTGCCTCCCAGGTTCAAGCAATTCTCCTGCCTCAGCCTCCCCAGTAGCTGGGATTACAGGCACGTGCCACCACATCTGGCTAATTATTGTATTTTTAGTAGAGAGGAGTTTCACCATGTTGGCCAGGCTGCTCTCAACCTCCTGACCTCAAGTGATCCACCGGCCTTGGCCTCCCAAAGTGCTGGGATTACAGGCATGAGCCACCATGCCCGGCCAATATTTTCTTCCTTCCTTCCTGCCTGCCTGCCTGCCTGCCTGCCTTCATTCCTTCCTTCCTTCCTTCCCTCCTTTTCTTTTTCCTTCCTTCCTTTCTTTCCTTTCTCCTTACTTCCCTCCCTCCCTCCCTCCTTCCTTCTTTTTTTTTTTTTTCCGAGACAGAATTTCACTCTTGTTGCCCACACTGGAGTACAATGGCAATATCTCAGCTCACTGCAACCTCTGCCTCCCATGTTCAAGGGATTCTCCTACCTCAGCCTCCCAAGTAGCTGGGATTACAGGTGTGCACCACCATCCCCAGCTAATTTTGTATTTTTAGTAGAGATGAGGTTTCTCCACATTGGTCAGGCTGGTCTCGAACTCCTGACCTCAGGTGATCCACCTGCCTCAGCCTCCCATAGTGCTGGGATTACAGGTGGAGCCACGGTGCCTGGCTGCCCAGCCAGTATTTTCTATTTTTGAAAAAATGTTTGAGACAGAGTCTTGCTCTGTTGCCCAGGCTGGAGTGTAAGGGTGCAATCTCGGCTCACTACAACCTCTACCTCCTGGGTTCAAACAATTGTTGTGCCTCAGCCTCCCGCTCCCCAGTAGCCGGGATTATAGGCATGAGCCACCATGCCTGGCCATGGTTGATATTTTCTAGACACATTCAACTATTTTGGTGAAGGTGGGTACAGTGGCTCATGCCTGTAATCCTAGCACTTTGGGAGGCCAAGGCAGGTGGCTCAGCTGAGGTCAGGAGTTGGAGACCAGCCTGGCCAATATGACAAAACCCCGTCTCTACTAACAATAATACAAAAACTAGTCTGGCATGGTGGTGTGCGCCTACAATCTCAGGTATTTGGGAGGCTGAGGCACAAGAATTGCTTGGGAGGTGCCTCAGCCTCCCAAGTAATTACTGGGAGGTGGAGGTTGCAGTAAACTGAGAACACGCCACTGTACTCCAGTCTGGGAGACAGAGTAAGACTCTGTCTCTAAATAAATAAATAAATAAAGAGCAAGCTAGGTTCAATCAAAGCTGGCGTTTTTCCAAAAGAGCAGAGTGAAGCAAGAGGGGTCAAGGGAGTTGAGGATGTATGCAGATGGGTGATTATAATGATTGATTAGATCATCTAAGCTGGATGAGGAGGAAAGTGGGGAGGTGGAGGGAAAGGGAGAAGGTAGATAAATCTCGAGAGACTGAAGAATTACTGGGGCTGGTGTCCCAGAGGGAGTAAACTGGGAAGATAGGAGGCAATGGTCAGAGTGGGAGGCATGGAATTGAGATTATGCAGTTCTTGGTAATAACATACCTAAGGCATGGCCACAGGAGTGAGTGGGTGGGGCAAGATGAAGGACAAGCCCACTAGAAGCAAAGTGGCCAAGGACCAGAGAGGCTGGGGCGCCAGATGTGCCAGATTGCCTGGTTAGACCAGTTGCCTTCTCCTTTATCCTCTCCCCTGTTCTGAGGGGGCTAGAAGTCTGGAAACTGCATTTCCCAGAATCCCCTAGCCAGTAAGTTTCTGGGTAATCTCCACAAACAAGAGGTACTTGTGAGAGATTTGTAAGTAGAAGAGAAGCAGAAGCAATCATATTGTTTCCCTAGCAGGGCAGTGGTGATCAAATACATGAGCTTTGGCTTCACAGACAGAAGCTTCGTAGATCTGCGTATTGCCTGTCTCGGTATTGTAGTCTGTGGGAAGTGACCTGTGCTCCTTGCAACTTCCCAAGTCCCTAGAAGCTGGTGTCAAGTTTGGAATCTAACAGCAGCTTCCCTGACTTTTATTCATTCAGACCTTCTGATTTTTTTTTAAGCATTCCTGTGTTATACTTGACATACCTAGAGTGGTTTCTTTCTGTACTTGTTTATTAATATACAGAGGGGATTGTGAGGAGACAAACAGGCAGTCTCCAATGGGTATTTTTCTCTGCTTTCTAAGACACTGCAACTGGTGGGGACCATGGTGAGTCAAGGATGTTTTAACATCAGGGAAAGGTGGGGTGAGTCTTCTTCAGCTGATTTCCCCAAGTGCCCATCAACAATAGCCCTTTGGCCAGGTGCAGTGGCTCACACCTATAATCTCAGTACTTTAGGAGGCTGGAGTGGGAGGAATGCTTGAGCCCAGGAGTTCTGGACCAGCCTGGGCAACAGAGGGGGACCCGTCTCTACAAAAAAGTTTAAAAATTAGCTAGGCATGGTGATGCACACCTATGGTCCCAACTACTCAGGAGGTTGAAATTGCTTGAGCCCAGGGTGGGGTAGAGGTTGCAGTGAGCCATGATTATGCCACTGTGCTCCACCCTGGGCAACAGAGCAAGACTCTGTCTCAAACAACAAAGTATCCCTGAGATCCTCTCCCATTCCCACCTCTCCCCCGCCCCCGGCAAATGTCCCCTGCCATTTCTATCCTGGATTTCTGCTAAAAAAGATAAAAAGGAAAAATACATAATAAAGTAGGGAGTGTGGGTGGGGTGTTCTACCTGTGGTCAGGGGTCTGTGGGGGATGATGGTGTGAGCCAAAGAGACCAGAAGATTATACAGGCATGGCATGTAGCCCTATCCACACAGCAGCTCCAAAGGCAGGCCGCTCTACCTCTACTTTGCTTTAGTTTTCTTCTGAATGCTTAAAATGATGGGAGACATATGGTTTATTGTCTGGCTTCCCCACACAGCTGGTTAAGTCCCATTCATTTTGTTCACTCCATACCCAGGGCCTAGAAGAATACCAGACCTAGAAGATGCCCAGTGGATTCTTATGGAAGGAATGTCCAATGGGTGTTAGGGACGAGGCTCAGGGAATGAAGCACCTTGTGCTGGGTCATGGGTAAGTGAGGAAGTGGGATTAGACACATATCCCCACACACACAATTTGGTGCAAAAGGACTCTAGGGCCATGTTTTAAAAAAAACTTGCGTAATTTTAAAATGCATTCATCAGCTAGGCACCGTAGCTCACATTTGTAATCCCAGCATTCTGGGAGGCCAAAGCAGGAGGATCGCTTGAGGCCAGGAGTTGGAGACCAGCCTGGGCAACATAGCAAGACTGTCTCTACAAAAAATAAAATTAGCTGGACACAGTGGTGTGTGTCTGTAGTCCCAGCTATTCGGGAAGCTCAGGCAGGAGGATTGCTTGAGCCCAGGAGGTAGAGGCTGTAGTAATCCATGGTCGTGCCGCTGCACTCCAGCCTGGGCAACAGACTGAGACACTATCTCAAAAGAATGAAAATAAAAATCAGCTTCCCTATAAAATATTAGAAGAAAGAAGGAGATTAAGGAATTCTGGTAATACATTGGAAACATTACAAGTTTTATGGTTGTAGTCTATTTTATGCAAAACTGAATATTTAAGTATGTGATTTTTAAAACAATTGCCCATCTTCATTCTGCAGTATAATATGTGATTTAAGTGTGAAATGGGTCATGAGGAGAGTGGGGAGCAGAGTATGGAAGCCAGGCGGGTGTGCGGAAAGGCAGCTTAGCCTCCCTGACTTTGCCTGGAGCTTTACAGCAGCACAGGCGACTCTGGGTTTCCTTTTTTGGTTTGTTTGTTTCAAAGACATTTGAAAGTGTTGACTATTACACAGTGTTTTAAAAAGACATCTGGGGCCGGGCGCAGTGGCTCTACCTGTAATCCCAGCACTTTGGGAGGCTGAGGCAGGAGGATCACTTGAAGCCAGGAGTTTAAGACTAGCCTGGGCAACATGATAAAACCCTGTCTCTTAAAAAAATGCAAAAATTTAGTCCCAGCCATCAGGGAGGTTGAGGTGGGAGGATCACTTGAGCCCAGGAGGCAGAGGTTTCAGTGAGCTAAGATCATGCCACTGAACTCCAGATTGGGCAACAGGGCAAGACTCTGCCTCAAAAAAAAAAAAAAAAGACATTTGGAAATGTCAGCCTTCCTCTGGTAGAGCTCACCTAGCTTAGCTACCTGCGAGGTCAGAAGTTTTATAGCTTATAGCATAGCAAAAGTATATGATGCAGTGCCAGTCAGCACAGACACAGCCCAAAGGCACCCTAGAGACAGAACCCTCAAAATGCAGCCACTCACAGGTGAACAGCCATTCACTGACCATGGGTGCCAGAGGTGCAGGGAGCCCAGAGGTGGCAGCCTATTGTGACACCCATTGCCAGTGGGATGCTGATGAAAGCTCTGGGGAGAGAGCAAGCGAGTCCTAGGCAGGGAAGTGTGTATCCTTCCAGACTACGGAACTGGGAGTTGTACCCAGGGTTACCTGATCCCCAAACCCTCCCTGTCTCCATGGGTTTAGCAAATGAGCCTCAAGTATTTTTAGAACACCAACTGATCATTTATCCTTGATAAATGTCACTCATTTCTCAGCAAGAAGTTAAGATAGCTTCCAGGGTCCCCCCAACCCCAAGTCACCCATGTTGTCTCCTCTATTTGCTTGCCACCCAGAGGCTGAATTCCAGTAGCCATTCTGGGTTGCAGCCCTTTATTTGGATGCTGTCCATTAAGAGGGGTGCCCCCGCCCCAACTCACCACGGGGCTGGCTGCTCACCAGCACCCTTAACAGTGTTTGGCACATGGTGGACTCTCAAGAAGTAAGGCAGGGGCGAGAGGTGGGGGGTGTGTGAGACTAATGACCATTATTTAGCACCCCTGGGTGCCGGTGCACTGCTGGATTCTCTGCAGATATAATCTCTTTTAATCCTCACAGTAACCCCAAAGGCAGCATTTTTTCCCTCCTTACAGATGAGGAAATTAAAGTCCTGGGAACATAGTAGACTTGTCCTCATTCACAAAGCTAGTTAGGAGTGGAGCTAGAATTTGAATGGAATCAACCTGCCTTCATAGCAATTTCTGTAATAGAAAACCCTCAGAGGGTGCACGTGTGTGTGTGTGTGTGTGCATGCGCGTGGGGTGGGTGTTTTGGTTGCCTGTACCCAGTGCTAGTTCAGATCAAATCAGGCCTTCTTTGATCTGTGAGTGTGAGTGGAACTGGGAGGTAGCTCCTTCTCACAGGGAGGTGTTTGGAGAAGCTGCGGGGGAAGGAATGGGAGGAAACAGGTTGGGGCAGTAAGCAGGGTATGCTGCAGGCTAGGTGACACAAGCAGGTTGGGTGACAAGCTCAGCTGGGCCCCTGGGGTTTAAGGCAGAAGGGCGATAAGGGAGGTGTTGCTGTGTGCGGTCACAGCACACTGCTGGGCCCATCAGAGCTCAGCCTAACCTGAGTGGTGGTGGTTGTTTTTGTTTATTTTTTATTTAAGTGGGACCAGCCAAACTTGTCCCAGCAGCTTCCTGGCTTTCTAGGGCCTTCCCTTCTTTGTTCCCAGGTTGCTAAGCTAAGAAAATACAGCATGTCCATCTGGCCAGCTTCCCAGATAGAGCCTCATGAAGTTCCAGCACACAGGGAAGTGAAAGGGGAGAATGGAATAATCTGTTCAGTGTCTCATCCAGTATTTACTGAGCACCTACTTTGTGCTAGGTATCGTTATAATAAGGTGCTTAGAATACAGCAGTGAACCAAAAAGACAAAGGTCTCTCACCATGGGTTGCTTGTGGTGGGAGATAGGGAGGTAATAAATGATAAGCCTAAAAAGTAAGTAAATTAGGTCCTAAGGGTATGGAATAAAGGCAAAATAGAGTAGGGAAAGGGGGCTCAGGAGCACGTGTGTGGCTGAGGTTGGGGCTGCAATCTTAAGAGAGGGGTCATTGGTGGCTGGGTGTGATGGTTCAAGCCTATAATCCAGCACTTTGGGAGGCTGAGGCGGGTGGATCACAAGGTCAAGAAATCAAGATCATCCTGGCCAACATGGTGAAACCCCATCTCTACTAAAAATACAAAAATTAGCTGGGCGTGGTGGTGTGTGCCTGTAGTCCCAGCTACTTGGGAAGCTGAGGCAGGAGAATCACTTGAACCCGGGAGGTGGAGGTTACAGCGAGCCAAGATTGTGCCACTGCACTCCAGCCTGGCAACAGAGTGAGACTCCGTCTCAAAAAAAAAAGAGTGATCAGGGAAGTGAAGGAGCTGCCATGTGGCTGGCAGAGAGAACACCAGGTCTCCAGAGCTGAGGCAGGAGGGAATAGGCCTGTGTATTTGAGCAATGGCTGGAGAAGCCAGAGTAGAGGGGGTGATGAGGAGAGTAGGAAACCGAGGGATTGTCCAGGGGTGGGGACTACATCTCTTAGGGTGTGACAGTGGTCTGTCTGACTTCTCTTTGTAAAGATCACTCCTACTGCTGAGTAAGAAGGTGGGAAATGGGAGAACAGCTCTCAGAGCCCAGCATAATACTCAGATGGGAGGCAAGGGGGGCTCAGGAAGGGGCTGGGGGCAGGCTTTGGAGGGGTGGGGATGATATAGTTAGGCTCTGTGTCCCCACCCAAATCTCATCTCGTAGCTCCCATAATTCCCATGTGTTGTGCGAGGGACCCAGTGGGAGATAATTTAATCATGGGAGCAGTTTTTTCCCATGGTGTTCTTATGATAGTGAATAAGTCTAATGAGATCTGATGGTTTTAAAAAAGGAGTTTCCCTGCACAAGCTCGCTCTCTCTGCCTCCATGTAAGACGTGCTACCCTCCATGTAAGACGTGCTACCCTCCATGTAAGACGTGACTGCTCTTCCTTGCCTTCTGACGTGATATGAGTCCTCCCCAGTTTAATGAAACTGTAAGTCCATTAAACCTCTCTTTCTTTTGTAAATTGCCCAGTCTTGTTATGTCTTTATCAGCAGTGTGAAAACAGACTAATACAGGGAAGCTCAGGAGCATTGCCTTCCGTCTGGCCCACTGGAGATGTCTGCCAGACTCCAGCTGGGTGAGTCCAGAAGGCAGTTAGGTATACCAGTTAGGATTACAGGAGAAAGGTCTGCACTAGAAATGTAAGTGTGGGGTGTCATTCTGCAGATGGTGAATGAGATCATGAGAGCAGGAGTGCAGGTGATGAAAAGGATGAGGGCTGAATCTTGAGCACTGCAGTCTTCAGAAGACCAGGAGAAGTGAAGGCACAACCAGGGAGGTAGGAGGGAAGCCAGGAAAGGCTTATCCCAGAAGAGATAGCTGCAAGCAGGAGAGAGGGACCAACTGCATCAAATCGTGCTTAATCTAGTCTTGCTGCTTTTGCCATGCTACAAGCTGCCATCCCCTCCTCCTCAAAATAGGAGTTACAGGGTCTGGGCACAGTGGCACATGCCTGTAATCCCAGCACTTTGGGAGGCCGAAACAGGTGGATCAGTTGAGGTCAGTAGTCTGAGAGCAGCCTGGCCAAAATGGTAAAAGCTCATTGCTACTAAAAATACAAAAACTAGCCAGCGTGGTGATGCATGCCTGTAGTCCCAGCTACTTGGGAGGCTGAAGCAGGAGAATTGCTTGAACCTGGGAGGTAGAGGTTGCAGTGAGCCAAGACTGCGCCACTGCATTCCAGCCTAGAGCGAGACTCTGTTGCAGGAAAAAAAAAAAAAAAGCAGTTACAGTGTCCATCCAACGGGCGTGATGGAGATGCAACAAAATCATGTGCAAGGAGCATATGGCACATCCAAGTCTCACTCACTGTGACTTTCTTTCTGTGGGAAAATTCATGCATGTGAATGATGATAAAAAGATGATAACCATGACGATGATGCTTATTTATGTTTCAGGAAAAACTGTATAAGACACACCCTTGTCCTTGGGCAGCACAGCCATCACCAGGGAGGACCTACATGGAATACCGGGCAGCAATCCACGCCTGTCGGGCACAGGCTGTGACTGATGGGCCAGAGCAAGGAATGGCTTTTCATGGTCAGGGACTTCACAGGGGTGGGCACCTGAGCTGGGTTCAGAAGGGTGTGATTTGGGCAGGCTGAAGGGAAGGGACATTCACATGAAGGCAAGGGTGTCGCAGAGGTGCAGAGCAGGAGCTGAACTTCGCTTAAGAACTGAATGGGACCTGATAGGATGGGGTGTATTGGTGTGTGTGTGTTTCCAGGACAGGCCCAGTGGAAAAGAGGTTGGCAAGGGAGGTAGGGATCAGATTACACAGTGACCAAAAACTGGTCTAAACTAACAATCAGTCCACCAGAGCCTGGGGTATGTGCTGAGCCCCAGGCCCCACCCTGGACCCTCCATTCTCTGGTGGCAATGGACTGGTTAGCCCTTGGTCTCCCCTGAACTGAGTGCTCTGGGAGACAGGGATGAAGGCCTGTTTGCTGCTGAACCCCAAGTTAGTGCTGTGTTTGAGGGAGGCACATGTGGTGGGCCTGGAGGCTGAAGGAGAGGGTCTCTTTGGACCTCCAGACAGTGAGCCCCCCACCGCAGCACCATGCCCAGCTCCCTGCGGGCACTCGGTAAATGGGAATGGAATGGATACATGTGCCCAGCGGTGACTGTTTCGTTGTTGTTTGAGATGGGGTCTCCCTCTCTTGCCCAGGCTGGAGTGCAGTGGCACAATCTCGGCTCACCACAACCTTTGCCTCCTAGGTTCAAGCCATTTTCCTGCCTCAGCCTCCCAAGTAGCTGGGATTACAGGCACCTGCCACCACGCCCAGCTAATTTTTGTATTTTCAGTAGAGACGGGGTTTTGCCATGTTGGCCAGGCTGGTCACAAATTCCTGACTGAGGTGATCTGCCCACCTCGGCCTCCCAAAGTGTTGGGATTAGAGGTGTGAGCCACTGCGCCCGACCAAGGGGTGCCTATTCTAAGCCCGACTGCAGCGTCTGCAGCACCCACCACCTGCTCTTGAGAAGCCCTGGGGAGAGTCTGGAATCCAGGTGCCTGGGAGGCCCCGCTGTCTGTCACTCATCTCCAGACAGATCCCAGACATGGGGAGGCCAGGGGACTGCCTGCAGAGACCTGGAGAGGGTCTTCCCCCGCCAGCCCCACTCCAGGCCCAGAGTCATCACTGTCAGGTGGTAGTTTCTTCACCCACTTGTCTTGGGACCCTTGCTGACCTCCCACCTCTGGCCTCCCCTCCTCTCCCTGTCTGCTCCCGTTCCCGATGCTCCCGTTCTCTCTTCCCTGCTCAGCCAAGGAGCTATTTTTGTCATCTACCCCTCCCCCATCTGCCCCTTCTGTCTCCCAGAACTGAGCGTGGCTTCTCCTCAGAAGCAGATTCCTGAAAGGCCCTGCCCTTCAGGCGACAGGAATGGGGCCACCAGCTGCTAGGCAAAGAGAGGACAGCCCGGTGAGGAAGCCTTCAAGAAGGCCAGGGAGGAGCAGGAAGGAGCAGGTGCAGTGCGCAGGGTCAGAGGGAGACTGGATAAGGATGGAAGAGGATGGATGAGAACTGAGGAAGAGATGAAGTGACAGAGCCATAGGGCAGGGCTCAGGGCTGGGCTTGGGGCTGAGAAGTCACTGCAGGTGGAGGTAGGCAGCTCAGGCCTGGGCCCCACAGATGTGCCCAGATGCCCAGAGCAAAGGGAGCCCTGACTCCTGCTTCTGAGCTCATGTCTTTTTTTTTTTTTCCTTGAGATGAAGTCTCACTCTATCCCTCAGGCTGGAGTGCAATGGCACAATCTGGGCTCACTGTAATCTCTGTCTTTCAGGTTCAAGCAATTCTCCTGCCTCAGGCTTCCGAGTAGCCAGGATTACAGGTGCAAGTCACCACACCTGGCTAATTTGTGTATTTTTAGTAGAGACGGGGTTTCACCATGATTGGCCAGGCTGGTTTCGAACTCCTGACCTCAACTGATCTGCCTTCCAAAGTGCTGGAATTATAGGCATAAGCCACCCAGCCCAGCCTGCGCTCATGTCCTTGTGACAGCCTCTCTCAGGTGCACCCAGGTTCACGGGTCCAGCAGAGCATCCAGAGATGGCGGGGGCATGTGGAGCCTTTTTGTCCTTCCCAGCCTGCCCTGGGAAGGGGTTGGGCCTTCCTAGCTCCGGGTCTTTGGAGGTGTTGTTGATGGTGTAGGGGGTCCACTTGCAAAAAGCAGGTGCTCTAGGTTGGGGGGAGCAGAAGGGATGCAGGGGTCTAGAAGAAGGGGAGACATTGCTGAGTTCGAAAAAGAGTGAAAAGAGATTTTAAATCTGCCATGCTCCTCCTAAACTGGTGCTCCTAGGCAATAAACAACTCAGTACAGTGTGTGCTTTGCGGGTTAGTCACATTGTGACTTATCTGTGAGCTGCTGACAGTAGAGTGAATAAGCGGAGGGAACGTGTGGGAGGGTGTGGTAGGTGTGATCATGTATGTGGAGGTATGTGTGCCTGTGGCTCCCCAGGGTAACATGGGCCTAAGGAAGGATTCAGACGTGTCTGGCTGGCAGGGCCAAACTACAAAAGTTTTGCTCTAGGACAGGCATGGTGGCTCACGCCTGTAATCCCAGTAATCCCAGCAGTTTGGGAGGCCGAGGTGGGTGGATCACTTGAGGTCAGGAGTTCGAGACCAGCCTGGCCAACATGGTGAAACCCTGTCTCTACTAAAAATACAAAAATTAGCTGGGCACAGTGGCACGTGCCTGTAGTCCCAGCTACTTGGGAGGCTGAGGCAGGAGAATTGCTTGAACCCAGGAGGAGGAGGTTGCAGTGAGCCAAGATTGCACTACTGCACTCCAGCCTGGGCAAAGAGGGTGAAACTATCTTAAAAAAAAAAAAAAAAAAAAAGAAGTTTTGCTCCAAGTTCCCAGAGCCTCCAGCCTCTAGGGAGCAGACTCACTTCAGGAAGGAAATGGGGCAAAGCATTTGCCAGCGGGGCAAAGCAAACTACAGCCCATTGGAGGAAGAGTCTTTCCAGCCCAGTGCTGGTCTGAGCCCTAGGAAAAGAACTTGAAACAAAATGGGATCACTATTCCCACGAATGGGGGTCTGGCCCCTCCTACCACATGTAACCCCAAGGGGAGACTTGTCTACCCTCACAGAATAGAACCCCTGACACCCGAGGGCCAAGCAACCTGTGGCAGTGGCTGGTGACACAACATGGGACCCACTGGGATGGCAGAGACCCAGGCGGAGGCATCTAGGGGTGGGGGCAAGGGACCAAGGATGGGGGCACAAGAGTCAGTGGCATTTTATTGTGACCAATCTGCATCTATAACATGGAGAGGAAATTCAGGTACACAAAGCTGGAATAATTAAAGACTAGCTGTTGTTTTCCTTTTTAAATTATGTTAATTTTTTTGAATTTTTCATAGAAATGGGGTCTTGCTGTGTTGGCCAAGCTTGTCTTGAGCTCCTGTCCTCAAGTGATCCTCCCACCTCAGCCTCCTACAGTGCTGGGATTACAGAGCCACCAAGCCTATCCCTATCCATTGTTTTCATCAGAGAAACATTTATTGAGCACCTATGTGTTTGTACCAGACACTAACTCTACTAAAGCAAACAGCCCCAGCCCCTACAGAATTCACTGTCCAGTGAGTAAGAGGAACATCAAAGTGGGTGACTATGTGTCATTTGTAAGTAATGATAATGATAATAGCTAACATATTTAGTGCTCACATGTACTGGGCACTGTTCTAAGCATTTTACATGTATGTGCATGTATGTACATCGAGGCACACACAGGGCTTGGGAGACACCAGAGTAGAGCCCCAACGCACCTCAGTCATGGGGAAGTTCCTCCAGAGGAGAGCAGTGTGCTTTCCAGAGGGTTCTAGAATAGGTCAAGGAGGCCAGTGAAAGTCCCCGCAGCCTTCACTCCTACCTCTGTCAGCTCGGAGCTGGCCAGATAAGACTTGTTTGCCCCAGCGCAATCACGACCCAGTCTCTCCAGCCCATCTCCAGGGCTGATGCCCTCTGGCCCTCCCGGGGAAAGCAAACATTAAGAGAGCTAGGTAGAGGCCAGATACAGTGGCTCATACCTCTAATCCCACTTTGGGAGGCCAAGGTGGGAGAATTGCTTGAGGCCAGGAGTTTGAGATGAGCCTGAGCAACAAAGTGAGGCTCTGTTTCTATTTAAAAAAAAAATTAGCCAGGTGTGGTGATGTGTGTCTGTAGTCCCAGCTATTCAGGAGGCTGAGGTGTGAGGATTGCTTGACCCCAAGATGTTGAGGCCACAGTGAGTTGTGATTATACCACTGCACTCCAGCCTGGGTGACAGAGGGAGACCCTGTAAAAAAAAAAAGAGAGAGAGAGAGAAAGAGAAGAACATAAGAAAGGAAAGAAAAAGGGAAGAAAGAAAGGAAGAAAGAGGAAGCCATGGGGATAAGTGGAGAACAGAGGGCGGCAGGTGGTGCTGGGCTGGCGGCGGGGGGCTGTGGAGTTGAGTGTCCCAGGCTGGGCAGGTGGAGTCTCCCCACATAGAGGGAGGAGCCAGCCAGCCGTGTACTGCCGAGCTCAGAGCACTCCCTCTGGGGGACACAGGCTGGTAACTTAGAGGTGGTAAGGGAAGGCAGAGAAATTGGAATAAGCAGGCTGCCCTAGCTTTTGTGGGACCAATGGAGACCAAATGATATTCCCAGATCGCAGCCCACGCCCCCTTCTCTTCCCACTCTTGGTACTATTCTGAACCACGAGAGGTCACTCGTGCCACCAATATGTGTGGACACACAGCCTGCACAACCACATACCACCAAACAGCAGTCTGTGGCCATTTCTTGGACCCGGGGCAGGGTTGTAATATTTGGGACATACTAAAAAGGTATTCTTTGTATGCATGAAATGCCAGTGTGACTGGGAGTCCTGTGTTTTAGCTGCAGCTCTGGCCACTGGTGCCGCAATCAGTGTATAATCTGCCCTCGGGAGGCCAGGAGGGAGGCCCTCAAACCCTGCAATTGGGCTCAGGGCCTGCTAGGCAGGGCCTTCTAGGATCCCAGGACTAGGTGGCAGTGGGGCAGGCAGGTTCTGGGTGGGCATATCTTGGCCCTCCAGACTCCTCTCCTTATGAGGAGGGGCTTGGCCAGAAGAGAGCCAGATTGGCTCCCCAAAAAGCTCAGGACCTAGAGCAGGGGCCCCTTTGCCTACTTTCTGGGGTGGGTTCTCATCTTCATGTGAGAACTAATTTCAAGCAAGGGGCATTGTTGGAACGTTGATTGGCACCTTGATGTCCCTCCCTATCTTTCTTCCTTCCTTTTTCTTTTTTTTTTTTCCTGAGACAAGGTCTCGCTCTGTTGCCCAGGCTTGCCCAGGCTGGAGTGCAATGGTACGTTCATGGCTCACTGAAGCCTTGACCTCCTAGGCTCAAGCGATCCTCCCACCTCAGCCTCCCAAGTAACTGGGGCTACAGCCAAGCACCATCATGCCCAGCTAATTTTTGTATTTTTTGTAGAAGTGAGGTTTTGCTGTGTTGCCTAGGCTGGTCTCAAACTCCTGGCCTCAAGCCATCCTCCTGCCTCAGTCTCCCAAAGTGCTGGGATTATAGTTATGAGCCACTGGGCTTGGCATCTCTAATTTTTCTAACATCCCATAGGCAGCGGCCTCTGATTCTGGGAGACAGTATTGCAGAGCAGCTGAGAGCTAGGGTTGCCAGATAAAAATACAGGATGCCCAGTTAGATTTGAATTTCAGATAAACAATGAATACTTTTTTTTTTTTTTTTTTTTGACTTGCTCTGTCACCCAGGCTGGAGTGCAGTGGCGCAATCTCAGCTTACTGCAACCTCCACCTCCCGGGTTCAAGCAATTCTCGTGCCTCAGCCTCCCACGTAGCTGGGACCACAGACATGTGCCACCATGCTGGGTTAATTTTTGTATTTTTCATAGATACAGGGTTTTATCATGTTGGTCAGGCTGGTCTTGAACTCCTGACCAAGAGATCCACCTGCCTCGGCCTCCCAAAGTGCTGAGATCAAAGGCATGAGGCACTGTGCCTGGCCAACAAATACGTTTTTTTCTCTCAACATGTCATACAGTATTTGGGATCTACAGTTGGCTCTCCATATCTGTGTATTCTTCATCCATGGATTCAACCAACTGCAGATAGAAAATATTTTTTAAAAACAATAAATACATTATACAACAATAAAAATAATACAAATAAAAACCAATACAGTATAACAACTATTTACATGGCATTTACATTGTGTTATGTATTGCAGATGATAACCTAGAGATGAGCTAAAGTATATGGGCGGTTATACGGTTATGTGCAAACACTATATCATTTTATATGAGGGACTTGAGCATCCTCAGATTTTGGTATCTGTGAGGTCCTGGAACCAATCTCCCAGGAATACCGAGGGACACCTGCACTTATGCTAAAAATTATTTCTTGTTTATGTGAAATTCAAATTTAAGCTGGTGTCCTGCTTTTGTTTTTGTTGGTTTTTGGTAAATCTGGCAACCCTGCGGAGAGCAGGGGCTTTGGAGTCTCATACCTTAGCCTCAGATCTTGGCTGTTCTACCTTCTTGCTGTGTGAACCTCTCTGAGGCTCATGTTCCGTATCTGCCTCCCGGGGCAGAAGGATTGAGTGATAAAATGTGCTGGTGTCGGTGACAGCTGTTATTACTGTCCCTGGCCAAGATCCCACAGCTAGGAGGCAGCCGGCCAGTGTCTCTCCATGCTCTGGTCTGAGATCTCTGGGTCATCCTGAGGGCCCAACCTGCTGCCCCTCCTCCAGATCCCAGCCCATGCAGCGCTCAAGGGGCCATTGGGAGACCAGCAGAAGAGCCACTGCACCAGAGAGGAAACACAATCTAGCCTGGGGAACCCAAACTTCTAATAACTGCGAGCCCTGCAGGAGAAGGGAGTAGAGGGAGGCGCTAGCGTTGAATCTGTGCCCTCCATGTGCCGGGCATTTGTTACCTAATTTAATCCTCAGAGCAACTTCTCATTTCCATTTTGCAGCTGAAGATGTATTAATAGCAACCCAGGATAAAGCCCTGCTGTTCCTGTTTCGATGACTTTCTCCAGCCGACTCCGTGGCTCCTCTCACCTCCTCCAGGCCTTTGCTCACCCCAGCCTCTTCCCTGACTGGGTGCCTCCCATCAGGGCCCTCCCCGGGGAACCCACCCCTCAGCAATGGAGCGCCTTCTACCCACTTTCTGCTTTCCTTTTTTTTTACAAAGCACTCCCACTCATCCAATACACTAGCTACTGTGCTTATTTGGTTTGCTTCTCTCCCTTCCAGAATGTAAGCTCCTCGAGAGCAGGGTTTTCAGTCCTTTCGGCTTACTGACACACTCCCCATGCCCAGCACAGAGGCTTGTGCATATTTATTGAATGGATTAAAAACAGAATGACAATAATCAGGTCGGGCGTAGTGGCTCATGCCTGTAATCCAAGCACTTCGGAGGCCAAGGCGGGCGGATCACCTGAGGTCGGGAGTTCAAGACCACCCTGAGCAACATGGTGCAACCCCGTCTTTAAAAAAGAAAAAAAAAAAAACAATAATCATAGCTGACACTGCTTTTACCCCTACTTTTTGCCCTAGAACCATTTCAAGCACCTCACATGTGCTCATTCATGAATTCCTCCCATCTCAATGTGGCACAGAGTGGGTAAGTAACTTGCTGAAGGTCACAGAGCAAGTGGGCAAGAACGACAAGCAGATTGGCCTGAGTTCCCCATTGGCGATGAGTTCCCCAAGGCTGTCTGGGATCCTTGGCATCAGCTCTTCTCGTGGGTGGCATGGCCGCCTTGGTGGCACCCTCCCGCTGCTCCAGCGTGCTGTATTACGAGGGCCTCTTCGCTTGTTTACTGTGGACTCAATGTCTTTGAGGGCAGGGACCGATTTCCTTCGTTTTGCTTTCCCAGTGCCTTGCATGGTGTCCAGCCCATTGCAGAGACTCCCCTCCACTTTCCCAGTGGGCGTTTACACCCACCTGGTGGGGTAGGAAGCACAGGTATCATCATCATTGCCCCCCTTTTACCAGCAAGGAAACAAGCTCGGAGAAGTGAAGTGATATGTTCCAGCAGGAAGAGGCAGACCCGGGGTCTCCCGGCTGAGTGCTCACCTGGCCACAGCCCACAGTCCGCCTACATAGCCCCATTGGCTCTGGCTGCTGCCCAAGGCTTTGGTGAGACCATCCCCTGTTAGAACTAAGCAAAGGCCAAATATAAGCATTGAGGGGCACTGGGGCTTGGAGGGGACTTGAGGGACTGCACAGGTCATTTCAGCCACGGTTTCTGGGAGTTGCTCAGCGGGGCTGGAGCAAGTAAGTGGGTGAGGGGGTGATTTCCAGTCCGTGATACATGTCCGCCAGACGTGCTTCAAAGCAAACCAGATGCAAACCACATATTTAACCTGATGTGGTTAGTACCTGGTCTTTCCCAATGAAGGAAGCCTTTGGGGCGTCTTCCTCTTACTGGGGAATGTGTTCCTCTGGGAGGGGAAAAGGCAGTTTGCAATATACAGAAAGCCTGGTGACTTGTGGCTCAACCAAGAAAAGGTAACATGTTCCCAGGAAGAAATATATTTCAGCTGGAGCCAGGAGATCTTTCTATCTGTCCTTCTTGGCCCTGAGGGTGTTATATGGACAGATTTACACTGGGCCCTGGGTGTGGCGAGGAGAGGCTGTATTCATTCATTTATTCATTCATTCGAGAAGTATTTATTGCACTTCTATACACCAAGTACTTCTATACACCAAGTAAACTTGCAGTTTAATGTGGGACAAGAATTAAAGGAGTGTTACTATTAACTCTTTTCAGCTGTCAGTTTTCTGAAAGAGATTCCTGGATTGCGTGAAAAGGTAAAATGAGAAACCTGTTTCAGTCTGGGAGTCAAGAAAGGCTTCCTGGAGGAAGGGGTGTTTATGCTGAGTCCTGGAGGCAGTTTAAGAGTTCTGGCCACCTGCCGAGCGGAGTGGGTGAAGGGGCTGAGCAGCAAGCATTGCAGGCCCAGGGAGGGGCACGTGCAAAGACCTTGCGGTAGAAAGGAGCGTGGCTGCTGGAGGTTCTGCATGAAGGGCTCCAGAGTGGCTGGCGTCTGGATACTGGGCTGATTGGGAGAGGCAGCTCCTGCTCGTGTCTGATGGAGAAGACAACCAAGTTTAACCACAGGAGTGGCATTCCATGAGCAGCAGCGACGTCGTGGAAGTCTGGCGTGAAGGGACATTTGCCATGAATAGACACGTTCTTTCTGGAAGGCTTGCTGCAGAAGGCGTGTCTGGGGGTTTTGGCAGAGGGTGTAGGAGTTGGGAGAGCTGTGTGCAAGGCTGAGGAAGTGGGAGCGAGACTACTTCAGGTTGGTGTGGGGGTGGCTGACTGACTCAATTTGGATGTGTACGTTCTGTCTCTCCAATTAATTTTAAGAGCTACTATTTATTTCACAACCACTGTGTGCCAAGCAAACACTGATCTATTTCATTCAACCCATAAATAGCTGTTTGAGATAGATATGGCCATCCTGTTTTACAGATGAGACAAAGAGGATTAAGTGACCTGCCCACAGCCACAGGGAGAAGAAGTGATGAAACCTGGGATCAAAAATTCGTCCTTTCTGTATACAGCTCTTTAACCTTCCATCACACTTGCCTTCCTGGTGACCTCAGATCCTAGGATTTTCACTGACTGCTCTGTGGACACGTTGGCTAAATCCAAGCGGTTTGCAGGCATTGACTGGCAACATAACTGTGGTCAACAGAAGACTGATGTACTGAGTGGTGGTCACATAGAACCATGTGTCTGCCACCCCTCGAGGCTGGGCCATGAAGAAGGCATGGCTTGGCCATGGTGGCTCACACCTGTAATTTCAGCACTTTGGGAGGCCGAGGTAGGTTAACTGCTTGAGCTCAGGAGTTTAAGACCAGCCCAGGCATCACGGCAAAACCCCATCTCTACAAAAAATACAAACATTAGCCAGGTGTGGTAGTATGCACCTGTGGTCCCAGCAACAGCGGGAGGCTGAGGTGGGAGGATCGCTTGAGCCAGAGACCCTGCCACTGCACTCTAGCTTCGGTGACACAGTGAAACCCTGTCTCAAACAAATAAATAAATAAAAATAAAGAAAAGAAAAGAAAAAAGAAGGCGTGGCTTGTGTGGAAGTGACTGCCAGCTCAGTTATCCGTGGGCACCGGCTTCAGGGGCGGATCTGGGCACTGCTCCCCGCTCCCTCTGGGCTCCATAGCTCAGTCATGGGCAGGGTCTCTGACCTTGCCGCAGGGCTCAAGGCCTGGCATCCTCACTTCTTCCACCCTCTGGAGGCCCTGGCCTGCCCTGGGTACCCTCCCCAAGTAGCTTCCTTTCCTTGGCTACTATGCCTTTGAAACCTGCTGAAGCGTTTCCTGTCCAAGGCAGAGTGAGGCTCATGGGTCGCTGGGTTTCCTCTCTATTCCAGGAGCTGTAGCCAGACCTGTTTGCATTTGGGCCAAGCTCAGGAAGGCAGCGGGTGTGGGGAGCTTCCTTCCAGTGCAGGGAAGGGGCTGGGCAGGAGGCAGGACCAGGCTGAGCTGGGGCTGCTGGGATCAGTCATGGACCACGTGCAGGGGACAGAGGCACCCAGCCTGGCACTTTGAGGACAAGAGGAACAAAGCTCCATTTCTGTCCCTCTAAGACAGCTTCAGGGTGAGCAGGGCCCAAGGCAGCTCACTAAAAGAACCCCAGTGTCTGTAAAACTACTCTAGGTAGTTTCAGGCCATTGCTTTACATGCAACTCTCCCGACGCTAAGTGCTAAACGCAGCTGCTTAGCTCAGCTCAGGGCTGATGGTCATTCAGCTCTTTTTTTTTTTTTTTTTTTTTTTTGAGATGGAGTCTTGCTCTGTCACCCAGGCTGGAGTGCAGTGGTGCGATCTCGGGTCACTGCAACCTCTACCTCCCTGGTTCAAGCAATTCCCCTGCCTCAGCCTCCCAAGTAGCTGGGACTACAGGTGCATGCCACCATGCCCAGCTAAGTTTTTTGTATTTTTGTTAGAGAAGTGGTTTCACCAAGTTGGCCAGATTGGTCTCTAACTCCTGATCTCAGGCAATCTGCCCGCTTCGGCCTCCCAAAGTGCTGGGATTAAAGATGTGAACCACGGTGCCTGGCCGCCATACAGCTCTTTATTATGAATCTGGGCTCTAGGGGTTCCTCCTCTAATGGTAAAAACAGTATCAGTAGTAGTATTCAAAATTGGGGTACAGCAGGTGACCTGCTAGGAGGACTCTACTGCGCGATAGAGATCACCCTTGCCACATCCTGCTGGGAGTATGTGGACCTTCCAGCAACGCACCAAGGCTTCTAAGGCTTGGCATGCATTCCCAGGTTGAAGATACAAATGACAATGTTTCTCAAACTGCTGAAGGTCATGCACTGAGAGGGGCAGGGTGAGGACCAGCAAAGATTGGGTGAGGGGAGAGGGAGGAAGGGAGAGAAGAGATTCCAGCGGTGGGGAGGATAATAAAGCCTCCCCCTTCATGTGGTGTGGGGCACGGACCTAAGGGATCAGGGGACCCTGTGGAGTGGGGGGTCAACAGTGGATGCTGAGGTGGAAGATGTGCTGATTTGCATGCTATTTTTGTAGGACATTTGCATGCTTTTCATGTGCTGTCTAGAGAACAGCGCAGGGGATTCCCCCAGGCCCTGCTCTCTCTCCCCACCCTCCCTCTCTGATATGCCAGGACAGGGTAAGCTTAAGTTGGGAAGAAGTGGATGGGGCTCCCCCTCCACCATGGGTCTGTCTGGGTGGGGGCTGCAGGGGTAGAGACCGCATTCTCTGAGTCTGAGCAAAGAACACTCTCTTCACCCCCAGTAGGGAAGCCAGGGTTAGAGGAAGGTGTGTGAGAGGAGGGAACCCTCCTATTAGGAGGATGTGGGTGGAGGGGGCAAGGTGTCTGGGGGTGAGGAGCTTCTGGTTCCGGGCGTCTCTCTGAAGCAGGGCCTGGAAGGAAGGAAGCCAGATGAGGTACCTCCTCCTGAATCCTTGTGAAGTTTCATTTCCTGTTGCAAAGCCGGCTTTTTGACATCAAATGCCTTTCTTTTCCAATGGCCCTGCATTCCCACCCTGCCCACCCTTCCTCAGCCCCAGCCCTGGCCCATCTCAGTACCTTGGGGCTTCTGGGCAGAAGGGAGGAGTTCATCAGGAACAGGGCCTGGGTCCATCTCTTGCACCACAGTGGCTGGCTGGGATCTCGATCAGGCGAAGCAGGGGTCCTGGAACCCCTTTGTCTCAAGGCTCTTGGGTGGGCCCTCAGGCATGCCCACCATGGGGTGCCAGTGCCAGGTCTCAGCCTGTTTCTGGTTGGTCAAGAGTGACTAATCCCAGGGTGTCCTGGGCACAGACTCTGAGTCACCTGTGAAAAATCTGTTCCCACCCTGAACTGTGGAGGTCCCACTTCTTTGTGCCTTTTCTTTCTGACTCTTATTTTTCTTTGCTCACTCGCTTTCCATATATGTACTTTTTTTTTTTTCTGAGACAAGATCTTGCTCTGTCACCCAGGCTGGAGTACAGTGGCACAATCACAGCTCACTGCAGTCTCAAACTCCTGGCCTCAAGAGGTCCTCCTGTTACCAGAAAGGGGTCCTGATCCAAACCCCAAGAGAGGGTTCTTGGACCTCAGGCAGGAAAGAATTCAGGGTGAGTCCATAGAGTACAGTGAAAGTGAGTTAATTAAGAAATCAGAAGGGCCGAGTGCGGTGGCTCACGCCTGTAATCCCAGAACTTTTAGAAATTGAGGCCGGTGGATTACTTTAGGTCGGGAATTCGAGACCCGCCTGGCCAACATGGTGAAACCCTGTCTCTACTAAAAATCCAAAAATTAGCCACGCATAATGGTGCACGCCTGTAATCCCAGCTACTCAGGAGGCTGAGGCAGGAGAATCACTTTAACTCAGGAGGTGGAGGTTGCAGTGAGCTGGGATTGCACCACTGCACTCCAGCCCGGGTGACAGAGCCAGACTCTGCCTCAAAAGAAAGCAAAGGTATATGGCTACTCCGTAGGCAGAGCAGTGACATGGGCTGCTCTACTGATTATATTTATAGTTACTTGCTGATTATATGCTAAACAAGCGGTGGATTATTCATGAGTTTTCTGGGAAAGGGATGGGCTATTCCCAGAACTTAGGGTTTTGTAAAAGGAAGTTATCCTATATGGTCTAAAAAAGGGAGGCATTTGTAAATTGTCATGGCGCTGGGGGAGTGTCTGTTAGCATGCTAATGCATTATAATTAGCATATAAGGAGCAGTGAGAATGACCAGCGGTCACTTTCACCACCATCTTGGTTTTTGTAGGTTTTGGCCGGCTTTGTTACCGCATCCTGTTTTATCAATGCGGTGTTTGTGACCTGTATCTTGTATTGTCCTCCTATCTCATCCTGTGACTAAGAACGCCTAACCTCCTGGGATACAGCCCAGCAGATCTCAGCCTTATTTTAGCCAGCCCTTATTCAAGATGGAGTTGCTCTAGTTCAAATGCCTCTGACACTCCCACCTCAGCCTCCTAAGGCACTGAGATTACAGTCTTCACATGTAGAAGGTATTTTTTTTTTTTTTTTGAGATGCAGTTTCACTCTTGTTGCCCACGCTGGAGTGCAGTGGCACAATCTTGGCTCACCGCAGCCTCCGCCTCCCAGGTTCAAGTGATTCTCCTGCCTCAGCCTCCCGAGTAGCTGGGATTACAGGCATGTGCCACCACACTGGCTAATTTTGTATTTTTAGTAGAGAGTGGGGTTTCTCCATGTTGGTCAGGTTGGTTTTGAATTCCCAACCTCGGGTGATCTGCCTGCTTCAGCCTCCCAGAGTGCTGGGATTACAGGTGTGAGCCACCACACCCAGCCTTTTTAACTTTTGGTAGAGACAGGGCTCTCGATGCTGCCCAGGCTGGTCTTCAACTCCTGGTCTCAAGCAATCCTTTCCCCGCAGCCTCCCAAAGCACTGGGATTATGGCTGGGAGCGCTCAGACCTGGCCTTTTTATTTTTAAATAAATACATAGCCCTTTCCAGGGCACTTCTCCTGATACCTGATAGCCCCAGCCTCTCCCATTGCTGCTGCTGCCAAGGCTCATTCTGTTCTGGGAGGGGCACAGGTCTTCTGCTTTATTCTCCTGGCAATGGGCTTCTCCACCTGAGGAGCAGACAGGAGTGGTTGGGAGGCAGGGAGGGAGCTCAGGGAGCTGGGGCTTACCACCTGCTTGGAACAGAAACAAAACCAGGCACAAGTGTGCAGCACTGGGGAAGTCTCAGCACACTGGTAGGTCCTCCTCCGGCCTCAGAAAGCAGGACTAGCCAGGGCAAGCCTCGGGGAGAGCAGCCCACGATCTGCTGACCCAATTCCCGGGGAATGGCTGGAGTTCATCTTCCCTGAGGAGAGCTGGCCCAGATGAGGCAGGAGGCCATTTCCAGAGCCAGGGGACAACCCGGCCAGCTGCCTGCCACTGACACAGGCATAGGCTCGGCATACCAGGGGCCTTTGCTCACACGCTGTCGGGAACACTCACAAGCCCAGTGCACATCACGGGAGTCGGAGCAGGTGTAGGGACCCTCCCAGGGTGAGGCCACATGGGTGCCATGCACATCCACAGATTAGAGTCCACTAACGGCCCCAGTGGATTTATTCCCCAGTGTTGCTTTCTTTCAGGCAAAGCTCCATCTTGTCCTAATTTGTAAACTTATCCCACCTTGGAGCTAATGGGCCTTGTAGTTCATATGGCCCACTCTAGGCGTTCTGCACTTGACAAAACAGACCAGGTGGGGTCAAGGGACGTATCTAAGGTCAAACAGCTGATAAGCAATTGTCTTCTGAGTTATACAAAAGACACAGATTTGGGTGACTTGAAATCCAGAGCTAGGAGAAAAGGGAGACAGAGTTCAGCGTCCTAAAGGCCTGAGCTGCATCCAGGCTTAGCCTCTTTCTGAGTATGAGTCTTTTGACAAGCTACCAAACCTCTCTGAGCTCCAAATCCCTTATTTTGAAAGCAGGAGTAATTGAATCTACTCTGCAAGGTTGTTGCAGGGCTTAGTAATCACATACATTAGAAGCCTGGCATATAATAGGTACTCAATAAACATTTCTACAACTACAGGTTTGATAAGGTAGTAAAACAATCAACCACAATGCTATTTAAATGGCACCTATCATGAGCCAGGCTCTAGGCTTGGAGCTGGGGAGCTAAGACAAATTGGGTGTCTGGACAAATTGGGTGGGTGGAATGTGGGAGAAAGACAAGAAAATACTGCTGTGCTCTGTGCCTGGTTCTATAGGGAATACAGAAGAGAGGCGCCCAACCCAGATGCTGTGGAGGGTTGGGGGGCTCAGCAGAGGAGGCAGCAGAAAACCCAAGAAGCCTTCCTAGAATTTGAACAATGAATAAAATTTACCCAGGCAAAGAGGAAAGGAAAGGAGACTGGAGCTGAGGACAAAGACCCAGAGAAAGTCCGAGGCAGTGGATGTGGAGAGGGGGCTGGAGGGCAGACAGGAGTGCGAGTGGTATGAGAACTCTGTCTTTACCTGAAGGGCTGGGAGCCTTTGACTACAGCTATGCCAACACCTACACTCTCAGCAGATGAGCAAATTCAGAAAATAATAAACTTTGGTGTTTTGGGCTTGTTTATTTGAGACAGGGACTCTCTCTGTCACCCAGGCCGGAGTGCAATGGAACGATCTTGGCTCACTGCAACCTCTGCCTCCTGGGCTCAAGCGATTCTCCTACCTCAGTCTCCCAGGTAGCTGGGGCTACAGGCGCCCAGGACTACAGGGGTGGGGGAGCTCTCATCATGTTGACCAGGCTGGTCTTAAACTCCTAACCTCAAGTGATCCGCTGACCTCTCCTTCCCAGAGTGTTGAGATTACAGGAGTGAGCCACCCTACGCAGCCTGAAAATAATGGACTTTACTTCAATTTACTCTTTTTTTCTCAAAAGTAATTGCTTCATTTTTTGCTAAAGAAAAAAAAAAAAACCTTGGCTATATTAAAAGTCACTGGTAGATGAAAGTGTTGGCATAGAATTAGGCTCCTTGGTATAAAAGGATGGAATTCAAACACACCTGAGCAGTGGAAGTAGCTATCCATTTGCTAATGGTTTAACAAACCACTTAACAAACTTCTTGGGACCTACAGCCTGGAGAGGACTCCAAGTCTTCCAGCTAGAGATTCCCCTCATTATGTTAATATATTGGACACATTGCCTTTGATAGTTCTCAAGGTTGTACTCTGTGGTTGGGAGTGGGGAGGAGGATTTTCAAAGTGTTTCAGTTATTGAAATTGATTCAACAAATATGTACTAGGCACCATCCTAGGTGTTTGGGGGTAAGGGCTAAACAAGATGAAATTCCTGTACTCCTGGGGTCTGCCTTCTAATAAACCTGGCAGTTTGTAGCTAACACCAATTTCTCAGGAAACAAACAGCCATCCATCCCATCAAAGGTGGCAAGAGCAGTGTGGTTAAGAGCCGGGTATTTTCAAGTCAGATTAAACCTGGTTTTGAATCCCAGCTGTGTGAACTCAGGCAAGTGACTTAATCTCTTTCAGGCTCTCAAGTTTGAAGTGGGAGAAACAGAACCTACTTCACAGGATGTTCGGAAGATTAAATGAGATGAAGGATGCGAAGTGCTTTCTACCAAGACCGGTACATAATAAGCCCTCAGTAAATGATAGCCACTGGCATTAATGATCTTTGAGATAACTTAAAAGCCAAGTGAGCAGATAAGAAGTTTTAATATGGTGAAGAGGGTGGTAATGAGTTTAGGGGGAAGTGGTCCAGGTCACACTTTGAAATCACTGGCAGAAAGGTCTCTCAATGGCTGGGATTGGGTTTTGTTCATTTTACATCTCCAGTGTCTAGCACATAATAGGTCATTAATAATGAGCCCTGGATGAATGGTTCTTAGCTCTCCGCCAGGATGCAGGAGAGGGACTAGGCGTCAAACAGTTCCAGGAAGATACTATTCCATGGGCTACTTACTCTAGCCAAGAAAGGTCAATGGGACCTGGGACATCATCAAGAACTGGGTCACTTGTGAAATAAGCAAACACTGTATGGACACCTGGTAACACATTTTTGGAAAGAGTGCAGAGGGCAAAAAGTTCATGAGAGGGTAGGCTAGCAGCAGAGAAGGGGAGGAGTCATTTTGCAAAGGGAAAACCTTAGGGAAAGTGTCCTGGAAGGTCTGTGGCAAGAGACACCTTTGTTCCACAGTCCTCACCTTTGACCCTCAACCTGCCTCCCCATCAGCTGCAGCAGCACATGGGGTTCTCGCTCCTTCTCTTCAAACAAGGATGAGGGGTCTGGGTTTCCCATGCAAGAATAGAGCTCCGGAGGTCTCAGGCTGGTCGGCGATCTGACTAGGAGAGCAGTCTAACAGAGCCAGGAACACTCCTAAAATTGGGAGACCTCTTTCCCTGGTTTTGGGAGGAATTTAGGGATGTTTGGGCAATACTTCATCTTCACATGCTCACAGATTCAGAGAATGTTAGAGCTGCACAATATTGTGGTCCAACACCTCATTGGACTCTTAAGGACTCTGAGTCCCAGAGTGGGGCAGTGATTCACCAATGAAACACAGTGAGCTGGGATCAGAACCCACACCAGCTGGCTGATTTGCGGGTCAGTGCACACAATAGGTAAATGACTCATACAAGTGATCTCCAAGCTCCAACTGCCTAGGTGACATCTCTGTTTGGATGTCTCAAAGGTTCTTCCAATTTGACATGTCTAAGGTGGAAGATTTAATCTTCTCCTTAGTCCGGTTGGTTCTCTTACAGTGTTTCTTAGTTCCATGACTGGTGGCTCCACCTACCCAGTTGAGCAAGCCAGGAAAAAAGCAGGAGTCTCCCGATACACTCTCTCCCTTCCTCTCTCTCGCTCTGCACAGCCCATCGATCACCAAGTCCTGATTTATCTTCTAAATGCATCTCCAGGCCCTCATCTTTTTTCCACTTCCTGTACCATCACCCTACAGCAAGCTACCCTGCTCAGACTCTTAAGGACTGCCCACTGTACTCCAGTCTGTTTGGGATCTGGCCAGCCCATTCCTCACAATGCAGCCTCAGAATCTTTACAGAACACACACAACTAGTCATGTCACAAACACATCTGCTTGGGGAAACTTCAGTGGCTCCCCTTTGTTCTTTTCTTTTCTTCCTCTCTTTTTTTTTTTTAAAGACTGGGTTTCACCATGTTGGTCAGGCTGGTCTTGAACTCCTAACCTCAGGTGATCCACCCGCCTTAGCCTCCAAAGTGCTTGGATTACAGGCGTGAGCCACCACACCTGGCCACTCTTTTTTTTTTTTTTTGGAGACAGAGTCTCACTCTGCCACTCAGGCTGGAGTACAGTGGTACAGTGGTGCGATCTCAGCTCACTGCAACCTCCACCTCCCTGGTTCAAGTGATTCTCTTGCCTCAGCCTCCCAAGTAGCTGGGATTACAGGTGCCCACCACCACACCCTGCTATTTTTTGTGTTTATGTAGAGATGGAGTTTTACCATGTTGGTCAGGCTGGTCTTGAACTCCTGACCTCAAGTGATCCTCCCGCCTCAGCATCCCGAAGTGCTGGGACTACAGGCCTGGCCCAAGGGCTTATTTCTGACAATGGGCCCAGCGGGAATCTTACTGACTACAAGTGGAAGGTTTAAATTTGGAATGCTTTTGCCAGAATAAGGGGAGGGGGCAATACGCAGGCGAAATGAAAGGTGATAATCATACACTGAGCACTTGGTTCTGCACACAGTAGTTGCTCACTCTGCAGGGCTGGAAGTCTGACTGGAACCATCTAGGGAGAGAGGAAGTGGTGGTTCCACATCAGCTGCAGAGCCTCCACCTATGTCAACAGGCTCACTTTTGCATCCAGAGAGAGAGGGATTTGGAGTCCACACAGGTCCCAAAAGGTAGAGAGTGATACTTGCCTAGTTGCATGAAAAAATGACTTGGGCTCCAAACACGGTATGCCCAGAGGCTGAGCTTGGTAATGGGTGAGCCTTGGCCCAGCCTGGCTAAGAGAGCCACTCAGGGGCACACAGGTACCCATCCCCTGCTCTCTGCAGGCTGGCCCACAGCTGGCAAGTGCCCGCTGAGCACTGATGATGCTCCAAGGGATCCAGCCTCTTATACAAGGTGTAAGATGAAGAAGAAACACGGCTTGTGTCTTTGGGAAGTTCTCAGCCTGATAGGAAACTAATGACAAGACTAACCCTGTCCTTGGGGGCTTCAGGCTGATGTGTCAGCTCAGAAGGACGGCGTGGCAACCCCCTCCGCACCAGGTTCTCAGCTTTATTCCCAAAGCCCCTTTGCTTCCCTTAACCGCTCTTTTACCTCTGTCTTCCTTGTTCCCTGTTCATGCTGACCACCTGGGCTAGTTCACTACCACCGTGCCTGGGAGTGGGAGAATTCCACCTTCTCCCTGCCCCCGTTCAGCCCCTCGTCTGCCTGGACGGCATTGTCAGGCAAGGAAGGCACAGACTCTTGTGGCTGCACCAGAGCAAAAGGCTCCAAGAAGTCTGGACCCAAAATTAAAAGCAAGGCCAGACCAGGCACAGCGGCTCACGCCTGTAATCCCAACACTTTGGGAGGCGGAGGCCAGAGTATTACTTGAGCCCAGGAGTCTGTGACCAGCCTAGGCAACACAGGGATCTGGAGTCCACGTAGGTCCCAAAAGGCGATGTGGTGGTGGAGAGTGGTATTTAGAACCCCATCTCAGTAAAAATAATAACAATTTTTTTTCTTTTGAGGCTGTGTCTGGCTCTGCTGCCTAGGCTGGAGTGCAGTGGCGCAATCTCGGCTCACTGCAACCTCCACCTCTAGGGTTCAAACAATTCTCCAGCCTCAGCCTCCCGAGTAGCTGGCATTACAGGCACATGCCACCACGCCTGGCTAATTTTGTGTATTTTTAGTAGAGACGGGGTTTCACCATGTTAGCCAGGATGGTCTCAATCTCCTGACCTCATGATCTGCCCGCCTCAGCCTCCCAAAGTGCTGGGATTACAGGCATGAGCCACAACGCCCGGCCAAAATAATAACAATTTTTACAAGAGAGAAAAAAGAGTGAGGCTGCTTCCTGCTGTACCCCGGGGGTGGTTTCTTCCAGGCGCCTCCCGTTTCCATACTCTCTGTATGAGGCTGAGAAGGCAGGTAAGGGAGAAAGTGATAGGGAGCTAGGCATGGGTAAGTGACAGCAGGTTGAAGCATGATCCTGAGAAGACAGCAGAAAGGGGTCCTGAGCTGGCTGGGCAGGTGTGGGGCGAGGAAGCCACACCCAGCTCAGCGATTCCCAGGGAGCTTCTGGGAGAGCCTGGGCTCAGCAGTGAAGTCACAGGGCCTGCTGAGGCCATATGGGTGAGGCTTCGCCCTTCTTCCTGCTTCCTCCACCTTGCAGTTCCCGCCTCCCCTGCCCCTTCACCTCTCATTCCTCCTCTTCCTCCTCCCCTGAAGCAGCCCTCCGGCTCACACAGATTAAGAAAGGCTGGTGCTAAGCCACTGTGCACAACTGGTGGCGTCATGAGCAGGGTCTTTCATTATTCTTCTGCTGCCACTGAGAGGACAGATTGTCATCTTTCAGGCAAGTTTGCCATAAACATTTAATGAATGAGTGGGTTAGTGATAAACATCCGTTATCTGATTTGAACCTTTTACTAACACTTTGAGGCAGTCCACACAGTTACTATTAGCGCTGTTTATAGCTGGGGAAACTGAGACTCAGAGAAATTATGTGTCATCACATAGGTATGCAGTGACCAGCTGGACTCAGAACCCATGACCCTCATTCCTGCGCTAATGTTTACTGCCTGTCTCTTTCACCCACCTGCACCCTAGCAGCTACTCCTGGGGTTCAGAGGGGCATGACTGGGACGGGAGTAGCAAGGACGCAGGCATCATGGGGGCAGATTTGACCTCACTGGCTCTGGGCTATGGAGACAGCCAATCTGGGCTGCTGCCCCTGTCTGCTGTTATGGCCTCATCCCCAGGGCCACTCCACTTAATGCAGGGACAGCACTTCAGGTTCATCTGCCCAGTGCAGTCACATCAGAAGCAGCACTGCCGCCAAAGCGAAACCTGGGCAGCCCTGGGCAATGATGTCTGACCTGCTGGCAGGTGGGTGCTAGGTCAAATGTTAAGTGAGCTGAACCATGTGGCCCTGGTTGCCCTAGAATTTCCTGGGGGTTGCAAGTGGGAGGTGCTGGGATTTTTTAGCATCTTTACTAGTGATCCCTACAGCTGAATTAGGAGAGCTCTCCTGGCACCCTAGAAAGCTTTCACCTCTGGAGTGGCCTTCACAGGAGACAGCTTCAGGGTGCTGGGAGTGCCCCTGACCCTCCAAAACCTACTACGAGTTCCTGCACGCCATTCCTGCGGCATGAGGTCCTAAGCCTGGTGCAGGAAGGGTAGCGATGCCTTACATTGTATCGGCTACATGCTTCTTACTGTGGTGGTTTGGTCTTTTCCAGACAGTGCCGGGCTAGAGACTGCCCTTCCCCACTCCGGACCTTGGCTCCTTGAATAACCTCACAGGCCTCGGGGCATGCGGGGTGCGCGTGCGTGGCTGGGCCGTCCTAGTCACCCCTGCGGGGAGGTTTACGGCTTTGGGGAGGCGCCGCTCCACCGGGACCGTCCTCCGCTCCGGGGCCCCCACCAGCTTCCCGCGGTCGGGACGGGCGCCCCCTGCTGACTGTGGGCGGGGGCGCGCCGAGGAGCGGCCCCTGGGAGGTCCAAGACCTCGCCGGGGCTCGAACTCCGTGACCTTGTCCCAGGGGGAGGTTCCGGCTGCAGGGAGCTGCCCAGGCCGCGGTGACTCAGCGCGGTGGCCCCCGAGAGCTGGGGCGGGCGCCCCGCCATGGTTGGCTACATGGCGGTTAATGATTAATATCCCAACCCCGTGGAGACATCGAAGGGGAGGGGGCCTCGGGGCGCGTCTCGGCCCTGGCTGTGCCCGCGGGAAGCAGAGGCCCAGACCCGACGAGATTCATGCCTGGGCTGGGGCGGCTGGGAGCAGGGGAAGGAGCGAGCCTTGAACTCTCTCCTCTTCC
The DNA here is from genome assembly GCF_009761245.1 of Sapajus apella. Lineage (NCBI taxonomy): Eukaryota > Metazoa > Chordata > Mammalia > Primates > Cebidae > Sapajus > Sapajus apella. The sequence continues at coordinate 14,666,077 of NW_022436962.1, read as the reverse complement.
CTCCCCGCACGCCGCCCTTCCCTCCCCCCTCGCCGCACCCTCCTCCCCTGCCCTGGGGGCCTCCAGGCTTAGTGCTCCTCCTCCTTGCCTTACGAAATGCCCATCTGTGCCCTCCTCGGTGCCAGGCACCGCAGGCCGCTTTCACATAAATAACTGATTTTCTCTTGCCCATTTTACAGATAAACTCAGAAAGCTCAGGTGAGGTGCTCACCTCTCCCAGCTCTCAGGCAGAGTGGGGATTCGAACCCAGGCCCCGGACACAGACTAGGTGTCCTTCTACTACCCCACCCACTGCTGCCAACTCCAGAGACACCTACACCCCAGTCTACCAACTTAACCATATAAGCAGAGGAAATAAGAGGTGGCACTGCCCCGGCCTACAGGAGTCGCTGCTCCATTCTCCGCCCTCGCAACTCATTACCCTAATCCTAGTCAGAAAATAGTGTCAGGGTTGGATGTCAAGCTACCAGGGATAATAGTTTCTGTTGTAAAATGCTCCTTTGAACTGAAAGCAATCGCGAAGTGAGGCACCCAGTTCAAGGAGTCAGCCTCCCGAATTGAGAAGCTAACTGCGGCAGTGCCTCGGGCTTTGGTTCACAGGCTCACCTTTTAGGGGTGGAAAGACCAGGGAAAAAACTTATTTACAAAAATTAGAATAAAAATATTCTGGGCCGGGCGCGGTGGCTCTCGCCTGTAATACCAGCACTTTGGGAGGCCGAGGCGGGAGGATCACCTGAGGTCGAGAGTTCGAGACCAGCTTGATAAACATGAAGAAACCCAGTCTCTGAGAAAAATACAAAATTAGCCGGGCCTGGTGGCACATGCCTGTAATCCCACCTAATTAATTGGGAGGCTGAGACAGGAGAATCGCATGTACCCTGGAGACAGAGGTTGCGATTAACCAAGATCGTGCCATTGTACTCCAGCCGGGGCAACAAGAGCAAGAGTCCGTCTCAATATACATATATATTCTAGGCCGGGTGCTGTGGCCCATGCCTATAATGACAGCGCTCTGGGAGGATCGCTTGAGCCCAGGAGTTGGAGGTAGCCTGGACAGCAGAGTGAGATCTTGTCTCTAACAAAAAGTAGTGTGGGGGAAAATAATACTGTAAAACGAAGCTGGACGTTCTGCACAACCAGATTAGGTTTTTCTGTCCCCTCTAGGGTAAGTGAGGCACGCAGGCGCCTGCACCCTCTGGGCAAGGACACAGGCCGTGTGACAGTCTCTGGGTCTGCCCCAGCGCCGCCGGCGAGCCTCTGCGCGGTGCCTCCTGGTCCGGCGTCATCCTGGAAGCTTGGGTTAACCAGGGCTGATGTAGTTCAAGGCACATTCTGTTCCTCACCACAAGATGTCGCCGCTGCTCATGGTTAGAGGGTACTCAGCAAGACCAACTCCCAACCCCAGACTCAGTCAGAAACTCGGGGTGGCGCCCAGCAATTCGTGTTTTTCACAAGCCATCCAGGGGAGTCTGAAACATGCTCAAATTTGAGAACCATTGGTAAACGTCACCCTGCAGGTCTCACTGAGTCTGACGTCTACCCCTTCTGCTAGGGGTCAGGGCAACTCAACCTGTTACCCACCTGGAGTCCCACCCCAGTGCCCAACTGGGGCAGGGCCTCCGAGCTTCCGTTTTTTCAATTGCAAAATGGTGATAATAGTACCCACCAGACAGGTCTGTCACGAGGCTAAATGAGTGTCTGAGAATGCATTTGCGAAAGGTAAAACGCTATGTAATAAGGATATGTTGTGGCTGCTGCTGATTTTATTTGGAATGACAAGCTCTACAGCGAGTGGAAGGCAGCTGATTCTAAAGATTCCATCCTTTCTCTTATCTTCTCTCCAATGCTCCCATTTCTCTCCCCACCTGGAATCACCTTTCAGCCACCCAATGAGAGCAACATTCAATGCAGCAGATTGTGGCACAGAAATAGCTTAACTTTCATCTAGTACTTGTCACGTTCTAGACTGCGTGGAATGCTTTAAGTGGGTTATTTTATTTAATCCTTACACAGCCCTATGAGGTAGGCACTACAAAGGATGCTGACAAGGCAACTGATAAAGAAACACAGAGAGATTAATTTGCCTAAAGTCTTGTGGCCGGCAAGCAGTAGGGCTGGATTTGAACTTGGGCAGCCCAGCATACATTCATGCTCTCAATGGCTCCACAGTGCTGCCTCCCCTAAAGCTTGTTTCCCAAGCTTTTCACCTTGAGAAGCAGCATGGAACTGTGGAAAGAGCGCTGAGTTGGGATCCAAGGTCCTGGTTTTGCCATTTTCTAGCCCTGTGATCATGGGCGAATCACTTAACCTCTCTGAAGTAGTCTTGGGAGGGTTACTTTATGTAACACACAACAGTGTCTGGTGTCAAGTAGGTGCCTCATGTATTTACTGTGTCCAGCAGTCTCCTCGTTCCTCAGTGACCCCTTCCTCAATCAGGCAAAGGTGACTCTGGGATCCAGAGGGACAAAATGTATGCCCTCTTTCCCCATCATGTCCTTGAAAGGCACATGATGAGGCTGGAGTCAGGGCCGGAAGACAGGCTCCGGTCCTGGCCCTTGATTATGGCAGTCTCCCCAGGTGCCCTGCCTGCCAGCATGGGGTCAGTGGTATTCGGCTGCTCTCCTGTTTCCCCTGTAATGGCCCTGAACCCACAGCTGTCCAGGGGATGCATGGAGTTGGTCAGGGAGGCTCTGCCGTGCCTAGCAGATGGCTTGCTTTCTCCAGCTCTCCTGAAACTTGGCCAAGCTCCCTACCCCGTACTCAGCACATTGACTCTTGAGCTCTGGCTGGAGTGAGGTGGGATAGCCAGGTGCGTGTGCAATGTGGAGACGCTGCAGATCTAGGTTTGAATTCTAGTTCTGTTTCTAACTAGATATTTAACTTGAATAAGTCCCTTTGACATGCCTCCTTTTTCTCATCTATTCTTCGGAAAGCTTTTTCTTATTTCTTTCTTTTCTTTTTTTTTTTTTTTTTAACAGAGA